>NC_057797.1:283047960-283729830 GCF_018294505.1 Triticum aestivum | reverse complement strand
GGAGCCGGCGACCGGCGGAGGCGAAGGGGCGGCGCCCACGGACGACGCTGGTGAGATAGCGGCGGAGCCGCGAAGAAGCGACGGGCGGGCGGTGGCCCGACTCGGGCCGGATCTGGGCTCCCGCGGGCCCCGACGAAGTGGGTGCAGGCAGCGGCGACGTGTCACGCTGTGAGTGGAGGGGAGCAGCGGCAGAGCGACGTGTCGCGCTCCTATTGGTCGGGGCGACGTGGCGGTGGCGGTGGACGCGTCCAGCGCGGACGGACATGTCCGGCGGCGCGGAGGGAGTTGGATCTAGGGTTTATCTGCGCGAGAATTTCGAGGGAGACACATATTTATAGGTAGAGGGAGCTAGGAGAGTCCAAATAAGGTGCGGTTTTCGGCCACACGATCGGGATCGAACGACCGAGAGGATGGATGGGGTTTGGATGGGTTTTGGGCCACTTTGGAGGGGTGTTGGGCTGCAACACACACGAGGCCTTTACGGTTCCCCGGTTAACTGTTGGAGTATCAAACGAACTCCAAATGGCATGAAAGTTGACAGACGGTCTATCGGTAGTGAACCAAGGCTGCTTGGCCAGTCTCGGTCCAATCCGAGAATGTTTAACACCCACACACGAAAAGAGGCAAAAGGGAGGCGCCGGAGGACGTAGGAGTGTCGGATGGCAAAACGGACAACGGGGAAAATGCTCGGATGCATGAGACGAAAACATGTATGCAAATGCGATGCACATGATGACATGATATGAAATGCATAACACGCAAGCAAATGACAAGGCAACAACAGCGAATAACAGGAAGACACCTGGCGCAACGCTCTCGGGGTGTTACAACAGTCCACCACTACGAAAGGATCTCGTCCTGATATCTAGGATGGCACCGAAGGGAAAACGGAAGAGGAAGAGAAGAGGTAAAACTAAGTTGCTTCTTTGACAAACGAGTGAAACCAACGTAAATTGAGATGTTGAACAACTTCGAGAAAAGAATACAATGGAGATGAACAAAGTTGAAAACACTCCGTTGTAAAAGAGGAACAAGGCACATTATGAGAACCTTGGAGGTTGAAAGACAAAAGAAAAGGATTGCAATGGACAAGAAGTACATGCAAACACTCCGGTAGAACGAGATGCACAAGGAACGATAAGGATCAATTACGGCAACACTCCGGTTGGAAATGGAAGGTAAAGAATATGAGCTTGGCAAAATGAAAGCACTTGGATGAGAGTCCGGTTAGAAGAGGAATGATAGACATAACACTCTGGTTAAAACAAGATAGAGAAGGGAAAAGGGTGATATAATTTGGACATCACTCCGACTGTAAATGGAAGGAATTGAACATGATCTTGACAAAACAAGATGATGGGTTGAAGAGAGCAACATCACAATGCCTCCGGAAGAAAGAATAGAAGATAGCTCCTTGGAATAAAAGAATGTAGAAGAAAATGCCAACTTCTGCCACCAATGAACTTGGAGAGCACCCTTCCAAGAAGGTTATAATGGAATTGTTGGAAAACCAACAACAAAAAGAGTAAGCTTGTTGTGGGCTTATAGAAAACATCTCGAAATTATGAGGTGAAATTGTGCCACTAATGGAAACAATAGATTGGATTGATATGAACAAGAAGACGAGAACCTTATTTCACCGGGATGATAGATGAAGAACTTGGGTCATTTATGAGCACCATAAATAGCAACCCTTAGGGAAGGCTTTAGGTGCAAACATGACACAAGATAACTCCAACGAAGAGGTTGATGGATTTAAAATACCTCATTCTTAACAACATGTGAATCATGAAACATGAACTCAAATTATCAAGAATGACATAATACCACCTCCAATGATACGGAAGAAACAATTGCACTCCAGATTGCAAGATGAAGAATGCTTGAGCTCCTCTGAAGAGAATCTTGATGAACACTTAGAGAAGGAATTAAATCCTTTATGAACCATCGTGTAGCGCCTCCATGAAAAACTCCGGTAAACAAAAGGATAACGAAAAGAAAGAGAAGTTGAAAACACAAGGTGAAACCTTGTAATGATTTAGATGGATCTCCGTGATAATTAGAGCTTGGAACTCCAAGAAAGAAAAGATGAACAAAAGAAAATCAAGAATCTTTATAAACCTCCGGAATAAGGAGTTGGAATTTCTCAATGAAACAAGAATAAGAATTACATTATGCTTATCCCTCACCAATTAAATTGATGACGAGAAAACGGATTTGGCATACTACTTATTCTCGTTGAAAAGAATTAAAGAGAGATATAGCACCAACTTGGGAAGGGCTTCAATGAACCACCGGTAGGATTGCAAAGAACAAATGAATTCATATGATAACGAAGGAAGAGAGATCTGGAACGAACCACTGTAAGAATAGAAAATAAACGAGTAAAAGATGAAGAAACACCGGGAAGGATTAGCAAAAGAACGAAGATACATGAGAGAGTTTAGATACAAGATAACAAGAGCTGAAAGCTAGAATGAATAAATCTGAGATGATGGGTTCGAGATGATCAAACTGAAAAGAATCTTGAATTGGTCCGGATTGGTGAAAAGAATTCTCACAATCAAAAACAATTATGAGAGGATAGCATGAAGCTAGAGCCATGAATCTTGAAGAGAATGGAGCAAGATATGGAGGAAAACTCTTCTTCGGTCTTCAAATGCCGAGTGTGACGACAAGAAAACACCACCATGAATTGTTGAGGTACTCCGGAATGAAAATTAGAAAGGTTGAACCAATGATGAAAAGAATGTGAAAGATCTTGGAGAAGGCATTTGACTGATGATAAATCATTCTTACATCAAACTTGGAAAAGAATTTGAAAAGCTCCGGGAGAATTAGCAGAGTCAGGTAAGATCCTGGGAAAAGACCTGTGGGTTAGGGCCCACTCAAAAGATACACCATTGGAAGGATTGCTTGAAAAGAGAGATTGCACCGGTTGAATTAAATGACTTGAAAGAGATAACAACCTCAAAATATCTTGAACGGATTGAGAATGGAAACGAATCTTCTGAGAAATCTTCAGCACTCCCGAACACATGAATAGCGAGAAGTGAATGATTATGAGGTGCACTGGTATGAGAAGGTATTTGAAGTGAGGAAAAGGGATATGATCAACACCAAAAGCTTGTTTTGAATCCACCGGAGAAGAAAAAGAATGAAGAATGATGAACTTGAGACTCCGTTAGTATCTTCATGAGAATCACCGGATAAAAACATTGACGGAAAATAATGCAGAGACTTCACAAGAATGAAATGGATACTTGTTTCAGAAATCTAAGTCCTTGAAGAAACAAGGGTGGGAGGGTGGGAAAACAAAGGCAACTTGGGACGAATGAAACAGAACACCGTTGAGAAAAGCTGAGAGGTGATCTTGCGAATTGTCACAGCCCTAGAATTTGTCTGTCATTAGTTGCATCAAGGCATTCATGCATCATGTTTGAAGTTCATGAAATTTGAAATGGGGAGGACCAAGCCCTAGCACCAAAGCAATGCAAATAGGTTCAACTTCAAAATATTTTTCAAAGAACCCAAATTGGTTTGCAAAAATGTTCATGATTAATGGAAAAGGGTGAAAACCATTTCCAGAGATGATGGATATTTTTCCAAGACATTTTTGGATTTTTGAGTAAACCATATTGTATTTGACTTTGGGCATTTAAATACTATAAATAATTTAAATGTTCAAATAAATGTTGGAAATTGTTAAGGGTCACTGAAATAATTCAGAAAGCACCCATAATTGTTTCTAGGATTTTATTAAATGATTTGATATTTTAAATCAAATAAAAACAAATTGCAGAAAATAGAAAAGAGGAAACAGAGAGAGAGAGAGAGTACTTACCTGGCGCCTACCTGTGCGGCCTGCTGCAGAAGCCGGCCCAGCCCACCACTACAGCCCTCCGTCGTCTTCCTCCCCTCGCCCCGAAGCAGCTGCGTGCTCGCACGCGCACGGCCGCGCGGCCACCTCCTGCTTGCCGACGAGCCCCTGGACGCGTGGACGACTCCCGCAGGCCGTCCCAATCCCGCTGACCGTTTCGCTCACTCTCTCCCCCTCGACCCTCCCTCCTCTGCTCCCTCTCTCCCGCCCGGACCGAACGGAGCTGCCGCCACCGACGAGCTCCCTCGCGGCCACCGCCACCCCCACGCCTCACCGACGCCCCAGGGAGCTCCGCCTCGATCCCCTCTTCCTCCCCACCGAGCCAAGCCCCTCGGGAAACCCTGCATCGCCTCCACGCCATCGTCTTCGTCCTCGACCGCCGCCGATGGTCGCCGTCGATTCGCCGCCGTTCGTACTTCCCCGAGCTCGCTGACCCTCCCTGCATGATCCCCATGAGCCCCTGCTTCGTTTCCCCCTAACGCCATGTCCGATTTCGAGCTCTAGCCGCCCCCTCTACCGGAGCCGAGACGCTCCGCCGCACGGGCTCGTCGCCGGCGAAACCCCGGTGACCATTTGGTCACGGGCGTGCACCCGTTGTGCTTGCCGCGACCTGTAGAGCCCCTCCAGCGCCTCAGCTCCCTCGTTTGTGAGCAGCAGCGTCGAAATGCCCGACGCCCGAACTCCGGCCGCCGCCAGGAGCCCGTTTCCGGCGAACCCTGGCCTCCCTGTGCCCAGCTGCGTGCGCCACTAGATGCGCGGGAGCACGGGCTCCCTCTTGGTGCCCTCAGCGCGACCAGCCGCGGGCTGTAGCGCCATCCCGAGCAACTCCGGCGAGGTCCCGCCGTCGCCATGGTCGCCGGCGTCACTAGCCGACGTGGCCGCGTGATTAGCACTAATCACGGCCAGCTAACCCTCCCCAGAGCCGCTGACGTATGGGCCCCACGCCCTTACTTAATCCTTATCATTTTCTGTTAAGTCTTAACCTAACCACCGTGGGCCCACACGTCAGTTTTGACCAAGCTGACGTGGCTGTTGACCTGGTCCCACCTGTCAGTGAGCTAAGCAGCCCTGTGACACCGACGTGTGGCCCCCACACATCAGGTTTGACTTGGACCCGCCCTGTTGACCTGATGACGTCAGGGTGATGTCATACTAACGCAGTAAATGTTTTCTGGAGTTTTTAAATAAATCAGAAATGATTTATTTATTTCAGAAAATATCCAAAACTTCGAAAAATCATATAAAATCAACCGTAACTCCAAATTAAATAATTTATATATGAAAAATTATCAAAAAAAATCAAGGAATCCATCTGTACCATTTTCATGCATGTTTGAACAATGGTTGTCCTCTGTTTTGGACAAAACAAATAATGGGCATTTAAATAATCATATATGGAGTTGGAATTTGAATCATGTATTCAAACCAACTTCATTTAAATCATAGCTAAGTGCATTAGCCCAAAACACATTCATATTGCCATGTCATAGCATGCATCATATTGTCGCATTGCATTGATTGTGTTTTTCCTTGTTTGCCGGTAATTGTCCCCTCTCGATAGACGTGTACCGGCGATGTGATCGATGACACCGACGAAGAGCTGTATTATCTTCAGAAGTGCCAGGCAAGCAAAACCCCCTTGTTCATTCCGATAAAATCCCACTCTCTCGCTCCTGCTCTCTTTTACTGCATTAGGACAACAACGATTCATCTGTTACTTGTTGCGGTAGCTGAACCCCTTTATCCTTTGCATGACCTGTCATTGCCACAGTAAATAGATGAAACCCACTAGCATGAGTAGGAGTTGTTTGAGCCCTGTTGTGCCTACTCATTCATGTTTGTTTGTCATGCCTGCTACTGCTTAGAGTTGAGTCAGGTCTGATTCATCGGGGATGAATCAGAGGCGTGTGAACATGTCCTACTGTGTGTGAGCTAAGTGTGTGAACACGATTTGGTAAAGGTAGCAGTGAGAGGCCATGTAGGAGTACATGGTGGGTTGTCTCATTGCAGCCGTCTTCAGGAGCTGAGTTCTGTGTTTGTGATCCATGACCAGTTACTACCACACATTGGGTTCCGGTAACTCGACCCCTCTCGACTTATTAATCAACATGATCTCTGTCCAGGAGTTGCAACTAGTTTCTGGTGTTTGTAGGTAGTGTTAGTAGTCTACCAAGTGGCACCCGGTACAGGTGGGCTTGGGACAGACTAGGCACAGTGGCACGGTGTACCAAGTGGCACCCGGATGGTGGGCTTGGGAACCCTACTCACATCGTTTGGGGCCGTGAGCGACACCCCGGCCGGATATCCTTGCGGATGGAACCCGAATAGGCGATAAACCTGGACTAGAGACTTGTTCGGTTAGTCAGGTCGTGGCCGACTCCCTCGCCCGGCTTCCGCTTGAAGGTTGCCGAGGTACATGACGTGTACAGGGCGATAAGTGGCGAAAGCGTGTGTGAAGAAGTACACCCCTGCAGGGTTATCATTATCTATTCGAATAGCCGGATTCCTCGGATATGGAAACTTGGACCCCTTGCATAGTTCATAGACAAGTGAAAGTGGATACTCTAAAATACGCAAGATAAGCGTGAGTGCTATGGATGGCGTTCTCGTAGGGAGACGGGAGCGGATCCATAGTGGTGTATTGATATGGTGAATATGTGGACTCGTGTGTGCCACCTCAAAAGAGTTACTTGCAGTCGTAGTTCAGGTTAGCCACCGAGTCAAAGCTGGCTTGCTGCAGTTAAACTCCACCACCCCCTTTGTTGATAATGATGCATATGTAGATAGATCTGATGTAAGTCTTGCTGGGTACATTTGTACTCGCGTTGCTTAATTTATGTTTTTGCAGAGAGACTTCAGTCTCACTAGTAGTTCCACGTGGACTTCGACGTTTAGCTTGTTACCTCAGCTACGATCTTGTGCCCTCGGCAGGATCTGGTAGATAGTCAGGCTTCTTAGCCTTTTTCATTTATAGATGTCTGTACTCAGACATGATAGCTTCCGCTTGTGCTTTGACTTGTATGCTCTGAGTGTTGGGTCATGAGACCCATGATTGTAATATCTCGCTCCTCGGAGCCTATTGAATAAAAACTACTGAGTCGTAGAGTCATTTTGTGATGCCATGTTGTATTGCACATATCGAGCATATTGTGTGTATGTTATTGAAATGCTTGGTATGTGTGGGATCTGACTATCTAGTTGTTTATCTTTAGTAGCCTCTCTTACCGGGAAATGTCTCCTAGTGTTTCCACCGAGCCATGGTAGCTTGCTACTACTCCGGAACACTTAGGCTGGCCGGCATGTGTCCTTCTTCGTTCTTGTGTCTGTCCCTTCGGGGAAATGTCACGTGATGAATACCGGAGTATTGTTAGCCCGCTACAGCCCGGTTCACCGGAGTCCTGCTAGCCCAGTGCTACAGCCTGGATTCACTCGCTGATGACCGACACGTTCGATGTTGGGTCATGGATGCATGTCCCTGTAAGTTTGTGCCACTTTGGGTTTACGACTAGCCATGTCAGCCCGGGCTCCTTATCATATAGATGCTAGCGACACTGTCATATACGTGTGCCAAAAGGCGCAAACGGTCCCGGGTAAAGGTAAGGCGACACCCGTGGGAATACCGTGCGTGAGGCCGCAAAGTGATATGAGGTGTTACATGCTAGATCGATGTGGCATTGAGTCGGGGTCCTGACATCGTTGGTATCAGAGCTTGACTGCCTGTAGGATTACCAAGCCAAACTGGTCGAAGTTGAGTCTAGAAATGCTTTAGTTATATAAGGGAATTGATTGTGGGATGGAACGTAAGGCTCTTTTTACTCCTTATACCTCATGGCCTTCTGATCTGAGTCAACCTCTTCTCTTCTACGGGGATTAAGAACTAGGCTGCTCATCTATCTACTAGGATGATGAGTTACTATGTTAGAGACTTATAGGATTGATAGTTTCAAGCCTCAATTCAGTTTCTACCTCTGTATGCTAACTATTGATCTCGGAACCTTGATATTGTGCCTCTGAGTGGCTATGCCACCATTTTTTTGTAGCATGTCTCCAATCTTTCGAGCATTTACAGTCGTTATGCTGCCCGAGTCATCCCAGGTTTCTAAATAGTCGGATGCATTTGCCAATCCCTTCCTCCTGTTTTCGATGTGCCTTTGGTCAGATTAATCACACAAATCAGTGAGTTGAGGTACTTTATTGCCTTGACATATATGTTGGAGCTGGTATTATGACCCTAGGTGTCTTAGGGGATCATCTAGTAATTTAGCCATGATTTGTGTCCCAGTGTGATGATTCTGGCCATCATTCTTGTAAGCATCCCGTGATGCCACTTAGTTAGTAGGCATTTCACTTCTGGGTTTTGAACCCGAGATTCACCCTACTTACCTCATGTTGATAGTAATTGCTAGCTCCCTTAGGTTATTAGTAACCTTGCGATAGTCCTTGAAGTCCGTGGTATCTTCTTCTTCCAAATACCATGAACTACTTATGGCAGAAGTTCCTCGTTGAACTGAACGATCACAACCAGAGTGCTCTTGATGAGTTCTCCATTATATATTCTGGCTCTGCCAGTTCTACTTTTCTGCATGGGTTATCCGGAAGAAATATGTTGAACTTCGTTCGACATGCTAAACCATGCATCCACAACTCAGAAAATCGTATGTTCCTTTGAGTTGTTCATCTTTAGTTGTTTTCTGGCCCTTGTATATCAATTGATATTCAGGAGTGGTTATGCATCCGTGTTCATCGTTGCCACTACTCTTGTGGTCTGTCAAGCCATTCCATTCAGGATGAATAGGAGAAACAAACTCCAGAACCTCATCCATATCTAGGATTGGGTCAAAGCAATTGTATTCCGCAGATCAAGTTGCAATCTAGCTTCTGGTCTGTTCTATCTTGAAGTATTACCGTCTTTATGTCAGGATTTTCATGAGGATTACACTGGCTCTTGTGAATTCTTGATGTAGTGATACTTCTCGTCATCATTATTCATCCCTCGGTTCCATGTTGTCGCAACCGGAATGCCGACAAGTGAATCGTGATGTGTGAATTCAATACTCCTAGCAACCTTGTTGCTTGGTAGTTAATGGACAATAACCTCATTCTTAGCATGTTGATTTTTGAATCATCGCCCTAAGGTTGATTGTGCTACCTAGTCCTTATTTCCTGGTGCACTCTTTGATTAATGAGTTAGGATTTTGTCAAGTCCTCGCTCATTTGATCATATCATCTTGCCCTGAAAAGAAAGATTGCTCTCGAGCTTAGTAACATACCGGTGGTTCGTGATTTTCCGAATATCTTCTCGGAAGTATTACCAGGTTGACACCTGACTGTTATGTTGAGCTCATGATCAAGTTGGTTTCTTGTAAACCACTCTCTCTCCAAGATCGTGTTAGATATCCCTGAGCTAGTTGGTTAAGCTAGACAACAACTTGGAGAGTTGGAAGATAAAAGCTTGCCGGACTTAGTTCGTTCCAAAGGGATATTCTTGTGTAGTGTGTGTTGAAGAAAGATGATATCTTCATCGATTGGTCCCTGTGATCAGTTGCTGGACCTATTCTCTTATCAATCGGCTATTCTCAAATCAAATCAGAACCAACGATGTTCATAATGTTGTTTTACTCGTGGTTGACTCCTCGAGCATACACCATTACATATTTGGCCTGACCAATGCTATCACCATGTTCACCTAGTCGTGGAATTCCATCTTCATGGAAATCTCGATGATCTGTTGTTGAGCCCATCAACATCATTTTGTCTTCTCCATAATTCTGCTGAACATTAAGCTAGTGTTGGAAACTTTTGGAAGCATTTTCTTCATGCTAGCTCATGAAGTACTTGTTTGATGAAAGGAGTGACTTCCTCTTATACACGTGCATTTGGTGAAAGTTGCCGCCATGAATTTGAGAAAGATTGTTTTTGTTTCCTCTGGAATCATCCCAAATCAGTCATGCACACGTGCGAAGTATTATGTGGTCTGGAGACTTGCAACCTTCATTCCATATGTGTCCCGAGCACACCAAGCCACTGATTGATTTCTTCAAGGAGAAGAAGTTCCTTCATAAGAGCTAATCATATGACTTATGCAAGGACTTCGTTATCCACGGTGATGGTTCCCAACCAGAACTCGGTAGTGTTTTATTGTAAGGCTACCATGTGGTCATGCTTGTCTAGGACATCGTGTTCACATGTTTGTAGCAGAACTAGCTCATGTTTTGGAGCTTACTATCATAGTTCATTCCCCGAGAATTTCGCAACGTCATCTCGTCGATTTGTGTTGCAAACTTTCGTTTTTCTCCCTAGACTCGATGAGTCTGGAATATCCTGACACCAACCAGATCTGAATCTCAGGCAGACTTGATGGCTGGAACATTTCCCCAAGAACTATAATATTGGTCCCTCGATAACTGGTAAAGTGGATGTCGTGGCCAGCACCACCCAGCCGAAAGACCTATTATTGTAGTATCTTGATTGAAGAAGTTGGCCACCTTCCCATAAGGACTTCGTAGGATTTACTCCCTAGTTGTGCCTTATGATTTTTGTGTTCCCGAAGTCCGACCTTTTAGTTGATGTTCTAGATATCAAACCATATCTATGAATGGGTTACACTAGCACATCAAGGAGAACATTAGAAGCGGAGTGCTAAATGTCTCTCGGTCGATCATCCAGATTTTGTTTCCTTGGCCTCGCTAAGGTGAAATCTGAGAAAGTGTTATCTTCCTTTGCATCTGCATCATCCTTCATCATTCATCATGGTAGTAAGTTGTGTTGCCAGAATCCTTGACACGGATATTGGTAAAACCTTGATAATTATGGCAATGCTCAAGTTCTTGAGAGCACGCCCAAGCGCTAGGTGTTATCATCGGTACTAATTGGATTGCTCTCAGTTTCCTCGGCAATGCTATGACCTTTTCAAACAGTGAATTCACTCTCTATTGTGGGTTCTTCCCCAGTTTCCAGAATCATTCCCAGCATTGCATTTTGTTCCCAGCTTGCACCGCTAATGTGCCATTCTACCATGGGTCTCTTCCATTTCCGGCGATAAGCAAATTCATCCATTACGTTGTCTTCAACAAGGTAATCCACATCATCCAAGTCCGGGTATGCCTTTCTACCGAACCCCTCTAAATGATCGATTAGATTTGCCTTAAGCTGGTATAAAGAGTTTCAATGATCTTTAAATCAAAGGTAATTCTTTTTGCCACTTAAGGGGATATTTCTACGAGTCACCTTCCCTAAGGTGCAATGTTGTGGTATCATGGCAACTCAACTCCTCGCTACGTTGACAACCGATCACCACCTTCTTAAGCGTGGAATTATTGTCCACCTAGTGAACCTTCGTCATCCGTTTCTTTCCACCCCTCTTGATGTGTATCTCGTGTCTCATCTCGAGAGATGCTGCTATGTCTCATCCCATGAGTTGATCCTGAGTTGTTCGGTCTTCTCGAAGATCGATTGTTCTAGAGTTTTCCTTTCTTCTCGTTGTCATGTTGGCTGGAGTTCTCAAAGCAAGACGTCGAGACAAAGATGAGGATCAAATCAACACTCTTGTGATGTGCAACCTGGATCGTGAAGATTATGTTAATTTGCGTTCCCCCTTCATCCTACCCTACGCTTGAATCTCGGGTCGAGATTCTTGTTTAGTGGGGGTGAGTTGTCACAGCCCTAGAATTTGTCTGTCATTAGTTGCATCAAGGCATTCATGCATCATGTTTGAAGTTCATGAAATTTGAAATGGGGAGGACCAAGCCCTAGCACCAAAGCAATGCAAATAGGTTCAACTTCAAAATATTTTTCAAAGAACCCAAATTGGTTTGCAAAAATGTTCATGATTAATGGAAAAGGGTGAAAACCATTTCCAGAGATGATGGATATTTTTCCAAGACATTTTTGGATTTTTGAGTAAACCATATTGTATTTGACTTTGGGCATTTAAATACTATAAATAATTTAAATGTTCAAATAAATGTTGGAAATTGTTAAGGGTCACTGAAATAATTCAGAAAGCACCCATAATTGTTTCTAGGATTTTATTAAATGATTTGATATTTTAAATCAAATCAAAAACAAATTGCAGAAAATAGAAAAGAGGAAACACAGAGAGAGAGAGAGAGTACTTACCTGGCGCCTACATGTGCGGCCTGCTGCAGAAGCCGGCCCAGCCCACCACTGCAGCCCTCCGTCGTCTTCCTCCCCTCGCCCCGAAGCAGCTGCGTGCTCGCACGCGCACGGCCGTGCAGCCACCTCCTGCTTGCCGACGAGCCCCTGGACGCGTGGACGACTCCCGCAGGCCGTCCCGATCCCGCTGACCGTTTCGCTCACTCTCTCCCCCTCGACCCTCCCTCCTCTGCTCCCTCTCTCCTGCCCGGACCGAACGGAGCCGCCGCCACCGACGAGCTCCCTCGCGGCCACCGCCACCCCCACGCCTCACCGACGCCCCAGGGAGCTCCACCTCGATCCCCTCTTCCTCCCCACCGAGCCAAGCCCCTCGGGAAGCCCTGCATCGCCTCCACGCCATCGTCTTCGTCCTCGACCGCCGCCGATGGTCGCCGTCGATTCGCCGCCGTTCGTACTTCCCCGAGCTCGCTGACCCTCCCTGCATGATCCCCGTGAGCCCCTGCTTCGTTTCCCCCTAACCCCATGTCCGATTTCGAGCTCTAGCCACCCCCTCTACCGGAGCCGAGACGCTCCGCCGCACGGGCTCGTCGCCGGCGAAACCCCGGTGACCATTTGGTCACGGGCGTGCACCCGTTGTGCTTGCCGCGACCCGTAGAGCCCCTCCAGCGCCTCAGCTCCCTCGTTTGTGAGCAGCAGCGTCGAAATGCCTGACGCTTGAACTCCGGCCGCCGCCAGGAGCCCGTTTCCGGCGAACCCCGGCCTCCCTGTGCCCAGCTGCGTGCGCCACTAGATGCGCGGGAGCACGGGCTCCCTCTTGGTGCCCTCAGCGCGACCAGCCGCGGGCTGTAGCGCCATCCCGAGCAACTCCGGCGAGGTCCCGCCGTCGCCATGGTCGCCGGCGTCACTAGCCGACGTGGCCGCGTGATTAGCACTAATCACGGCCAGCTAACCCTCCCTAGAGCCGCTGACGTATGGGCCCCACGCCCTTATTTAATCCTTATCATTTTCTGTTAAGTCTTAACCTAACCACCGTGGGCCCACACGTCAGTTTTGACCAAGCTGACGTGGCTGTTGACCTGGTCCCACCTGTCAGTGAGCTAAGCAGCCCTGTGACACCGACGTGTGGCCCCCACACGTCAGGTTTGACTTGGACCCGCCCTGTTGACCTGATGACGTCAGGGTGATGTCATACTGACGCAGTAAATGTTTTCTGGAGTTTTTAAATAAATCAGAAATGATTTATTTATTTCAGAAAATATCCAAAACTTCGAAAAATCATATAAAATCAACCGTAACTCCAAATTAAATAATTTATATATGAAGAATTATCAAAAAAAATTCAAGGAATCCATCTGTACCATTTTCATGCATGTTTGAACAATGGTTGTCCTCTGTTTTGGACAAAACAAATAAAGGGCATTTAAATAATCATATATGGAGTTGGAATTTGAATCATGTATTCAAACCAACTTCATTTAAATCATAGCTAAGTGCATTAGCCCAAAACACATTCATACTGCCATGTCATAGCATGCATCATATTGTCGCATTGCATTGATTGTGTTTTTCCTTGTTTGCCGGTAATTGTCCCCTCTCGATAGACGTGTACCGGCGATGTGATCGATGACACCGACGAAGAGCTATATTATCTTCAGAAGTGCCAGGCAAGCAAAATCCCCTTGCTCATTCCGATAAAATCCCACTCTCTCGCTCCTGCTCTCTTTTACTGCATTAGGGCAACAACGATTCATCTGTTACTTGTTGCGGTAGCTGAACCCCTTTATCCTTTGCATGACCTGTCATTGCCACAGTAAATAGATGAAACCCACTAGCATGAGTAGGAGTTGTTTGAGCCCTGTTGTGCCTACTCATTCATGTTTGTTTGTCATGCCTGCTACTGCTTAGAGTTGAGTCAGGTCTGATTCATCGGGGATGAATCAGAGGCGTGTGAACATGTCCTACTGTGTGCGAGCTAAGTGTGTGAACACGATTTGGTAAAGGTAGCGATGAGAGGCCATGTAGGAGTACATGGTGGGTTGTCTCATTGCAGCCGTCTTCAGGAACTGAGTTCTGTGTTTGTGATCCATGGCCAGTTACTACCACACATTGGGTTCCGGTAACTCGACCCCTCTCGACTTATTAATCAACATGATCTCTGTCCAGGAGTTGCAACTAGTTTCTGGTGTTTGTAGGTAGTGTTAGTAGTCTACCAAGTGGCACCCGGTACAGGTGGGCTTGGGACAGACTAGGCACAGTGGCACGATGTACCAAGTGGCACCCGGATGGTGGGCTTGGGAACCCTGCTCACATCGTTTGGGGCCGTGAGCGACACCCCGGCCGGATCTCCTTGCGGATGGAACCCGAATAGGCGATAAACCTGGACTAGAGACTTGTTCGGTTAGTCAGGTCGTGGCCGACTCCCTCGCCCGGCTTCCGCTTGAAGGTTGCCGAGGTACATGACGTGTACAGGGCGATAAGTGGCGAAAGCGTGTGTGAAGAAGTACACCCCTGCAGGGTTATCATTATCTATTCGAATAGCCGGATTCCTCGGATATGGAAACTTGGACCCCATGCATAGTTCATAGACAAGTGAAAGTGGATACTCTAAAATACGCAAGATAAGCGTGAGTGCTATGGATGGTGTTCTCGTAGGGAGACGGGAGCGGATCCATAGTGGTGTATTGATATGGTGAATATGTGGACTCGTGTGCGCCACCTCAAAAGAGTTACTTGCAGTCGTAGTTCAGGTTAGCCACCGAGTCAAAGCTGGCTTGCTGCAGTTAAACTCCACCACCCCCTTTGTTGATAATGATGCATATGTAGATAGATCTGATGTAAGTCTTGCTGGGTACATTTGTACTCACGTTGCTTAATTTATGTTTTTGCAGAGAGACTTCAGTCTCACTAGTAGTTCCACGTGGACTTCGACGTTTAGCTTGTTACCTCAGCTACGATCTTGTGCCCTCGGCAGGATCTGGTAGATAGTCAGGCTTCTTAGCCTTTTTCATTTATAGATGTCTGTACTCAGACATGATAGCTTCCGCTTGTGCTTTGACTTGTATGCTCTGAGTGTTGGGTCATGAGACCCATGATTGTAATATCTTGCTCCTCGGAGCCTATTGAATAAAAACTACTGAGTCGTAGAGTCATTTTGTGATGCCATGTTGTATTGCACATATCGAGCATATTGTGTGTATGTTATTGAAATGCTTGGTATGTGTGGGATCTGACTATCTAGTTGTTTATCTTTAGTAGCCTCTCTTACCGGGAAATGTCTCCTAGTGTTTCCACCGAGCCATGGTAGCTTGCTACTGCTCCGGAACACTTAGGCTGGCCGGCATGTGTCCTTCTTCGTTCTTGTGTCTGTCCCTTCGGGGAAATGTCACGCGATGAATACCGGAGTCTTGTTAGCCCGCTACAGCCCGGTTCACCGGAGTCCTGCTAGCCCAGTGCTACAGCCTGGATTCACTCGCTGATGACCGACACGTTCGATGCTGGGTCATGGATGCATGTCCCTGTAAGTTTGTGCCACTTTGGGTTTACGACTAGCCATGTCAGCCCGGGCTCCTTATCATATAGATGCTAGCGACACTGTCATATACGTGTACCAAAAGGCGCAAACGGTCCCGGGTAAAGGTAAGGCGACACCCGTGGGAATACCGTGCATGAGGCCGCAAAGTGATATGAGGTGTTACATGCTAGATCGATGTGGCATTGAGTCGGGGTCCTGACACGAATGTTGAAATGATCAGATCCACTTGAAGAGAAACACGCCGGTTGAAAAGGATTGACATGACAATCTCGATTATCATGAAGGATTAGTATTCACATAGAAATATGAGAACACCACTTAGGAAAGGTATGGAATCAACACTTGACTTTGAAGCAACTCGAATACCACAACTGAAAACAAAAACAAAGAATTGGCTTGCAAAATAAGCCGGAACAAACATATGATAGAGATTTCGTCCGAAGTTTTCGTGGTGGGGCCCACACGGGCTCAATCGTACAACACCATCATATACAAGGCAGTGCACATGACATACGAAGTGTCCCCGAGTCAGCATAGCCAAGGACTCTTTAAGACACAACGATACCACTGTAAAACCAACCGTGGATGGGCGGACCACTAGACGTCGAACCCCAATCTCATATCATGCATCTGACGGAAAGATATCCTAAGAGCTACTTGAATTCCCACTTATAAACTCCCGAAACTTTCCGGTTATGCAATCAGGTGTTGGGGATACAGGGGAAGCATAATATCTCACCCAAAACTAGCAAATCCTACATCCAGCTGTATCCATCCTTCAACACATAACCAAGAAACCTTCAGAAATCATTTACCTCAACCTTCGAAAAGCATCCGTTGGCAATACTCCCGAACTCCTGCCCCAGTACTGGGTGGCGTCGAGGTTATCTCACCAACAACTGCATAAAAGAGATTTTCGATGTCGGCGAACTCAAGTATTCCAGAACTGCAACGATAAAATTGTGATGACAACACCTCGGAGCTCAACTCCCCTGGACACTGCCATGACCTCTAAATGTCAGGAGGCACCAAGACCAATGTTCCCGTCACAAAACCATCGGAATGATTCCAAGATACCCGCGTGATCCTAAATTTTTTTAGTGAAATTTGAGAAGAGAAGAGTCAAAACTCTACGTCAGGATGCCTCACCAGAGCGACGAAGGGACTAAGGAGTAAAAAGAATCCTACTCTCTGATATATATAATCCTAAAAGACTCAAAACATTTTTCTAGACTCAACAACACCAATGATTCGATCAAGCAGGGGGATCCTAAGTCGGGGAAGGCTCTGATACCAACTTGTAACACCCATGATTCATCTATATCTCCCACGTGTCGGATCACGACTTAGAGGCATAACCGCATTGTAGGCATGTCGCAAGAGGGGTAATCTTTACACATCCCATGTACGGAATAAGAAAGAGGTACAGAGTTGGCTTACAATCGCCACTTCACACAATACATAAATATAGCATTACATCATCTAGATACAATCAAGGTCCGACTACGGAACCAAAATAAAAGAAGACCACCCCTAATGCTAGATCCCCGATCGCCCCGATTGGGCTCCACTACTGATCAACTGAAACGGAACAACACAATGAACACGATCTTCATTGAGCTCCTCCTTGAGCTGGGTTGCGTCACCTGCACAGTTTCATCGGCACCTGCAAACTGGTTTTGCAAGTAATCTTTGAGTCACGGGGACTCAGCAATCTCACACGCTTGCGATCAAGACTATTTAAGCTTATGGGTAGGGAAAAGGTATGAGGTGGAGCTGCAGCAAGCACTAGCATATATGGTGGCTATACTTACGCAAATGAGAGCGAGAAGAGAAGGCAAAGCATGGTCGTAAACTAGAAATGATCAAGAAGTGATCCTGAAACTACTTACGTTCAGGCATAACTCCAACACCGTGTTCACTTCCCGGACCCCACCGGAAAGAGACCATCACGGCTACACACGCGGTTGATCCATTTTAATTAAGTTAAGTGTCAAGTTTTCTACAACCGGACATTAACAAATCCCATCTGTCCATAACCGCGGGCCCGGCTTTCAAAAGTTCAAAACCCTGCAGGGGTGTCCCAACGTAGCCCATCACAAGCTCTCACGGTCAACGAAGGATATTCCTTCTCCTAGGACGACCCGATCAGACTCAAAATCCTGGTTACAAAACATCTCAACAATGGTAAAACAAGACCAGCAAAGCAACCAGAATGTGCCGACAAATCCCGATAGGAGCTGCACATATCTCGTTCTCAGGGCACACCGGATTGTCCAAGGTTCTCGTAGGCCAGCCCAGAGTTGCCCCTGGTGGCCACCGGCAGCTGACAGGTTGGACCAATACTTAGAGGAGCACTGGCCCGGGGGTTTAAATAAAGATGACCCTTGAGTCTGCAGAACCCAAGGGAAAAAAGGCTAGGTGGCAAATGGTAAAACCAATGTTGGGCCTTGCGGGAGGAGTTTTATTCAAGGTGAACTTTCAAGGGGTTCCCATTATAACCCAACCGTGTAAGGAACGCAAAATCAAGGAACATAACACCAGTATGATGGAAACTAGGGCGGCAAGAGTGGAACAAAACACCAGGCATAAGGCCGAGCCTTCCACCCTTTACCAAGTATATAGATGCATTAATTAAATAAGAGATATTGTGATATCCCAACAAATATCCATGTTCCAACAAGGATCAAACTCCAATCTTCACCTGCAACTAGCAACGCTATAAGAGGGGCTGAGCAAAGCGGTCACATAGCCAAACAATGGTTTGCTAGGACAAGGTGGGTTAGAGGCTTGACATGGCAATATGGGAGGCATGATAAAGCATGTGGTAGGTATCGCGACATAGGCATAGCAATAGAGCGAGCAACTAGCAAGCAAAGATAGAAGTGATTTCGAGGGTATGGTCATCTTGCCTCTAGAGTTCTCGAGTAGACGAAAGGTTGATCCTCGTAAGCATACTCAATGGGTACCTCAAACACGTACTCGTCTCCCGGCTCTACCCAAAGCAAGAACACAAGCAAAGGGAACAACCATCAACCACGGTGCAATGCGCAAGCAACATGGTGTAGAAACATGGCATGATATGCGGGATGTGATATGCAATGCATATGCGTGCTCCGGAAGGAAAAGATTGAACCAGGCCTCAACTTGGCAAACCAAGTGCGCAGCTAGAAAGATGAGTTGATTTCGGTCGAAAACAATATAAAGATCACCGGATTCGGATGCACGGATTGCAAATGGCAAGCAAAACAATAATGGCACAAATCTGCGATTAACAGCACGATGCCATCTAAAATGCAACAAGAAACTAAGCTACTGCACTCTAACATAGCAACGAAGCACATGGAAGTGATCCACTCAAGATGCTTGACAAAAGATGAACACTGAGCTACGGCTAAAATACACAAGAGCAGGTTCAAACAAGCATGACAAAAGGGCAAAAGATATCAGCATCACAGACTTAGTGAAAATAACAACATGTCAGGAATTAACACCATGAAGCAATGTTTAGAGCAAGATAACAACATGCTACAGGAACATATCATGGCAAAACAAGGCATGGAATGAAACTACTCAAAGCATATAACAGAAGTCCCTTACTGACCATAAGCCAAAAGGGATCAGAAGATATGATGGCACCCATGTAAACATAGCAAGTTTCGTTAACAGATTCAGACTTAGCAGAAATCTGGGCATGACATAATCAGAATTATGAAGGCATGTTTACGAGCTCGATGCACTCACCACAAGGCATTGCATGACAAACTAAGCATACTACCAGCAAGAAGACATGATCAAGTAGCTAACCATGGCAAGAACAATCTCATAGCATGCAAGGATCAACTACAACAACCTCGGCAAAATTGATTAACACGTAAACAATCTGCCAGGAACATTTTATAGCAAAAGTAGAGCAAGATTGAGTCATGCTAGGGCACTCCATAATTCCAAACAAAGACATGGATGGAAAGAACATAACAATATCTCAAAATCATCCTTATTGAACATACTCAAAAGAGGCATGGATCACTCTGTAGCAACATGAATACGTGGCATAAAATAACATCAGAGAAATGACTTTGAAGAATTCTAAGACCCTGAAATCAGCAACATCACGAGAGCTACTTCGCATGCTTGTGATAGTAACCACATTGATCAAAAAATACATGCATACACCTCTGTGAAGATGGCATGGCATATAACAAAACACATGTAGAGCTCATGCTCATATGCAGCACACAATAATCATGGCAAAAATGACAAATGTCCATAATCTATTAAGAAACAGAAACTAACATTACATAGCGCTCTTGCAACACCATTTAGGGCATCAAGATGAACCCAAACAAGCATGGTGCAATGGAATGAAATGAAGAGGATATCCTAACGAACAATTTGATATCTCATGCACGCAAAACGGAGCTATGGTGATGATGTTATGGCATGATGAACAGGGCTATAAAATGTCATAGATCTGGGAGTTAGCCAAAATATCACCTCCGCGAAAAGTCAACGCGGGACGGAGCGCTTCCGGGATGGAGAGATCCGGGAAGCAGGGACGCCGTTTGGATCGGGGACCGGTGGATCTAGTCCCGATCCGGATCCGGCGAGGTGGGTGGAACTCCGGCGAGGGCGATGGCGTACAACGGCAGAGGCAGAGGAGCAGAGGCGCCGGGGTTCGTCGGAGGGCGCGGACGACGAGGGACGAACAGGCAGCGCTGGCGCAGACGCCGAGGTGCACGCGGGGAGGAGCCAGGCGGCAAGGCGGCACCGGGCGGGGAGGCGCGGGCGGCGCTCCGTGCGGCGGCGGGGCGGAGCTGGCGACCGGTAGAGGCGAAGGGGCGGCGCCCGGGGCGGCACCCGCGGACGACGCCGGCGAGACGGCGGCGGAGCCGCGAAGAAGTGACGGGCGGGCGGCGGCCCGACTCGGGCCCGGCGAGGGCTGGATCTGGGCTCCCGCAGGCCCCGACGAAGTGGGCACGGGCAGCGGCGGCGTGTCACACTGTGAGTGGAGGGGAGCGGCAGCGGAGCGATGTGTCGCGCTCCTATTGGTCGGAGCGACGTGGCTGTGGTGGTGGACGTGTTCGGAGCGGACAGACATGTCCGGCGGCGCGGAGTGAGTTGGATCTAGGGTTTATCAGCGCGAGAATTTCGGAGGGAGACACATATTTATAGGTAGAGGGAGCTAGGAGAGTCCAAATGAGGTGCGGTTTTCAGCCACGCGATCGTGATCGAACGACCGAGAGGATGGAGGGGGTTTGGATGGGTTTTGGGCCACTTTGGAGGGGTGTTGGGCTGCAACACACACGAGGCCTTTATGGTTCCCCGATTAACTGTTGGAGTATCAAACGAAGTCCAAATGGCACGAAACTTGACATGTGGTTTACCGGTAGTGAACCAAGGCCGCTTGGCAAGTCTCGGTCCAATCCGAGAACGTTTAACACCCGCACACGAAAAGAGGCAAAAGGGAGGCGCTGGAGGACGTAGGAGTGTCGGATCGCAAACCGGACAACGGGGAAAATGCTCGGATGCATGAGACGAAAATATGTATGCAAATGCGATGCACATGATGACATGATATGAAATGCATGACACACAAGCAAATGACAAGGCAACAACAGCGAATAACTGGAAGACACCTGGCGCAACGGTCTCGGGGCGTTACATCCCTAACCCACGGGTCTTTTCCTAGGATCTTACCTGACCCTTCTAATTTTCCCGGAGCTATCCTCAAATTTTCTGAATGTTTGACGTAAGAATGAATTGTCATCAGTCAAATGTCTTTCTCCTAGATCTTTCAAATTCTGGTCATCGTTGGTTCATCATTTCTATTCTTCATTGTTCCGTAGTGACTCATCAATTGTCATGATGGTTCTCATCATCATTCTCAAACATTTTAAGACCGAAGAAGAGTTTCTCTTAAATCTTGCTCCATTCTCTTCTAAATTCATGGTTCTAGCTTGCTGCCATCCTCTCATAATTGTTTTTGATTGTGAGAATTCTTTTCACCCATCCGGAGCAATTCAAGAGACTTCTCAGATTGATTCTCCGTAGCCCATCATCTCAGAAGTATTCATTCCAGCTTTCAGCTCTCGTTCTCCAAATCTTACCGGTGCATCATTCAAATATTCTCTAATGAGCTCGTGATCTCTTCTTTCTCTTGTATCAAATTCTCTCAAGCATCTTCATTCATTTGCTAATTCTTCCCGGTGTTTCTTTATCTTTTCTTCGTTCATTTTCAATTCTTACAGTGGTTTTTCAAGAGTTCTCTTCCTTTGTTTTCATATCAATTTATTCATTGTTTCAATCCTACCGGTGGTTCGTCGAACACCTTCTCAAGTTTGCGCTATATCTATCTTAATCCTTTCTATGAGAAGAAGTAGTATGCCAAATCCGTTGCTTGACATCAATTTAATTGATGAAGGATAAGCATAATGTAATTCTTATTCTTGTTTCATTCAAGTGATTAATTCCTTATTCCGGAGGTTCATCAAAAATATTAATTTCATTTGTTTCATCTTTCCTTTCCGGAGTTCCAAGTTTTACACTTTATCTCGCCGCAAAGCTCCATCTTCATGGAGTTTCTACATGGTGGTTCGTCAAGGAATCTTTTCATCTCTTCATTTTTCCCTATCAATCATTGTTTTCCGTGGCGGAATTTCACCTCAAATTTTGATATGTTTTCCATAAGCCCACTTCAAGCTTATCCTTTCGTTGTTGATAATCCAACAACTCTATTCTAGCATTTGTTCTAACCGTGCTCTCTCAAGATCTTGTTTCCATCCATTCATTCCATTCCATTCTTTCATTTCTTCCGGAGGCATTGTGTTGTTGCTCTCTTCTCTCATCATCTCGAGTTGTGAGGATAGTGTTATTTTCATGCTTGTCATTTAACAGGAGTGTTGTGTCCTCTGCTCAAGTTCTTTTCATCTTATCAAGTCTTGCATCTCTTTTATCCGGAGTGCTGTCCGAATTTGTTCTTCCTTGTTCCTCTTTCCTAACGGAGTTGTCGTGGAATCGTCACGGCAGATGTCCTTAGTGTGAGGACTTAGTCACGAGGCCAACACATCTATGTGGTAGCTTGAGAGGGGTTGAGTGGAATCGAGAAAAGCAACACAAGACAAGGGTTTAGATAGCTTCGGGCCCCGGAAACATCATCCTGTAATAACCCTACATGATGTTTGTGGCTAGGTCTCGTTATGATCATGAGGGAGTCGCCGGTAGGCCGACTCTTTGTGTCTAGCCCTAAAGATTATTTTTCTGTCCCTCTTTGGGGAGCCCTACCCCTCCTTATATATATTGAAGGGGCGGGTTACATGTGAAGTCCTAGTAGGACTAGGACTAGTCTATCCTTTCTCATAAGTTGAATACAAGTCCGGGTCTTGCTTCCTCGTAATGGAAATATTCGTCATCCCTTTCCTCATAAGCCGGCCCACCAGAGCATAAGCTAGCCTGCTAGGCCTTGGGCCTTGTCGTCCGTCTGATCCACCCGCCGGGTCTCCAGTGAGTCGCTAAGCTCCAGCCAGGTCTCTGGTGAGTCGCCAAGCCCGGCCGGGTCATGATTCCGGCCGGGTCATACCGTGGGGTACATCCCCGACATTAGCCCCCAGTTTAATTTGGATTTATCCATGTTAAACTGATCCTGTAAAATAAACACAAGAACAAACTTGATAGATTGTGCTATGGGTTAAATATTTTCCTGAACAGGCACCTGATTATCTTTAAGTCCTTGTCATTTCCTCCTGGATGCATACTCAAAGATCTTATAGCAAATCTCTTTTAACAGATCTGTCCAAACCTTGCCAATGCAAAAATCCAGATACTTTTTTTGAGAAATCCGGGTCAATAGGCCAGCTTCAAAGCCAATTTGCAGACATTGGTATCTTATAGAGAAATATTGTAATAAATATTGAATCGGCTTCCAAAGCGTCGGCTTAAAAAATATTGGTCTTGAAAAACTCATCTGACTTTCAGCCATCTTGTAGAACTTGTCGGTTTATCATTGCCAAAATATCCGTTTTGTAAATATTGATAGCACCGGGTCATAATTGTTGCCGACGCCGGGTCATAGTTATTGGTGACGTCGGGTCAATCTGGTTTACTCAAAAACTGAGAATTTGAAGATTTTTCTCCCTTATATCCATATTACCTGTAGCCCCCAAGTCTTGAGCAGAAACAAAGTGATGACTTAAGACTTGCCTCAATATAAATACTGCCACTTTGAAGAAATCCATGTTGTTCATCTTAGTCACTAGTAAATACTGAATACTCCATATATGTAGCCCCCAAGTGCCGGGTTGTCATGCTTGCAGCAACCTGGGACTTGTAATTGCCTTATACTCATCAAAAACTATAACCTGTATAGCCCCCAAGGGCCGGGTCATTATGCAATAATGAGAAGGGACTTTATAAATATGATCATATAGACTTGAACAACAATGTGTAGCCCCCAAGGGTCGGCTTAGTAAGATAATATTGAGCTGGGACTTTATATATACTTCTTTTGAAAAGAACATCATATGATGTAACCCCCATCATGAGGCTGGAACCCACGTCCACAAGGTTAAGAGCTTTGTGCTTTACCAACTGAGCAGTGGCCCTTCAATATAATGGAATAAAACTTGTGTACCTTGAATTATTGACAGTAGCAATTGATAGCCCCCAAGGGCCGGCTCATTATGATGTAATGAGTCAGGTCTTCAATAAGGCCAGTCAAATTGTCTTTGCATTAGCCCCCAAGTGCCATGGTGCATGCTGACAGTGACATGGGACTTGCATATTTGATATAATCTCAGTCTGAATAATGTAGCCCCCAAGTGCCGGGTTGTAAGCCTGCAGCAACTCGGGACTATTCCTTTCATTGTAGAATAAATCATATCCATTGATAAAATAATATCCATTGCACTGAAGCGACTTTGAAAAGCTCAATCGTAATATTGGTTATTGATAACCATAATAAAAATCTAGCCATGTTGGCTATTAAAGATTTGAATAACCCGGTTTGAAAACCTCAATCATTTAATATCATAATGAAAATCCAGCCAAGTTTGGCTATTTAAAGATTCAAATACCTTATCTGTTGACAAGTAAATCTAGAGTTTAAATACCCGGTGGCTCTTGACCGATGGCGATTTAATACGCCTCCATTGTAAACCGGAATTTTTATAACCCGTCGACTTATAGCCTTTGAGAAAATCAAGAATTGATAACCCTTTTGAGACACCAGTTTCAATCTTTGATGATGGGTTTGAACTTAATCATTTATGTAAGTCATAGCTCTATAAATCCTGCACATAAGTAGATCACAAGATCCCTTCGGTTTACCGCAGGGTGGGTCATAATATCTCACATATAACCATTGTGATATTGAATTTGTACTGCCGGTTTACATGACCTTTGCAGTAAGGGTGACAACCCAATCCTTAGAAGCCAATACTTCCAAATATATGATGATTGTCACATGCTGGCGACTTATCGTCCATAGCCAAGCCAGGTTTAAACGAAACTACACTCATATGCTTCAGATATGAGAAAAAAGGATCAAAAAACCCAAAAGATTGTTTGCAAAAACTTAAACCAAATAAAAATCGAAGTTTCTGATTCGAATACGATCAGTAAACCATTCCAAAGGGGTTAAGCCCCCTAGCGAGTTTGGCTTTGCGCCGATCAAAAGGGTTACGACAGCTATGTTCTCTTTGGTTCGAATACGACCTATGTTTGAACAGGAAGCCCCCAAGTGACCATATAAATTTTGGCATCACGCCGATCAAAAGGGTACCGACAGCTATGCTCGATGAGCAGGAAGCCCCCAAATGACCATAATAAGGTAAGCCGTAAGGCAGGATACCCATGTTTGAACCGCGCATCATGGCAACAAGTTCTCTTTGGCAACCTTTTATTTTTCTGAGAACTCGAATCTTGCGAGAGATTAATTCTTCTTGAACCAAAACTTTAAACCGGATTTGAAAGCTTCCAAACTTTGTGGGAGACAGATTGTCCTTGAGCCAGATGTTTAAACCGGATTTAAGAAAAAGATTTGTAAGAGACAAATTTACCTTGAGCCGGATGTTTGAACTGGATTTGAGAGCTTCAAAGCTTTGCGGGAGAGAGATGTCTCTTGAACCGGATTTTAAACCGGAATCTTTATTTTGAGCCGGAAATTTCTGACGGCCTTTTAAGTTTTCACCAATATGGCGGTAGCCTCCGGGGCCGGGTTATCTTCCCTCCAATGATGCAGAGTTCCCGAGTCATGTCATTGTAGCCCCCGAGTCTTAAGACTACTCGAGGAGTTGGTTTGAGTCTCTCCACATTTGACACTGATATAAACCGGTATGAGCCATTCAACATCTCAGTGATATAACTTGTCCTGCACTGGAGAACTTGCAAGCCAGAGTAATTTCTCTTTTAAAGAAAGCAATATATAATATAAAATATAATGGATAGATTTCACCTGATGCGTCAGGCCAATAATTATCACCGTGGAGTTGATGATCACCATGGTGAACTGGAAATCAATCACGAGTGAGTCGGCCGCAGGGGCAGACATATGAGTCGGCCGCTGTGTTTGTAAGCCGGTGTGGACGAACAAGTTGTCCTCCTCGTTGTAAGCCGGCGCGGACGCGTGAACCAGCCGCGACAACAGATGGGCGCGTCGTCCGTGGCGTTGTAAGGCGGCGCGGACGGGCAAGTCGGCTGACGTGTTGATGCAAAATGAACCGCAACACACATGTCCGTGAAGCTGTGCGGCACAGCCGAACGTGCATCCATGGTATAATGGTATAAACAATTGTCCTGTGTATAAAAATGTTACAGGGCAGAGTAATTGTTTTTTGACAAAAAACAATAAGTGTTTAATAAGATAAATTCAGATAGATATCACCTGATATTTGTGAATGACCGATGATCTGTATGTCATGTCAGAGGTGGCTCAATATAATCTCGATGGTTCAAGCAGACAGGTGACTCCCAGCGGCTCAACCTAGCAGAGGCGGCTCAACGCGGCCTCAGAGGCTCAATAAACGCTAGTCCAAAAATGATGCTGGCACGCGCGTTACACGGCACTTTTGTAATGAATAATGGTCCTGCGAAAAAATATCACAGACCAACGTAATTGTTTTTTAATAAAAACAATATGTGCTAATAAAATATATAGGAAGGATAGCACCTGGTTTTTTTGTTGGACGGATGAGTTGGCCGCGGCGATGACTTGGCTGCGGTCGTTTCGTCTAATTTTTGCAATTCTATTCAATGGATCAAGAGCAAGCGGCTTGAAGAGGTGACTCGTCGTCGTCGGCTCAAGGTCACCGCAAAGACGGCCGCGAGGCAGGGACGGCTTGAGAAGCGGGTGCAGGTGAGGCCGCGGAGGCGTGGGCCGCAAGGGCGGCTTGCGAGCAGAGGATCGGCGCCACGACAGATGACAGAGGAGTCACGCGGCGACTTACAGCCGTGGCGAAACTCGGTGGCGATTTCCAACTCCCGTGGTTGAGGTGTGACTTGGCGGGGCTTGGGCGACTCAAGGCGTAGGTGGACTAATGCCAGTGAAACGAACGGCCCGTAGGGGCGTAAGTCAGCAGAACAGCCGGTGAAGACGAAACACTGCAGCGACGACGACTCGGAGCCAATAGGGCGGATCTGGCAGCTGGGCCTCAAGCGGCCGGAACGACGGCTCGAAGCCAGGGCAAACCGGCTTGGAGCCCGGCCGCGGCGACTCAGGCAAGCCGTAACAAAGGCCCTGGCTGTAGAAGCGAAGACGAGCCACTAGAGGCTCACGGTCGAAGGAGACGGGCCAGTGAAGCCCATGGAGACAGTGCGGCGGCTCGCGGACAGGTCTTGGCGGAGGCCGGCCGACGCGTCATGTTGATATACTCATATTTTGATATGTATTTTGATATTTAGAGACGTACAATTCCTTGATCCATACGTGGATTAATAGTGCTAGCTTAGGTAATTGGACCGATCAGACTTGACGCTTTGACGTAATGGAAAGAGTAGTACTTTTGCCTCGGGACTTGAACCCGCCAACTCCTGCTACATAGGGTTTCACGATCGGAGGGGCAGTATTAACCCAGCCGGACAGGTACCTGCCTGACGCTGCACACGTATGTGAGGGCCCATGGCAAAAGGATCTCAAGGATAATTCCACAGCCTACTTCTTGTCAATCTCGGACACTGCTGCGCACAATCGAAATCCCATCGGTCTTGGCGACTTGATTCCTGTACTGGTCGGACAGATCAACTGTAACTTGATTAAATTTGCACGCGTTCAGACAGAAACCCTGTGGGTCTCGATGACGTGCGACTGTACCAGTCGAATACAGCAGCTTTGCAATAGAGTCAATCTTAACCAGATTGACCTTACGATAGCGACGGCGTACAGACGCAGCCACTCTGATCTTGACTGATGAACCTGTGGCTGATGTGAATCCTTCTAATCTGAATCTTTCTTCACCCAAAAAAATTACAAACTTCTCGAAACCCTAAAAATAGACCCCTTCAAGAACTCAACACCACCGTGTGCAGGCCCCACGGTGGGCGCCAACTGTCGTGGAATCGTCACGGCAGATGTCCTTCGTGTGAAGACTTAGTCGCGAGGCCAACGCAACACAAGACAAGGGTTTAGACAGCTTCGGGCCCCGAAAACATCAACCAGAAATAACCCTACATGCTTTTTGTGGCTAGGTCTTATTATGATCATGAGGGAGTCGCCGGTAGGCCGGCTCTTTGTGTCTAGCCCTAAAGATTATTTTTCTGTCCCTCTTTGGGGAGCCCTGCCCCTCCTTATATATGTTGAAGGGGCGGGTTACATGTGAAGTCCTAGTAGGACTAGGACTAGTCTATCCTTTCTCACAAGTTGAATACAAGTCCGGGTCTTGCTTCCTCATAACGGAAATATTCGTCATCCCTTTCCTCTTAAGCCGTCCCACCAGAGTATAAGTCGGCCTGCTAGGCCTTGGGCCTTGTCGTCCGTCTGATCCGCCCGCCGGGTCTCCAGTGAGTCACCAAGCTCCAGCCAGGTCTCTAGTGAGTCGCCAAGCCCGGCCGGGTCATGATTTCGGCCGGGTCATACCACGGGGTACATCCCCGACAGGAGTGTTTTCAACTTTGATCATCTCCGTTGTATTCTTTCTTTCAAGTTGTTCAACTTTTCAAGATTCTTTGGTTTCACTCGTTTGTCAAAGAAGCAACTTAGTTTTACCTCTTATTCTTCCTCTTCCTTTTCCCTCCGGTGCCATCCTAGATCTTGGGACGAGATCCTCTTGTAGTGGTGGAGTGTTGTGACGCCCCGAGACCATTGCGCCAGGTGTCTTCTGGTTTTTTCATTGTTGTTGCCTTGTATTTCGCTTGCGGTGTTGCATCTCGTCATGTCATCATGTGCATTGCATCTTCATGTTTTCAAAACTTGCATTCGTCCAGGTCTCCCCGTTCTCTCTGTTGTCCGTTCTGAGCCCAATCACACTTGCACACGCTAGCGGCACCTCCGAAATATTAGTTTACAAGTGGCCGGAAAATTTTCTTGGAATGGGGTGAAATTTGGCATTCGGTGTTGTTATGTTGTCAGTAGGCCGCCTGCCAAATTTCATCGCGTTTGGAGTCCGTTTGATGTCCCAACGGATAACTATCGCGGCATTATAGCCGGTCTAATCGTCGGACGTTTTCGGTCTCCGGAAACTGCTGCCGGGTCTCTCTCTCTTCTCTTCTCTCAGCCTGAGGCCTTCTGCACAGTCCACTACCTACCATCAGGCCCAATCTAATCTCTCTCGTCAGCTGATGTCTACTAGACAACCTTGTTCTTGTAGCCGTTGTTGGGCCTCCAAGTGCAGAGGTTTGTAGGACAATAGCAAATTCCCCTCAAGTGGATGACCTAAGGTTTATCAATCCGTAGGAGGCGTAGGATGAAGATGGTCTCTCTCAAGCAATCCTGCAACCAAATAACAAAGAGTCTCTTGTGTCCCCAACACACCCAATACAATGGTAAATTGTATAGGTGCACTAGTTCGGCGAAGAGATGGTGATACAAGTTCTATATGGATGGTAGATAAAGGTTTTTGTAATATGAAAATATAAAAACAGCAAGGTAACTAATGATAAAAGTGAGCATAAATGGTATTGCAATGCTAGGAAAGAAGGCCTAGGGTTCATACTTTCACTAGTGCAAGTTCTCTCAACAATAATAACATAATTGGATCACATAACTATCCCTCAACATGCCACAAAGAGTCACTCCAAAGTCACTAATAGCAGAGAACAAATGAAGAGATTATGGTAGGGTACGAAACCACCTCAAAGTTATTCTTTCTAATCAACCCGTTGGGCTATTCCTATAAGTGTCACAAACAGCCCTAGAGTTCGTACTAGAATAACACCTTAAGACACAAATCAACCAAAACCCTAATGTCACCTAGATACTCCAATGTCACCTCAAGTATCTATGGGTATGATTATACGATATGGATCAAACAATCTCAGATTCATCTATTCAACTAACACATAGAACCTCAAATAGTGCCCCAAAGTTTCTACCGGAGAGTCAAGACGAAAACATGTGCCAGCCCCTATGCATAGATTTCCAAGGCCACGAAACCCATAAGTTGATCACCAAAACATACATCAAGTGGATAATAGAATACCCCATTGTCACCACAGGTATCCCACGCAAGACATACATTAAGTGTTCTCAAATCCTTAAAGACTCAATCCGATAAGATAACTTCAAAGGGAAAACTCAATCCATTACAAGAGAGTAGAGGGGGAGAAACATCATAAGATCCAACTATAATAGCAAAGCTCGCGATACATCAAGATCGTGCCACCTCAAGAACACGAGAGAGAGAGAGAGAGAGATCAAACACATAGCTACTGGTACATACCCTCAGCCCCGAGGGAGAACTACTCCCTCCTCGTCATGGAGAGCATCGGGATGATGAAGACGGCCACCGGAGAGGGATTCCCCTCCGGCAGGGTGCCGGAACGGGTCTAGATTGGTTTTCGGTGGCTACGGAGGCTTCTGGCGGCGGAACTCCTGATCTATTCTACTCCCCGAAGTTTTTAGGGTATATGGGTATATATGGGAGGAAGAAGTACGTCGGTGGACCTCCGGGCTGTCCACGAGGCAGGGGGCGCGCCCAGGGGGTGGGTGCGCCCCCCACCCTCGTGGGCAGCCCGGGACTCTCCTGGTCCAACTCCGGTACTCCGTGGGCTTCTTCTGGTCCAAAAATAAGTTCCGTGAAGTTTCAGGTCAATTGGACTCTGTTTGATTTTCCTTTTCTGTGATACTCTGAAACAAGGAAAAAACAGAAAGTGGTACTGGGCTCTGGGTTAATAGGTTAGTCCCAAAAAATAATATAAAAGTGTATAATAAAGCCCATAAACATCCAAAACAGATAATATAATAGCATGGAACAATCAAAAATTATAGATACGTTGGAGACGTATCAGCATCCCCAAGCTTAATTCTTGCTCGTCCTCGAGTAGGTAAATGATAAAAATAGAATTTTTGATGTGGAATGCTACTTGGCATAATATCAATGTAATTCTTCTTAATTGTGGTATGAATATTCACATCTGAAAGATTGAAGATAAAAGTTCAATATTGACATAAAAATAATAATACTTCAAGCATACTAACTAAGCAATCATGTCTTCTCAAAATAACATGGCTAAAGAAAGCTATCCCTACAAAATCATATAGTCTGGCTATGCTCCATCTTCACCACACAAAGTATTTAAATCATGCACAACCCCGATGACAAGCCAAGCAATTGTTTCATACTTCTGATGTTCTCAAACTTTTTCAATCTTCACGCAATACATGAGCGTGAGCCATGGACATAGCACTATAGGTGGAATAGAATGGTGGTTGTGGAGAAGACAAAAAGGAGAAGATAGTCTCACATCAACTAGGCGTATCAACGGGCTATGGAGATGCCCATTAATAGATATCAATGTGAGTGAGTAGGGATTGCCATGCAATGGATGCACTAGAGCTATAAATGTATGAAAGCTCAACAAAAGAAACTAATGGGTGTGTATCCAACTCGCTTGCTCACGAAGACCTAGGGCACTCGACGAGGCCCATTGTTGGAATATACAAGCCAAGTTCTATAATGAAAATTTCCCACTAGTATATGAAAGTGAAAAAACAAGAGACTCTCTATCATGAAGATCATGGTGCTACTTTGAAGCACAAGTATGGTAAAAGGATAGTAGCATTGCCCCTTTTTTTTATTTGGCCTTTTTTTGGCCTTTCTCTTTTTTTCCTTTCTTTTTTTATTTGGCATTTCTCTTTTTTTTGGGACAATGCTCTATTAATGATGATCATCACACTTCTATTTATTTACAACTCAAAGATTACAAGTCGATACCAGAACAAGATATGACTCTATGTGAATGCCTCTGGCGGTGTATCGGGATGTGCAATGACTCGTGAGTGACATGTATGAAAGAATTATGAGCGGTGGCTTTGCCACAAATACAATGTCAACTACATGATCATGCAAAGCAATATGACAATGATGGAGCGTGTCATAGTAAACGAAACGGTGGAAAGTTGCGTGGCAATATATCTCGGAATCGCTATGGAAATGCCATGATAGGTAGATATGGTGGCTGTTTTGAGGAAGGTATATGGTGGGTTTATGATACCGGCGAAAGGTGCACGGTATTAGAGAGGCTAGCAATGGTGGAAGGGTGAGAGTGTGTATAAACCATGGACTCAACATCAATCATAAAGAACTCACATACTTATTGCAAAAATCTATTAGTTATCGAAACAAAGTACTACGCGCATGCTCCTAAGGGGATAGATTGGTAGGAAAACACCATCGCTCGTCCCCGACCGCCACTCATAAGGAGGACAATCAATAAATACATCATGCTTCGACTTCTTAACATAACAGTTCACCATACGTGTATGCTACGGGAATCACAAACTTCAACACAAGCATTTCTCAAATTCACAACTACTCAACTAGCACGACTCGAATATCACCATCTCCATATCTCAAAACAATTATCAACTATCAAACTTCTCATAGTATTCAATGCACTTTATATGAAAGTTTTTATTATATCCCTCTTGGATGCCCATCATATTAGGACTAATTTCATAACCAAAGCAAATTACCATGTTGTTCTAAAAGACTCTCAAAATAATATAAGTGAAGCACGAGAGTTCACCTATTTCTTCAAAATAAAACCACCACCGTGCTCCAAAAAGATATAAGTGAAGCACTAGAGCAAATGACAAACTACTCCGAAAGATATAAGTGAAGATCAATGAGTAGTCGAATAATCATGCAACTATGTGAAGACTATCTAACATTTAAGAATTTCAGGTCTTGGTATTTTATTCAAACAGCAAGAAAAACAAAATAAAATGAAATGACGCTCCAAGCAAAACACATATCATGTGGTCAATAAAAATATAGCTTCAAGTAAAGTTACCGATGAACGAAGACGAAAGAGGGGATGCCTTTCAGGGCATCCCCAAGCTTAGGCTCTTGGTTGTCCTTGAATATTACCTTGGGGTGCCTTGGGCATCCCCAAGCTTAGGCTCTTGCCACTCATTATTCCATAGACCATCGAATCTTTACCCAAAACATGAAAACTTCACAACACAAAACTTATCAGAAAACTCGTAAGCTCCATTAGTATAAGAAAATAAATCACCACTTAGGTACTGTTGTGAACTCATTATAAATTCATATTGGTGTAATATCTACTATATTAAAACTCATCTATGGTTCATACCCTCCGATACAACTCATAGATTCATCAAAATAAACAAACAACACATAGAAAACAGAATCTGTCAAAAACAGAACAGTCTGTAGTAATATGGATCAAACTTATACTTCTGGAACTCATAAAATTCTCAAATAAATTGGTGGACCTGAGGAATTTGTCTATTAATCCTCTTCAAAAATAATCAACTTAATAGCACTTTCCAAATAAAAATGGAAGCAGTACTCATGAGTGCTAAAGTTACTGTTTTTTTACAGGAAGATTAAAAAGACTTTCCCCAAGTCTTCCAAATGGTTCTACTCGACACAAACACTAATTAAAACATAACAACTCAATCATAACAGAGGCTAGATGATTAATTTATTACTAAACAGGAACAAAAAGCAAGTAACAAAAATAAAGTTGGGTTGCCTCCCAACAAGCGCTGTCGTTTAACACCCCTAGCTAGGCATGATGATTTCAACGATGCCCACATAAAAGATAAGAATTGTAACATAAAGAGAGCATCATGAAGAATATGACTAGCACATTTTGTTGGAAATATGCCCTAGAGAAAATAATAAAATGGTTATTATTATATTTCATTGTTCATGATAATTGTCTATTGTTCATGCTATAATTGTGTTATCCGGAAATCATAATACATGTGTGAATACATAGACCACAACACGTCCCTAGTGAGCCTCTAGTTGACTAGCTCGTTAATCAAAAGATAGTCATGGTTTCCTGACTATGGACATTAGATGTCATTGATAACAGGATCACATCATTAGGAGAATGATGTGATGGACAAGACCCAATCCTAAGCATAGCTCAAAGATCGTGTAGTTCGCTTGCTGTAGCTTTTCTGAATGTCAAGTATCATTTCCTTAGACCATGAGATTGTGCAACTCCCGGATACCGTAGGAGTGCCTTCGGTGTGCCAAACGTCACAACGTAACTGGGTGACTATAAAGGTACATTACAGGTATCTCCGAAAGTGTTTGTTGGGTTGGCACGAATCGACACTGGGATTTGTCACTCCGTATGACGGAGAAGTATCTCTGGGCCCACTCGGTAATGCATCATCATAATGAGCTCAATGTGATCAAGTGGTTGATCACGGGATCATGCATTATGGTACGAGTAAAGTGACTTGCCGGTAACGAGACTGAACAAGGTATTGGGATACCGACGATCGAGTCTTGGGCAAGTAACGTACCGATTGACAAAGGGAATTGTATACGGATTGATTGAATCCTGGACATCGTGGTTTATCCGATGAGATCATCATGGAGCATGTGGGAGCCAACATGGGTATCCAGATCCCGCTGTTGGTTATTGACCAGAGAGTCGTCTCGGTCATGTCTGCATGTCTCCCGAACCCGTAGGGTCTACACACTTAAGGTTCGGTGACGCTAGGGTTGTTAGGAAGACTTGTATGTGATTACCGAATGTTGTTCGGAGCCTCGGATGAGATCCCGGACGTCACGAGGAGTTCCGGAATGGTCCGGAGGTGAAGATTTATGTGTAGGAAGTTGACATACGGTCACCGGAAAGGTTCGGGGGCATATCGGTATTGTACCGGGGCCACCGGAGGGGTTCCGGGGGTCCACCGGGAGGGGGGCCACCTCTCTCGGAGGGCCTAATGGGCTGTAGAGGAAAGGGGAACCGGCCCTACATGGTCTGGCCACATCCCTCCCCTTGGGCCCATGCGCCTAGGGTTGGGGGGAAACCCTAAAGGGGGCGCCCCCCTTGCTTGTGGGCAAGCCCCCTCCCCTTGGCCTCCCCCCCTCTAGATCTCATCTAGAGGGGGTCGGCCCCCTTCCTCCTTCCCCTATAAATAGAGGGGCAAGGGGAGGGCTGCACACAACATCCAAGGCACAGCCCCTCCCCTCCCCAACACCTCTCCTCCTCCATAAGAGCTTGGCGAAGCCCTGCCGGAGTACTGCAGCTTCACCACCACCATGCCGCCGTGCTGCCGTTGGAGCCCTCTTCCTCAACCTCTCCCTCCTCCTTACTGGATCAAGGCGCGGGAGACGTCCTCGCTCCGTACGTGTGTTGAACGCGGAGGTGCCGTCCGTTCGGTGCTAGGATCTTCGGTGATTTGGATCACGACGAGTACGACTCCATCAACCTCGTTCTCTTGAACGCTTCTGCTTGTGATCTACAAGGGTATGTAGATGCACTCCTCTCTCCCTCGTTGCTAGATGACTCCATAGATAGATCTTGGTGATGCATAGAAAATTTTAAAATTCTGCTACATTCCCCAACAGTGGCATCATGAGCTAGGTCTATGCGTAGTTACTATGCACGAGTAGAACACAAAGCAGTTGTGGGCATCGATATTGTCAATTTGCTTGCCGCTACTAGTCTTATCTTGATTCGGCGGCATCGTGGGATGAAGCGGCCCAGACCAACCTTACACGTACGCTTACGTGAGACCGGTTCCACCGACTGACATGCACTAGTTGCATAAGGTGGCTGGCGGGTGTCTGTCTCTCCCACTTTAGTCGGATCGGATTCGATGAACAGGGTCCTTATGAAGGGTAAATAGAAATTGGCAATTCACATTGTGGTTTTGGCGTAGGTAAGAAACATTCTTGCTAGAAACCTATAGCAGCCACGTAAAAACTTGCAACAATAATTAGAGGACGTCTAACTTGTTTTTGCAGCAAGTGCTTGTGATGTGATATGGCCAAAGGATGTGATGAATGATATATGTGATATATGAGATGATCATGTTCTTGTAATAGGAATCATGACTTGCATGTCGATGAGTATGACAACCGGCAGGAGCCATAGGAGTTGTCTTTATTTATTTATGACCTGCGTGTCAACATAAACGTCATGTAATTACTTTACTTTATTGCTAAAGCGTTAGCCATAGTAGTAGAAGTAATAGATGACGTGACAACTTCAAGAAGACACGATGATGGAGATCATGATGATGGAGATCATGGTGTCATGCCGGTGACAACGATGATCATGGAGCCCCGAAGATGGAGATCAAAGGAGCAAATGATATTGGCCATATCTTGTCACTATTTGATTGCATGTGATGTTTATCATGTTTTGCATCTTATTTTCTTAGAACGACGGTAGCTTAAATAAGATGATCCCTCGTAATAATTTCAAGAAAGTGTTCCCCCTAACTGTGCACCGTTGCAAAGGTTCATTGTTTCGAAGCACCACGTGATGATCGGGTGTGATAGATTCTAACGTTTGAATACAACGGGTGTAAGCCAGATTTACGCACGCAATACACTTAGGTTGACTTGACTAGCCTAGCATCTATAGACATGGCCTCGGAACACAGAAGACCGAAAGGTCGAGCATGAGTCGTATAGAAGATACGATCAACATGAAGATGTTCACCGATGTTGACTAGTCCGTCTCACGTGATGATCGGACACGGCCTAGTTGACTCGGATCATGTTTCACTTAGATGACTGGAGGGATGTCTATATGAGTGGGAGTTCATTGAGTAATTTGATTAGATGAACTTAATTATCATGAACTTAGTATAAAATCTTTACAATATGTCTTGTAGATCAAATGGCCCACATTGTCCTCAACTTCAACGCGTTCCTAGAGAAAACCAAGCTGAAAGACGATGGCAGCAACTATATGGACTGGGTCCGGAACCTGAGGATCATCCTCATAGCTGCCAAGAAAGATTATGTCCTAGAAGCACTGCTAGGTGACGCACCTGTCCCAGAGAACCAAGACGTTATGAACGCTTGGCAATCACGTGCTGATGATTAATCCCTCGTTCAGTGCGGCATGCTTTACAGCTTAGAACCGGGGCTCCAAAAGCGTTTTGAGAGACACGAAGCATATGACATGTTCGAAGAGCTGAAAATGGTTTTTCAAGCTCATGCCCGGGTCGAGAGATATGAAGTATCTGACAAGTTCTTCAGCTGTAAGATGGAGGAAAATAGTTCTGTCAGTGAACACATACTCACAATGTCTGGGTTGCATAACCGCTTGACTCAGCTGGGAGTTAATCTCCCGGATGACGCGGTCATTGACAGAATCCTTCAATCGCTTCCACCGAGCTACAAGAGCTTTGTGATGAACTTCAATATGCAGGGGATAGAAAAGACCATTCCCGAGGTATATTCAATGCTGAAATCAGCAGAGGTAGAAATCAAAAAGGAACATCAAGTGTTGATGGTGAATAAAACCACTAAGTTCAAGAAAGGCAAGGGTAAAAAGAACTTCAAGAATGACGGCAAGGGAGTTGCCGCGCCCGGTAAGCAAGCTGCCGGGAAGAAGCCAAAGAATGGACCCAAGCCCGAGACTGAGTGTTTTTATTGCAAGGGAAGTGGTCACTGGAAGCGGAACTGCCCCAAATACTTAGCGGACAAGAAGGCCGGCAACACAAAAAGGTATATGTGATATACATGTAATTGATGTGTACCTTACCAGTACTCGTAGTAGCTCCTGGGTATTTGATACCGGTGCGGTTGCTCACATTTGTAACTCAAAGCAGGAGCTGCGGAATAAACGAAGACTGGCGAAGGACGAGGTGACGATGCGCGTCGGGAATGGTTCCAAGGTCGATGTGATCGTCATCGGCACGCTACCTCTACATTTACCTACGGGATTAGTTTTAAACCTCAATAATTGTTATTTAGTGCCAGCTTTGAGCATGAACATTGTATCAGGATCTCGTTTAATTCGAGATGGCTACTCATTTAAATCCAAGAATAATGGTTGTTCTATTTATGTGAGAGATATGTTTTATGGTCATGCTCCGATGGTGAATGGTTTCTTCTTAATGAATATCGAGCATAATGCTACACATATTCATAGTGTGAATACCAAAAGATGTAAGGTTGATAACGATAGTCCCACATACTTGTGGCACTGCCGCCTTGGTCACATAGGTGTCAAACGCATGAAGAAGCTCCATGCAGATGGACTTTTAGAGTCTCTTGATTACGAATCATTTCACACGTGCGAACCATGCCTCATGGGTAAAATGACCAAGACTCCGTTCTCAGGAACAATGGAGCGAGCAACCAACTTATTGGAAATCATACATACTCATGTGTGTGGTCCAATGAGTGTTGAGGCTCGCGGTGGCTATCGTTATGTTCTCACCCTCACTGATGACTTGAGTAGATATGGGTATGTCTAGTTAATGAAACACAAGTCTGAGACCTTTGAAAAGTTCAAGGAATTTCAGAGTGAGGTTGAGAATCAACGTGACAGAAAAATCAAGTTTTTGTGATCAGATCGTGGAGGAGAATACTTGAGTCACGAATTTGGCACACACTTAAGAAAATGTGGAATAGTTTCACAACTCACGCCGCCTGGAACACCTCAGTGTAATGGTGTGTCCGAACGTCGTAATCGCACTCTATTGGATATGGTGCGATCTATGATGTCTCTTACTGATTTACCGCTGTCATTTTGGGGCTATGCTTTAGAGACTGCCACATTCACTTTAAATAGGGCTCCGTCGAAATCCGTTGAGACGACACCGTATGAATTATGGTTTGGAAAGAAACCTAAGCTATCGTTTCTAAAAGTTTGGGGATGAGATGCTTATGTCAAGAAACTTCAACCTGAAAAGCTCGAACCCAAGTCGGAAAAATGTGTCTTCATAGGATACCCTAAAGAAACTGTTCGGTATACCTTCTACCTTAGATCCGAAGGCAAGATCTTTGTTGCCAAGAATGGGTCCTTTCTAGAGAAAGAGTTTCTCTCGAAAGAAATAAGTGGGAGGAAAGTAGAACTTGATGAAGTATTACCTCTTGAACCGGTAAGTGGCGCAGCTCAAGAAAATGTTCCTAAGGTTCCTGCACCGACTAGAGAGGAAGTTGATGATGATGATCATGAAACTTCAGATCAAGTTGCTACTGAACTTCGTAGGTCCACGAGGACACGTTCCGCACCAGAGTGGTACGGCAACCCTGTCTTGGAAATCATGTTGTTAGACAACGGTGAACCTTCGAACTATGAAAAAGCGATGGCGGGCCCGGATTCCGACAAATGGCTGGAAGCCATCAAATCCGAGATAGGATCCATGTATGAAAATGAAGTATGGACTTTGACTGACTTGCCCGATGATCGGTGAGCCACAGAAAATAAATGGATCTTTAAGAAGAAGACAGACGCGGATGGTAATGTGACCATCTATAAAGCTCGGCTTGTCGCTAAGGGTTATCGACAAGTTCAAGGGGTTGACTAAGATGATACTTTCTCACCTGTAGCGAAGCTGAAGTCCGTCCGAATCATGTTAGCAATTGCCGCATTCTATGATTATGAGATATGGCAAATGTATGTCAAAACGGCATTCCTTAATGGTTTCCTTAAGGAAGAATTGTATATGATACAGCCGGAAGGTTTTGTCGATCCTAAGAATGCTGACAAGGTGTGCAAGCTCCAACGCTCGATTTATGGGCTGGTGCAAGCATCTCGGAATTGGAACGTTCGTTTTGATGAGATTATCAAAGCGTTTGGGTTTATGCAGACTTATGGAGAAGCCTGCATTTACAAGAAAGTGACTGGGATCTCTGTAGTATTTCTCATATTGTATGTGGATAACATACTGTTGATGAGAAATGATATAGAATTCTTGGAAAGCATAAAGGCCTACTTGAACAAGTGTTTTTCAATGAAGGACCTTGGAAAAGCTGCTTATATATTAGGCATCAAGATCTATAGAGATAGATCGAGACGCCTCATTGGTCTTTCACAGAGTACGTGTCAGGACCCCGATCCTAAGTCACACTGATCTAGCATGTAACACTTCATATCACTTTGCGGCCTCACGCACGGTATTCCACGGGTGCCGCCTTACCTGGCCCGGGACCGTTTGCGCCTTTTAGCTCACGTATATGATAATGTCGCTAGCATCCATATGACAGAGAACCCGGGCCGACATGGCTAGTCGTGAACCCAAAGCGGCACCAACCTATGGGGACAAGCATACATGAATCACATCGAGCATGTCGGTCAGCAGCGTGTGAATCCGGACTGTAGCATTGGGCTAACAGGACTCCGGCGAACCCGGGCTGTAGCAGGCTAGGCAGGACTCCGGATGTCACCGCATGACATTTCCCCGAAGGGACAGACATAGGAACGAAGTGAAACACATGCCGGCAGTCAAGTGTCCTGAGCAGTAGTGCTGGGCTAGCAGGACTCCAGTGAACCGGGCTGTAGCAGACTACTATGGCTCATGGAAGCACTAGACTATATTTCTCCATAAGAGAGGCTGCCAAGGATAAACAACTGGATTGTCGGATCCCACACATACCAAGCATTTCAATCATACACACAATATGCTCGATATGTGTAAATACAACATGGCATCACAACATAACTCTACAACTCAAGTATTTATTCATTAGGCTCCGAGGAGCAAGAAAAGACAAACATGAGTCTCATGACCCAACAATCATAGCATACAAATCAAAGCACATGCGGAAGCTTAACATGTCTGAGTACATACATGTACAAATGAAAAAGGCTAAGAAGCCTGACTAACTACTGTCGGATTTCGGGTTCCGGCAGACCCTTGAGTTTCGAACACTGGGGTGCGCGCGGAGATTTCGCCTTCTACCTACCTGCACCCCACCGCCACGCTAAGATCTAAGCTATGGAAAGAACAACACAAGAGACACAGTGTTTATACTAGTTCGGGCCACCATTGTGGTGTAATACCCTACTCTAGTTTGTGGTGTGGTGGATTGCCTCTTGGGCTGATGATGATGAGCAATACAAGGAAGAACGGCCTCGCGAGGGTCTGTTCTTGGCTGGGGCGATGAACTGCTAGGAGGAGTTCAGTCACCCTTCTCTCTCTCTGCGTGATGCTACTCGATCCAATCCCAGCTTGTTTCTGGATTGGCCGATCCCCTCTACCCTGGGGGTGGCTAGTCCTATTTATAGGCAAAGGCCCTGGGCCTCTTCCCAAATATTGAGCGGGAAGGGCGCCAACAATTGGCCATTTTGAAGGGGAACATCTGGTACACTTATCCTGACTAAAGTTGGTCCTCGCCTGCCAAAGGCTCGGGTGGTGACGCTGGCTTGGGCTCCACAATGACTTCCTCCCTGCCGTTGGGCTGGTCTTGGTCTCGTTGCACCGAAACGGGTGCCTTTGCTTGATGCTCTCGTCTGCGCTTGCTCCCTTTGCACCAAAGAGGAAAGGAGGACACTGCGTGGGCTGGCGCCCGCCTGGCGCCCTTGGTCATCATGGCTTGCGTCACGGGCACCTCGTGGGGTACCCCTCCTTGATCTCTCCACCTCCTCGCGAGCCAGCCTGATGAGGCCGTGCCTGAGGAAGCTCCGTGTCGTCCGCCCCGCGAGGCTTGGCCCCTCGCGAGGGTCTTGGGTCTGTGTTGATGAAGATGGGCCGTGCTGGGCCCCCCTTTGAGCCGCACCGCAGGCTGCAGGCAGGCAAGTCCGGGGACCCCCGTTCCCAGGATGCCGACAGTAGCCCCCGGGCCCAAGGCGCGCCCGGACTTGGCCGTGCAGGGAGGCGAAAGGGCAAGGACGAAGCGCCGCGGGCCCTAACAGCCTGCGGCCTTGGGCGCCGCGTGGCGGTTGATTGGGCGTGGGCGGCACTGTTCCCCCACACCCCCCTTATTTTGCGCCATGCTAGGCCGACTCGTAGTTGTACACAGCCGCTCCCCTTTCTGTTGCTTGAGCGCCCTCTGTCCTTCCTCCTCTCGAACTCCAGCTTCTGTTTTCAACCCAATCTCAAACCTTCCCCCTTCCCATCGCCATGGCTCTGACAAAGAAGGGAAGTGGGAAGAAACCTATGCCTCCGCCTTGCTCGCCGCCGTTGGCGGCCCCCGCCATTGACCAGTCGATCATAATCAATCGAGAGGGCTTGGGCAAGGTCAGCTCGGCTCTGTCCACTATCTTCAACGAATGCGGGAGGACGACGGCCTAGCCCGCGTCTCACTTCTCCATTGACAGGATAGTCACCGAGGTCCAGTATTTTCCCGATGCCCTGTGGGCGGGTCTGGTTCCCCCCATCTCTGATTTCTTCAACGCCGTGCTTTCCCACTATCAGATCCACATGATGCATCTAGGTCCTCAATCCATCACCCTTCTTTCGGTCTTCGCCTTTGTTTGCGAGGCAATGATGGGCATCCTTCCTTCGGTTGCCTTGCTGCACCACTTCTCTCTGCGCCTTGTCGACCCTACCCAATGCTCGGCGTGCGTGAGCTTCGCTGCTGCGCCTGAGACAGCGGCCCCAGGGATTGACTTCAGGCTCCCTCCGCCTGCGGCTGGGTTCCGCGAGCGGTGGCTGTATGTGGATGTAGGGGTGCCCAGCCCCTGCTATCGGATCCAACTTCGCCTGCTGTTCCCAATTCAGGCTGGGGCCAGGAGACGCTCGAGAGCCCCAGCTCGTCTTCGTCTGGCACCGCTTCGCGTTCTTGAGGTCGCTTGGCGTGACAGCGCCCAAGGTGGTGAAGGAGTTCCTACTACGCCGCATTGCTCCTCTCCAACGCCACTCCCGCCGGATGTGGGCCTTCAGCCGGCGTGATGATCGTATGAGGCTCCAGGAAGAGGACCTGACCCCTGAAGTGCTGAGGACAGTGCTCTTGATCCTGACTGGGGACCCCAACCCTGGCAGCATCCAGCAAGGAGGGGCCTTGTTGTACCTCTGCCAGAACAGGGGCGATTTTGTGAATCAGATGCCTATCTTTGATGAGTGGGGGCCGCACCCCGCCGGCCTCTAGGGGCCTCGCGAGAACCCAGTGACGGTGACTGCCCTTCCAGTCGGCCAAGGCGACTCTTCCTCAAGTGGCGGAGCAGGGAGGCATGAGGCGCTAGAGGCCAAGGGGGCTCCCGACGGGGTGACAGCGCCGGGTGATGCTCATGAGGGAGCAGCTCTTGGGGCCCATGCCGCTGAGGCTGAGGGCGGCAAGCAGCTGCCCTCAGTGCCTGCGGCTGAGGCCCCTGAGGCCCCAGCCGCTTCTCTTGGCGAGGCGACTGGCAATGCGCATCAGGCAGACGCCCCTGACGTGGATCGCCTTGACGCTTCGTCCTCGTCGCAGGTTGATCCCTGCGCTCAACTCTTGGGCCGCTTCCGCGTGGACTTTGAGGCCCTCCGGAAGAGAAGGGAGGCCCTGGGCGATGATTACCCTTGTCGCCTGCTGAAGCGTAGGAAGTACTTCACCACTGATGAGTAAGCCTTCTCCTTTTCCAGCTCCCGATCCTTCTGTTGCTTTTACTGATCCTTGCTCCGCAGGCCCCTTCCAGCCGAGCTCGCGGAGATGGCTGAGGTGCCGACCCCCTTTGCTTCGCCCCCTCTACCGTCCTCAAGCGCTCCGAGCAGCAGAGCCCTTGTGGTGAGGGCGATCGGAGAGGCGAACCGTCCCAAGGCGCATCGAGGCCCTGTGCACCTCGCGATCCTCCCTCGCGGGCCTTCTCGTGGCATAGCCAGCCTGCCGTGGGCTTCTCGCCTGGTCGTGGACTGCGATTGGCTGAGGCGCTCCCCGCTCTCTTCATCTGGGGACGGGCTGGCTCCAGGTCGGGCTTCTAGCGTAGCGTGCCTGGTCGTCGCGAGGGTGCCAGCCCCCAGCCCCCTGCCTGGAGGGGGTGTGCTGATTCATGGCCCCCGACGCTTGCTTGGGGCAGATGATGGTGTGGAAGATGTGCTCGAGCACGCCCAGGAGCGTCGCTCTCTTCGCCAAGGATTCCTTCGAAGGGCGGCTGACGCGGTGAACCTGCTCGGTGAGGAGCTTGCTGATGAAGACGAGCGCCTTGAGGCTGAGGGCCTGTGCCTGGCTGCAGAGAGGGGCGAGCTGGAGGGTGCCATCGCCCTTGCGCGCCATCAGCGCGATCTTGATGACAAAGAGGCCAAGGCGTCGCTGGTGGCCTCTCGGGAGGCCCGATCTTTGGCCGCCGAGGAGGCCCGGGAAGCTGACCGGCGGCGGAGGAGCGGGCTCGGGAGCTCCTGGCCCGGTGCCACTCACTGGAGGAGCAAGTGGAGCTGCGCGAGGCAGCCCTCGCGTCGATGAAGGTGGCCTCTGGCGACCCAGCGGAGATCCAGAAGCGTGAGGAGGCGCTGACGCTGGAAGCCGCCGAACGTGCACGCGAGTACGAGCGTCTGGAGACGAGGGAGCGCTTGGTGACGCAGGCGGAGGATGATGTCGCTGCACGGGAAGCCCGTGTCCTGGAGGAGGTCGGACGTCAGGTGGCGATGGCGCGCTTGAACCTCGAGCGCGAGTTCGAGGAGAGGCTGGGGTTGATCCGGGCCGAGGCTGAAGGTAGGACTGTTGCCTTGAGGGCCAAGCTGGAGGAAGTGACGCGGCGGGCCGATGCTTTTCGGGCCGCCCTTGAGGTAGCGCAAGGGGAGTCAACCACCTCCCAGGCCGAGGTGCTCCTTCTTCGCCATCGGGTGGAGGAGGCTGAGGCCGTCGCACGCCAGAATGCGGACGAGATACGTCAGCGGCGGATCCTGGAGCATGAGCACGGCCCCATGCTCACCACGCTCCGGGAGAGAGCCAACACAGCCTTGGGCAACATCTGCGAGGCGGCTGTTGGCGAGCCGCACGCAGTCAACTACGCCGGCAACCTTCAGTTCTTCACCGACGTGGTGACGCAGCTGGAGGCGCGGTCGGTCAGGGCCGACAGGTTGGTGGAGGAGAGGAGTCGTGCCCTGCTCGGGCGCGCCTTTTCTCGCGTCTTCAGCCATCTCCGGAACATGGATCCCCACTTCGATTTCGACACCGCCATCGCCCCAGTCTCCCAGGCCGTCCGAGACGACCTGGCGCATTGGTGGAAGACAATGTGGATGCTCTTGTCAGGGCCTTCGCTTCGGACAACGACGGCGTGATTGTGGCCGCCGACGAGGGCGGCGTGGTGAACAGCCCTGACGCCGCTGGCGGCAACGCAGACAGTGATGGCGAGTCCAGCGATGCCAGCAACGGTTCGGGAGGTGCTCCTGAGGATGCATTGGGGGATTTATCCGACTGATTATGCATCGTTCCTGTTTCTTTACCCTGCATGAATAGAACTCAGGTCTTGGCCTGATGGCTGTGAGAGCATTTTGGGAGGGGGAGCCCCTCATGTAAAACTTGTGTTCATCGTATTAGTAGATGTTACATTGCCCATGCGCCCGCGCCAAGTGGTTGGCTAAGCGACGTGTTGGTTGGCTAGTTTTACCTTCGTTCCGTGCGGGCCCTGAGGTAGCCTGTGGGAGGCTGTGGTGTCCCGAGTGTTCCCTGATCGAATCCGTAGGATCTGCAGTAAAAAAACCACCTGAGAGGACGTGGTGGCGGCAGTCTGGGCTGCGCGCAAGCTAGGCCTGACCCGGCTCGCGAGGGGCTCACGAGGGGAGGCAGCTGAGGCGGAGTGGTAATCAAAACGCGAGAAATTGCTCGAACGAGACTAAGCACCCCTTCCCCGAACACACGCAAATCTCAAATTCGAATCCAACTTAAATCCAGCGGGGGAAAGTGACAACCAAAGGGAAAAGCAATGAAAGCAGACAAAAGGCCGCGTCCGGCACCTAATCAAGTCTTGGATGTCTTCTCACCAGCGTGGAGCTAAGTGCTGCCACTGGGCGTGGGAGGGAGCCCCAGGGCCTGAGGCCGGCACCCCTGAGACTCTGGGGCGTGTACCGCCCCACTCATTATTACGTGAGAGTGTTAGGGGGCGGCGAGCTTCACAGGCACTGGGCCTTCTTCATAGGTACCGGCCTTGCTTCATATCGCCAAACGAGGGCCCCGCCTTGCGCCACACTCTAGTGCCATCAACGACGACCGGAAACCAGGACACCGCCGATGGGGTAGAGCGGTCGCCAGCGGTTCCCCCGACGACCACAGGTCCTCCGCCAGGGGCAGGCCCTGAGGCACCTCTCCAGCAGAGGGCCTACGTCCTAAGGACACCTTGCTCCGAACGCCGCGGTGGTGATGTCGGATCACGACCCCTCTCCTGCAGCCCCCTGCGCCCTCCTCCCGAGGGGTAGGAGACTGAGTGAGCGGGGCAGCTGCTCGCTGTGGGGACCTGCACCTCCTGCGATCCATGATTAGCGTATGCCTGCTCCTGAGGAATTAGCGGTACCTGATAATCGTTGCCTCCAGCGTGGCTAGTGGGACCGTCCCGGGGCTCCTGGAAGAGCTCAGCTTCTGGCGCCTCGTCCCCCTAGCTTGGGCTGAGGAGCGAGCCTTGTTCGCCCTCGTGAGGGTGCCCTTGGTCCATCATGTGGGGCACGTATTCTTCTAGCGCCGTCATCCCGAAGGCCACGTCCTAGTGCTCCGCATGCCATGCGGCTCTGCTTGACGCGCCTACCATGGGGTGGTAGCGCGGCTGTCCACTGGGGCCGTGGGTCGCGTCGAGTCCTTCTTCTTTGCGGACCAGGAGCGGGGGCAGCGCCGCCGCCGGTCCGGTGCCGACAGCTTCGCTGGCGTTGGAGTAGCCTTGGAGTCCCTGGGCTTGAGATGGGAGCTGGGTGCCGAAGGGGTGAGCCCCCGAGGCGGCAAAGCCCAGGAGCTCTGCCACCCGCTCCAGCAGCACGTCGCGGCCGCCCTCCAGCAGCCTGCACTGCAGCAGCTCTCGGGCCACCGTGAGCGCGGCCCTCGAGTTCGCCTGCTCCCGGCGGGTGTCTGGTGTCGTGGTCGCGGCATGATTGGAGGCCCTTGCTACCGACCACGCCTGCCACGGTGTGAGAGCTGTCGAAGCCTGTCCACGTCGCCCGCGGCCCGCAGCGCCCTATGGACCGCGAGCTGCCTGGGGCACGGGGTCACCCGAGGCGAGCGGCTCTACGCGGGCGGGCCACGCCGCCCAAGGATCTGGGTTGGCCGCCTGGTCGCCAGACATGGTGATGACGACACGACAGGACACGAAGCGGTAGAAGGTGGATTCCGGCGCACCCCTACCTGGCGCGCCAAATGTCGGATTTCGGGTTCCGACAGACCCTTGAGTTTCGAACACTGGGGTGCGCGCAGAGATTTCGCCTTCTACCTACCTGCACCCCACCGCCACGCTAAGATCTAAGCTATGGAAAGAACAACACAAGAGACACAGGGTTTATACTAGTTCGGGCCACCATTGTGGTGTAATACCCTAATCTAGTTTGTGGTGTGGTGGATTGCCTTTGGGCTGATGATGATGAGCAATACAAGGAAGAACAGCCTCGCGAGGGTCTATTCTTGGCTGGGGCGATGAACTGCTAGGAGGAGTTCAGTCACCCTTCTCTCTCTCTCTCTCTCTCTGCGTGATGCTACTCGATCCAATCCCAGCTTGTTTCTGGATTGGCCGATCCCCTCTACCCTGGGGGTGGCTAGTCCTATTTATAGGCAAAGGCCCTAGGCCTCTTCCCAAATATTGAGCGGGAAGGGCGCCAACAATTGGCCATTTTGAAGGGGAACATCTGGTACACTTATCCTGACTAAAGTTGGTCCTCGCCTGCCATAGGCTCAGGTGGTGACGCTTGCTTGGGCTCCACAATGACTTCCTCCCTGCCGTTGGGCTGGTCTCAGCGAGTGAATCCAGGCTGTAGCACTGGGCTAGCAGGACTCCGGTGAACCGGGCTGTAGCGGGCTAACAGGACTCCGGTATTCATCGCGTGACATTTCCCCGAAGGGACAGACACAGGAACGAAGAAGGACACATGCCGGCCAGCCTAAGTGTTCCGGAGCAGTAGCAAGCTACCATGGCTCGGTGGAAACACTAGGAGACATTTCCCGGTAAGAGAGGCTACTAAGGATAAACAACTAGATAGTCAGATCCCACACATACCAAGCATTTCAATAACATACACACAATATGCTCGATATGTGCAAATACAACATGGCATCACAACATGACTCTACAACTCAAGTATTTTATCAATAGGCTCCGAGGAGCGAGATATTACAAACAGGGGTCTCATGACCCAACAATCAGAGCATACAAGTCAAAGCACAAGCGGAAGCTTAACATGTCTGAGTACAGACAACTATTAATGAAAACGGCTGAAAAGCCTGACTATCTACCAGATCCTGCCGAGGGCACAAGATCGTAGCTGAGGTAACAAGCTAAACGTTGAAGTCCATGAGGTACTACTAGCGAGACTGAAGTCTCTCTGCAAAAACATAAATTAAGCAACGTGAGTACAAATGTACCCAGCAAGACTTACATCAGATCTATCTACATATGCATCATTATCAACAAGGGGGTGGTGGGGTTTAACTGCAGCAAGCCAGCTTTGACTCGGTGGTTAACCTGAACTACGACTGCAAGTAACTCTTTTGAGGTGGCGCACACGAGTCCACATATTCACCATATCAATACACCACTATGGATCCGCTCCCGTCTCCCTACGAGAACGCCATCCATAGCACTCACGCTTATCTTGCGTATTTTAGAGTATCCACTTTCACTTGTCTATGAACTATGCAAGGGGTCCAAGTTTCCATATCCGAGGAATCCGGCTATTCGAATAGATAATGATAACCCTGCAGGGGTGTACTTCTTCACACACGCTTTCGCCACTTATCGCCCTGTACACGTCATGTACCTCGGCAACCTTCAAGCGGAAGCCGGGCGAGGGAGTCGGCCACGACCTGACTAACCAAACAAGTCTCTAGTCCAGGTTTATCGCCTATTCGGGTTCCATCCGCGAGGAGATCCGGCCGAGGTGTCGCTCACGGCCCCAAACGATGTGAGCAGGGTTCCCAAGCCCACCATCCGGGTGCCACTTGGTACACCGGGCCACTGTGCCTAGTCTGTCCCAAGCCCACCTATACCGGGTGCCACTTGGTAGACTACTAACACTACCTACAAACACCAGAAACTAGTTGCAACTCCTGGACAGAGATCAAGTTGATTAATAAGTCGAGAGGGGCACTTAAGCATTCCAATGCGTGGTAGTAGCTGGTCATGGATCACAAACACAGAACTCAGTTCCTGTGGACAGCTGCAATGAGACAACCCACCATGTACTCCTACATGGCCTCTCACCGCTACCTTTAACAAATCGTGTTCAGACACTTAGCTCACACATAGTAGGACATGTTCACACGCCTCTGATTCATCCCCGATGAATCAGACCTGACTCAACTCTAAGCAGTAGCAGCCATGACAAACAAGCATGAATGAGTAGGCACATCAGGGCTCAAACAACTCCTACTCATGCTAGTGGGTTTCATCTATTTACTGTGGCAATGACAGGTCATGCAAAGGATAAAGGGGTTCAGCTACCGCAGCAAGTAACAGATGAATCGGTGTTGTCCTAATGCATTAAAAGAGAGCAGGAGCGAGAGAGTAGGGTTGTATCGGAATGAACAAAGGGGTTTTGCTTGCCTGGAACTTCTGAAGATAATATAGCTCTTCATCGGTGTCATCGATCACATCGCCGGTACACGTCTATCGAGAGGGGACAATTACCGGCAAACAAGGAAGAACACAATCAATGCAATGCGACAATATGATGCATGAATGTGACATGGAAATATGATGTGATTTGGGCTAATGCATCTAGCAACAGGTTAAATGGGGCTGGTTTGAACACTAGGTTCAAATTCAAACTCCATATGTGAGAGTTTAAATGCCATTTAATTGAATTGTCCTAAACAGTGGTCATAAGTTGTTCTAACATGCATGAAAATGGTACAGATGGATAGATTGGATTTTTCTGATAATTTTTCATATATAATTATTTCATTTGGAGTTACGGTTGAATTACTATGAATTTTTGAAGTTTGCAACATTTTCTAGAATTTCCTATATAAGAATAAATCCAAAAATGAGTTACTATGTCAGCATGACGTCACTGTGATGTCAGCGGTCAACGGGCGCGTTCCAGGTCAACCCTGACTAGTGGGACCCACTGGTCAGTGGTTAGTTAACTAACTAAATTTAGTTAGCGTTAACTAATATTAATCCCGGTTTAGTTAGTGCCCTGGGGCCCACAAGTCAGTGACCCAGGGGGTCCACCTGGGCCCACCGGGTCAACGGTCAGCGGTCAAACTTGCCGGTGTCTAGCCGCCGGTGAGTCCAGACGCGGCGGAACAGCGCGGGATTCGCCTACAGGGCGCCGTTTGGCGCGCGGAGCACAGCTACGGGATGCGGACGCTCGTCCGCATCCAACCGTGGTGGTGGCGCGGCCGGGGAGTGGCCGGAGAAGCACTGGCGACGAGCTCGGTGGCGGTTGAAGCTTGGTCGAGCTTGGGCTCATTGCTGCAGTGCCTAGGCGGGGCGGCGCTAGCACCTACGGCTCCTAAGCGATGCGGGGAGTGCAATGGGCTCAAGCCCGGGACCATATGGTCACCGGAGCACCACCGGCGACGAGCGCGGGGTGCGGCGCACGCGGGTGAGCCCGGTGCAGTTGCTACGACGCACGGGGAAAGAAAAGAAGAGGATGGGGGAGGTCAGTGGCTCACTGCGAGTGCAGGGGAGCGAGCGGCGAGCTCGGGGAGGGGCTGGTGAGGTCGTGCGGCCGCCGGCGATCTCGGAGCAGAGGCGGCGAAGATGGCGGGGCAGAGGGTGATGCAGGGCGTCCGGCGTCGGGTGGCTCGGTGAGGAGGAGGAGAGGGACTAGGTGGAGCTCGTGGGCAGCTCTAGGGGCGAGGGAGAGGCGGTGGCGTCGACTACGGCGGCGGCGGCTTACGGGCGCGTCGGCCTAGCGGGAGAGGAATGAGGGAGAGGGCAGAGGAGGGGAGAGTTCGATCTGAACGGGTCTGGGGGCGGGGTGCGGCGCACGCGGGTGAGCCCGGTGCAGTCGCTACGACGCACGGGGAAAGAAAAGAAGAGGATGGGGGAGGTCAGTGGCTCACTGCGAGTGCAGGGGAGCGAGCGGCGAGCTCGGGGAGGGGCTGGTGAGGTCGTGCGGCCGCCGGCGATCTCGGAGCAGAGGCGGCGAAGATGGCGGGGCAGAGGGTGATGCAGGGCGTCCGGCGTCGGGTGGCTCGGTGAGGAGGAGGAGAGGGACTAGGTGGAGCTCGTGGGCAGCTCTAGGGGCGAGGGAGAGGCGGTGGCGTCGACTACGGCGGCGGCGGCTTACGGGCGCGTCGGCCTAGCGGGAGAGGAATGAGGGAGAGGGCAGAGGAGGGGAGAGTTCGATCTGAACGGGTCTGGGGGGTGGCGTGGCGCTACGGAAGGCTCAGGGCGCTTCAAGGAAGCAGGAGGTGGCTCGCGCGTGGACGCGCGCGGCGAGCACGCGCCTTCGTCCTCCTGGCAGGGGAGGAAGACAACGGGGAGGAGGCAGTGGGCTGGGCCAGCGAGCTGGGCCGTCCAGGCAAGTGGCCCAGGTAGGTCCTTCTCTCTCTCTCTCTCTCTTTCTTTTATTTCTATTTTTCTTTTGTTCTGTAAGTTTGTGGCATTACAAAAAATATCTAGGCACTTTCAAAAATCACCAAACTGTGCATGCCCAATGTTTAGAATATATCAAACATGCAACATTTTGGTTTGGGATTATTTGGGCATTTTAAATATTTTATAGTATTTAAGTGCCCAAATTCAAATACAATAAGATTTAATTCAAAAATCCAGAATGGCCTAGAAATATGTGCATGACTTTTGGCAGAGGTTTTCACCTTTAACAAAAATCATGAACTTTTCTAGAGGGCAATTGGTATCATTGAAAATATTTTTTATTGAACCTAGTTGAATTCATTTGGTGCTAGGGTTTCAACAATCCCCATTTCAAGTTTCATGAAATTTAAACATGATGCATGGATGTAAATCCACTAGTTACAAGCAAACTCTAGGGTTGTGACAACTCACCCCCACTAAACAAGAATCTCGTCCCGAGATTCAAGACGTGAGGTAAAAAGACAGAGGGAGCACAAGCTAACATGGTCTTCACGATCCAGGTTGCACTTGATATGAACGTTGATCCGATCACCATCATTGTCTTGATGTCTTGCCCCGAGAACTCCAACTAACATGACAACGAGAGGGAAAAGAAACTCTAGAAGGATCGATCTTGTCAAAGATCGAGCAGCTCAGGATTAACTCACGGAATGAGACATAGATACATCTCATGAGCTGAGACGCGAATCACACACTAGGAGTGATGGAAAGAGGTAGATGACAAGGTTTTACTGGGTAGGCAGAAATCTCACGCTGAAGAGGGTGGGCAAATCTCAAGATAGTGATGAAATAATTGCCATGATTTCATAATGGGGCCCCTTAGGCGAGGTGACTCGCAGAAATATTCCCTTAAGTGGCAAAAAGAATTACTTTTGATCCATAGATCATTGAGACTCTCTATACCAACCTAAGGCAATTCACAAACGATCCTTTGACGGAGTTCGAGAGAACGACATACTCGGGCTAGAATGGATGATGTGGACTACCTTGTTGAAGAAAACGCGATGGATGATTTGCTTATCATCGAAAATGGATGGAACCCATGGTAAGACCACTTTGAAGATGATCCTAATCAGTAATTACTGAGAAGGGTAGTCCGTAGTAGGATGACACAATGGCGGTGCAAGCTGGGAACAAAATGCAAATGCTGGGAATGATTCTAGTAACTGGGAAGAGACCCAACAGTAGGGAGTGAGCCCACTGTTTGGAAAGGTTATAACATACCCGAGGAAACCGAGAGCACAAGGATCCCTAAGGAGCAACTTCTGGAATGAGTCGCACGAAATCTCCATTGAGGAAAATAGTCTAATAGCTCAATCAAGATACTACAATGATAGATCTTCCGGCTAGCTGTGTCGGTCAGAACATCAACCTTGTCAGGACCTACATCATAGGTCTTGGAAAAGTTTCAACCATCATATCTGTCAGAGATTCAAATCCGGTTGATAATGGGATAAGACTCATCAAGTCTAGGAAGAGAAATGAAGGTCTGCAACACAAATCGACGAAATGACGTTGCGAGATTCTCGGGGAGTGAACTACGATAGCAAGCTCCAAAATATGAGCTGGTTCTGCTACACACCGGTGAACACACTGTCCTAGACAAGCATGACCACATGGTAGTCTTATAATAAACACTACCGAGTTCAGATGGGGAACCGTCATCGAGGATATCGAAGTCCTTGTATAAGTCTTGCTCTTAAGAAGGAACTTCTTCTCCTTGAACAAACCAATCAGTGGCTTGGTGTGCTAGGAACACATATGGAGTGGAGGTAATTAATCTACCAAACCATAGAATACTTCACACGTATGCATGAATGATTTGGGATGATTCCAAGGGAAACAAAACAAACCTTTCTCAAATTCATGGCGGCAACTTACACCAAATGCATGTGAACCGGAGAAGGTCACTTCTTTCATCCAACAAATGCTTCATGAACGGGACATGAAGGCATTGCTTAGAAGTTTTCAACACTAGGTTGATGTTCAACATGAATCATGGGGGAGACAAAATGCTGCTGATGGGCTCAACAGCAACTCATCGGAATTTCCATATCACTGGACTTCCACCATCATGTGAGCACGGTGATAGCATTGGTCAGACCAAAGAATGTAATGGTGTATGCTCGAGGGATCAACCACGAGGAAGACAACATCACAAAAATCGTTGGTTCTGATTTGACTTGACGATAGCCCATACTCAAGTCAAAGTTTTGACAAGGCAATAGATCGAACAACTGATCACGAGGGCCAATCAATGGAGATATCATCTTTCTTCAACACACACACACGCACAAAAGATATCCCTTAACATGAACTAAGTCAGACAAGCTTTTATCTTCCAACTCTCCAAGTTGTTGTTTAGCTTAACCAACTAGCTCAGGGTATCCGAGACAGATTCTTGGAGAAAGGGTGGCTTACAAGAAAACCAATTTGATCACGAGCTCAACATAACAGTCGGGAAAACAACCTGGTGATACTTCCGAGAAGATATTCGGAAAATCACGAACCACCGATATGTTACTAAACTCGAGAACATTCTTGCTTTTCAGGGCAAGACGATGGGACCAAGAGAGTGATGGATTGCCAAAATCCTATCTCAGTGGTCGATGAGTGCATCCGGAGATATGGACTAGGTAGCACGATCAATCTTAGGATGATGATTCAATAACCAACACGCTAAGGATGAAATTGTTGTCCATTAGCTACCAAGCAACGGAGTTGCTAGTAGTATTCATTTCACACATCATAATTCACTCGTCGTCATTCCGGTTGCAACAACCTGGGGACTGAGGAATGAAAAATGATGGCGAGAAGTACCACTGTATCAAGAGTTCATAGGATGGTGTGCAATTGCCATGACAATCTTGATATAAAGATGGTAATACTCCAAGGTAGGACAGAATCAAAAGATGGATTGGCATTTTGATCTGCGGAATACAACTGCTTTGACCCAATCCGAGATATGGATGAGGTACTGGAGTTTGTTTCTCCTAGTCATTCCGAAATAGAATGGCTTGACAGACCACAAGAATAATTAGGCATCGATGAACGAATGCACACATACTCTTAACTAGCAATAGATAGACGAGGGCCAGGAAATAATTAAAGAGGGACAACCCAAAAGAACATATGATTTTCTGAGTTGTGGATGCATGGTTTAGCATGTCGAATGAAGTTCAACAGGTTTCTTCCGGATAACCCATGCAGAAAGGTAAGACTCGCAAATTCACAATTATGAATGCAGAACTCCTCAAGAGTACTCTGATTGTGAGCTTTTGGTTCAAAGAACTTTTGCCTTAATGGTTCAAGGTACTTGGAAGAAGGAAATACCACGGACCTCGAGGACTATCGCAGGGTTACTAATATCTTGAGGGAACTAGCAAATACTAACAACATGAAGTAGGTGAATCTCGGGTTCAAAACCCAGGAGTAGAATGCCTACTAACTAATAACATCACGGGATGCTTTTGAGAAGAATGGCCAGAATCATCACACTGGGGATACGAAAGCACTGCTAAATTCTTGAGGACACCTAGGGTCATAATAATAGCTCCAACATATACGCCGGGGCAACGGAGTACCTCACAGACCGTGTAGTGTGCTTTATCTGGCCCAAAAGGACATCGGGAACGGAAAGAAAGGGTTTGCAAATGCATCAGACTATGTAGAGACCTGGGATGACTCGGACAGCATAACGGCTGTAAATGCTCGAAAAGATTTGAGACATCCTGCAAAATGGTGGCATAACAACTCAACATCACAATATCATGATTCTGAGATCAACTGTCATCACACGGAGGTAGTAGAAATTGGACTGAGGTTTAAATACAACAATCCTAGGCAACTATGATTTAGTAACACGTCATCCTAAGAGATAGAAGAGAAGCCTAGTTCTTAACCCCGTAGAAAAGATAAGATGACTCAGATCAGAAGGTCATGAGGATAAGTAGTAAAAAGAGCCTTACGTTCCCTTCCACAATCAATTCCCCTACATAACTAAAGCATTTCTAGACTCAACTTCAACCAACTTGGCTTGGTAATCCTAGGCAGTCAGGCTCTGATACCAACGCTGTCAGGACCCCGATCCTAAGTCACACCGATCTAGCATGTAACACTTCATATCACTTTGCGGCCTCACGCACGGTATTCCCACGGGTGCCACCTTACCTGGCTCGGGACTGTTTGTGCCTTTTGGCTCACGTATATGATAATGTCGCTAGCATCCATATGACAGAGAACCCGGGCCGACATGGCTAGTCGTGAACCCAAAGCGGCACCAACCTATGGGGACATGCATACATGAATCACATCGATCATGTCGGTTAGCAGCGTCTGAATCCGGACTGTAGCACTGGGCTAACAGGACTCTGGGGAACCCGGGCTGTAGCAGGCTAGGCAGGACTCCGGATGTCACCGCGTGACATTTCCCCGAAGGGACAGACACAAGAACGAAGTGAAACACATGCCGGCCAGTCAAGTGTCCTGAGCAGTAGTGTTGGGCTAGCAGGACTCCGGTGAACCGGGCTGTAGCAGACTACTATGGCTCATGGAAGCACTAGACTACATTTCTCCATAAGAGAGGCTGCCAAGGATAAACAACTGGATTGTTGGATCCCACACATACCAAGCATTTCAATCATACACACAATATGCTCGATATGTGTAAATACAACATGGCATCACAACATAACTCTACAACTCAAGTATTTATTCATTGGGCTCCGAGGAGCGAGAAAATACAAACATGAGTCTCATGACGCAACAATCATAGCATACAAATCAAAGCACATGCGAAAGCTTAACATGTCTGAGTATAGACATGTACAAATGAAAAAGGCTAAGAAGCCTGACTAACTACCAGATCCTGCCGAGGGCACAAGATCGTAGCTGAGGTATGAAGCTAAATGTCGAAGTCCACGCGAAACTACTAGCGAGACTGAAGTCTCTCTTCAAAACATAAATTAAGCAAATGTGAGTACAAAACTACTCAGCAAGACTTACATCAGAACTAGCTACATATGCATCGGTATCAACAAAGAGGGGTGGTGGAGTTTAACTGCAACAAGCCAGCTTTGACTCGGTGGCTATCTTAAACTACGACTGCAAGTAACTTTTTGAGGTGGCGCACATGAGTCCACATATTCACCATTCAATACACCACTATGGATCATATGGGCTCAAGCCCGGGACCATATGGTCATCGGAGCACCACTGACGACGAGCGCGGGTGGCGGCGCGTGCGGGTGAGCGCGGTGCAGTCGCTACGACACACAGGGAAAGAAAAGAAGAGGATGGGGGAGGTCAATGGCTCACTGTGAGTGCAGGGGAGTGAGCGGGGATCTCGGGGAGGGGCTGGTGAGGTCGTGCGGCCGCCGGCGATCTCGGAGCAGAGGCGGCGAAGACGGCGGGGCAGAGGGTGATGCAGGGCGTCCGGCGTCGTGCGTCTCGGTGAGGAGGAGGAGAGGGACTAGGTGGATCTTGTGGGCAACTCTAGGGGGCGAGGGAGAGGCGGTGGCGTCGACTACGGCGGCGGCGGCTTACGGGCGCGTCGGCCTAGCGGGAGAGGAATGTGGGAGAGGGCAGAGGAGGGGAGAGTTCGATCCGAACGGGTCTGGGGGGTGGTGTGGTGCTACGGAAGGCTCAGGGCGCTTCGGGGAAGCAGGAGGTGGCTCACGCGTGGACGCGCGCGGTGAGCACGTGCCTTCGTCCTCCTGACAGGGGAGGAAGACGACGGGGAGGAGGCAGTGGGCTGGGCCAGCGAGCTAGGCCGGCCAGGCAAGTGGCCCGGGTAGGTCCTTCTCTCTCTATCTCTTTCTTTTATTTCTATTTTTCTTTTGTTCTGTAAGTTTGTGACATTACTAAAAATATCTAGGCACTTTCAAAAATCATCAAACTGTGCATGCCCAATGTTTAGAATATATCAAACATGGAACATTTTGGTTTGGGATTGTTTGGGCATTTTAAATATTTTATAGTATTTAAGTGCCCAAATTCAAATACAATAAGATTTAATTCAAAAATCTAGAATGGCCTAGAAATACATGCATGGCTTTTGGCAGAGGTTTTCACCTTTAACAAAAATCATGAACTTTTCTAAAGGGCAATTGGGATCATTGAAAATATATTTTTATTGAACCTAGTTGAATTCATTTGGTGCTAGGGTTTCAACAATCCCCATTTCAAGTTTCATGAAATTTAAACATGATGCATGGATGTAAAGCCACTAGTTACAAGCAAACTCTAGGGTTGTGACAGTACGTACCTTGACAAGATATTGAAGAAGTTCAAAATGGATCAGTCAAAGAAGGGGTTCTTGCCTGTATTGCAAGGTACGAGATTGAGCACGGCTCAATGCCCGACCACGGCAGAAGATAGAGAAAAGATGAGTGCCGTCCCCTATGCCTCGGCCATAGGGTCTATCATGTATGCTATGCTATGTACCAGACCTGATGTAAACCTTGCCGTAAGTTTGGTAGGAAGGTACCAAAGTAATCCCGGCATGGAACACTGGACAGCGGTCAAGAATATCCCGAAGTACCTAAAAAGGACTAAGGACATGTTTCTCGTTTATGGAGGTGACGAAGAGCTCGTTGTAAAGGGTTACGTCGATGCTAGCTTCGACACAGATCTGGATGACTCTAAGTCACAAACCGGATACATGTATATTTTGAATGGTGGGGCAGTAAGCTGGTGCAGTTGCAAGCAAAGCGTTGTGGCGGGATCTACATGAAGCGGAGTACATGGCAGCCTCGGAGGCAGCACAAGAAGCAGTCTGGGTTAAGGAGTTCATTACCGACCTAGGAGTCATACCCAATGCGTCGGGCCCGATGACTCTCTCCTGTGACAACACTGGAGCTATTGCCCTTGCCAAGGAACCCAGGTTTCATAGGAAGACCAGGCATATCAAGCGTCGCTTCAACTCCATTCGTGAAAGTGTTCAAAATGGAGACATAGAGATTTGTAAAGTACATATGGACCTGAATGTAGCAGATCCATTGACTAAACCTCTCCCTAGAGCAAAACATGATCAACACCAGAACTGCATGGGTGTTCGATTCATCACAATGTAACTAGAATATTGACTCTAGTGCAAGTGGGAGACTGTTGGAAATATGCCCTAGAGGCAATAATAAAATGGTTATTATTATATTTCATTGTTCATGATAATTGTCTATTGTTCATGCTATAATTGTGTTATCCGGAAATCATAATACATGTGTGAATAAATAGACCATAACACGTCCCTAGTGAGCCTCTAGTTGACTAGCTCGTTGATCAAAAGATAGTGATGGTTTCCTGACTATGGACATTAGATGTCATTGATAACGGGATCACATCATTAGGAGAATGATGTGATGGACAAGACCCAATCCTAAGCATAGCTCAAAGATCGTGTAGTTCGCTTGCTGTAGCTTTTCTAAATGTCAAGTATAATTTCCTTAGACCATGAGATTGTGCAACTCCCGGATACCATAGGAGTGCCTTGGGTGTGCCAAATGTCACAACGTAACTGGGTGACTATAAAGGTACATTACAGGTATCTCTGAAAGTGTCTGTTGGGTTGGGACGAATCGAGACTGGGATTTGTCACTCCGTATGACGGAGAGGAATCTTTGGGCCCACTCGGTAATGCATCATCATAATGAGCTCAATGTGATCAAGTGGTTGATCACGGGATCATGCATTACGGTACGAGTAAAGTGACTTGCCGGTAACGAGACTGAACAAGGTATTGGGATACCGACGATCGAGTCTCGAGCAAGTAACGTACCAATTGACAAAGGGAATTGTATACGGATTGATTGAATCCTCGACATCGTGGTTCATCTGATGAGATCATCATGGAGCATGTGGGAGCCAACATGGGTATCTAGATCCCGTTGTTGGTTATTGACCGGAGAGTCATCTCGGTCATGTCTGCATGTCTCCCGAACCCGTAGGGTCTACACACTTAAGGTTCGGTGACGCTAAGGTTGTTAGGAAGACTTGTATGTGATTACCGAATGTTGTTCGGAGTCTTGGATGAGATCCCGGATGTCACGAGGAGTTCCGGAATGATCCGGAGGTGAAGATTTATATGTAGGAAGTTGACATACGGTCACCGGAAAGGTTCGGGGGCATATCGGTATTGTACCGGGGCCACCGGAGGGGTTCCGGGGGTCCACCGGGAGGGGTCACCTCTCTCGGAGGGCCTAATGGGCTGTAGAGGAAAGGGGAACCAGCCCTACATGGGCTGGCCGCATCCCCCCCCCTTGGGCCCATGCGCCTAGGGTTGGGGGGAAACCCTAAAGGGGGCGCCCCCCTTGCTTGGGGGGCAAGCCCCCTCCCCTTGGCCGTCGCCCCCCTCTAGATCTTATCTAGAGGGGGCCGGCCCCCTTCCTCCTTCTCCTGTAAATAGAGGGGCAAGGGGAGGGCTGCACACAACATCCAAGGTGCAGCCCCTCCCCTCCCCAACACCTCTCCTCCTCCATAAGAGCTTGGCGAAGCCCTGCCGGAGTACTGCAGCTTCACCACCACCACGCCGTCGTGCTGCTGTTGGAGCCCTCTTCCTCAACCTCTCCCTCCTCATTGCTGGATCAAGGCGCGGGAGACGTCCTCGCGCCATACGTGTGTTGAACGCGGAGGTGCCGTCCGTTCGGCGCTAGGATCTTCGGTGATTTGGATCGCGACGAGTACGACTCCATCAACCCCGTTCTCTTGAATGCTTCCGCTCGTGATCTACAAGGGTATGTAGATGCACTCCTCTCTCCCTTGTTGCTAGATGACTCCATAGATAGATCTTGGTGATGCGTAGAAAATTTTAAAATGCTGCTACGTTCCCCAACACATCTAAGTCTAACCCACTTCCTATGCATAGGGATTTTGTGAGCAAACAATTTATGGGAACAATAATCAACTAGCATAGGAAGGCAAAACAAGCATAACTTCAAGATTTTCAACACATAGAGAGGAAACTTGATATTATTGCAATTCCTACAAGCATATATTCCTCCCTCATAATAAATTTCAGTAGCATCATGATCAATTCAACAATATAACTACCACACAAAGCATTCTTTTCATGATCGACAAGCATAGAAATTTTATTACTCTCCACACAAGCAAAATTCTTCTCATGAATAATAGTGGGAGCAAACTCAACAAAATAATTATCATGTGAGGCACAATCCAATTGAAAACTAAAATCATGATGACAAGTTTCATGGATAGCATTAATCTTTATAGCATACAACTCATCACAATAATCATCATAGATAGCAACTTTGTTCTCATAATCAATTGGAACCTCTTTTGAAATAGTGGATTCATCACAAAATAAAGCCATGACCTCTCCAAATCCACTTTCATCAATATAATCATCATAAATAGGAGGCATGCTTTCATCATAATAAATTTGCTCAACAAAACTTGGGGGACAAAAAATATCATCTTCATCAAACATCGCATCCCCAAGCTTGTGGCTTTGCATATCATTAGCATCATAGATATTCAAGGAATTCATACTAACAACATTGCAATCATGCTCATCATTCAAAGATTTAGTGCCAAACATTTTAATGCATTCTTCTTCTAACACTTCGGCACAATTTTCCTTCCCATCATACTCACGAAAGATATTAAAAAGATGAAGCGTATGAGGTAAACTCAATTCCATTTTTTTGTAGTTTTCTTTTACAGACTAAACTAGTGATAAAACAACAAACAAAAAGATTCGATTGCAAGATCTAAAGATATACCTTCAAGCGCTAACCTCCCCGGCAACGGCGCCAGAAAAGAGCTTGATGTCTACTACACAACCTTCTTCTTGTAGACGTTGTTGGGCCTCCAAGTGCAAAGGTTTGTAGGACAGTAGCAAATTTCCCTCAGGTGGATGACCTAAGGTTTATCAATCCGTAGGAGGCGTAGGATGAAGATGGTCTCTCTCAAGCAACCCTTCAACCAAATAACAAAGAGTCTCTTGTGTCCCCAACACACCCAATGCAATGGTAAATTGTATAGGTGCACTAGTTCGGCGAAGAGATGGTGATACAAGTGGTATATGGATGGTAGATAAAGGTTTTTGTAATCTGAAAATATAAAAACAGCAAGGTAACTAATGATAAAAGTGAGCGTAAACGGTATTGCAATGCGAGGAAACAAGGCCTAGGGTTCATAATTTCACTAGTGCAAGTTCTCTCAACAATAATAACATAATTGGATCACATAACTATCCCTCAACATGTAATGAAGAGTCACTCCAAAGTCACTAATAGCGGAGAACAAACGAAGAGATTATGGTAGGGTACGAAACCACCTCAAAGTTATTCTTTCCAATCAATCCATTGGGCTATTCCTATAAGTGTCACAAACAGCCCTAGAGTTCGTACTAGAATAACACCTTAAGACACTAATCAACCAAAACCCTAATGTCACCTAGATACTCCAATGTCACCTCAATTATCCGTGGGTATGATTATACGATATGCATCACACAATCTCAGATTCATCTATTCAACCAACACATCGAACCTCAAAGAGTGCCCCAAAGTTTCTACCGGAGAGTCAAGATGAAAACGTGTGCCAACCCCTATGCATTGATTCCCAAGGTCACGGAACCCGCAAGTTGATCATCAAAACATACATCAAGTGGATCATAGAATACCCCATTGTCACCACAGGTATCCCACGCAAGACATACATCAAGTGTTCTCAAATCATTAAAGACTCAATCCGATAAGATAACTTCAAAGGGAAAACTCAATCCATTACAAGAGAGTAGAGGGGGAGAAACATCATAAGATCCAACTATAATAGCAAAGCTCGCGATACATCAAGATCGTGCCACCTCAAGAACACGAGAGAGAGAGAGAGAGAGAGAGAGAGAGAGATCAAACACATAGCTACTGGTACATACCCTCAGCCCCGAGGGAGAACTACTCCCTCCTCATCATGGAGAGCACCTGGATGATGAAGATGGCCACCGAAGAGGGATTCCCCCTCCGGCAGGGTGCCGGAACGGGTCTAGATTGGTTTTCGGTGGCTATAGAGGCTTCTGGCGGGGGAACTCCCGATCTATTCTGCTCCCCGAAGTTTTTAGGGTATATGGGTATATATGGGAGGAAGAAGTACGTCGGTGGACCTCCGGGCTGTCCACGAGGCAGGGGGCGCGCCCAGGGGGTGGGCGCCCCCCACCCTCGTGGGCAGCCCGGGACTCTTCTGGTCCAACTCTGATACTCCGTGGGCTTCTTCTGGTCCAAAAATAAGTTCCGTGAAGTTTCAGGTCAATTGACGCTGTTTGATTTTCCTTTTCTGCAATACTCCAAAACAAGGAAAAAACAGAAACTGGCACTGGGCTCTGGGTTAACAGGTTAGTCCCAAATAGTAATAAAAAGTGTATAATAAAGCCCATAAACATCCAAAACAGATAATATAATAGCATGGAACAATAAAAAATTATAGATACGTTGGAGACGTATCATCAGCCCGCGGCCCTCCTCGCGCGCGCGTTCAAAAAGTTGTCCCGGACCCGACCCGGGCAGTCGTCACCGTTGGATTCGGATCATCCCCAAACATCCCTAAATCATCATCGGTTTTTCATTTGGACTCCCAAGGTCTTTATTTGCGATCATCCAATTGCGATCGGAGGGACGAGGTAGCCCCTGACCTAAATTCATCTGTATTTATATCGTCCAACCATAGATCCTAGGGAGCTGTCCCATCCTCCTTTTCAGCGCCGCCACCCCACCGAGTTCCCCTCGGGATCTCCCCTTCATCTCCCTCGAGTTCCTCACCGAGCCAACCATCCATCACCAGTGACCTCAACTGTCAAGCCATTGCCCTCTCCTTGCTCGAACCTGCGCAGCAATAGCTCCATGCCGGATTCCCATCACCACCCATTGTCCCGCCGGAGCAGCACCAGCAGGACCAGCCCCGCGCCGCTCCCCTTCTCTTCCTCTCCTTCCCGTTTTCGTTCACTTCTCTGCTCCTCCTCTCTCTCAACTCTCTCTCCGTCTCTGTACTAGGGGAACCCAAGGCCTACCATGGACGCCCGACGAAGCTCGCCTCGCCACCGGATCGAGTGGTTCTGCGCCTCCTCGACCTCGGTTTCGCCCCATCTCCGGCAAGATCCGACGAGCGGCGACGAAGTCGTCTCCTCCTGAACCGCCATGGTGCCCAAGGCCTCCCTGCAGGACCACTGTCGCCGCCATGGACCAGCGTTGCCGTTCAAGTTCATGTCCAGCCTCGTTCTGGACCGGACTCCTCTGATCCGCCGCCCATCCGCCGAATCCACCACGATCCGGGCAGGTTCCCGTGTGCCCTCGCCTGCGCAAGTTCCTCGTCACGCCGCCCGTCATCAAGTTCCTGCCGATGCTTTGCTTCCTGACGAGAACAGGGTGAGGTCCCCACTCGCCCGTTCCTTCCCCGTCAGCGCTCGCGTTGACTTGTCATCGCTGGACTGCAGCGCCAAGGCCCAGCAGCGCTTTTCCCTTTGCAAACTCCTACGGCCCAGCTCCCGCGCCAAGCCTGCCATCCTCCACGGGCCGAAAGCCTCAAGGGCCCAATGTGAGCAGCTCCCATCCAGCCCAGATCCATCAGTTTCGGCCTGTTTAGTTTTTTTCCAGATCTGTGAATTTAGATATTTTTTCCAGGGAACGCAGTTTTGCAGAAAAACCCTTGTTGTTCATGCATATCATAACTCTGCAACCGTGCTTCGGTTTAAAATAAGTTATATATGAAAAATTCTTAGAATTGTGTCTAGTTTCATAATATCCAACTTTCAACCATGTTTAAATGTTTAAAATGCTGTTTGCACTTAATTGCTATATTGCCATGCTAAAATGCTTTATTTCATAACTAAATAACCGTAGCTCGAAACTTAACAAACTTTATATGTAAATGGGGTCGAAAATGCCTAGTTTAACTTGGTGGCATTACTTTGCATGTTTAATAACTGTAAAATATGCTTTAGGGTAGAACAGTACCAAATTCATAATATGCATATGAGGATTTTCCAGACTTGTTGTTTGATGTGCCGGCCTCATTTAAACTCGACTAGATAGTTAGTTTACTCATGCTTCACCTCTTGCCATGCTAACCAACAATTAATATTGTTGATTACATAAACAGGAGAGAACTAAATAAGTCATGTGGTGTTTAATCAATATGCAACTCGTTGCATATTGAGCTCCACTTAACTTGTAGTTTTGCTTGTGCACTTTGCCATGTCATGCCTCATTAAACCGGACATGCATCATACTTGGTTGTGCACCATGCCATGCTTATGTGATGGTTGTTTACTATGTTGTTTGCTTCTTTCTGGTGTTCCTTCATCGGGTTAGTTCTGAAAACATCACGTTTGTGAGGATTCGTTCGACTACGTCCGTTTGTCTTCTTCATGGACTCGTTCTTCTTCCTTGCGGGATCTCAGGCAAGATGAACATACCCTCCAAATCACTTCTATCTTTGCTTGCTAGTTGTTCGCTCTATTGCTATGCCGCGATACCTACCACTTGCTATATCATGCCTCCCATATTGCCATGTCAAGCCTCTAACCCACCTTTCCTAGCAAACCGTTGTTTGGCCATGTTACCGCTTTGCTCAGCCCCTCTTATAGTGTTGCTAGTTGTAGGTGAAGATGAAGTTTGTTCCATGTTGGAACATGGATATCTGTTGGGATATCGTTATTATATCTTGTTTACTTTAATGCATCTATATACTTGGTAAAGGGTGGAAGGCTCGGCCTTATGCCTGGTCTTTTTGTTCCACTCTTTCCGCCCTACTTTCCATCATACCGGTGTTATGTTCCTTGATTTTGCGTTCCTTACGCAGTTGGGTGTTATGGGAACCCCTTGACAGTTAGCCTTGAATAAAAGTCCTCCAGCAAGGCCCAACCTTGGTTTTACCATTTGCCACCTAAGCCTTTTTCCCTTGGGTTCCACGGACTCAAGGGTCATCTTTATTTTAAACCCCCGGGCCAATGCTCCTCTGAGTGTTGGTCCCAACTGGGCGATCTCCGGCGCCCCCCTGGGCAACCAGGGTCTATGCCAACCCGACGTCTTGCCCATCCGGTCTGCCCCTGAGAACGAGATATGTGCAGTTCCTATCGAGATTTGTCGGCACATCCGGGCGGTTTGTTGGTCTTGTTTTACCATTCTCGAAATGTCTTATAACCGGGATTCCGAGACTGATCGGGTCTTCCCGGGAGAAGGAATATCCTTCGTTGACCGTGATGGGCTAAGTTGGGACACCCCTGCAGGGTTTTGATCTTTCGAAAGCTGTGCCCGCAGTTATGTGGCAGATGGTAATTTGTTAATGTCCGGTTGTAGAGAACTTGACACTTAACTTAATTAAAATGCATCAACCGCGTGCGTATTCGTGATGGTCACTTCTCGGCGGAGTCCGGGAAGTGAACAAGGTTCTTGTGTTATGCTTGAACGTAAGTAGTTTCAGGATCACTTCTTGATCACTTCTAGTTCACGACCATCGCGTTGCTTCTCTTCTCGCTCTCATTTGCGTATGTTAGCCACCATATATTCTTAGAGCTTGCTGCAGCTCCACCTCATGACCTTATCCTACCCATAAGCTTAAATAGTCTTGATCTCGCGGGTGTGAGATTGCTGAGTCCTCGTGGCTCACAGATACTTCCCAACAGTTGCAGGTGCCGATGATACCAGTGCAGATGATGCAACTGAGCTCAAGTGGGAGCTCGATGAAGATCGTGTTCGTTGTGTTGTTTCGTTGCCAGTTGATCGGTAGTGGAGCCCAGTCAGGACGATCTGGCATCTAGCATTTGGGGTTGTCTTCTTTTATTTTGGTTCCGTAGTCGTACCTTGATTGTATTCTGGATGATGTATGATCTATCTATGTATTGTGTGAAGTGGCGATTGTAAGCCAACTCTTTATCCCTTTCTTATTCAGTACATGGGATGTGTAAATATTACCCCTCTTGCGACATGCCTACCATGCGGCTATGCCTCTAAGTCATGCCCCCACACGTGGGAGATATAGCTGCATTGTGGGTGTTACAGTTGTTCCCTTTTTGTCATCGGTATGTTACTTGCCCAAGATTCGATCGTCGGTATCATCATACCTAGTTCAATATCGTTAGCGGCAAGTCTCTTTACTCGTTCCGTAATGCAACATCCCACAACTAACTCATTAGTCACATTGCTTGCAACTCTTATAGTGATGTGCATTACCGAGTGGGCCCAGAGATACCTCTCCGACAATCGGAGTGACAAATCCTAATCTCGACCTATGCCAACTCAATAAACTCCATCGGAGACACCTGTAGAGCATCTTTATAATCACCTAGTTATGTTGTGACGTTTGATAGCACACAAGGTGTTCCTACAGTATTCAGGAGTTGCATAATCTCATAATCACAGGAACATGTATACGTTATGATGAAAGCAATAGCAATAAAACTAAACGATCATTTATGCTAAGCTAAGGTGTCGGTGTCAAAACCGGCGGATCTCGGGTAGGGGGTCCCGAACTGTGCGTCTAGGCGGATGGTAATAGGAGGCAGGGGACACGATGTTTTACCCAGGTTCGGGCCCTCTTGATGGAGGTAAAACCCTACATCCTGCTTGATTAATATTGATGATATGGGTAGTACAAGAGTAGATCTACCACGAGATCAGAGAGGCTAAACCCTAGAAGCTAGCCTATGGTATGATTGTTGTTCTTCCTATGGACTAAAACCCTCCGGATTATATAGACACCAGAGAGGGCTAGGGTTACACAGAGTCGGTTACAATGGTAGGAGATCTACATATCCGTATCGCCAAGCTTGCCTTCCACCCCAAGGAAAGTCCCTTCCGGACACGGGTCGAAGTCTTCAATCTTGTATCTTCAAGTCTAGGAGTCCGGCCGAAGGTATAGTCCGGCTATCCGGACACCCCCTAATCCAGGACTCCCTCAGTAGCCCCTGAACCAGGCTTCAATGACGACGAGTCCGGCGCGCAGATTGTCTTCGGCATTGCAAGGCGGGTTCCTCCTCCAAGTACTTCATAGAAGATTTTGAACACAAAGGTAGTGTCCGGCTCTACAAAATAAGTTTCCACATATTGCCATAGAGAGAATAATATTTACACAAATTTAATCTGCTGACGTATTCTGTTGTGACATCACACCACGGCCAAGTCTTTATTCGAATCGTTTTACTGTCCCACCTCAGCACGTTTAGTGAGGCGGTTTCCTTGGCACGTCTTGTCAAAGCAGAGATCGTGTCCCCTTATTCCGGGATTCTCATCAATACGGGCGTGGGTAACCCAACTGCGCCATTCTTTACGGTGCTCGGGAGATAAGCGAGTTTTACCAGGCTGGTGGGGACGCATAGTCGCGTCCACCCATATAAGGGGATAAGGATCCACCTTTTCATCCACGCCTTCTTCCTCCTTTGCCTATCCATTTCCACGCACTCGAGCTCCAGCGCCCAAGTCCGCACACCTCACCTCAACCTTCTCCAGCCATGTCCGGAGCGGGAGGCAAGTGGATGGTCTCCTCCATCATGGAGGGACACATCAAAAAACCGAGGAAGGCCGGATACTTGTCTAACGACATTGCGCACCGGCTTCCCGAAGAGGGGCATCTCACCCCAACCCTAGGCCCCATGAGAGGGTGGTGTTCCTCCCCCATTTCCTCCGCGGACTAGGCTTCCCTCTCCACCCATTTGTCCGGGGGCTCATCTTCTACTATGGCCTGGATTTCCATGATCTGGTCCCAAACTTTGTCCTCAATATCTCGGCGTTTATCGTCGTGTGCGAGGCTTTCTTCTGCATCCGCCCCCATTTTGGCCTATGGCTCAAGACTTTCAATGTCAAGCCGAAGGTGGTGCGCGGCACCCAGGTGGAGTGCAGAGGCGCCATGGTGGGCAAGATGCCCAACGTCCTATGGCTCGAGGGGTCCTTCGTGGAGTCCCTAAAGGGGTGGCAATCGGGGTGGTTTTGCATCACCGAGCCGCGCGACCCTGAATGGGTCACAGCCCCCGAGTTCCGATCCGGACCCCCTACGCAGCTCACCTCCTGGAAAGAGACGGGCCTGTCATGGGGTAAAGAAGGAGAGCTGACCGGACTCCAAACATGCGTCCAAACCCTGGTAGACAAGAAGCTCAAACTTGTCAACGTAGTCCAGGTTATGCTCATCCGCCGGATCCTCCCGTGTCAACAACGGGCTTTCAACCTGTGGGAGTTCGACCCGGTGCAGCGCCGAACTCTGAGCAGGCTCTTCGACATGACGTACGAAGATGTCTGGAAGGTGCTTTTCAAGGGCGCCGAGGCCCCCGCATCCGCTACTGAGGATCGCGGATTCAGCATGCAGCATCACGCTTGTGCGGTGAGCTATTTTTACCTTTTACAGGGTATTAGTTTTTCATAGTTTGACTCCATGCAGGATCTAAGCTCCCTTACCTTTGACAGGATTGGCAGGAGACGTCCGGACATATCAACTGTCCGGCTCCTTTGCCCGAAGGCCCAGCGGACGCTCGCTTGGCGAAGCTGCTGGTTCCGGCACCCTATGTGGTGCCGGAGAAGAAAGCCAAGAAGAAGGCCACGGGGACTCGAAAGAGTGCCCGGCGCCTGGAGGTGTCGGTTTCATCATCCGACGACTCCAAGACGCACTCCTCCCGTGAAGACGAGGAGGAGGGAGAAGAGGCCTCTCCCCCTCCAGCGGGGGAAGGGAAGAAAAGGAAGGCCGCCCCAACTGGGGAGGCCGAAGGGTCCAAGAAGGGGAAAACCCTTCCTCTGGACTACTCCACCAACGCCGACGACGGCGAAGAGGGGTGGCCACTTAGGGCCAAGCCCCTGGCAAAATCGTAAGTATCCGGATACCAGAGTGATTCATAGTATTCCTCCATTGCACAGCTTTTCCTTACGTCGAACATGTTTATGCAGTCCACCCAAAGACCGGCTCGACGTGTCGTCGAGCGGTTCCCTGGATTCGTCGGATGTGAATTCACTTCCGACGGCTACCTCCCCCACCCTACGGACGACGCCGAGGTGGTGTCCCAACAGGTTCCAAGCCAGGAGGAGGTGGTCCTGGAGGCGCCGCAAGGCGACCTCCCGGACTCCAGGCGCAAAGGGGATAGAACCCCCAAGGGCTCCAAGTCCGGCCTTGAGCCGGACACCGTGCCGGAACCTTCAACGGTTCCGGACTCCGGTAGGCAGCCTCCTTCCAAGAGGAGCAAGCCTACCGAGCCGGCGACCTCCGTCCAACCGGAGGCACCGGACAATTTGCTGGAGGTGCTTAACGGCGCCTCCATCAACGAGGAGCACCGCACTATTATGAGTGCGGTGATCCAGAAGGTTCAGTCCGCCAAGAGCGGACTGACTGAAGCCTGTGCCAGCCTTCTAACAGGCTTTGAGGTAAGTGAAGAATATGTAAAAATATTACCGCATAGACAGTAGCCCCTGATGCTCTGTTCGGTGTTCGGAAAGAAAAGCCGAATAGAGGATCTAATAACATTCACATGAGTCTAACATAATCAAGTCAATATGCGTATGCAGGCTTCGCTGCTGGCCTCCGCCGCACTGACTGCGGAGGTGGATACACTGAAGCAAAACCTCGCGCAGTACGAGAACGAGCTCGGCCATGCCAAGAGGCAACTCGAGGAGAAGGAAGGTAAGTAATACCTTGCGCAAGTATATAGAGAAGATGTGGTTGCAAAAAATGACAGGATCAACGTGCTATTATAGGGGCCACGACCGAGGTGGCAACCCTTAAGCAAGCGCTGTCCGAGGCCGAAAACAGAGCGGCCGCGGAGCGCACAGAGAGATGGAAGCAGGAGGCGCGGGTGGAGGAGGTGCAGAAAGAGCTCCAGGCTCTCGTGAAAAAACACGAGAGTTTGGAGCTTGACTCAAAGACGCAAGTGTCTGAGCTTGCGGCAGCCCTCAAAAGCGCAAAGTCTGCCAAGGCCGAAGCCCAGAAAGCCCTCCAAGAAATTGAAGCGATGAAGAATATAGCGGCGGGTAAGGCATTCATTATGCAAAGCAAGCATGTGAAAGTGAATTACTTGTTACTTACCCGAGTCCGGAGCTCTGCAGGAGCATTCGCAGATTTGCCCCGTAGTGCATCTGATGCCGCCGCCTACTACCGAGCCGAGGAGGGGAGCTCGACGGAGAAGGTGTTCTGGTCTCAGTATGCTGAGGCCGGACACCTGGTGCCTTTGAGTGACCAGCTGAAGCAAATGGTCGAGCTTCACAAGGTGGCCGAACATGCCATAAAGGGCTTCATAGTTCGGCTTTGGCCTGGGGAGGCTCTGCCTGGGAGCTACTTCGGGCTGGTGAGGCGGTTGGTGGATGCCTGTCCACGACTTGAAGTAATCAAGTGCTCCGTCTGCATCGAAGGTGCCCGTAGGGCGCTTGCCCATGCTAAAGTGCACTGGGGCAAGATGGATGCGGAGAAGCTGGTGAAGGACGGGCCGCCGCCGGGCAAGGAGCATCGCGTCCCAGAAGCGTATTATGAGAGTGTCCTGAAGGGTGCCCGCCTTATAGCGGATGAATGCTCCAAAGATGTAATTTTTGAGTAAACTCGCATTTGTGATCCTGTACGCTGAAAACTTGTTCATATGCGCTAAGCAACGCTTTTGAATTTAAAATATTACCTTCTGTGCGGCCGTTTATCAAATTTGAGAGATGGCGATTAATCGGCTTCTGCCCCCATGCCACGAGTGCTGGGGTGTTCGGGATAAACATGAGTGCTATTTTCCCATTCTTGGGTCCTTCGAGGGAGGCGCTCAACACAATGAACAAGGCAATCGGACTATAATGCTTGAACACTCTCACTTAGCCATAGAATTCTATAATTTTAAATTTCAGCGAAGCCCCTAGTGTTCGGAAGACCGAGTTCGGGGCGCTATCCACGCCTAGGCCGGACAAAGCCGACTCCTCGCTCTAAGCGGCATAGTCTTTAGGGACTCGAAAACCTCTCGAACAGCGACCAGCTCTCGCCTCATCATGACGGTCAGTTTTAGCTTTCTCTACTGAGGTGCTTAGCCCAACTCAACTGGGGCACAATCGCAGTAGTTCTCCTAGTGCTACCTTAGCCGATATAACGGAACGTAAGGGACCAAAACATAGGAGCCGGGCAAACCCAACTATTGACCCAAGACATGATTTGGAGCCGATGCATATATGTTCGGGGTGCCGCACTTGTGAAGTGTTCGTACTTCTCACACTGTATTGTGGGGTACTTAAGCCCCTGGCGTATTGGTCGTACCAAAGTGTACGGGTGCAACATGTCATTAATGAACATATATTCGTAAAAAAGAGTAATGCAATAATAGACGGAAGCTATGCATTGTTTATTTAAAAAAGCTACGATCAAAGCAGAACGATACAAATAGTGCGATAAGCAAAAAATGGGACAATTTAACGTGTCCTTTCCAGGGGCGAGCTGCGGAATGGTATGTGAAACAGGTATACTGCTCGTTATAGAGACCACCTTAGAGTTCCATAGTGCGGCGTAGCTTTCTGCTTCCCTGGTCGTATCATTTGTGCGGCAATTGTACTGCCGGACAAGCCTTCCGAAGAATGGAGTCCTGAAAATAAGAGAAAATTAAGAAATCGGCAGCCCCTAGTGCGGTTTAAGCCGCGTTTCGGGTGTGCCGTGATGGTGCCCCTCCCCCTGTGCCCATGGTATTTCCAGAGCATAGTTATGTACGTGCAACACTGGTTTCGCAAGTTCGCGAGGGCTGGGGTTGGGGCCGCATTGCTACGCTTGCTTGGAATGTGACAGGCGGTCTTGTTGTAGGTTACTCCGGGCGCGCTTGATGGTGTCCAGACGTTTAATGGCCGGACTGGAGAATTTCCTTGAGAGGCTACTTTGTACTTCCACTATGATAGCCGCCGTATGCTCCTCCATTCGGAGAGAGCGTTCGGTGTTTCCATGACCGTGATGACTCCTCGAGGACCTGGCATCTGGAGCTTGAGGTATGCATAGTGCGGCACCGCATTGAACTTAGCAAATGTGGTTCGCCCGAGCAGTGCGTGATAGCCACTGCGGAATGGGACTATGTCGAAGATTAACTCCTAGCTTCGGAAATTATCCAGAGATCCGAAGACCACTTCAAGTGTAACTGAGCCTGTACAGTTGGCCTCTACACCTGGTATGACGCCTTTAAAGGTCGTTTTAGTGGGTTTAATCCTCGAGGGATCGATGCCCATTTTCCGCACTGTATCCTGGTAAAGCAGGTTCAGGCTGCTGTTGCCGTCCATAAGGACTCTAGTGAGGTGAAATCCGTCAACAATTGGGTCAAGGACCAATGCGGCGAATCCTCCATGACGGATGCTAGTGGGGTGGTCCCTTCGATCAAAAGTGATCGGGCAGGAAGACCATGGGTTGAACTTTGGGGCGACTGGCTCCATCGCATATACGTCCCTTAGCACACGCTTCCGCTCCCTCTTGGGGACGTGGGTTGTGTATATCATGTTCACCATCCGCACTCGTGGGGGAAAACCTTTCTGTCCACTGTTGGTCGGCGGCCGGGGCTCCTCCTCGTCATCGCTATGCAGCCCCTTGTCTCTGCTTTCGGCATTTAACTTGCCTGCCTGCTTGAACACCCAACAATCCCTGTTGGTGTGATTGGCTGGTTTTTTGGGGGTGCCATGTATTTGGCATGAGCGGTCGAGTATTCGGTCCAAACTGGACGGGCCTGGAGTATTTCTTTTGAATGGCTTTTTCTGCTGACCGGGTTTAGAGCCTCTGAATCCGGCATTAACTGCCGTATCCTCAGTATTGTCGCCGTTAATGCGGTGCTTTTGCTTGTTGCGACGCGACCTGCCACTGTTGTCCTTGGTATCCGAATTACCAGGGCTCTTGGTCATGTTATTGCTGCGAGCTAGCCAGCTGTCTTCTCCCGCGCAGAAGCGGGTCATAAGTGTCGTGAGGGCTGCCATAGATTTCGGCTTTTCCTGTCCCAGGTGTTGTGCAAGCCACTCGTCGCGGATGTTATGCTTGATGGCTGCTAGGGCCTCCGCGGATGGACAGTCGACGATTTGATTTTTCTTGGTTAGGAACCGTGTCCAGAATTGTCTGGCCGATTCCTCTGGCTGCTGAATTATGTGGCTTAGGTCATCGGCGTCTGGTGGTCACACATAACTGCCCTGGAAATTGTCGAGGAATGTGGCTTCCAGGTCCTTCCAACAACCAATTGATTCAGTGTAACACCCTCGATGCGACTATATCTCCCACGTGTCGAGGCACGACTTAGAGGCATAGTCGCATTGAAGGCATATGTCGCAAGTTAGGCAATCTTCACAACATCCCATGTAATATATATGTAATAAAAGGGGAGATAACATAGTTGGCTTACACTCGCCACGTCAATCAAAGTACATAAATAACATTACATCATCCAAACACTCATGGCCCGACTATGGCGCCAAAATAAAAGATAACCCAACAAGCGACACAGTCCCGATCACCCCAACTGGGCACCACTACTGATCATCAGGAAAAGAAACATAGTATCATTGAGAGTCCTCGTCGAACTCCCACTTGAGCTCAAGCGCGTCACCTGGAGCGGAATCATCAGGCCCTGCATCTGGTTTGGAAGTAATCTGTGAGCCACAGGGACTCAGCAATCTCGCACCCTCGCGATCAAGACTATTTAAGCTTAAAGGTAAGGCAAGGTAATTATGTGGAGCTGCAGCAAGCGACTAGCATATATAGTGGCTAACCTGTTCGCAAAAGAGAGCGAGATGAGGAGGCAAAGCGCGAACGAGTAACTAGAGGGAATCCTGCGGCAAGCATTACTCCAACACCGTGTCCACTTCCCGGACTCCGCTGAGAAGAGGCCGTCACGGTAACTCACACGGTTGATTCATTTTAATTAAGTTAAGGTTAAAGTTATCTACAATCGGACATTAACAAATACCCATCTGCCCATAACCGCGGGCACGGCTTTCGAAAGTTCAAATCCCTGCAGGGGAGTCCCAACTTAGCCCATGACAAGCTCTCACGGTCAACGAAGGAATAGACCTTTTCCCGAGACGTTCCGATCAGACTCGGTATCCCGGTTCTTCAAGACACTTCGACGAGTTAAAACAAATCCAGCAACACCGCCCGAACGTGCCGACAAATTCCGATAGGAGCTGCACATATCTCTTTCTCAAGGCACACTCAGATTGTCCTAGGTACGGGTAGGCCAACCCAGAGTTGCCCCTGGTGGCCACCGGCAGCTGACAGGTGGACCAACACTCAAAGGAGCACTGGCCTGGGGGGGTTTAAAATAAGATGACCCTCGGGCTCCGAAAACCCAAGGGAAAAAGAGGCTAGGTGGCAAATGGTAAAACCAAGGTTGGGCATTGCTGGAAAAGCTTTAATCAAGGTGAACTATCAAGGGGTTCCCATTATAACCCAACCGCGTAAGGAACGCAAAAATCCGGGAACATAACACCGATAAGACGGAAACTAGGGCGGCAAGAGTGGAACAAAACGCTAGGCGAGAGGCCGAGCCTTCCACCCTTTACCAAGTATATAGATGCATTAAGATAACATGGCAATATAATGGTATCCCAACAAGTAAAATAATGTTCCAACAAGGAACGGTCTCCAATCTTCACCTGCAACTAGCAACACTATAAGAGGGGCTGAGCAAAGTGGTAACATAGCCAATCAATGGTTTGCTAGGATATGGTGGGTTAGAGGTTTGACGTGGCAATTTGTGAGGCTTGAAAGCAAGTGGTAGGCATTGTAGCATAGGCATAGCAAAAGAGCGAGCATCTAGCAAAGCAAAGATAGTAGTGATTTCGAGGGTATGATCATCTTGCCTGCAAAGTTGTCAGAGTTGACTGGATCCTCGAAAGCAAACTCAACGGGCTCCTCGTTAGCGAACTTGTCTCTTGGCTCTACCCAAAGAAGACAAACAAGCAAACGGAACACAATCAACCACGTGCAAAGCTCAAACAATATGATGCAAGGATGGTATGTTATGCGGGATGCGATGCGGGATGCATATGGAAGATTTGACAAGGAATGCATGAACCTGGCCTCAACTTAGAAAACCAAGTGTGCCACTTGAAAGATGAGATGAAATCTCTTGAAAACGATATAAAGAACGCCGGAATCGGAGTTACAGTTTGGAAAAGGCAAGCAATTCATATATGACCACGTTCTGCGATTTACAGCAAGTAGCCATCTAAATGTGACAAGATGAACATGCTACAGCACCCATAAATGGCATAAAAATACATGGCAGAGATCCATTCATGAAGCTTAACAAAAGTCTAGCACTGAGCTACGGCCAATTCATACATTAATAGGTTCAAACAAGCATGGCAAAAATGCATTTGGTAAACAGATTTCAGACTTAGTGAAATTAACACTTGTCTGGAATCTCAGATCAGATAGCACTCTTCGGAGCATGAAAACTATATGCTACAGGACCTGAAAATGGCAAAGTAAAGCATGGCATGGAGATACTCAAAGAGATTAACAAAAGTCCCTTAGTGACCTTGAGCCAAAAGGGATCAGAAAATACATTTGCAAGCATGTGAACATGGCAAAAACATAATCAGTTCTCAGACTTAGTGAAAACTGGAGCATGCTGAAAACAGATATCAAGTAGGCATGTTTACGAGCTCGATGCACTCACTACAGAGCAAGTCATGACCATCTAAGCATACACCCATCAAGAATACACAAAATGCAAGCTAGACATGGCAAGAACAATAGCATAGCATGCACGGATCAACTACAACATCCTCGGCAAAATCGCTAACAAGTAGACAATCTACCCAGATTCACGAAATGACAAAAGTAGAGCTCGATTGACTCAAGCTAGGGTGCACCATAATTGCAAACAAAGACATGGATGGATAGAGCACTACAAGATTAACAAAACATCCTTACTGATAATCCTCAAAAGAGCCATGGATCACTTGGAAACAACATGAACATATGGCCATATGAGATAAACAGCTCAAGGACTTAGTGGAAATGCTAAGTCCCTGAAATCAGCATTACCAAGTGCCTCACTTTGCAATCTTGTGCTAGTCACCACACACATCACAAAAATACATGGGTTGCACCTCTGGAAAGATGGCAAAACCCTTAACAAAACATATGTAGAGCACCAGGGCATATCATGCACACATTAATCATAGCAAAAATGACAAATATCTAAATGGAGCTGTAGATCTGACAATTATCTCAAGTAGCACTCTTCTAACAGCATTTCGGGCATCAAGATGAACTCAAATGAAAATGATGCAGTGAGATGAAATGATGTACTCTCTGAGACGAACACTTTGATATGCTATATACCCAAAACGGAGCTACGGATGCAAAGTTATAGGACGATGAACAGGAACAAATTATTAGGGTTTCAGGGCAAAAAGTCAACCGAGTTTTTGGATCTCAGATCCAGATCGGGTCCGGCGGGTACTGTAGCTGCACACGGCCCGAGGATCGCCGGCGAGTGTGGTGGTCACCGGAGGGAAGCAGTCCGGCGAGGGGGTCGGTGGATCCGGCGAGAGGGGTCGCCGGCGCGGCTTCCCGGAGCGGCCAGGCGGTGGCGCGATGTTGGCGGGGCAGGAGGCGGCGAGGGGCGGCCGGAGGCGTGGCCTTGTGCGGCGGGGCGGCGCGCCGGAGATGGCGGGCGGTGGCGCCGGACTGGAGGAGCCGGCCGGCTCGGGCGAGGACGAGGCCGGCTCGGGCGGCGCAGAGGGAGTGAGCTCGGGGGCCGGATCTGGGCCCGTCGGGCCCCAGCGGCGCGCGGGTCGGCGGCGGTGATGTGGCAGCGCGGGAGTGGCTGGCGGCGGTGTGTCCGGCGCGGTCCGGACGTGTCCGCCGCGCGGAGACGATTTTTTTAGGGTTTGGGAGAGGGGATCCACGAATTTGGAGGAGGGGTCTTTATATAGAGGTAGAGGGAGCTAGGAGAGTCCAAATGAGGTGCGGTTTTCGGCCACGCGATCGTGATCGAACGCTCTAGATGATGGAGAGGGTTTTGGTGGGTTTTGGGCCAACATGGAGGGGTGTTGGGCTGCAACACACACGAGGCCTTTTCGGTCCCTCGGTTAACCGTTCGAGCATCAAACGAAGTCCAAATGGTACGAAACTTGACAGGCGGTCTACCGGTAGTAAACCAAGGCCGCTTGGCAAGTCTCGATCCAATCCGGAAATGTTTAATCCCCACACACGAAAGTAAGGTAGAAATGACCACCGGAGGAGAACGAAGCGCCGGAATGCAAAACGGACAACGGGGAAAATGCTCGGATGCATGAGACGAACACGTATGCAAATGCAATGCACATGATGACATGATATGAGATGCATGACAACGACAACAACACACGGAGACAAAAACCCGAACCCGAGAAAATAAAATAACTTAAGGCCGGAAACGGCAAGAGTTGGATTACATATTGGGTAAGTCATATCCGGGGTGTTACAACACTCCACCACTATGAAAGGATCTCGTCCCGGGATCTAGGACTGAAAGAACGCCGGGTACTCAGAACGGAGGTGATCCTCGCGTTCCCAGGTAGCTTCACAATCAGAATGGTGTGACCACTTGATTTTGAGGAATTTGATTGACTTGTTGCGAGTCTTGAGTTCAGTTTCTTCGAGAATAGCAACGGGGTGCTCACAATATGAGAGATCTTCTTGGAGCTCAATGTCCTCGAAGTTGACGGTGCGGTCAGGAGTCTTGAAGCACTTCCGGAGCTAAGAGATATGGAACACATCATGAACATTTGCAAAGTTTGAAGGGAGCTCGAGTTGATAGGCGAGATCGCCTCTCTTGCTGACGATCTTGAAAGGTCCCACGTATCTGGTGGCAAGCTTCCCTTTGATACCGAAGCAACGAGTACCTTTCATAGGAGAGACGCGGAGGTAAACATGATCTCCGATCTCGAAAGCCAAATAATGGTGCTTACTATCATAGTAGCTCTTCTGGCGGGATTGGGCTGCTTTGAGGTTATCTCGAATGACTTTGCACATTTCCTCTGCCTCTGTGATTAAGTCATTTCCCAAAAGCTGACGTTCACCGGTTTCAGACCAGTTGAGAGGGGTACGGCACTTCCTGCCATACAGAATTTCAAATGGGGCCTTGCTCGAACTTGCTTGAAAATTGTTGTTGTAGGAGAATTCAGCATAAGGAAGACAATCCTCCCACTTCATGCCGAAGGAGATCACACAAGCCCTGAGCATATCTTCAAGAATCTGACTGACACGCTCGACTTGACCGCTAGTTTGAGGATGGAAAGTTGTGCTGAAGCGGATGTTGGTGCCCATGGCCTTCTGAAAAGAATCCCAAAACATGGAGGTAAAGATGCTGCCACGGTCTGAAGAGATCACTTGAGGAATACCGTGTAGAGAGACAATTCGAGAGGTATAGAGCTTCGCCAATTGAGCTGCAGTGATTGACTCTTTGATAGGCAGAAAGTGAGCCACCTTAGTGAGTTTGTCGATGACAACGAATATAGCATCATTGCCACGCTTGGACTTTGGAAACCCAGTCATGAAGTCCATCTCAATGTAGTCAAACTTCCATTCTGGAATGGCAAGAGGTTGGAGGAGACCAGCTGGCCTTTGGTGTTCTGCCTTTACTCTTCTGCAGACATCACATTCATTCACGAATTGAGCAATCTCACGCTTCATTCGAGTCCACCAATAAGCCTGCTTGAGTTCCTGATACATCTTCGTGCTCCCAGGGTGGATGGAGAGGAGAGAATTGTGAGCCTCATTCATGATCACTTTACGAAGGTCACCTTTGGGCACAACAATACGATCCTCGAAGAAGAGAGTGTCCTTGTCATCAAGGCGGTAGCACTTGTACTTGGGTTGGCTCTTGGCAATCCCAATCTTCACCTTTTTCACCATAGCATCAAGAAGTTGGGCTTGGCGAATCTGGTCTTCCAAGGTAGGAGAGACTTGAAGGTTGGCGAGGAAACCTTGAGGAACAACTTGTAGATTAAGTTTGCGGAAAGCTTCACAAAGCTCGGGTTGATAAGGCTTGAGAATCAGACTGTTGCAATAAGCCTTTCTGCTCAATGCGTCAGCAATCACATTGGCCTTGCCTGGAGTATACTCGATACTCGGATTATACTCTTGAATCATTTCGACCCATCGAGTTTGCCTGAGGTTGAGATTAGGCTGAGTGAAGATGTACTTGAGACTCTTGTGGTCAGTGAAGATGTCCACTTTCCTTCCCAATAAGAGATGTCTCCAAGTCAAAAGAGCATGCACAATTGCCGCCAACTCGAGATCATGAGTGGGGTAGTTCTTCTCATTGGGCTTCAACTGGCGAGAGGTATAAGCCACAACTTTATTCTCTTGCATCAACACTGCGCCAAGACCTTGGAGAGAGGCATCGCAAAAAACCTCGTAAGGCTTGGATTCATCAGGCGGAGTCAGAACTGGAGCAGGGATCAATTTTTCTTTCAAAGTGTTGAAAGCAATGTCACACACCAGAGACCAAACGTACTTGACGTGCTTCTGGAGAAGATTTGAGAGAGGCTTCGCGATCTTAGAAAAGTTTTCCATGAATCTTCGAAAGTAGCTTGCGAGACCGAGGAAGCTACGGAGTTGCTTCACGTTCTGAGGAGGTTCCCAATTCACAATTGCAGACACCTTCTCAGGATTCACCGGAATGCCCTTGGCAGAGATGATATGACCAAGATAAAGAACCTCATCGAGCCAAAATTCGCACTTGGAGAACTTGGCGTAGAACTGGTGTTCCCTCAGCTTATCGAGTACCAAACGCAAGTGCTTGGCATGATCTTCCTTGTTCTTCGAGAAAACCAGAATGTCGTCGAGATAGACCAAAACAAAGTCATTGGTGTAGGCATTGAAGATGAAGTTCATCATGCGAGAGAAAGTCGGAGGAGCGTTGACGAGGCCAAAAGACATGACAGTGTATTCATATGAACCATAGCTTGTCCTGAAAGCCGTCTTGGGAATATCTTGTTCACGGATTCGAATTTGATGATAACCCATACGGAGATCAAGCTTGGAGAATACTTGGGCACCTTTGAGTTGTTCGAATAGCTCGTTTATGTTGGGAAGTGGGTATTTGTTCTTGATGGTCTTCTTGTTCAATGGGAGGTAATCAACACAAAGTCGGTCCGTTCCATCCTTCTTCTTCACAAAAAGAACACCACAACCCCACGGAGAAGAACTAGGCCGGATGAGACCCATTCTCTCTTGAACATCAAGTTGCTTCTTCAGCTCCTTCAACTCTTCAGGTCCGAGCTTGTAAGGACGCTTGCAAACTGGTTCTGTGCCAGGCTCAAGATCGATGACGAATTCAACTGGCCGGTGCGGAGGCATTCCTGGAAGCTCTTCTGGAAATACATCTTGATATTCGCAAACGACTAGAATTTGCGAGATGGCATCCAGTTAACCCTTTTCATTGAGAGAAAACAGACGGATGGTATCATCACAAGCGGCAAAGACAATTACATCCTCAGACGAATGAGTCAATTGAATCTGCCTGGCAGCACAATCAAGATGCGCCTTGTGCTTAGAAAGCCAATCCATTCCGAGAATAAGATCAATATCCGAGTCACCAAGAACATTTGGAGAGGACAAGAACTTATAGTCACCCAAAGTGATTGTAACATCCGGAACGCATACTCGAGATGTCATTAGACGGGCCGGAGAGTCAATAGACAATGGTTTCGTCAACACTTGAGTAACAAAATCATGCTTAGATGCAAAAGGTCTCGAGATGAAACAATGCGATGCACCAGTCTCAGGATTCACCGCAATGCCCTTGGCAGAGATCATATGCCCAAGATAAAGAACCTCATCGAGCCAAAACTCGCACTTTGAGAACTTGGCGTAGAACTGATGTTCCCTGAGCTTATCGAGCACCAAAAGCAAGTGCTTGGCATGATCTTCCTTGTTCTTCGAAAAGACTAGAATGTCGTCGAGATAGACCAAAACAAAGTCATTTGTGTAGGCGTTGAAGATGAAGTTCATCATGCGAGAGAAAGTCGGAGGAGCGTTGACGAGGCCAAAAGACATGACAGTGTATTCATATGAGCCATAGCTTGTTCTGAAAGTCATCTTGGGAATATCTTGCTCACGGATTCGAATCTGGTGATAACCCATACGGAGATCAAGCTTGGAGAATACTTGAGCACCTTTGAGTTGTTCGAACAGCTCATTGAAGTTGGGAAGTGGGTACTTGTTCTTGATAGTCTTCTTGTTCAATGGACGGTAGTCAACACAAAGTCGGTCCGTTCCATCCTTCTTCTTCACAAAAAGAACTCCACAACCCCACGGAGAGGAACTAGGTCGGATGAGACCCATTCGCTCTTGAATATCTAGTTGCTTCTACAGCTCCTTCAACTCTTCAGGTCCGAGCTTGTAAGGACGCTTGCACACTGGTTCTGTGCCAGGCTCAAGATCAATGACGAATTCAACTGGCCGGTGCGGAGGCATTCCTGGAAGCTCTTCTGGAAAGACGTCTTGATATTCACAAACGACTGGAATTTGCGAGATAGCATCCAGTTCACCCTTCTCATTGAGAGAAAACAGACGGATGGTATCGTCACGAGCGGCAAAGACAATTACATCCTCAGACGAATGAGTCAATTGAATCTGCCTGGCAACATAATCAAGATGCGCCTTGTGCTTAGAAAGACAATCCATTCCAAGAATAAGATCAATATCCGAGTCACCAAGAACCGTTGGAGAAGCCAGAAACTTGTAGTCACCCAAGGTGATAGTAACATCCGGCACGATGGATTTAGCATGCATGCGCTTACTGGGAGAGACAACTGCTAACGGACTAGGCAAAACTTGCGAAACCAATTCATGCCTAGATGTAAACGGTCTCGAGATGAAACAATGCGATGCACCCGTGTCGAAAAGTACTTTTGCAGGAATATCGTTAACAGGAAGGTTACCCATGATGACATCTGACGAGTCTTCTGCCTGAGCTGCGTTCATCAAGTTGACCTTGGCGTGCTTGGGGTTATGCTTGACCACAGCTGTACTTGCCGATCTGACAGGAGGAGGAGGAGGAAGACGCCTCTGGTTGAGACACTTGTTGGCATAGTGACCCTTCTGTTGGCACTTGTTGCACGTGACCTCTGAAAGCGGACGGTGGTACGGAGCACTTGATCTTGGAGCTTGAGATGAAGTCTTGTTCTGAAAGCCAGGGTTGGGTGGGTGGGAAGATCCACTGCCACCTTTGCTCTTCTGCTGATACGGCTGACGGAACGGAGGAGGAGGAAGCCAATACTTTTGATTCTTGGCCACTTGAGTAGAGGAAGAAGGAGTAGCATCTCTGACTCGCTTCTTGGAAGCATCACACCTCAATTGAGCAGCCTCTTGCTTCAGTGCCATGTTGTAGAACTCATCGTACCTCAAGGGCTCAAAGAGAACAAGAGCTAGCTGAATTTCTTCTTTGAGACCACCCCTGAACTGGTATATCATGCTCTTCTCATCAGGGACGTCCCGCTTGGCAAAGCGGGCGAGCTTTTGGAACAACTTGTTGTAGTCATAGACAGACAAAGAGCCTTGCTTCAGGTTGCGGAATTCCTCACGCTTGCTTTCAACCATGCTCTGAGGAATATGATGAGCTCTGAAATCTTGATGGAATTCATCCCAAGTAATCACACGTCCTCCTCTGGAATCCTTGTACTGCTGGAACCACTCTGCAGCTTGGTCTTTGAGTTGGAAGGAAGCGAACTTGACAAAGTCCTCAGGCCTGACGTTACTGCACTCGAAATGCTTGCACAGATCCACGAGCCAATCGTCAGCATCGGTTGCCTCAACACAATTGCTGAAAGTCTTTGGCCCGTTAGCAAGGAACTGGTTGAGTGTAGCAAAGTGATTCTGATTGTTGCCTTGGTTCCCTTGGTTGCCTTGATTGCGCTCTTGAAGAATTTGCATGATCAACTGTGCGTTTGCATTGGTTGCGGCCATCACAGCTTGCCATGCCTTCGGAGGAGGTGGAGGTGGTGGCGGATCAGGATTCGGAGTCGTGCGCGTTGGAGGAGCCATCCTGAAGAGGTTGACATCCATTAGCACATTGATAGACAAATATTGAAGCTGAATCCAACGGAATGAAAATTGCAACATATAGTCTTCCCATCCGAACAAAATGAACGAATGCATTCCTCTTGAAATGGTCACATATCCATAAATTGAGAAGCCACGTAGAATTTAGGTAGAGAAATAAATCAACAAGGTACGGATCAAGAACGAATAATCGGTAAGAAATCCCAATCTCAAACCAATATCCATGGAAGAAGAAACTAGAGCTACAAGAATTCCCACCTATGAAACTCCCGAACCTTTCCGGTTATGCAATCAGGTGTTGGGGATACAAGGGAAGCATAATATCTCACCCAAATCTAGCAAATCCTACATCCAGTTGTATCCATCCTTCAACACATAACCGAGAAAAACTTCGGAAACCATCTACCTCAACCTTCGAAAAGCATCCGTTATACAAGTTATGGCGATACTCCCGAACTCCCTCCCTAGTACTGGGTGGCGTTGAGGTTATCTCACCAACGAACTGCATAAAAGAGATTTTCGATGTTGACGTACTAAACTCAGGTATTCCAGAACTGCAACGATAAAATTATGACGACAACACCTCACAGCTCAACTCCCCGGGACACTTCCACAAAACCCCTGACAGGAGGCACCAAGACAATGTTCTCATCACAAAACCATCGGAACGATTCCAAGATACCCGTGTGATCCTAAAATTTTTTTAGTGAAATTTGAGAAGAGAATAGTCAAAACTCTACGTCAGGATGCCTTACCAGAGCGATGAGGAGACTGGGAAGTAAAAAGAATTCCTAAACTCTCCGATATATAATTCCTAAATGACTCAAAACATTTTTCTAGACTCAACAACGGCTGCTAAAAACGATCAAGCAATGGGGCTCCTAAGGTCGGGGAAGGCTCTGATACCAACTTGTAACACCCTCGATACGACTATATCTCCCACGTGTCGAGGCACGACTTAGAGGCATAATCGCATTGAAGGCATATGTCGCAAGTTAGTCAATCTTCACAACATCACATGTAATATATATAATAAACGGGGAGATAACATAGTTGGCTTACACTCGCCACGTCAATTAAAGTACATAAATAACATTACATCATCCAAACACTCATGGCCTGACTACGGCGCCAAAATAAAAGATAACCCAACAAGCGACACGGTCCCGATCACCCCAACTGGGCACCACTACTGATCATCAGGAAAAGAAACATAGTATCATTGAGAGTCCTCGTCGAACTCCCACTTGAGCTCAAGCGCGTCACCTGGAGCGGAATCATCAGGCCCTGCATCTGGTTTGGAAGTAATCTGTGAGCCACAGGGACTCAGCAATCTCGCACCCTCGCGATCAAGACTATTTAAACTTAAAGGTAAGGCAAGGTAATTATGTGGAGCTGCAGCAAGCGACTAGCATATATAGTGGCTAACCTGTTCGCAAAAGAGAGTGAGAAGAGGAGGCAAAGCGCGACCAAGTAACTAGAGGGCATCCTGCAGCAAGCATTACTCCAACACCGTGTCCAATTCCCGGACTCCGCCGAGAAGAGGCCGTCACGGTAACTCACACGGTTGATTCATTTTAATTAAGTTAAGGTTAAAGTTATCTACAACCGGACATTAACAAATTCCCATCTGCCCATAACCACGGGCACGGCTTTCGAAAGTTCAAATCCCTGCAGGGGAGTCCCAACTTAGCCCATGACAAGCTCTCACGGTCAACGAAGGAATAGACCTTCTCCCGAGACGTTCCGATCAGACTTGGTATCCCGGTTCTTCAAGACACTTCGACAAGTTAAAACAAATCCAGCAACACCGCCCGAATGTGCCGACAAATCCCGAAAGGAGCTGCACATATCTCTTTCTCATGGCACATTCAGATTGTCCTAGGTACGGGTAGGCCAGCCCAGAGTTGCCCCTGGTGGCCACCGGTAGCTGACAGGTGGACCAACACTCAGAGGAGCAAGACGTCGGGAAGGCCAACCCAGAGTTGCCCCTGGTAGCCCCAGACATCGCTCGGTTGGACCAACACTCAAAGGAGCACTGGCCCGGGGGGGTTTAAAATAAGATGACCCTCGGGCTCCGGAAACCCAAGGGAAAAATAGGCTAGGTGGCAAATGGTAAAACCAAGGTTGGGCATTGCTGGAAAAGCTTTAATCAAGGCGAACTATCAAGGGGTTCCCATTATAACCCAACCGCGTAAGGAACGCAAAAATCCGGGAACATAACACCGATATGACAGAAACTAGGGCGGCAAGAGTGAAACAAAACACTAGGCGAGAGGCCGAGCATTCCACCCTTTACCAAGTATATAGATGCATTAAGATAACATGGCAATATAATGGTATCCCAACAAGTAAAATAATGTTCCAACAAGGCACAGTCTCCAATCTTCACCTGCAACTAGCAACACTATAAGAGGGGCAGAGCAAAGCGGTAACATAGCCAATCAACGGTTTGCTAGGACATGGTGGGTTAGAGGTTTGACATGGCAATTTGGGAGGCTTGAAAGCAAGTGGTAGGCATCATAGCATAGGCATAGCAAAAGAGCGAGCATCTAGCAAAGCAAAGATAGTAGTGATTTCGAGGGTATGATCATCTGGCCTGCAAAGTTGTCAGAGTTGACTGGATCCTCGAAAGCAAACTCAACGAGCTCCTCGTTAGCGAACTCATCTCCCAGCTCTACCCAAATAAGACAAACAAGCAAACGGAACACAATCAACCACGTGCAAAGCTCAAACAATATGATGCAAGGATGGTATGCTATGCGGGATGCGATGCGGGATGCATATGCAAGATTTGACAAGGAATGCATGAAACTGGCCTCAACTTAGAAAACCAAGTGTGCCACTGGAAAGATGAGATGAAATCGCTTGAAAACGATATAAAGAACGTCGGAATCAGAGTTACGGTTTGGAAAAGGCAAGCAATTCAAATATGACCACGTTCTGCGATTTACAGCAAGTAGCCATCTAAATGGGACAAGATGAACATGCTACAGCACCCAAACATGGCATAAAAATACATGGCAGGGATCCATTCATGAAGCTTAACAAAAGTCTAGCACTGAGCTATGGCCAATTCATACATTAACAGGTTCAAACAAGCATGGCAAAAATGCATTTGGTAAACAGATTTCAGACTTAGTGAAATTAACACTTGTCTGGAATCTCAGATCAGATAGCACTCTTCGGAGTATGAAAACTATATGCTACGGGAGCTGAAAATGGCAAAGTAAAGCATGGCATGGAGCTACTCAAAGAGATTAACAAAAGTCCCTTAGTGACCTTGAGCCAAAAGGGATCAGAAAATACATTTGCAAGCATGTGAACATGGCAAAAACATAATCAGTTCTCAGACTTAGTGAAAACTGGAGCATGCTGAAAACAGATATCAAGTAGACATTTTACGAGCTCGATGCACTCACTACAGAGCAAGTCATGACCATCTAAGCATACACCCATCAAGAATACACAAAATTCAAGCTAGACATGGCAAGAACAATAGCATAGCATGCACAGATCAACTACAACATCCTCGGCAAAATCGCTAACAAGTAGGCAATCTGCCCAGATTCACGAAATGACAAAAGTAGAGCTCGATTGACTCATGCTAGGGTGCTCCATAATTGCAAACAAAGACATGGATGGATAGATCACTACACGATTAACAAAACATCCTTACTGATCATCCTCAAAAGAGGCACGGATCACTAGGAAACAACATGAACATATGGCCATATGAGATAAATAGCTCAATGACTTAGTGCAAATGGTAAGTCCCTGAAATCAGCATTACCAAGTGCCTCACTTTGCAAGCTTGTGCTAGTCACCTCACACATCACAAAAATACATGGGTTGCACCTCTGGAAAGATGGAAAAACCCTTAACAAAACATATGTAGAGCACCAGGGCATATCATGCACACATTAATCATGGCAAAAATGACAAATATCTAAATGGAGCAGCAGATCTGACAATTATCTCAAGTAGCACTCTTCTAACACCATTTCGGGCGTCAAGATGAACTCAAATGAAAATGATGCAATGAGATGAAATGATGTACTCTCTGAGACGAACATTTTGATATGCTATATGCCCAAAACGGAGCTACGGATGCAAAGTTATAGCACGATGAACAGGAACAAATTATTAGGGTTTCGGGGCAAAAAGTCAACCGAGTTTTTGGATCTCAGATCCAGATCGGGTCCGGCGGGTACTGTAGCTGCACGCGGCCCGAGGATCGCCGGCGAGTGTGGTGGTCGCCGGAGGGAAGCAGTCCGGCGAGGGGGTCGGCGGATCGGGCGAGAGGGGTCGCCGGCGCGGCTTGCCGGAGTGGCGGGGCGGTGGCGCGATGTCGGCGAGGTAGGAGGCGGCGAGGGGCGGCCGGAGGCGCGGCCTTGTGCGGTGGGGCGGCGCGCCGGAGATGGCGGGCGGCGGCGCCGGACTGGAGGAGCCGGCCGGCTCGGGCGTGGACGAGGCCGGCTCGGGCGGCGTAGAGGGAGTGGGCTCGGGGGGCCAGATCTGGGCCCGTCGGGCCCCGGCGGCGCGCGGGTCTGCGGCGGTGATGTGGCGGCACGGGAGTGGCTGGCGGCGGTGTGTCCGGCGCGGTCCGGATGTGTCCGGCCGCGTGGAGACGATTTTTTTAGGGTTTGGAAGAGGGGATCCACGAATTTGAAGGAGGGGTCTTTATATAGAGGTAGAGGGAGCTAGGAGAGTCCAAATGAGGTGCGGTTTTTGGCCATGCGATCGTGATCGAACGCTCTAGATGATGGAGAGGGTTTTGGTGGGTTTTGGGCCAACATGGAGGGGTGTTGGGCTGCAACACACACGAGGCCTTTTCGGTCCCTCGGTTAACCGTTGGAGCATCAAACAAAGTCCAAATGGTATGAAACTTGACAGGCGGTCTACCGGTAGTAAACCAAGGCCGCTTGGCAAGTCTCGGTCCAATCCGGAAATGTTTAATCCCCACACACGAAAGAAAGGTAGAAATGACCATCGGAGGAGAACGAAGCGCCGGAATGCAAAACGGATAACGGGGAAAATGCTCGGATGCATGAGACGAACACGTATGCAAATGCAATGCACATGATGACATGATATGAGATGCATGACAACGACAACAACACACAGAGACAAAAACCCGAACCCGGGAAAATAAAATAACTTAAGGCCGGAAACGGCAAGAGTTGGATTACATATTGGGTAAGTCATATCCGGGATGTTACATTCTACTGGCAAGTTGTTAAGCCAATGTCGAGCTGGTCCTTTAAGCTTGAGTGGGAGGTAGTTGATGGCGTGTTGGTCATCACCGCGGGCCATGTGGATATGAAGGAGATAGTCCTCGATCTATACCGCAGGATCTGTTGTGCCATCGTATGATTCGATGTTCACGGGTTTGAAACCCTCGGGGATTTGATGATCCATTACTTCATCTGTGAAGCATAGTGGGTGTGCGGCACCTCTGTATTGGGCTATATCACGACGCAGCTCAAACGAGCTTTGTCTACTATGTTCGGCCCGGCCGGATTTACTGTATCCGGCGTGACGAGTACCGTCTCGTGCAGTAGGGCGCCCACGTGATCCGTAGATCGATCTTGTTTGCCTTGCCTTGTCCTCCAATATATCTCGCAGGTCTGGCGCATTTTCCCATGCCTTGGTATTTTTTGAGCGGCACCGGGGTGCGGCTTGAGTGGAGGGCCGAGAGGCCTCTCTGTCGCGGCCACGGGGTGGCCGGTCGGCCGCATCATGCGCTGGTGATGTAGGTTTAGGTGCTTCCTCCTCTAATTGGGGTAGCAACCTGCGCTTTGGGTAGCTCTTGGAGGGGCGTTCGAGTTCATACTCTTCAGCAGCAAGGACTTCAGTCCATCTGTCGGCTAGCAAATCTTGATCAGCTCTAAGTTGTTGTTGTTTTTTCTTAAGGCTGCTCGCTGTGGCCATAAGCCTGCGTTTGAAACACTCTTGTTCGACGGGATCCTCCGGCACGACAAATTCGTCGTCGTCGAGGCTTGCCTCGTCTTCGGAGGGAGGCATATAATTATCGTCCTTGACCTTTCTGTCTGCCGCTCTCTCATGAGGGCTGGCTTCTCCATCCTCCTGTGCTGAATCTTGCTGGAGGTGGTTGTCTTCGGCACTGTCTGGGGTGTTATTATCTCCCGTGCCGGAATCACCGTTTTTTCTTTGGCGGGATTTAGAGCGGCGCCGCTGACGCCGGCGCTTAGGCTGCTTCTTGGAGGGGTCATCCTCCGCTGTTCCATCGCCATTGCCTTCTTTTGGGGTGTCCACCATGTATATATCATACGACGAGGTGGCTTTCCAGTGCCCTATAGGCGTTGGTTCTTGATCGTCTCCTGCATCGGCATCCATACCGTCGATGTCTTCGGAGTCGAAGTCGAGCATGTCGGTTAAATCATCGACAGTGGCTACGAAGTGGGTGGTGGGTGGGCTTTGAATTTCTTCATCATCCGCATCCCAACCTTGCTAACCATAATCCGGCCAGGGCTCTCCTGATAAAGAGAGAGACTTTAGTGAATTCAGAATATCGTTGAAGGGCGAGTGCTCAAAGATGTCCGCGGCGGTGAACTCCATGATCGGCACCTAATCGGGTTCGATCGGTAGGGGCGCGGAGGGCTCGGAGTCAGGAGAGGAGTCCGGCTCCTTGGAGTCATGGGCTTCGCAGAGAATAGGGCTGGTGTTTGGCTCGATCGCCGTAGAGATTGCAGCCCCTGAGGCGGTGTCTAACCACCCATCCTCGATTGGTGTGATCGACTCCGAGCTAGGGGTCAGAGCGGACACAGGTGCGGCCTCCAGGGCACTGTTTGGCGGCAGAGCTAGACCATGCCCATCGTGACAGTGCAGCGCGCTCGGCTGTGGCTCGAATCCGTCGAAGATCAAGTCTCCACGGATGTCGGCCGTGTAGTTCAAACTTCCAAATCTGACCTGATGGCCAGGGGCGTAGCTTTCGATCTGCTCCAGATGGCCAAGCGAATTGGCCAGCAGTGCAAAGCCGCCGAATACGAAGATCCGCCCAGGGAGAAAAGTCTCACCCCGGATCGCATCGCTGTTGATGATCGGAGAAGCCATCGGGCCTAAAAGTGATGACACGGAGGAACTCTCAATGAAAGCACCAATGTCGGTGTCAAAACCGGCGGATCTCGGGTAGGGGGTCCCGAACTGTGCGTCTAGGAGGATGGTAACAGGAGGCAGGGGACAGGATGTTTTACCCAGGTTCGGGCCCTCTTGATGGAGGTAAAACCCTACGTCCTGCTTGATTAATATTGATGATATGGGTAGTACAAGAGTAGATCTACCACGAGATCAGAGAGGCTAAACCCTAGAAGCTAGCCTACGGTATGATTGTTGTTCGTCCTACAGACTAAAACCCTCCGGTTTATATAGACACTGGAGTTAAGGAAATATGCCCTAGAGGCAATAATAAAGTTATTATTTATTTCCTTATATCATGATAAATGTTTATTATTCATGCTAGAATTGTATTAACCGGAAACATAATACATGTGTGAATACATAGACAAACAGAGTGTCACTAGTATGCATCTACTTGACTAGCTCGTTAATCAAAGATGGTTATGTTTCCTAACCATGAACAAGGAGTTGTTATTTGATTAACGGGATCACATCATTAGGTGAATGATTTGATTGACATGACCCATTCCATTAGCATAGCACTCGATCGTTTAGTATGTTGCTATTGCTTTCTTCATGACTTATACATGTTCCTATGACTATGAGATTATGCAACTCCCGTTTGCCGGAGGAACACTTTGTGTGCTACCAAACGTCACAACGTAAATGGGTGATTATAAAGGTGCTCTACAGGTGTCTCCAAAGGTACATGTTGGGTTGGCGTATTTCGAGATTAGGATTTGTCACTCTGATTGTCGGAGAGGTATCTCTGGGCCCTCTCGGTAATGCACATCACATAAGCCTTGCAAGCATTGCAGCTAATGAGTTAGTTGCGAGATGATGTATTACGGAACGAGTAAAGAGACTTGCCGGTAACGAGATTGAACTAGGTATTGAGATACTGACGATCGAATCTCGGGCAAGTAACATACCAATGACAAAGGGAACAACGTATGTTGTTATGCGGTCTGACCGATAAAGATCTTCGTAGAATATGTAGGAGCCAATATGAGCATCCAGGTTCCGCTATTGGTTATTGACCAGAGACGTGTCTCGGTCATGTCTACATTGTTCTCGAACCCGTAGGGTCCGCACGCTTAAGGTTTCGATGACAGTTATATTATGAGTTTATGAGTTTTGATGTACCGAAGTTAGTTCGGAGTCCCGGATGTGACCACAGACATGACGAGGAGTCTCGAAATGGTCGAGACATAAAGATTGATATATTGGACGGCTATATTCGGACACCGGAAGTGTCCCGGGTGATTTCGGAGAAAACCGGAGAGCCGGAGGGTTACCGGAACCCCACCCCCCCCCCCCGGAGAAGTAATGGGCCATATGGGCCTTAGTGGAGAGAGAGGGGCAGCCAAAGGTGGGCCGCGCGCCTCCTCCCCCTGGTCTGAATTGGACTAGGAGGGGGGGCGGCGCCCCCCTTTCCCTCTCCCTCCCCACTTCTTTCCCCCTCCTAGTAGGAGTCCTACTCCTACTAGGAGGAGGACTCCTCCTTGGCGCGCCATAGAGGGCCGGCCGGCCTCCTCCCCTTGATCCTTTATATACGGGGGCAGGGGGCACCCCTTGATACACAAGTTGATCCACGTGATCATATTCTTAGCCGTGTGCGGTGCCCCCTTCCACCTTAGTCCTCAAAATATTGTAGCGGTGCTTAGGCGAAGCCCTGCGGCGGTAGTACATCAAGATCGTCACCACGCCGTCGTGCTGACAGAACTCTTCCCCGACACTTTGCTGGATCGGAGTCCGGGGATCGTCATCGAGCTGAACGTGTGCTAGAACTCGGAGGTGACGTAGTTTCGGTGCTTGATCGGTCGGGCCGTGGAGACGTACGACTACATCAACCAAGTTAACACTTCCGTTGTCGATCTACAAGGGTACGTAGATCACACTCTCCCCCTCTCGTTGCTATGCATCACCATGATCTTGCGTGTGCGTAGGAATTTTTTTGAAATTACTACGTTCCCCAACAGTGGCATCCGAGCCTAGGTTTTATATGTTGATGTTATTTGCACGAGTAGAACACAAGTGAGTTGTGGGCGATATAAGTCATACTGCTTACCAGCATGTCATACTTTGGTTCGGTGGTATTGTTGGACAAAGCGGCCCGGACCGACATTACGCGTACGCTTACGCGAGACCGGTTCTCCCGACGTGCTTTGCACATAGGTGGCTTGCGGGTGACAGTTTCTCCAACTTTAGTTGAACCGAGTGTGGCTACGCCCGGTCCTTGCGAAGGTTAAAACAGCACCAACTTGACAAACTATCGTTGTGGTTTTGATGCGTAGGTAAGATTGGTTCTTGCTTAAGCCCGTAGCAGCCACGTAAAACTTGCAACAACAAAGTAGAGGACGTCTAACTTGTTTTTGCAGGGCATGTTGTGATGTGATATGGTCAAGACATGATGCTAAATTTTATTGTATGAGATGATCATGTTTTGTAACCGAGTTATCGGCAACTGGCAGGAGCCATATGGTTGTCGCTTTATTGTATGCAATGCAATCATGTTGTAATGCTTTACTTTATCACTAAGCGGTAGCGATAGTCGTGGAAGCATAAGATTGGCGAGACGACAAGGATGCTATGATGGAGATCAAGGTGTCGTGCCGGTGACGATGGTGATCACGATGGTGCTTCGAAGATGGAGATCACAAGCACAAGATGATGATGGCCATATCATATCACTTATATTGATTGCATGTGATGTTTATCTTTTATGCATCTTATCTTGCTTTGATTGACGGTAACATTATAATATGATCTCTCACTAATTATCAAGAAGTGTTCTCCCTGAGTATGCACCGTTGCAAAAGTTCTTCGTGCTGAGACACCACGTGATGATCGGGTGTGATAGGCTCTACGTTCAAATACAACGGGTGCAAAACAGTTGCACACGCGGAATACTCAGGTTATACTTGACGAGCCTAGCATATACAGATATGGCCTCGGAACACGGGGACCGAAAGGTCGAGCGTGAATCATATAGTAGATATGACCAACATAGAGATGTTCACCATTGAAACTACTCCATCTCACGTGATGATCGGACATGGTTTAGTTGATTTGGATCACGTAATCACTTAGAGGATTAGAGGGATGTCTATCTAAGTGGGAGTTCTTTAAGTAAATTAATTGAACCTAAATTTATCATCAAACTTAGTACCTGATAGTATCTTGCTTGTTTATGCTTGATTGTAGATAGATGGATCGTGATGTTGTTCCGTTGAATTTTAATGCGTTCCTTGAGAAAGCAAAGTTGAAAGATGATGGTAGCAATTACACGGACTGGGTCCGTAACTTGAGGATTATCCTCATTGCTGCATAGAAGAATTACGTCCTGGAAGCACCGCTGGGTGCCAGGCCTGCTGCTGGAGCAACACCAGATGTTATGAACGTCTGGCAGAGCAAAGTTGATGACTACTCGATAGTTCAGTGTGCCATGCTTTACGGCTTAGAATCGGGACTTCAGCGACGTTTTGAATGTCATGGAGCATATGAGATGTTCCAGGAGTTGAAGTTAATATTTCAAGCAAATGTACGGATTGAGAGATATGAAGTCTCCAATAAGTTCTATAGCTGCAAGATGGAAGAGAACAGTTCTGTCAGTGAGCATATACTCAAAATGTCTGGGTATAATAATCACTTGATTCAATTGGGAGTTAATCTTCCAGATGATTGCGTCATTGACAGAATTCTCCAATCACTGCCACCAAGCTACAAGAGCTTCGTGATGAACTATAATATGCAAGGGATGAATAAGACTATTCCCGAGCTCTTCGCAATGCTGAAAGCTGCGGAGGTAGAAATCAAGAAGGAGCATCAAGTGTTGATGGTCAACAAGACCACTAGTTTCAAGAAAAAGGGCAAAGGGAAGAAGAAGGGGAACTTCAAAAAGAACGGCAAGCAAGTTGCTACTCAAGAGAAGAAACCCAAACCTGGACCTAAGCCTGAAACTGAGTGCTTCTACTGCAAGCAGACTGGTCACTGGAAGCGGAACTGCCCCAAGTATTTGGCGGATAAGAAGGATGGCAAGGTGAACAAAGGTATATGTGATATACATGTTATTGATGTGTACCTTACTAATGCTCGCAGTAGCACCTGGGTATTTGATACTGGTTCTGTTGCTAATATTTGCAACTCGAAACAGGGACTACGGATTAAGCGAAGATTGGCTAAGGACGAGGTGACGATGCGCGTGGGAAACGGTTCCAAAGTCGATGTGATCGCAGTCGGCACGCTACCTCTACATCTACCTTCGGGATTAATATTAGACCTAAATAATTGTTATTTGGTGCCAGCGTTAAGCATGAACATTATATCTGGATCTTGTTTGATGCGAGACAGATATTCATTTAAATCTGAGAATAATGGTTGTTCTATTTATATGAGTAATATCTTTTATGGTCATGCACCCTTAAAGAGTGGTCTATTTTTGTTGAATCTCGATAGTAGTGACACACATATTCATAGTGTTGAAGCCAAAAGATGCAGAGTTGATAATGATAGTGCAACTTATTTGTGGCACTGCCGTTTAGGTCATATCGGTGTAAAGCGCATGAAGAAACTCCATACTGATGGACTTTTGGAACCACTTGGTTATGAATCACTTGGTACTTGCGAACCGTGCCTCATGGGCAAGATGACTAAAACACCGTTCTTCGGTACTATGGAGAGAGCAACAGATTTGTTGGAAACCATACATACAGATGTATGTGGTCCGATGAATATTGAGGCTCGTGGCGGATATCGTTATTTTCTCACCTTCACAGATGACTTAAGCAGATATGGGTATATCTACTTAATGAAACACAAGTCTGAAACATTTGAAAAGTTCAAAGAATTTCAGAGTGAAGTAGAAAATCAACGTAACAAGAAAATAAAATTCCTACGATCTGATCGTGGAGGAGAATATTTGAGTTACGAGTTTGGTGTACATTTGAAAAAGTGTGGAATAGTTTCGCAACTCACGCCACCCGGAACACCACAGCGTAATGGTGTGTCCGAACGTCGTAATCATACTTTACTAGATATGGTGCGATCTATGATGTCTCTTACTGATTTACCGCTATCATTTTGGGGATACGCTCTAGAGACGGCCGCATTCACGTTAAATAGGGCACCATCAAAATCCGTTGAGACGACGCCTTATGAACTATGGTTTGGCAAGAAACCAAAGTTGTCGTTTCTGAAAGTTTGGGGCTGCGATGCTTATGTGAAAAAGCTTCAACCTGATAAGCTCGAACCCAAATCGGATAAATGTGTCTTCATAGGATATCCAAAGGAAACTATTGGATACACCTTCTATCACAGATCTGAAGGCAAGACTTTTGTTGCTAAATTCGGAAACTTTCTGGAGAAGGAGTTTCTCTCGAAAGAAGTGAGTGGGAGGAAAGTAGAACTTGACGAGGTAACTGTACCTGCTCCCTTATTGGAAAGTAGTGCATCACAGAAAACTGTTTCAGTGACACCTACACCAGTTAGTGAGGAAGCTAATGATAATGATCATGAAACTTCAGAACAAGATACTACTGAACCTCGTAGATCAACCAGAGTGAGATCCGCGCCAGAGTGGTACGGTAATCCTGTTCTGGAAGTCATGCTACTAGATCATGATGAGCCTACGAACTATGAAGAAGCGATGGTGAGCCCAGATTCCGCAAAATGGCTTGAAGCCATGAAATCTGAGATGGGATCCATGTATGAGAACAAAGTATGGACTTTGGTTGACTTGCCCGATGATCGGCAAGCAATTGAGAATAAATGGATCTTCAAGAAGAAGACTGACGCTGACGGTAATATTACTGTCTACAAAGCTCGACTTGTCGCAAAAGGTTTTCGGCAAGTTCAAGGGATTGACTACGATGAGACCTTCTCACCCGTAGCGATGCTTAAGTCTGTCCGAATCATGTTAGCAATTGCCGCATTTTATGATTATGAAATTTGGCAGATGGATGTCAAAACTGCATTCCTGAATGGATTTCTGGAAGAAGAGTTGTATATGATGCAACCAGAAGGTTTTGTCGATCCAAAGGGAGCTAACAAAGTGTGCAAGCTCCAGCGATCCATTTATGGACTGGTGCAAGCCTCTCGGAGTTGGAATAAACGTTTTGATAGTGTGATCAAAGCATTTGGTTTTATACAGACTTTTGGAGAAGCCTGTATTTACAAGAAAGTGAGTGGGAGCTCTGTAGCATTTCTGATATTATATGTGGATGACATATTACTAATTGGAAATGATATAGAATTTCTGGATAGCATAAAGGGATACTTGAATAAGAGTTTTTCAATGAAAGACCTCGGTGAAGCTGCTTACATATTAGGCATTAAGATCTATAGAGATAGATCAAGACGCTTAATTGGACTTTCACAGAGCACATACCTTGACAAAGTTTTGAAGAAATTCAAAATGGATCAAGCAAAGAAAGGGTTCTTGCCTGTGTTACAAGGTGTGAAGTTGAGTACGACTCAATGCCCGACCACTGCAGAAGATAGAGAGAAAATGAAAGATGTTCCCTATGCTTCAGCCATAGGCTCTATCATGTATGCAATGCTATGTACCAGACCTGATGTGTGCCTTGCTATAAGTCTAGCAGGGAGGTACCAAAGTGATCCAGGAGTGGATCACTGGAAAGCGGTCAAGAACATCCTGAAATACCTAAAAAGGACTAAGGATATGTTTCTCATATATGGAGGTGACAAAGAGCTCATCGTAAAAGGTTACGTTAATGCAAGCTTTGACACTGATCCGGACAATTCTAAATCACAAACCGGATACGTGTTTACATTAAACGGTGGAGCTGTCAGTTGGTGCTGTTCTAAACAAAGTGTTGTAGCGGGATCTACATGTGAAGCGGAGTACATAGCTGCTTCGGAAGCAGCAAATGAAGGAGTCTGGATGAATGAGTTCATATCCGATCTAGGTGTCATACCTAGTGCATCAGGTCCAATGAAAATCTTTTGTGACAATACTGGTGCAATTGCCTTGGCAAAGGAATCCAGATTTCACAAGAGAACCAAGCACATCAAGAGACGCTTCAATTCCATCCGGGATCTAGTCCAGGTGGGAGACATAGAGATTTGCAAGATACATACGGATCTGAATGTTGCAGACCCGTTGACTAAGCCTCTTCCACGAGCAAAACATGATTAGCACCAAGGCTCCATGGGTGTTAGAATCATTACTGTGTAATCTAGATTATTGACTCTAGTGCAAGTGGGAGACTGAAGGAAATATGCCCTAGAGGCAATAATAAAGTTATTATTTATTTCCTTATATCATGATAAATGTTTATTATTCATGCTAGAATTGTATTAACCGGAAACATAATACATGTGTGAATACATAGACAAACAGAGTGTCACTAGTATGCCTCTACTTGACTAGATCATTAATCAAAGATGGTTATGTTTCCTAACCATGAACAAGGAGTTGTTATTTGATTAACGGGATCACATCATTAGGTGAATGATCTGATTGACATGACCCATTCCATTAGCTTAGCACCTGATCGTTTAGTATGTTGCTATTGCTTTCTTCATGACTTATACATGTTCCTATGACTATGAGATTATGCAACTCCCGTTTGCTGGAGGAACACTTTGTGTGCTACCAAATGTCACAACGTAAATGGGTGATTGTAAAGGTGCTCTACAGGTGTCTCCAAAGGTACATGTTGGGTTGGCGTATTTCGAGATTAGGATTTGTCACTCCGATTGTCGGAGAGGTATCTCTGGGCCCTCTCGGTAATGCACATCACATAAGCCTTGCAAGCATTGCAACTAATGAGTTAGTTGCGAGATGATGTATTACGGAACGAGTAAAGAGACTTGCTGGTAACGAGATTGAACTAGGTATTGAGATACCGACGATCGAATCTCGGGCAAGTAACATACCGATGACAAAGGGAACAACGTATGTTGTTATGCGGTCTGACCGATAAAGATCTTCGTAGAATATGTAGGAGCCAACATGAGCATCCAGGTTCCGCTATTGGTTATTGACCGGAGACGTGTCTCGGTCATGTCTACATTGTTCTCGAACCCGTAGGGTCCGCACGCTTAAGGTTTCGATGATAGTTATATTATGAGTTTATGAGTTTTTATGTACCGAAGTTAGTTCGGAGTCCCGGATGTGATCACAGACATGACGAGGAGTCTCGAAATGGTCGAGACATAAAGATTGATATATTGGACGGCTATATTCGGACACCGGAAGTGTTCCGGGTGATTTCGAAGAAAACCGGAGAGCCGGAGGGTTACGGGAACCCCCCCGGGAGAAGTAATGGGCCATATGGGCCTTAGTGGAGAGAGAGAGGGGCAGCCAAAGGTGGGCCGCGCGCCTCCTCCCCCTGGTCCGAATTGGACTAGGAGAGGGGGGCGGCGCCCCCCTTTCCCTCTCCCTTCCCACTTCTTTCCCCCTCCTAGTAGGAGTCCTACTCCTACTAGGAGGAGGACTCCTCCTTGGCGCGCCATAGAGGGTCGGTCGGCCTCCTCCCCTTGATCCTTTATATACGGGGGCAGGGGGCACCCCTTGATACACAAGTTGATCCACGTGATCATATTCTTAGCCGTGTGTGGTGCCCCCTTCCACCATAGTCCTCGATAATATTGTAGCGGTGCTTAGGCGAAGCCCTGCGACGGTAGTACATCAAGATCGTCACCACGCCGTCGTGCTGACGGAACTCTTCCCCGACACTTTGTTGGATCGGAGTCCGGGGATCGTCATCGAGCTGAACGTGTGCTAGAACTCGGAGGTGCCATAGTTTCGGTGCTTGATCGGTCGGGCCGTGGAGACGTATGACTACATCAACCAAGTTAACATTCCGTTGTCGATCTACAAGGGTACGTAGATCACACTCTCCCCCTCTCGTTGCTATGCATCACCATGATCTTGCGTGTGCATAGGATTTTTTTTGAAATTACTACGTTCCCCAACACGGAGAGGGCTAGGGTTACACAGAGTTGGTTACAATGGTAGGAGATCTACATATCCGTATCGCCAAGCTTGCCTTCCACGCCAAGGAAAGTCCCTTTCGGACACGGGACGAAGTCTTCAATCTTGTATCTTCAAGTCCAGGAGTCCGACCGAAGGTATAGTTCGGCTATCCGGACACCCCCTAATACAGGACTCCCTCATAAGGGATGGTTCTTGTCCATCACATCATTCTCTAATGATGTGATCCCGTTCATCAAATGAAAACACATGTCTATGGCTAGGAAACTTAACCATCTTTGATTAACGAGCTAGTCAAGTAGAGGCACACTAGGGACACTCTATTTGTCTATGTATTCACACATGTATCAAGTTTCTGGTTAATACAATTCTAGCATGAATAATAATCATTTATCATGATATAAGGAAATATAAATAACAACTTTATTATTGCCTCTAGGGCATATTTCCTTCAAGGATAATACTAAGGCTAGAGTCGATGAAGAGGCGTTATGTGATAGACCGTTACAACACATGAAAAAATCAAAAGGAAAGAAAAATTGGACGAAGCCAAAGGCATCCTTCAATCTTGGAAGGCCAGCTATGAGGGGAATTATCTTGTGGGTGAAAATGCAGTTGATGTTCCCCAATGGGTATGCAGCGAGTCAAAATATGGGAGCGAGTCTTGAAAAATTGAAAATATTTGGTCTCAAGAGTCATGATTGGCACATATGGATTGACCGGGTAATGCCGGTGATATTGCGTGGCTTTATCCCTAAGGATGAATGGCTAGTACTGGCAGAGCTGAGCTATTTCTTCCGTGTTCTTTGTGTGAAAGAACTATCGCCTGCCATGCTGAAGAAATGGAAGAGTTGGCGCCTGTGTTTATCTGCAAGTTAGAGAAGATCTTTCCACTGGGTTTCTCTAATCCAATGCAACCCTTGATTTTGCATTTCCGACCAAGGCACAATTGGGGAGGCCCATGCAAAATCGCTGGTGCTACGCAACTGAGAGGATGTATAAGATGCTTTGAGCAAAATGTAAAAATAAATGTAGAATTGAAGCATCGATGGTCGAGGCATTCATTACTGAGGAGGCGGCAAACTTCGTGACAGCACACTACGAAGCCAAAAATCGTCATTTGCATAATCCGAAGCCTCGATACAATGCTGGCGACCCTGAAAAGGGTAGATCCAACCTCAGCCTATTCAAAGGGAAGCTCGCACCAGCATGTGCTTCTAATTCCTTATTGTCGGATGTTAAAGAATGGTGGACCATTTCATTCTATATCTTCAACAGCCTAAAAGAAGCGCGGCCATACATCGAGTAAGTTCTTAGTACATTGTTTTGCAACTTCTAATTCCTTTGAACTGCTCTTATTCTCGGATATTTGATACATTCGATACGTCGCCAAATTCTCATATGGAGTGGTGATCCAAAAGGATTCCGTCAAAGAGTATGAGCTTCTGGCAAAGTATGGAGGTGGCTATCCTGGTTTCATCTCTTGGTTCAAACAAACGGTAATTTCCATTAGACCATTTCATTTCTTTGTCTAATTTGTAGCTGATGCAACAATCGTTCTTTCGTATTAAACTTGTAGGCTAATTTAGAGTTTATGGACGCCAAATTGAGACAATTCGCTAATGGTTTTGACTATAAGGTCTGTTCATTTGGCAAATACGACATCAACGGGTATCGCTTTCGTACCTATGGCAAAGAACTATCTATGGCCGATCGAAAGTCTACAAATTGTTGTATCTCTGCTATCGGTGAAGGTGATACCGAGTATTATGGAAGAGTTGAAGAAATTTATGAACTTCTATTCTATGGTGCAAACCCACCAAACGTTGTAGTCTTCAAATGTTATTGGTTCCTGCCGAAGGAGACTAGGACTCATGAACATATAGGGCTAGTCGAAATCAAACAAAGCACCCATTTGGATGTTCCCGATGTCTATAATACGGCTCAACAGGTAACCCAAGTTTTCTATCTAGCCTGGGCCTGTCAAAGTGATCCAAATCTCAATGGTTGGGATGTCGTTTATGAACTTCCACCACTTATTAGACCAATGAAGAGGATTATGGACCTCACATTAACCCAGACACATATGAAGGAGAATTCTTCCAAGAAATACGTCCTCCCAAAAAACATATAAAGACCCGCTCTATTTCACCCCAGAACATTTAAGTAGACAGCGACAGTGAATCCGACTTCACCCCTGAGCCGGAACAAGAAGAGCCGGAACAAGAAGAGGTTACTACTACGGATGACCTGTCAATGCTTGACCGATTACGTAAAGGAGGCCTTCCACATGTTGATGCATTTATTGATGATGATAATGAGCACGTCATTACTGATAGTGATGATGATGATGCATGTATTAATCCCATGGCATTTATAGATGATGAAGATTATTAATTAGTTCATGTTATTAGGTATTCAATTTTTTATTATGTTCATGATGATGATACGCTTAAATTATATACATATTATTATTCATGTCAGGTATTCAATTTTTTATGTTGTACTAATTTCGTTTACTCTTTGTCATTGCAGGTGTTGACAGATGGTGGGAGCGGGTCCAGAGAGCTCTGAGGCTCCTTCCATGGCGCGTGATGGGAGGGGTGCTTCCATTCCACCCCAGCACCTTCGGAGGGTGCTGCTAGACAATATGCAGACACCACCAATGGGCGCTTCTTCGTTTGGGAGAGGTCGGGGAAGAAGAGGGGTGCTAGAGGTGGATGTGGCGGCGGGAGAGGTAGGAAGGTTGCTACGCCTTCCTTGCCGCCACCCCCAGCTGATTCACCCAACCACAAGACTGCTCCGTCTCAGGTAGACCCGTCTGATGTGGACCCGTCTCGGACTCCGGTCTACGAGCCTCGGGCCGACAAGCCTCGGGTCGCCGAGCCTTCATCCCCCGAGACTCTGGTCCCAGAGTCTTAAGTCCCATGAGACTTTGGAGCAGATCAGGGACTGGCCGCCAGAGGCGAGTGGCCATGCTGATGGTGGCGAGAACCGCTTTTCTGATGATAGTTATAGCGAGGGCGAGCTTCTTAAGGGGGGCAATGTCTACCAGTGTGGTGGTACAAAGCTCCCGCCCGCGCCGATGGCCCGCAAGTAGAGGTGGTTGATTGTGCCTAATGGGGAGAAGTAAGTGCATTTACTCTTTTATAACCTTTTGCATTCATGTTTCGTCAAATTAATATCTAATGCATTGGCCTTGTCATACTGCAGGGGCTGGAAACATGCCCCTGGTGTCCGCATGCCCAACCAACTCCTTGGTGTGCCTTGCTGGCAGAACTTCCTGGGGTGGGTCACGTTGCTCGGTGAGGGTCAGGTTCCACAGCTAGCACTGAGCTGGGAGCTATACTTGGCGGCCCCAGCCCCGCGGGAGGAGAGGGTGGACGGTGGCCAACATTGTGATCCGGACATTTTGGATAATTTCTCCTTTACAAAATAAAAAATCAGCAGTACCAAGTGATTGTACTGATCAGTGTTGTCTTGTTTGATTGTAGACCTTCTATAGGTGTCTTCAGGGGTAGGAGGAGGCCGCGGCTATGGTTGTCAAAGCCGAGTGCAAGCACCTACTTCAGAACTTATGGCACGAGGCTTGGGTGCAGGCTGTTCGAGACTACTACGCCTCGACTGGTATTAAGAGGTCCAAGATGAAGTGTCGCGACAAGTTTCTAAGTAAGGAGAAGTACATGAAGGTAATTACCTATTCTTAAGGCCTTGTACTTAGTTTACTTGATTTGATTCGTAGGCATAGCGCTGAAATTTCTCTTGACTAACTTAGGTGCCCCTGAGATGGTGTGCGGATAGGATGGACTATCGGAGGCATTGGTGGATGAGTGGTGCTCTCCCCAATGGCTAGCCGTCCACAACAAGGCCAAGGATAAGGGTACCAAAATGGTTGGTGTGCCACACCATCAAGGGATCTGCAATCTATATGAGTACGGGAATAACTGGGTATGTAGTTTGCTTCATGATTCATGCAATTTCATTCTTCATGCTAGCTTGAGCCCTTAACTAATATTTTGTTCCTCTCTTTTAGGCGCGACACAACAAGAAGGAGGTGCCAGGGGTGTTTGACCTCTATGACATGGCCCATACCGCGCCGCACAAGAAGGCCAAGGCATTCTCTGAGTCTGACCTCGATCATCCAGAGAGCTTCACCAACATCTCCTCCCACCACAAGCTCGTGAGGTACAGAGACGTGGGGAGGGAGAGGGAAGGGGAGGACTTTAACCTGAGCCATCGTCCTTTTGATCTGGAGCTGGTGATAATATCTGGTGGCGGGAGGTCCCATGGCTCGATAGCCATTGGCGATGGACTGATATATTTTCCTAGCACTCTCCTAAAGATCAAGAAGCGCCAGACAAGCTCCAATCCTAAGATCAGGCCTCGTCCACGACCAATGGACCTCGCCATCAAGGTTAGTTACACGGACTTGGATACATTTCCTCAATTACATTGTGTGTGCGGCCGTCGATGATTAGAATGCTAACGTGGAGTGGTGTTGCAGGCTATTCTTAAGAAAAAGAGGGTGAACACCCAGGCGCTTCTGGCAGAGGCAAACAGGCAGGTGGGGGAGAGGGAGAGGGTCCTGGAGGAGAGGAAGACTAGGCTGTTGGAGGAGGACAGGAACCGGAGCGACGTGTCTTATCGGGCCATATACGAGCTCCTTGTGGCAAGTTTCTCCTTCACATTAGCCAAATCATGCACGTAGTGTTCGTTTCGTTACTACTAGGAAATAGCTTATAGATAGACACTAACTAGTAGCGCGTTATATTGACCCACATAACTGCTAATTAGTAACAGCGCGTCACATTAACCCCTCGCTACTACTACCTCCGTTTCAGTTTACAAGTCCTGCGCGTATATTTAGGTTGCTAATTTTATCACCCTAATATAAACTATATAACACAAAAATTATATCTTTTGAAAGTAGAAACTTCGAAGTTTATATTGGTATATTTTTTGTAATATATGACTCGTATTAGGTTAGTCAAATTAACGATTTAAGAGTACGCACACCCCCTGTAAACTAAAAAAGAGGTAGTAGTAAATATTTATTAGTAGCGCATGGAAAAAAATGCACTATTAATAAATATCTCCTGCGGACCAGACATAACAGTAGCACGAGTGGTAAAACCAGCGCTAGTACTAAGTGAATAGCAATAGCAAGGTGAGATACCCCACGCTACTACAGAGGGTGTCCACCGCCGCACCCCACGCACGCCCACTTCCCCCACCCTCTCTATCATGAATCCGTAAAAAAAACTCTCGGTCTCTCTCGTGACCCTCAGCCCCACCCCCTCGGTTGACCTCCTGTCCCCCATAATCTCCTCGCCGCCGCCACCACCCACGCAGGCCGGTTCCGGTGAGCAACGGCCGCATGCACCCACGCCCCCCTCCTCGTTCTACTCTGCGCGCTGCAGCTCTCGTCCCCCGCGGATGGCCTCCGCCCTCTCCGCGCCGGCGGCCTCCACCGTCCCCGCCGCCCGGTGCAATGCACGGGCCTGCTTCTCCACACCTGCCTGTCGGTGCTCCTTATTTTTGTGCAGTGGAGGATTTTGAACCTTTTTTCTGTCGCGGGCGCAGGTGTTCTGAGGAGGAAGGAAGGATGGGAGGGTCGTGGGCGTAGGTGTTCTGAGGAGGAAGGCAATTGAGTAGCATCATGTCCTGAACTGAATCCAATCCAGCTTTCTACCATTGCACAATTTCGTAAGTGCATCCATCCACATCGTGTCCATCTTGCAGTTCCAGGCTGAGCTGATTTCTTGAGTGCTCTCCCCTCCCTGGAACTGCTCAAATATGTGCACCAGGCCAGGCATGTGGCCTGGAGCAAGACCCTAGGCCATCGTGTCCTATTTTTTTCATTGATCCATGCGAATAAGTCCCACATGAACATGCCCCCAGGGAAGACACGCCGTAATCTAGCCAGCCAGCCACAAGATCACTGGACGAGATCAATACATGGATAGATGAACAAAAAACAAGTACCCACTCTGTACTAGTACTAGATGATCTCACTAAAGAAAGAAACTTTTTTTCTCTTCAGATAGAGAAATAAAATACTACTACTAAGAAGAAGCTTCAGTGCACGAGCAAGAAAAAAGTGAGAGAGCCTTTTGTTCTTGTCCTCACTAGCTAGTGATATATGTCTACACAATATAGAAACCCATGCATCATGCAAGGCACACATGTATACCCATCCTGCCTGCTAAAGAAACAAACACTTCAGGCGTAGTGATTTTTTTCTTCTTTCTTTCTTTCCTTCACATTCCAGTAGTGGATTGGTAGTAGCAGCACTGAAGATTCTGAGTTTGAGACAATGCCTCCACGCACTAGGCTGTGGTGAGGGTCCAATGTCTGAACGCATGAGTGACAATGACGCGGCCTGCCCAGATTAGGCAACCAGATTGATTATGATAGTACTGTAAGTATCACTGACACAAACCTACATCTACCCAAGATTCAGACAGATTTCATTTCTTTTTTTGTAGCAGCATGCAGCGTGTCTCGAACCACCTGCACAATTTTCATTTCTTCAGTGCGTCGACCCGCATCTGCGCAAGTTTCAGACAAATTTTTTGAGTTCCCTACGTGTTGTGTTGCCTGAATTCGTTTCCGTTCCATTGCATTCCACCACCACTCGAGAATAAAAGCTTTATATTCATGACCTTGCTCCACCACTTGAAATAAAAGCCTGTGTTCGATAAAATAAAAATAAAAGTCTGTGCAGTGTTCGATCAAAAAAACAAAAGCCTGTGCCATATACAAGAATGGACGACATAGAGAGAGAGAATTCATTTCCTCTCCACATAATTACATATGACATATAGAGTGACATTGGTCCTTGTTAATCACCACTATAGTAGTAGTAATTGTTGCACATAGAGTGGTCCTTTTTAACTTCAAATGGCAGTATGTGGAGTTGTGTACGATTCAATAGGGGCTGCTAGTGGTTTAGTATTAATATATGTACAACAATGTTCAGAATCGACTAAGCAAGTGCATAGTCCGCACCGTGATTGGCAATCATGCATGATGCTACAAGCTTTTAGAATAACAGCAGTTGATGGAGTAATATGCTTTGGACTGATGGTGTGCCTCCTGGCGTTCAGCTTTTTTGTGGCCTCGTAACTTGCTTCATGGACTAGCAATTTAGGACTGCTAGCGGGTTGCTTGCAGTGTTCTCAATACAGGACCGTGATTTCCAATTGTGCACGATGCCACAAGCTTTTAGAACCGTAGTGAATCACGCGGAATCTAATCTGGGCTGCTGGTGTCTCCTGGGATTCAGACATAGCATGACTCAGAAAAGCATATCGGCAGCTGGTCATCTATTGTTTGGACTAAAGAATCATCAAGTCCTTCTGACATATGTTTGGATGTTAGATGTTCCATGCATATTTCTATCTACTTCTTCTAGAATTATTGTGTTACCTAGATTCCAAAACTAGTTCAGCATAGATGGCATTGTGACATGAAACTGAATACATGACTTATCCTCTCTGTTTTCATTTTGTTTTGGAAAATCAGGTCTCTAGAAGAAAGTAGTCTCCAGGGGACCTCTAGTACTAGTGTTTTTTCTTTGTAGATAAGCATGTCGTTTGTTCATCTGTGATTCGTCCTTGAACTCCTAAAACTTCTGATGAGAAGAATGTTAGTAGATGCACATTTTATCTGCTTCTGCTAGTTTTCATGTGTCCGGTCTTGCCTTTTCGGAGCCTCTACAAGAGGTTTTGTTTGTAGAAAAGTATAGTTGACTGTCCATCTATTTGTTTGTAGAAAAGTATAGCTGATGGTCAGTTAAGCATAGATGCACATTTTTCCTACTGTTTTAGTGATAACATAATAAATAGATAGATTGCTTCTACAAGAGATTTTATCTGTAGAAAAAAGCATATAGGCTGCCGGTTCATTTATTGTTTGAATTAAAACATCCTGATGTCCTGATAAGTTTGGATGTTAGATGGATACATGCTTCTATCTGCTTCTTCTAGAATTACTGTGTTACCAAGATTCCAAAACTTCTTAGTGTAGCATTGTAGCTTTATTTTTACATGGTCAAACTACCTTCTGTATGTAGTATGCAACAACACTATGTTGTATATGTATCATCTTAAGAATGTACTGAAGCTAGATTATTTTGTAGCTCATTTTTTACGCACTCTCCATGGTTAATAAAAACTAGCAAACATGCCCGTGCGTTGCAACGGGAGAGAAAAATATCACATATGCTTAGCTATCATACATTGTCAATTTGTCATATTCTTCAGCTCTAGCGAACCTTTCTCGTGCTTTCGACAGGTCTATAGTGACAATGGCGGCATGTTAAACCTTGGTCGTGGTTTCAGTTCCCCTCGGCTTAATTTGCCTCAAACTTTATGTATCCTAAGACCACATTTTAGCAGACTCTGAGGTAGTAACTAATTAATTTTCCATCACCATCATAATTATTTTTTTCAACTAAAATCACGGCCCAACCATACAAATTATTTCCCCTATGGCCATCAAACCACATCCATAGTTGCATGAAATATAAAATGCACAACAGATATTGGAGAGCAACAAACATATGAAAACGCACCTTGTAAACTTTGCAGGAAAACCTCATCACACCTTGCTTACACCGAAACTTAATGAATGACCCCCACCTGAAAACAATACAAAAGGCGGTAGCATCAGCTATGGGCTATGCATGACTTTTCATGTAAATAACCATGCAACACTTTGCAAAACAGTTTAAACATCGACTATATGGAGGTACTGACGGAATGCAGAATTCCCCAAAATTCAATTTATAGCGGTTCTACTGAATCAAAATACAAATTCATGCAAGACAAATGTTGCCTCATACAAAAATCAGAAAAATCTAGGGATCAACAATTGACCAATTATGAGATGAGGTAGATCTGGGACCGGGAAAGAAAAAACAGAAGGATCATCACGGTCACTCTGAAGCCTCCCATCTTGTCAGAGAAACGCTGACGCAGCTGCGTGAAGAAAATACTTTCAGTTTCTTTCGATGTATTTACCATATATTGTTATGTATGTATTTTTCTATCTAAAATGACACTGTTGTGTCACTCACATGGCATCTTAGTCATGTATGCACCGTCTTTACATTGTTTTTCTTTCTTACATCGTGAAAATCAGCTTTAGCGATGGCATGCTTGTATTTCTCGGACCGTACAACTTCAGCTCCTGTAAGGCTTGCTCCATCTCTTCTTCTGTAATGTACCTGTAAGTGGGATATGATATAAGCACGGGTGCTCCAAAAATCAAGAACACATGTACCTGAGATATAGTATTAATTATCATCGCTGGTGCTCAACTTACCCACTGCTATCCTGGTCGAAGTATTGGAATGCAGTATAGATGTGCTCTTCCCTGTCCCTTTTGTTCATGTGCACCATTGCAGTGAGACAGTGACAAACTCCTCGTCAATCAACCAAGGCACCTTGTCATATCATCCGTACCTAATTCAGAGCAAAAATTCTAGGAACTTGGAAAGTTGAAAACTGAAAGAAACTTGATCTGGGATAACAATCTCGTTGAGCAACATAGCTTCTAAGTGTTGCAGTTTATGATTCCAATGCTAGACTGCCAACTGGATGCTAGAAAAAAATATGTTCACTGAACATACCCTAGTTTTTACTCATTCAGAAAAATATTGTAGGCCTTGTCCACAAGCTCCCTCTCCTAAACGTTTATGTGCCACCGAGATGTTGTTTTTTTCTGGGCTGCGTGGCTATGGCCATCTGGCACCGGTAGCGACCGTAGCCATTAACCAGCGCCTCAATCGGACAACTGTCGATTCCTCGCATGTGCCTCCTCGATGCTTCACCAAACATTATCAAAGCCACAGAGCATAGTTGGAGTTGGTCTTCTAGGTGGAGAAGGTGCTCTGACAAAGTATATTGGAAGTAATGTTGATGCTATGGAATGTGGTTTTGTGTAGCTCAAAGCAATGTTGGAGGGATGAAGATAAGAGGTTCCATGTAACCTGAGCTACAGAGAAACTTTACCTTGATGCTATACAACGATCCTTGATGGGCGTCTTCTTGTAGTTCTTCTTGACGTGCATCTGTCTATGGATGAGGAGCGAGAGCAAGTCCACGTGGCACAGGCTGCGGCTAATCATGGAGAGAACGCGAAGGCCACATGATTACTTGATCGCCGGCTGCAGCCTGGAGGTCATGGAGCAGTCCGCGCCAAGAACGACCGGCCATGTTCCGATGAGCTCTGCGACGACGTCGACAGCTCCGCGCCGACGTCTCTAATCTATCACAGCAACATGATTACATGATCGTCGGCTGGAGTCTGGTGGTCATGCAGCAGTCCGCACAACAAACGATCGGCCATGCCCATGGCCCGGTGAGCTCCGCGACGACGACCACAGTTCGGCGCCGACATCTCTAATCCGTCACAGGGGCACCCCTCCCCATCCCCGCTGCCTCGAAACCCCTCCTGACCCCCTAGCGAAATTCGTGCGCCGTTTTTGTTTTTAATCGTGCGAGAGGTGAGGTGCGTCCGGTTTTGATGGATGGAGAGCAAGAGAGATCGTGTCCCCTGTTGTTTTCCAATCCGTATCGTGAGAGGGGTGAGACGGGAACAAGATGATGGGTTGTGTTAGTTTTGTTGTCGAGGATTGATGGGCTGTGTTAGTTGGCCCAAAGGGAAAGGCTCAACGTACACGCAGAAAACTTTCGACATACGGGAAAGGCTGAACGATACGGGCAACACTTTTGACGTGAAACGTTTTGGACCAAACCAAAAATATCTAATCGCGGGACGAAACCAAGAATATCACCTTGCTTTATTAGTAAGGTATAATAGATAATAGATTATGCAAAGCAATGTTTACTTTGAGTGTAACTCTAGTGCTACTCTTATCACTACAAAAAAAGACACTTCCGTGATGATATGTATTTGTCATAGTAGGTCACGTTTTCTGTCATGCATGTACATCCATGACGATTTTATGAAAGAATTAAGATAGTCATACATGTGCTGTTGTAGAAGTGTTCCATGACATTACCAAAATTATCATCATGGAAATGTTCACTTCCATAACGATAAATGCCGCGTCATGGAAGTGCTTTCGTCAAGGGTGACCGACACGTGGCATCCACCATAATGGAACGCCGTTAAGCTATCGGGTCCAGTTTTGGACCAGATAACCCGTTAACAACCCAGGCCAATGAAAATTTTCCACATGTAAAATACTCATTGGCCGGAGGAAACACGTGTTTACTCACCGTTGGGACAGGTGTCACTCATCCAATACGCGAGATGCGCTTATAATATGTTGACATGTGAACCGGCCCAAAAGTGGCGCATAAATATTAAATGGGCCGGCCCAACTAAAGGCCCACAAAATTTAGCGGGCCATAATGGGCCGGCCCAACAAATGGACCACAAAATTTAGCGGGCCATAATGGGCCGGCCCAACAAATGGTCCACAAGATTTAGCGGCCCATAATGGGCTGACCCAACTAAAGGCCTACAAGATTTTGCAGACCATAATGGGCCGGCCCAGCTAAAGGCCCAACATTCTCAGTTAAGGCACGTACGGCTAGTGTTAAGTCGACCCGTCAACGGCCTGTCCTAAACTTGTCATCATCGCGGCCCATGGTCACTTCTGGCCCATTAGCAGTCCGTTAAGAATTTGGGTCGAATTACGGCCCGGTGTGTTCCTGGCCCGTTAAAGCTCCTGCTTCATTTGAGCCCATTTATAGGCCATTCAAACTTTCGGCCCTTAGACGACCGTGAAAGATATGGGTCATATTCAGCCATGTCTGACATTCGGCCTGTTAGAGGCCCGATACAGAAGCCTGTTGTGACTTTCTGCCTGTTAACGTCGGACGGAATGCATGGGCCATATGTGGCCCAATGCCACATCGGGCCTACTAACGGCCCATATAAAAATGACACTAATCAAGCCCGACCGAACTTTCGGCCTGTTAAAGGCCCGTGTAGTAGGTCGGCGCATTTACGGCCCGTTTGAATTTCGGCCTGTGGATGATCCGCATTGTAAACGGGCCACCATTTCGGCCTGCTGAGATCAGTGGGTTATTTGGCACAACTAGGGCCCAATCTACCTTTCGGCCTATTAAAGGCTCATGTTTTTTATGGGCTCGAGATATTTACACATGTAAATAGCCTATTATAACCGAGGGCCCAAATTATATATAGGCCTGTTAAAGGCCCGCTATGGGCACAGACCTACCTGAAAAATATGAAAGCTTATGCTGATTTAGGCCCGGATATTTTTAGTGGCTACATGCAAATTTCGGCCCAGAATCATTTTCAGACCAATTGGAATGGGCCCGACGAATGTTGGCATGTTGGGCTCCTACGAAGCTTTCGGCCGAATACATTCCTAAGATAAACCTACACTATACAAAATAGCATCGTAATTACTGCAGCGTTTGGCAGCATCATAAATGTTGTATCACAACAAAATAAATTCCAACCATACAATAAAAGACCTGTTGGCATAAAGTTTACAGTCCTTGCAGATAAAAGCACCATCAGATGTATAGAAGCACAGATCATTTGACTTGAGTTATTATGTTTCAGGCTGTAGAATCTGATGGAGCAGCACGATCTTCCCCTTTTTCAGCCATTGCTCTTGAACAACGAAGCAAATGTCTGATAGTCTGGTTTCAAAACCATTCATATCTTCACCACATTTGTCAACCACTATTTTTGTTTCCGACACAATGTCAATTACGGATTGGACTTGTGTCTGGAGCACAGATATATCACTCTGTCTAGCCGGAAGATTTTGTTCAGTAGGCGATTTGGACGAGGTTACCTTGACAACCAACACGGAATTACGCAGGAAGGTGCTTTTTGCACTGTTAGTGGAGAGATGCTGATGCACTGCAGCAAGAGGTGACATTGTGCCTGTGGTAGCCTCGTCACCTTCAGGTAGTTATGGCTGTTCATTCATTTGTTCCATAGCTTGCTAAAAGTTTGAACTTGTAGATTAGTGTACCAGATAAGTTACTAATGAAACAAAAACAAATAAAGTAGGTTTCACGTTTATACATAACTTATTTTGGTGAACTACTGTAATACATTAGCATGTATTGTAGTGCCAACTACATAATAAAACCACTTTCGGAACATATGTCCATGTAGCATGCCTACTGTATTGTCTATTTCCTCACATTTGTTGACATCTAAGGATAAAGAGACATGGTTTAAAGTAGGTTGAACATAGTATGACATCATTCATATCATGGGCAAACAGATATAAAACAAACAGGATATTCTATCATTGTGTGCGCACGTGAACATCACAACTAGATTATAGATCAAGACCAAAAGAATATCCTTCATCTCTTTTAAACCATGTGAGGTGAAATGATATGTTAAGACAACTATGTATAAAAGTGAACAGAGTAACTAACATTGTCTGCAAACCAAGCAGTTAAGTGAACACATGACAGTACCAATCAGTTCAAAGGCAGGAGGAGTAAGGACTTACAACAGCGGCCTGAACTGGTGTGCTCATGCCCTTGATCTTGCTGGTGTGGCAATCCTTAAAGATTTGCACTTCATTCGGTTCAGGTTCTTTTTGGTCCACATGGGTTTTCCTCTGTATTTGGAACAAGTCAATATATATAGATACGATAATATGGCACAGAAAAAAGAAGGAAGTAGTAGCTATTTACAAGAGCCTCGCAGTGTGCAATATAGCTACGAGATCCTGTTGTCTGTTGGAATTTCACTTTAGAATGGTTGGTCTTGTTCTTCAATCAGTTAGCCTAGAAGAAGATACACTTGTAAGGCACATACATAAATACAAGTTCAATATGTGGTCTGATCAAATACATATACCCTACCTGATACTTTGGATCAGACCAGTGTTTAACAAGGGTTGTCAAGTTTTCATCTGTAATATATTCCACTAGAGATGTTTGGGTGATTTCATTGTTAGCCTTGCCTTCAAAATGAGATTTTCTAAGGTGGTACCGATACTGTCGTAGAGCAGAATGAAAAACATGATTGCATGCTTGTTTAGTTGCATCATCTTTCGGATCCAACTTGAACCTCATCTGTTGAAAAAAAGAATGTGAGTCTTACTAGGAGAAAGCTAGAAAGTATGGCACAGAGCAAGACAATATTATAAATTGCGATGAATAACATTACTTACGGATAAATGGTCAAGGAAGGTGTTAAACTGGGTATTGTCTTTCTCATTCCAATACTAGATCCACGTTGGGAGGATACGTGCATGACACCTAACGGCAATGGCTGCCTATGATACTAACTTGGCTAACTCTGTAGCATCACATGGCCTTTTTAAACCTACCTCAAAATGGATCTCCATTCTTCCTCCTTTAGATTTTGTTAATCTGTCAAGCATTATCCCTGATGTCTGTTTCCGCTTGCACCGTGGTGCTAGTTCAACAACGAATATGGAAAGTGTTAGTGCACATCGAACTGTGAGAGTACATATAAAGGAGCAGGCAAATACAACTTAACTCGGTCAGGTACCGTCTTGGTGTTGATGCTCATGAGGTTCATCTAATCTTGCCAAGTCCTGTTGTGTCAGCAGTGCTTCAGAAGTAGTGTTAGGTGTGAATGCAGCTTGGGAACTGGCCAGTTCCGGAACAAACGAACAAGTAACTCGTTGAGATGCTGGTACAGTTGAAGCGGATGCTGCAGCTGGTGGAGCAGGTGATACTATGTTTGTAGATTTAGCCAGTGGACTTGGACCTTCTACTACACTATAAGTACTAGCAGAATCTCGAGGGCAAATCCTTTTCCATTTCACCCGACAAGTAATACCATTCCCTACTATATTATTTTCCTTGCTCTTTTTTGACTTTGCCATGTCAAGGCATATGTCGGTGGGAACGACACCTATGGGATCACTGGAATCCATTCTACGGTCGGCGGGCACGGGGTCGTGAGAAGACCAGGTTTAGGAGCTAGCACACACATCGTTTACCCAGGTTCGGGCCATAAGGATGCGTAAAACCCTAGTCCTGCTTTGGTGGATGTATTGAGTGTTCTTGAGCTTTATGATCTAGCTACGGTGGCTATGCCGTCCCAAAAAGCTGAATCCCTCTCCTGGTCGCCTCGGGCCTACTTTTATAGAAAAAAGGGGCTGCCACAGTGGCACACAGGAGGTGGAAAGTCCTACAGTGCGCGAGCTTATTGCACGGCATTACGGGACAAAGTGCATTAAATGCACTACGTAGGTGTCCATTAGCTTTATCGGGGACGGGAACGAGGCCCGTCCCATCCGTCGCCGCTTCGCCTCGCTTCGACACGCGCCCAGACCAGCGATGCATGTAGCGCCATGTAGGCAGGCAGGCAGCTGAGGTGGCGCGGTGGTAGGGCCTTCATGAAGATATGCATGCCGCCACACAGGTGCTTGCTGGTTTGGCCTAGAAGCTGCATGCTGCCATGCAGGTGCCTGCCCAGCTAGTTCGGCTAGCAGCTGCATGCGAACGACGGCGGAGTCCTGGCTGGTGCAGGTCTGGCAGTGGCCCTACTGATGCCCTTGGCAAGGGTCTTGCGGGGGCCCAGCAAGGGTCTTGCCGCGGTGTTGCTGTCATCCCCGGCAAGGGTCTTGCTGGGGGTCTTGTGGATTTCCTCAGCTAGGATCCCGCAGAGGGTCGTCGTCTTCTAATCCTCATCCGATCATATGTTTATGATCTTGACGAAGATTTTCATGGCACCACAAAGGCGCCTCCCGAGCCCTGGTCCCAATGTAGTTGTTGACGGTGTTCGGAACCTTTGGGCTCAAGGGTGGCTCGCTCTGCTGCCGTCGGGCAAGTTACCCCGGCAAGGATCTTGCCGGGGCTATGGGGGGCCGCCTCAGCAAGGACCTTGCCGAGTGAGCGCACCTCGCCCTCTTGCCCATCCTGCGCTTCTGCTCTTGGCTTGGCCTTGGTTGTCTTGTGCTTCGACTTCTCTCCGGCTTCCCTCCTCTGCCCTACTAAGTGTGGCCGTGGCGCGTGGCCCTGACTGCCCGTGCACAAGTAAAGGGGTCAAAAGGAGAGCCCCTACTTTTGTACACCGACAGGAGACCCGGGGCCTGGGCCACACATAAGGGCGACGTGTTGTTAGGCCAGGCCCAGAAAGGTGCGCGGGCAGGTGGGAAGGATTTTACCGTAGTAATTTCTCGTCCGCTGCGCTTCCCCATGACCCGCGTTGAATGCGCAACATGGAGGGTCGTGCGTGACGTGGGGGTCATGCGTGGGGCGGTTCTCACACGCATGCGTCACATCGTAGTAAAGAGGCGACCCGTGCCTTCCCCGTAAAAAAGGAAACGGCCGCGGGCACGCTGCTCATTTACCCCATGTGTCCTCTCCAGTCTCAAAGCCGTCGTTCCTTCCTTCTTCCTCAACCCTTGCTCGCCACCGCTGCTCCTTTGCTACCCTTTCCCTTCCACCGCTCGCAGCCACCATGGCACCCAAGACTGGCAAGGGCAAGGGAGCGGCCAAGAACGCTGGAGGGGCGGAGCCATTAGAGAAGGAGTTGGTGGCGTGACAGACAGAGCTCGCCTACTTTCCCTCGACGGTCGACGCGGCTCACCTTCGAGTCAACTTCAGGCCGCTGTTGGGGGTCAAGACGGGGGGAGAGACGACGGGGCACCCTGCCACACGCGTCATCCCCGCCAACTGCGGTAAAGCCGCCCCGAATCGGTATCCATTCTTCGTTGATTACTTCTCCTGTGGCCTCTACCCCCCCCCCTTCTCCGATTTCTTCAATGACATCATGCATACCTTCGGCTTCCACCTCCTGGATTTTACCCCAAATGTCGTGGCGTGCATGGCTCTCTTCGCCCATCTCTGCGAGGGCTTCGGCGGTGTGCATCACAACACGGTGCTCTTCCGCCACTACTTCTTCCCTCGGATCCAGCAGGGTGGCGCCATCTCTGGTTGTATCTCCTGGATCCCAAGGTCCTAGCAGACATACCCGGATGGTGCTCAGAAGGAGAGGTGGGAGGAGTGGTGGGGCCGGTGGTGTTGGATTGAAGAGGAGGATCCACAAGAGTTTTGCCGGATTCGCCAGGCGCCACTGGTTCGTGGCAACGATTGGAGCAGCGTCGACGCCGACAACACGCAGCTCACGGTCGCCATCACCAGGATTCTTCGCCTCACCGAGGCCGGGCTCACCCTTGAGATAATGGGGGCGGATTTCATCCGTCGCCGTATCGCTCCGCTGCATAACAAGGGGAGGTCGGCCTGGCTCTTCACGAATGCGGCGGACATCTTGCGACTCCGCCCCGGCCTCGACCACAACTTCACCGTGTTGGCACACGCTCACTTCTACCAGCGGCTCTTCCAGCTCGATGTGGACCGCGACGGTAGGGCCGAGAGGTCCGGCAAGGCTGCGAAGACTGGCAAGGTCGTCAAGGGGCCCTTGTTTGGGTTGCCGGCGGGGTTGGTCCCACTGAGCAACAACTCGCGCCAGACCGACATCATCGCCATGATGCCTGACTGCAATGCGCACGGCCCCGTCCGAAACTAGCTCGCGCCCCCAGAGGAGCAGGTGCAGGAGTTTTTTGACACACTGGAGGAGAAGTACATCCGCGAGGAGTCGCGGCTTGTCCAGGACACCACCCAGGTGTAGCTAGAATACATCGCCGCCAGGGCGGCCGAGGCGGAGCTCGCCAGGGAAGCCGGCAGTGCCAGCGGCGTCGTGGACAAAGTCGCGGCGGCCGCAGAAGAGAAGGAGCTCGCCTAGTGGGCAGAGTCTGCTGGGGAGGACACCAGCGCCAGCACCAGGGCTCCTCTTATTGGAGACAACGACGACGAGTCGTCCGAGGAGGAGGTTGAAGCTGTCGAGTCCCCAACCGCGGGGAAAGGGCGAGTCCTGCGACGGGCCACCTCCGGCGAGCCGGTTCGGCCCGGCAGGGACATGCCACCCCGGCAAGCCAAGGTGACATCCGTGCACCAAGCGAGGGCCGCGGCGGCGAAGAAGTCGGTGAAGGCCGCGTGGCGAAGAAGAAAGCATCTGCTTCTTCTTCGTCTAAGAGTTCCCCAACTCCACCTGCTTCCCCTCCTCTAGCACGTGACAACACGAAGGTCTTCTACGACCTCGGGTCTCTCAGCCTGAGGAGGAAGGGGAAGGCAGCGGAAGAAGACACGGAGGACGAGTAAGTGCTTCAACTCTTGTCATCTCCGTCCCTCCGGGCCGTATCTCTTTTCTTGACTTGGCTTCATCTTGGTAGGGATACAGAGGCACTGGCCCAAAGGGTGAAGAGGGCCAGGTCTTCGGCGGGCGGCCAGCCCCCAGCGGGCACCTCTAAGGCGCCACTGGTGGTGGTGAGCAGTCCGGACAGTAGCCCCCGGCGTAAGTTTTCCACTCACTCCCCGTCAACGTGTGCCAAGGGCATGATGCTTGGTGCTGACCTTGCCGTGATCGCAGGAGGAGGACAGCAGCAGGAGGAGCCACTGAGGGCTACCCCCAACACGCCGCCTCCGTCAACCACGCCGCCCCAAGGGGCGTCCCCGGCAAGGGCGCCAAACACCGAGCCCATGCACACGGAGGAGGAGGAGGCAAGCTTGGGCACCGGCGGCCGCACCTCGGCGCCTGATGCTGGTGGAGAGGGTGCCTCAGCTTCCTAGCCCGGCACGGGTAAGCCACTCGCCTTCCATCCCTTTTCTTTTTCTTGAATCTTGGTCTTGGCTTCACTTCACCCCCCTTCCGGTATCCAGATCCTCTCCTGGCGGACTGTGAGGACCTGGACACCGTCATCGAGGATGTCCCCAAGAACGTCACGGCGGAGGCTGAGAAGATTGCCGCCGAGGAGGCCGCCAAGGGCGCTGCCGAGGACAGCACCAAGGGGCCTGTCGGGGAGCCCAGCAAGACTACTGCTGAGGAGGCCGACAAGGGACCTGCCGGGGACGCCGATGAGCCCGTTGCCGAGGAGGAGGGGGCTGATGACCAGCCTTCCTCCTCTACTGCCTCTTGCTCCGGCAGGTACCTGAGGGTGAGCGACGACCTCTTTGTCCACCTCCCAGGGTCGTCGAGCTCCAGGACGCCCATCGAGGGAGAGATGTTCGACAAAGAGGCGCGTGCCGCCGCCGAGCTCAAGGTTGTTGACGAGCCAAGCGCCGGCTACGATGGTTCTCAGGAGCAGCGGCTCCTCCAGGCCATGGGTGCCAACTTCCGGAAGCTCCAGGCGCTCCATCGCGCCTGCCTAGACAAGGCCAAGTCCAGGGCGGCAATGATGGACAAGGCGGAGGCAGACCTCAAGGTACGCATCGCCGAGACACAGATTTGGTTCCGCTAAGCTTGTGAGGAGCTGAAGGTCGCCCAGGGCAAGCAGACCAACATTGAGAAGGCCCAGGAGACGGTGGAGAGCTTGGCCGCCGCAGCCGAGGCCGCTCGAGCCCAGCACCAGGCCGCGGTGAACTCCCAGGAGGAGGACCTTGACGCGCGTGAGGAGAAGCTTGTCGCAACGCTCCGCGGCGAGGATGAGGAGGTGGGGAAGCTCGTCGTGGAGCGGACCCAGGGGCTGGAGCAGAGGCATAGGGAGGCACTCAATGCCCAGGCTCAGGTTCACGCCGACAAGATGAAGGAGCTGGAGGTAGAGCGGGACGGGCTGAAAAACCAGGTCCTGGCGCTGTCCAAGGAAAAGGGCACGCTCAACAGTGCTCTGACGGAGGCGCAGGGCACGGTCCTCAGCAGGGCTGGGGAGATCTTCGAGGCTAACAACTCCATCAAAGACCTCAAGCTGAAGCTGGAGGGTCTCGAGGGGATGTTGTCGGAGAGCAAGGCCCGGGAAGAGACCCTGACCAAGAATCTGGAGACCGAGAAGCAGCTGCAGAAGGACAACGCCCTCGCCCACAAGGAGCACGTGGAGGGCGAGAATCGCTGTCTCAATCGACTCACCACCGTTGCCGACAAGTCCACCATGCAGCTGGATACCATGGGGATACCGGATGTGAGGTACGCCCCGGAGCCGAACTTGAGCGCCACCTGCAGCCTGACCCTGTTCTTTGAGAGGGTTGTCCGTGCCTTGGAGCGGCTTCATGCCAACCGGGCGACCTCGCTGGCCAATGAGGCCCGGAGGCTTTGCCATGGTGCAATGACCAAGGTTCTCACCAAGATGGCATACTGGAACCCCAACCTTGACTTTGATGTCGTGCTGGACAGCTTGCCGCGGGTGTGGACCTCGCGGTGCTCAAGGAGCGTATCAACCCCATCATCAGCCGCTTCGGTGAAATCGAGAGGGTGGAGGGCCAACGCCGAGATTAGGCACCCCGTCTCCCACTGTCGATGTAGATTCATGACCAAGACAGTATTTATCTTTAATTAGAACTGCAACAACAATTGATGTAATATAACTCTGCATCACTTTTTGTACGATGCATGTTATCTTCCTGTTCGATCTTCCCTTTGTATGTTTACCCTACGTTAAATGGGTAGGCTTGCCGGCGCATAAACCCATGGCGGAACCTTGAGGACGGATCCCCAATGGCCAGCCGGGTGTGCTTGCTGCCGAGCAAACCACCTTACCACTCTCAACGCGGCCGCTCGAACTGCCGAGCTTGACTCGAATCAGAATCGAGAGCGTTGCCAATTGCAGAAGGCTACCCTACCACTCTCGACGCGGCCGCTTGAGCTGTTGAGTGGGCTCGAAACAGAACAAGGGCGTTGCCAATTACGGAAGGGCCCCTTTGCGTGCAGGCTTTCATACATAGGGCAACGCCTTCGAGGACAATAACCTCATATATAAAAAAGGAATTTTCTTAAGGTTTCGTATGACTTAGCTTTCCTATCGCCGCACCAGCGTCCTTCGCGCTTGCAGGCGGCATCGTTCCCTTGGCTGTCTTCTCCGGAAGCCATGGCCACGAGAAACTGCTAAGCCGGCCGCTAGACCAGATTCTCACAACTTTGGGCTACCCCCTACCTGGCGCGCCAAAGATGTTGGTGGGAACGACACCTATGGGATCACTGGGATCCCTTCTACGGCCGGTGGGTGCGGGGTCGTGAGAAGAGCAGGCTTAGGAGCTAGAACACAGATCGTTTACCCAGGTTTGGCCCTCAAGGATGCGTAAAACCCTAGTCCTGCTTTGGTGGATGTATTGAGTGTTCTTGAGCTTTCTGAACTAGCTATGGTGGCTGTGCCATCCCAAAAAGCCGAATCCCTCTCCTAGTCGCCTCGGGCCTCCTTTTATATGAAAAAGGGGCTGCCACGGTGGCACACAGGAGGTGGAAAGGACTACAGTGCACGAGCTTATCGCACGGAATTATGGGACAAAGTGCATTAAATGCACTACATAGTTGTCAATTAGCTTTATCGGGGACATGAACGAGGCCCGTCCCGTCCGTCGCCGCTTCGCCTCGCTTCGACACGCGCCCAGACCAGTGATGCATGCAGTGCCATGTAGGCAGGCAGGCAACTAAGGTGGTGCGGTGGTAGGGCCTTCATGAAGATGTGCATGCCGCCACACAGGTGCTTGCTGGTTTGGCCTGGAAGCTGCATGCTGCCACGCAGGTGCCTGCCCAGCTGGTTGGGCTGGCAGCTGCATGCGAACGGCGGCGGAGTCCTGGCTGGTACGGGTCTGGCAGTGGCCCTGTTGATGCCCTTGGCAAAGGTCTTGCCGGGGGCCCGACAAGGGTCTTGCCGTGGCGTTGCTATCATCCTCGACAAGGGTCTTTCCGGGGGTCTTGTGGATTTCCTCGGCTAGGATCCCGCCGTGTGTCGTCGTCTTCTAATCCTCATCTGATCCTGTGTTTATGATCTTGACGAAGATTTGAATGCCACCACAGAGGCGCCTCCTGAGCCCTGGTCCCAGTGTAGTCGTTGACGGCGTTCGGAACCTTTGGGCTCAAGGGTGGCTCGCTCTGCTGGCGTCGGGCAAGTTGCCCCAGCAAGGCTCTTGCCGGGGCTGTGGGGGGCCGCCATGCCAAGCACCTTGCCGAGGGATCCCACCTCGCCCTCTTGCCCTCCCGCGCTTCTGGTCTTGGTGTCGCCTTGGTTTTCTTGTGCTTCGACTTCTCTCCGGCTTCCCTCCTCTGCCCTGCTAAGTGTGATCGTGGCGCGTGGCCCTGACTGACACATTGATGCATGATACAGACAAGCAATACTTTGATGTAAGACAACCATATGAGGATGGAATATGTAAAAAAACGGCATGACATATTGACAGCTAGGATGTGTAAACTAAGTAGAAGTATTTTCAAGAAAATAGAAGTAATGCAAGCTAGACACCATATGAAAGATGCGACCAATATCACTCTGCCTAGTTAAAAGTGTCTTGTCATAAGTGGCATTTAGAAAATTTAGAAGCAGTACAACATAGAAATCAATGCAAGATGCAACCACTATCAAACTGCCATGTTAAAAGCGTCCAATCATGAGTGACTGATGCGGGATAAACAACAGCAGTACTTTGTTGTAACAACATGGTATGATTGATACATGCAGTGTATTCTAGACACAGAAAGGCATGTCATATGCACATGTATAACGTACAAACTCAGCAGGTGCAATTTAATCAAAATAGAAGAAATACAGGCTAGACAACATATGCAACATGAAACCAATTATCACACTGTCAACTTATAGCAAGCACCTACGATGGTGGAGTATGAGAGATGAACTCATCATGTAGACTTGGGACTTCAACTTCATTAGAAGTGGCAGTGGCAAATCTAGAGTGTCTCTGCTTGCGTCGGTCCGGAGGACCGCCAACATCCCCTAATTTACTCTTTTTCTTCCAATTTTTTGATATTGCCTTATGAAGTCAAAACCAAAAGAAGATGAATAAAATTAGCTCTGCATAACTGGTTGATGCATGATACAAACGAACACTACTTTGATGTAAGGCAAGCGCATGATAGGAGGATGGAATATATACAAAAAGAAGACATCATTGCACATTCAGACGTACGATAGGAGGAGGGAATATGTATGGAAAACAGTAAGCAGAAGGCATTTCAACAAAATTAGAAGAAATGAAAGCTAGGCACCATATGAACATGCAACCAATATCACTCTATCAGGTAAAAAGTGTCTCATAGTAAGTGCCATTTCAAGAAATTAGAAGCAGTACAAGCTAGAAGACAACGCAAGATGCAACCTACATCACACTCCCATATTAAATGTGCCTTATGCGTAAGTGATCGTTGTAGGTATAAGTTGTAAGCTACGTAGATGCAATTCAACAAAATCAGAAGCAATACAAACTAGACATCATATGGAACACGCAACCACATATAATAGTTCCAAGTTAGATCAAGCACCTGTGATGGTGGAGTAGGGGAGATATGCTCATCATCTACACGTATGTTCTAGAAACAGGAACATGTGTCGTATTCATAGGCATTATGTGTAAAGTAAGCAGATGCAATTCAACAAAGTTAGAAGCAATACAAGCTAGACATCATACACAACATGTAACCACACATAATAGTGCCAAGTTAGAGCAAGTACCTGTGATGGTGGAGTACTAGAGATGTGCTCATCATCTACACAGCTACGTTGACTGTCCAGCCTTGTGTTGTCTTGCGAATCTTGTTGGTAGGATGGCGGAGTAGAATCTGTAGAGATCCTATGTTCGAGTTGCTCCGAAGGACCACCATCATCCACTGCCGGACTAATTTCCTTCAGCTGTATTGATTTTGCATTGTGAAGTCAAACCAATAATAAAAAGGAATAAAATTCGCTCTTCAGAACTCATTCATGCATGATACTGATGAACACTACTTGGATGAAAGGCAAACACATGATACGAGGATGGAATATGTACGTAAAACAGGACGGTGTGACATATTCACACATATGATGTGGTAACTATGCAGAAGGCATTTCAACCAATTAGAAGCACTACAAGCTAGACACCATATGAAAGGTGCAACTAATATCACTCTGCCAAGTTCAAATTGTCTGGCGTTTCAACAAATTAGAAGCAGTACATGCTAGAAATCATATGCAAGACACAACCAATATCACAGTGATGACTTAAAGGTGCCTTATCATAAGTGACTGATGCGGGGCATGGAAGAACAGTAGTCTGATGTAAGAACATGGTCTGATCAGATATAGTATGTTCTAGAAATAGGAACACGTGTCATATTCACAGGCATTATGTGTAAATTAAGCAGATGCAATTCAACAAAGTTACAAGCAATACAAGCTATACATCATACGCAACATGCAACCACATATAATAGTGCCAAGTTAGAGCAAACACCTGTGATGGTGGAGTAGGGGACATGTGCTCATCATCTACCCAGCTACGTTGACTGTCTAGCCTTGCATTGTCTTGCGAATCTTGTTGGGAGGATGGCGGAGTAGAATCCGTAGAGACCCTCCATTTCAGTTGCTCGGAAGGACCACCATCATCCAATGCCTTACCAATTTCCTTCTGCTTTATTGATTTTGCATTGTGAGGTCAAACCGACAAGAAAAAGGAATAAAATTCGCTCTTCAGAACTCATTCATGCATGATACCGACGAACACTACTCTGATGAAAGGCAAAGTCATGATACAAGGATGGAATATGACTGAAAAACTGGACGGCTTGACATATGCACACCTATGATGTGGTAACTAAGCAGAAGGCACTTCAACAAATTAGAAGCACTACAAGCTAGACACCATATGGAAGGTGCAATCAATATCACTTTGCCAAGTTCAAACTATCTCGTCATAGGTGACGTTCATCAAACTAGAAGCACTACATGCTAGAAATCATATTCAAGATGCAAACCAATATTACACTGCCACATTAAAGGTGTCCCATCATATGTGACTGACGCAGGATACACAAGAAGAGTAGTTTCATGTAAGAACATGGTGTGATAGAGAGATATAGTATGTACCAATAACAGGAAAGCGTGTCATATTCATACGTATCATGTGTAAGCTAAGCAGATGCAGTTTACAGTAATTAGGAGCAACACAAGCTAGACAACATATGCAACACCTTGGATGGTGGAGTAGGGGAGCGGAGACTTGGAACTTGTAATCCACTAGTAGTACAAGGAGAATCCGTACAGATGCTCCATTTATGATGATGCAGAGGACCACCTCATCGCCTTTCTTACTCTTTTCCTTCCTCTTTTTTGATTTTACCTTGTCAAGTCAAACCCACAACAAAAGTAATAAAATTTGCTCTTCAAAACTCATTGATGCATGACACTGACGAGCACTACTTTCATGTAAGACAACCGCATGATGGGAGGATGGAATATGTATGAAAAACAGGACGGCATGACATATTGACATGTATTATGTATAAAATGTAAACTAAGCACAAGGTGTTTGAACTAGTTAGAAGCAATGCAAGCTATAAACCGTATGAAAGATGAAACCAATATCACTCTACCAAATTAAAATGGTGGCCTAACAATTGTATTTGACCAAATTAGAAGCAATACATCACAACATGCTAGAAATAATATGCAATATGCAACGAATAAAGGTGTCTCATCGTGAGTGATTGATGCATGATACAGAAGAGAGGTAGTTTCATGTAATAGCATGGTTAACACATATATGTAGTGTGTACCAAAAATAGGAAGGCATGTCATATACACAGGTATAATGTGTAAACTAAGCAGATGCAATTTACCCTAATTAGAAGCATTACAAGCTAGACACCGTATGCAACACGCAACCACATATCACACTACGAAGTTAGAGCAAGCACCTGCGATGGTGGTGTAGGGGAAGTGCGGTCTTCAAGTACAGAGCTACGTTCAATATCTTCAATTAGGCTTGCTGTTTCTTGAGAATCATGTTGAGAGGATGAAACTGCACTCTTTATAAGAGTGGCGCGTCTCATACTAACCCACGGGCGTGACTGTCTCATCATAAGCAATAGATGCAGGATACACAAGAACAGTAGTTTGATGTAAGAACATGGTGTGATAGGCAGATGTAGTATGTACCAAAAACAGGAAGGCGTGTCATATTCACATGTATAATGTGTAAGCTAAGGAGATGCAATTTAACAAATTAGGAGCAATACCGGCTAGGCACCATATGCAACATGCAACCAGATATCACACTGCCATGTTAGAGCCAACACCTGGGGTTGTGGAGTAGGGGAGATGAGATTTGGAACTTGCACGGGAGTAGGAGTAGCAGGAGAATCTTCAGAGATCATCTGTTTCGGTTGCTCCAGAGGACCACCATCATTCTGTGCCTTCGTCATTTTAGATTTTGCCTTGTCAAGTAAACACACAAGAAAAAGGAATGAAATTCGCACTTCCAAATTCATTGATGCATGATACTAACGAACACAACTTTTATGTATGGCAACCACATTATAGGAGGATGGAATATGTACGAAAAACGCTGAGCAGAAGGCATTTCAACAAATTGGAAGCAATGCAATCTGGACACCATATGAAAGATCCAACCAAAATCACTCTACCAAGTTAGATGTGTCTCATTATAAGTGGCACTTCAACAAATTAGAGGCAATACATGTTTGAAATGATATGCAAGATGCAACCAATATTACATTGTCAACTTGAAGGTGTCTCGTCAGAAGTGATTGATGAGGGATACACAAGAAAAGTAGTTTGATTAAGAACATGGTTAATACAAAGACGTAATATGTACCAAAAACAGGAACACATGTCATATTCATAGGTATAATGTCTTAACTAAGCAGATGCAATTTACCCTAATTAGAAGCATTATAAGGTAGACACCATATGCAATATACAACCACATATCACACTGCCAAGTAAGAGCAAGAACCTGCGATGGTGGTGTGGGGGAATTGCGGTCATCAACTAGAGAGCTACGTTGGCTATCTTCATTTAGCCTTGCTATTTCTTGAGAATCATGTGGGGAGGATGACACTGCACTCTTTAAACGAGTAGCGCGTCTCACAGTAACCCACTCGGGTGACCGTATCGTCATAAGTGATTGATGAGGGATACAAAAGAGCATTAGTTTGATGTAGGAACATGGTTAATAGACATATGTAGTATGTATCAAAAATAGGAAGGTATGTCATTATCAAAGGTATAATGTGTAAAGTAAGCTGATGCAATTTAACCAAATTGGAAGTAATACAAGCTAGACACCATATGCAACATGCAACCACATTTGATAGCGTGAAGTTAAAGCAAGCACCTGGGATGGTTGTGTGTGGCAATTGACACTACTAGGAAAACGGCTATAGCCAATATGGGCATTAATGACGGTTTTTGTGGCCAAGGTGCCAGAGGGCATGGACTTTGTCGATAGCACTATCGGGGGTATGATCGTCCTGCGGTTTGATGACATCTTCGCTATGTTTAACCTTCATCCACTGCACTATACCTTCATTCAGCTATTTTTGCTCAGTATGGAGATGCGGATCATTAGAGGCAAGACACCGGACATCGTGATAGTTGGCCCCATCTACATGCGTGCCAAGATCTTGGGCAGCGCTGGGGACTGGCAAGTCGCGAGTTCATACCTCGAAGGCGTCCTTCTAGCGAACCCAGATAAGGATAGCTTCCTCGTGCCTTACTTTCCCGAGTAAGTCATCCCCTCACCGCCCCGTAACATATGATTTCTTAGATTTCGATCGTTCTTTTTTTCTAACATTCTGTGTGTTGTGCAGTGACACACATTGCACACTCATCCTCTTAAGCCCGAAATATTCCATGGCCACGTATTTCTACTCGGATTGTCATTCGAATAAAGAATACACAAATCATGAAAGTTCTTGATGATGCTCTCCCCGGTTACACCAAATCTGGAGGCACCTTCAGGAGGCCAATTTGTAGGTACGGCAAGCACGTGTTCACCCACGTAACGACGTTCCCCTGCGTCAAGCAGCCGCCTGGCTGTCAGAAGGATGCCTACTACGCCCTTCATCACATGCGGGCAATTGTACGGGATGATAATCACCTTCTGCTACCAACTAATCTCAAAGATTGGGCCGCAAGCTTGTCGGCAATCCAGGACATGGACATCAGACAAGAATTCTTTCGCATCTAGTCGGAGTTTGCAGAAATCATCCATCAAGATGTCCTTCGTACCTCGGGGCGGTTCTACCTCAAATATAAACCGTCCAACAGTGAAATAGAAACAACGCTACAAATGCAGGCTGACAACGATCGCGATTTCATGACCATCATGAAAGACGGCAGCTTCATCCACGCTCCGGTCCCTGAGTCGACTCGAAAGTAATGATGCTATGTAGTTCTGAAATATCAATTAGCTCATGTTGTAATTAAAGTTTAATGAACTTGTATGTCTCTTTAGTTTGGGCAGTCGTTCAACTTATATGTAACTGATGCTATTTATTAGTAGGACCATGAATCGTGCTATTAATGTGTTGCTTTTCTCTTCTGATCCTTTTGTTGCATACTTATATATTGCTTATGTATTGTCTGTGAATTGCTACTAACGTTTTGTTTGTCTAGTGCATAGAGATGTCGTTGTATGTCGTGTACAAGGGTAAGGTTCCCGGAGTCTACGACGACTGGGAGGAGTGCCGGAGACAGGTTCACCGTTTCAACGGTAACAGTTACAAAGGGTACACCACTAGGGCGGAAGCGGAAACTAGATATGCGCGATATCTAGCGGGAGAGAGGAGGGAGCGGAGGAGGAACCAGATGAAGACTAGTTTCATCGTGATGATGCTCATCGTGACCGCAGTTCTCTTCTATGTGATGTAAGTTTAGATGATCGATATCGACTTGTAATGTGAAGACAAACTTGCTACTCGTGGTCTCGAGACTTGTAATGTTCTAACTTTGTTCGGTATTTTGAATTCAGAGACTAATACGATGAATTGTATTGGGAGAGTAATCTTCTATTGTATTCAATAAATCTGCTGTTTATATGTTGTGCTGTTTATATTCTGTGCTATAATGTATTTTGCAACCTGTGCAAATATCAGAAAAGCAAAAAATCCTAATATTCATAGTAGTGGCGCACCTTGTTGAGCATTAGTGGCGCAGCAGGGCTAAATACCAGTGGCGCATTACGGGGCATAGTAATGGCGCACTTGGGGGCATACATGAAGGTAAATATGCCCCCCTAGGAGGCATAGTAATGGCGCACCGTTGGACATAGAAATGCCGCACTGCCAGGTGCGCCACTATTATCTGGTATACTAATGGCGCACCAGAGGTGCGCCATTAGTATTTGTTACTAGTGGCGTGGTGATAGTGGCGCACCTATAGTGCGCCATTAATGGCCAAAATAGGTGCGCCACTAACATGCCTTTTCTAGTAGTGTGAGATCATCAACTCTAGAGCTACGTTTACTGCCTCCATCTGCTGGCACTGCACCCTTTAGAGCGCTGAGACGCTTAGTGCTTATCTTCGAATTACACTTCAGTGACTTCTATCTTTTTTTTGTATTCATCAACACTGCGTCAGAGTCTGAAATACCCATGCATAAAAAACAATAGTGTGAGTATGGGTGAAGTGTGTGCATAAGTAGTACAGTGTAAAGGTAGCAGATAGCAGGTCGGTGAGAAATCAATGACGGGAGACATATGATAGCTCTACAACATGCATGGCACACGAAATTACTAGATTCTAGGATTTTGAAATATGAGCACAGGGATGGCGGGGAAATGCAGATGCTCCTCCAGCACACCATAAGGTGTGGTCCTATGAAAATAACAGTCGACTGAAAACAAATAGGTCAGTCCATTTTTTTTGCATCGTCCGATGTACAAAGAACGGGCAGATCGCCTTCATCTACCTCCAGCCAATCAGTGTTACGACCTTCCTCGAAACGCAAGCGACCACCGGCCCAGTCCCCTGCCTCTGCCCTCCCATCGACCTCACCGCACCACCGTGCTTAGCACCGCCCCGACCATCCCTTCAAGCCCCGCCAACCTCCAGATCAGGCGCAAGCAACTCCTGCGCCCCACACCCCTATGATAGACACTGATGCGCCGCTTCCCCGACGAACAGGTAGACTAGGTGCTCCGCGTGCCTAAGTAGGTGTTGCTTCTTTTAATTGCGATTCGACTGACCCTGAATTGAAATCCAGGTGGGCTACTGACCTGTAGCAAATGTGAAATAGTAAATGGGAGGAAACCTTGTGCATTTAGTATCACAAAGAAGATGCAGTACGAAGTGCTCAACTAGTTTCTTTCGTGGGATGAATATGGTGTGAGCACAGATGTAAGATTTGCACAAATAAGGGAAGAAGAGTACCTCTTTCTACTGGCAGTGTTGTGTCCTCCTTCTGTATTTCCAACGCTCTTCTTGTGGTTCGCTGGAAACAAGAAGTTGTGGAGGACGGTGGAGCCTTGGACGAACCCATGGCCAAGTTGTTGAGTGTGGTGCGGTGGCCGTTTGTCAGTGGCGGGGAACCAGATTCGAGGCGGCCAACAACGGCATAGCGGGAACTACTCCAGTGTTGTGGACGATTGCGATAGTGGAGCGGCAACGGTGAGGCGCAGGACGGCGTGGTCGAAGTGGTTCTGGTACGGCGCACATCGGCGTGGGTGTCATGGAGGCAGCTCTGCCTCGGCTTCAGCTGCTAAGTCCTTGAGGACGTTGCGGTTGTGGTTCCGTTGGACGATGACGTCAGGGTACCGGCTCCGGCGTGATGGAGGAGGGCAGCGGTGGATTGGGCGCGATGGGGTGGAGAATGGAGGAGGCTGGGGTTTCGCGGCTGGTGGAGAGGGCATTTTGGCGCCCACGGAGTATGAATGGGGAAACAGAGGGAGGGGGAACTAAGGGTGAACAATGTTTCGGTTTGGGACACGCTTGTTTGAAATTTGGGGAAAGTTACAAACTTTGCCCCCTTCTAAATTTTCGGACATATTGCGGGTTGGGGGTAGGACAGTAATCTCAGGTGCCCCAAATGGTGGGCGGGATAGATTTCGGCCGAGCGCATGGGTGTTTACGTGCCCATGGCATATCAATGCTTCTAGGAGGCGGTTGAGACTGGCATGTTGGTGAAGTTACAAACCTACCCCGGTTCAGACCTTTGGACATCGGGCCGATAGGCTACATGTGCCAGAGTTAGGATAGTAATTTCCTACCACCAATCATTAGTCTCATGCAGTTTCGGGTGATCAGATGCTTATTTGGCCCTTCGTTCAATATTTGGGAGCAGAAGCATTAACGTTTTCGGTTCTCTTGAATTGAACTTTCAGGATTTGTCAAACTTCACAAATCTTTACTCTTGAAAGTCCTAAAACTACGATTATTTTCGAATGGATGGGGTACATTTGAATATACATTGTACACTTGTATATATTAAAAAATATGCAACTTACCTCAGTTCATGCATGGTTCCAGATATAATCTCCTTGGTTGCAAAAAAATAGTTAGACATGCGTATGAATATATAGTATGTTCAAACGCACAACAAAGATTGATGCCCCCTTTTAGATATGATTTACAAATGCCATTATCTCGGGTTCAAATAGATGAATGCACTTCCTATGAATTCGAATCTTCAAAACCCCCTTTATGTTGAATTCAACATGTATTCTATTACGTAGTTAGCAATTTGGAATGTATCCATGTAAGTGACAAATGTATAAAGTGCTTCACTAACAACATGGAGTGCCCTAAGTAATGTTTATATATGAATTGCAAAAGCAATGCATTGCCTGTATTTCAAACCGCTCTCACTCTATGGATCGATAATATGAAATAAACACATGAACATGTTAGAATTCAATAGAGTATGGGTGTTTGATAGACCAATTTTCGTTCATACGCAAATTGAAAAATCCATTATCTCATCCAAAAATAATAATGCCATTTATATTTTAATTTAATGCATAGAACCGCCTTTTACACGTAGATGCACTATGCCTCGGCCCTTTCTGACAAATGTGATATATATATATATATATATATATATATATATATATATATATATATATATATATATCTAACGCATAAGTGCACACACTTTATATACATCGGCATTTCTCTTTCACACATGCTCACAATCTCTCCCGGGGTGTCGGGTGTCTCACTCACACACTCTCTCTGTATCTCTCTCTCTCTTTCTGACTACTATGTACCACTCTTTTCACTAATCTCAAATGGAAAACACTATTTCTCTCACATGCATATACACACACACACGTCTCTACTATCCCTCTATACACACAAATATGTGCCTACGTGTCTCCCGCACGCACATTATCTTTAGGCCTCTCTCGCACCCCCCCCCCTACAGACACCTATCTCTTAGTAGTTGGCAGATATGATTCCATTAGATCATTCAGTAGGATATCCCTTACTGTTAGGCTGGATCGTAATACAAGGCAAGGTTTTACCCAAGTTCGGACCCTTGCAGTTGAGGAAAAAACCTACTCCTGGTAATGTATATTAGTGATAGGGGTGTGTACAAAGTACACGTGAATACCAGGCATTGTGTGTGTATACTATAGACGAACTAGCCCCCGGGCTTCTATAACATACTCGGGGCCTAGGGTTACAAATCATATATAGTCGGCTTATCACCAGTGGGGATAGAGTCCTCCACGATTCTGGTAGCTTCGTGTTGTACGCCGAGTCCTCCACATGGATCTTTGTATAATGTGTCTCGGTCCAATCTATGTGACGCAGGATGGAACTGACCCATGAGTCCTCATGTTGACCCACCACAACTAGAAATGATGTGCCCACCCAAACTAGAAATGATGTGCCCACCACACCACACATGCAATCAGCCACTAATACATGAAAGTTAATTGCATGGTGCATCCAAAACTATTTGTTCTGCATTGTGAATGTTTATATTTTCTCCTAAAATATTAGTCACTGGAAAGAAAAACGAAGGGCATATCTCTCCCTGTCTCCACCGGACACCCCGTATTTCTACACCACTTTCACGTACCCACACAAACTATCTCTCAGCCCTCTAAAAGTATGCATGCCCATGACACATTCACGCGTGATGGTCCCTGTATTTCAAGCAACAACACCATATGGTCGTTGGACTTCAGAATATGCTCATTACGGTCACCGTATATATTCTCGTGGTGATCATACGGTATCTAGCTCATGATACGTCTCCTTATTTTGTTGATGACACTGACAGCCATTGTACTTGATGCATGCTCCGTATTTTGTTGACGACACGTACGGTCATTGTATTTGAAGCGAAATCATGATATGGTCACTTGACTTCAGAATAAGCTCATCACGGTCAGCACACACATTTTTTGGTGCTAACCAACCTGTGGTTGGATGGTTAGGAGGACAGTGGTTTCTCGAGCCCACCATGGTTAAAGTCCTGGTTCTCGCATTTATCCTGGGTTAATTTCAGTATTTTCCGCTGATATGCATTCAGTGGGAGGAGACGTTCCACTCGACTACGAGGCACCTATGGTGACTTCGTAAAATCTCAAGATCATATGCTGGCTCACTCTCTCAAAGGTGGTCATAGCGGTAGGGTCTGTGTGTGTGCGCATATAGCGGTGAGTGCTTGCGCGTATATATGAGCGCTTGCGTCTGTACCGTGTTAAAAAAATCCATGTCGTGATTATACGGTCACTGGCTCACCCATACAACTCCGTATTTTGTTCATGACACAATCAATTGACCAGTCAAACATTCCATGTGGCGCAACTAGTGTTGCACCATCGGGCGCGTAAACGGGGGCCCACCTGTCAGCGCATATATGAAAGAAATAAATGGTAGTTTTAGTCTATAGTGTGTTAATAAGATACATTTTACGGTGACCATACGGTCACTAGCTCACCATACAGCTCCATAATTTGTTGATGACACGATCAATTGACCAGTCAAACGGTCCACATTCAGCAACGCACATTACCACAGGGCCCACCCATCAGTGCATATATGAAGGACAGAAATGGTGATAAATTAGTGGTCGGTGGGATTCGAAGTCGTGAGACCTCTGGTTGCCAGTCGCCGGTGGTGGGGGCGCGGTGATTGGGCGGTGGTGTGGGGATCACCGGAGAAAAATCTCGGCGTGGGGGGTCCTAGAGGGATGGCCGGGGCGGCGGCGGACCGGCGGTGGGGAGTGGTTTCGGGGCGAAGTGGCCGCTTGCCGGCCGTGGGAGGTGGCGGACAGTGGTGGCTGGCGGCTCAGGGGGTGGAGGTTGAAGATAAACTGAAGGCCCTTGGTTTGTATCCAACAGATGGAAAATCTACTTACTAGAGATGAAAAAGTCAGTCGACTGACGTCTAGCCTCACCCTACATGTACACATGCATGCACGCAACACTCGCACGAACACACACACGCATGCAGGCATGCAACACTGACACGTACACATAACGAACACACGCACGCATGCAGACGTGCAACACTAACACGTACACATGCACTCACGAGCACACACACGTACGCACACATGCATGCAACACTGAAACGTACACATGCACGCACGCAACACTCGCACACATGCATGCACACAAGCGACACCGCACACGACGCAAGACACACGCTCAACCTATACGTGCATGCACCCTTTGTTAAGGACATGGATTGTTACAGGTATTAATCAATCTTATCTTTTTTTGCAAGGTTTAATCAATCTTGTCTGTGATAAGCAGAACATTGATGTTTGCAGTGGTCTTTATGAATCACAACGTATCGAACAGGCTATCAACGTATATGTGAAAATTTTAAAATTCACTTACGTTATATAGTAGGCTTATCTAAATGAAATAGATGACATCACACTCAATGAACAATCCTCGGTTTATGAAATGCTCGCTTCTGACAGCCCTGGCCCACCAAAAGTTCATCTGCCGTGCGCTGACTGCGTTGGGTCACTAACATGCAGGCCATGTACCCAAAGATCCCACATGCCAGTGGAAGAACGACGCGGTGTCGTACATCGAGTCAAGGGCGCCACTTGATGCACGCCCGGCTGAACACGCCTCCTTGCCGCATTCAAACGCCTTCATGAAACCCGTGTGGAAGTCGAGAAACTCAGTCTGGACACACGTCTGTTCATGACCGGGCCGGCATTAAATGCAACGCCGGCCGAGCTCCTCCCGTCCGACGTCTATTTAATCTCCTATTTAAACGAGGCCAAACGCCGGCCAAGAATCACACCCCTCAGCCACTCCCCTATCTCCTCCTTCACCATTTTGTCCACTCTTACAATGGCTTACGAAGAGTAGTTATCCCGCATCCAAGCCGGCTGGGTGGCCTGCCGAGCCCACCGGATACGAGCTATGCAGCTCGCTGATCCACCTCCCTCCTCTCGCTCGACGGAGCCAGTTGCCGCCTCAAGCTGGCGTGCAGTTCAGCAACTCGCCGCTCCAGGCCTGCTCCACGAGGAGTGGCGCACGGGCGTCTTCACTGCCGTCCACGCCGCCGCCTCGTACAGCGCCTCCCGTGTCTGTGACCGTGTCTCCCGTTTTTGTGGCCGAGACTCCCATACCGGCGGCCACGCAATGCAAGCAGAGATAGAAGCTGGGTGGCCGGAGAGCGATGAGTCGGTGGCCAGCGCCTCCACATCCGCTGCCATCATCGAGAAGAAGTAGAACACGGGAGGCATCCGCTGCTTGGTTCCCATGAAGGCCACCATGGAGGCGACGCCGGCGTACACAGCAGGTGTCTTGCCGGATCGTTTTGTTGCGAGGACCTTCGTCCACCCCGCATGGGCTCCACGGAAGCGAAGAATCCCCCTCCACCATCATCTTTGGCTTTGGTGGTGGGGAAGCGAGCCATCCTTTGCACTGAAGCATATACCTACGAGGCTCCCTGCAGTTCGGTGATCATGCTGCCGGACATGAGGAACACAAATGGATTGGTCGGCGACCATTTAGGCCAGGTATTATATACCTGTGTTGTCCAGAACTAGCACCGCTTTGTTGATTTGAATCTAATGAAATACGTCATGTTTGTATGAAAATCCGGTATTTTATATGAATTCCATCATTTTTATGAGAAATATCACCGTGTTTGCATGAATTTCGTCCGGTTGGTTGGCTGTCAGAATGTGTGCGGCTATGGTTGGATTGCGTAATATGTGGGTCGCCGGTCGGTCTGCGGCCGACTCGGGCGGCGTGGTGGGACAAAAAAAGCACAGCTCGTGCGCACTAATTTCCAACGTGCACGCTGGAGGATGCATGAGCACCCGAGCCATTCCTCGTTCAACGGTGGCAAAGGCACCGGTGGACAAAAGGGTCGCCAATATTTTGGCTAGGCAAAATCCAAACAACCCCTCCCAGCAGATTCAAATCCCTTGTTCACCGTTAAATTTTTCCATGTGTTGTTTTCATGGACTAGCAAGATGCCCGTGCATTGCAGGGAACATCAATATGCATTTTTTACAAAACACCTGTTGTGATTCACCCATGCAGGAGTAATCCCATGTGTAAAAACTAATGATATCTCAACAATTCTATCGGAAAAATGGTATCTCGAGAATTTCATCAAAAAAATGATAGCTCTACTCCTATAAAAGACTCAGTTGGTGATGATGGTGTGTCTTCCATCTGTCATTTCTGACCATTAGATCTACATCTAATGGCTGCGAGGTAAGTTGTGGCATTTTGGCAACAATTGCCCACTTCTCTACTCCAATTAGTGGAAAACCCCTTATTATCTTGAAAGCAACCACATCCCTCCCTCGCCTCATCAAAACAACCTGAGAAATATATTTTGAGTGGAACGTAATATATTTTTAGTGGTATATATGTATATCAAAACAAGAGTGTTTTCTTTCAAGTTTGTGAACAAGTACTATTCTACTTTGGACCTGTTGCAACGCACGGGCACATTGAATCTCGAGAAAGATGAGAGATAAGGTGAGGAGAGTGGGGCGTGGTGGTGACTGGTGGTCGGACTGGGCGGAGGCATGGGGATGGACGGCGCATTATCTCTAGGTTTGTATCTCTCTCACACACACCCACGTAGGTGGGGGATGTGCACGAAGAGAAGAGGTGCACGAACGGCACACGTACTCCCGTCTCTTTCCCAACCACACTCGCGCGGGTACACGATGGAGCTCTTTTCTCTATGAAAAGGCAGCCCACGTGGTAATTTGACACATGTACTGGTTGTCCACTTGATGGAGGATCGTCTACCACGGGTGAACAAACAAATTGCGACTTGACATGTTATGTTAAAAAAGAGGCAAACCATGTGGGGCCTACCTTAGAGGCAAGGTTCTATACACTCGAGATGCTCTGTACGTATTACTTTTGATGTGTCCCGTCAACTCGCAGAATGAGGAGAAGCTTGCTTACTACGCCGTCTCCCCCGCCCACGGGCGCGGTGGCTCGCAGGACGAGGTGAAGCTTGTTTACTACTCCACTACTCATTGTATATTGGTTTATTGGTCCCCATTGTATATTGTGTCAAATTTAGACTATAGGTTGAACTAAAAAAATGTTTGTGCATGTTACCAAAAATTATATCATTGAAAACTATGTTGAAATATGAATCCAACGATATAATTTTTGTTGGCATGCATTAACATTTTGTTAGCTAAATATTTGGTAAAAATTTGGCATGAACTACAAATGTGACCTATAAACCAGGACGGAGGTAGTAGTACTAAGCCTTACACCCGCTTGCTCACCCAAGCGTGCGGTGGCTCGCAGGACGAGGAGAAAATTTTACTACTCCCTTCATTTACTCCTCGTCCCTACCTTGGGTAGAGAGATTATCATATTGTTTGGAATATATGTCCTTTAGTAGTACTCCCTCTTTTCCAGTTTATGGCTTAATTTCCTTGGAGTAGTACTACTATAGCAATTTCCTTGGAGTCCATGGTGTAGCCAGCTACCCTAGGCTATGTTACTACTCCCTCCTTTCCAGTTTATGGCTCAATTTCAGAATCTCTCCAACCAAGGTAGACGGTGAGTGGTGGAATTAATTTCGTAGTTTGCACAAGTAATGTAAGCTCGTTTTTCTCAAGAAGTTATGTTTACCGAGGCATTAATTAGAACGAATGCATGCATGACCACTAAATTTCCATGAACTTCAACATTCAATGTGAGTTCTCTCTTGACAATGCTTGCATCGGGTGATTTAACGGACCTCGAAATCCAACATGTGATGGTACTACTAGTACTAGTAGAATTGAGACTTATACAATGGAAAAACGAATTTTTTTAGACGAGCCCTATAAACCAAAAAGGAGGGAGTAGTAAGTAGGATACTACCTCCATAGTGTGTACGTACTCCGTAAAATCTGATTTTCCAAAACTAAGTCGCTCAACCTTTATTTGCTTGTTTCCCTTCCTGCCTTGTTACCTCGAACAGATTATGCCAAATTCCCCTGCCTGCCGGGCGGGAAAAGACCCGCCCTCACCTTTTTTTAGTCCGGGTTTGTATCGATGGATCGCGCGAAGCAGCAAAAACCAAGACATGTCTTGTACTCCTCCGTCGACGCTCGCTATCATGAATTAGGTACTTCCTCTCACCGACATGTGGGACATATAGCAACCGGGTCGACGTGTCATGCACCAACTAACAGAACAGCAGGGGGGACGCACCCCAGTCGTATCGCCCCAGTAGTAGTAATGAGCAACGAGACGTCAAATCACAATGCCGCACCTTCCCAGATGGACGAAGCAACCATTATTTCAAACTTCGCTTCGCCATCATCTCCTTCAAGAAAACCACATAGTATTGCTTCTACCATTGTTCTACCTCAAGAGGGACATGCGCCTCACCTTGGTACATCATGACATGTGGGACCGCATGAGAGCCCATGCTCCCCTGCCCATCGCTCGGTAAAATCACCTCATTTTTACTACTCCCTCCGTATCAGTTTACAGGGCATGCACGTCGTTCTAGGTTGAGAATTTAACTGGCTATATATGTGATGAACAGTATATATGTTTAGAAACTACATCCGCTTAAGAATCGAATGATATACTTTTTGTGTCATAGTAACTCATATTTAGTTAGTCAAATGGATGACCGAGAACTACATGTGTGCCCTATAAAACGAGACGGAGAGGGTAGTACAGTATGTATCTTTTTAGATCAATATAGTTGGGATTCACCGAGGAGCAAAACCAAGTGGTAGGCTGCTCCTGTCGTGTTGGCGTAACAACTCAAGCAGGGTCAGTCTGCACACAAATTGTTGAGACACTTAACGGGACCCCTTTGGCTCATCCACCGTCTTGTTCCATGTGCGATGCACCAAATTACAGTTCGGAGCAGTGGTTGGACTTGGAGGCACCCCGGTCGTATCACCACAGTAGTAGTAAATGAGCGATGAGGCGTCAAATCACAAAGCCCCACCTTTCCTGCATTAAGTGGAAGGACGAAGCAACCATTATTTCACTCTAGGGCACAAGAGCATAAAGAAAAGAGAAAAACCAATGATGCGTGCGGCAGCTACCTAGGGCACCCTAGGGTAGGGGCCTCCACTACAAATCCTTTTATTCGAAAGCGCCTCAACTACAAATCCGCTTCTCCGTCGTCCTCTTGAAGAAAACCGATGACGTGTGCGGCGGTAGGGTTTGTAGGAGTACTACGGCGTGCGGGGCCATGTCGTAGTAAACGGGAGAGGAATTGAGTTCGATTCGACGCCTTAATATGTGTGGGCCGCTTGGTTTTATGGTAACGAGGAAGCATTTTGGGTTCAGGGACCAGTGGAGATATACGTACAAAAAATTGTGGATGTAGGTTCGACCGAAAGGCAATGATGCATGGGCCCTGCATTTTGACATACCCGCAGTCGCGTGAAATTTGCTACTCTACTCAAAACTAGTAAGGTACATGCATTGAACGCATGAGATTTGGAAACCAAATTATGAATGAATACACAATATAGCATGTAAAGCTTTGAGTCATATATGCATGATGTAGATGTTTGTTTAGTTCTTATATTAATCTCATTCAAAATCAATAAGTTTTATAAAAGGGTTAAAATTCATGGGATTGTGAATTGTAAAGCATAAAGTAAAAACAAATAATGGTAATTCATTTAGAAAAAAATTGGGCAATTATGATATGGAAGATTCTAGAACAATGGAGAAGTGCTTGTGTTTTGGGAAAGCATGCACGACCCACTTCTCTTATTAGTTGATATGTCACAAAACAAGAAACGAGGATGGAGTTAATGTACCGTGCGAAAGTGTTTTGGGATTATTTGGTTTTCGGAAGATGACTTACACACCTAGACGGAGGGAGTACAAAGAGAAAAAATTAATTGTAGTTAAAATAATGGCATTTCTAACAAAAATGTGAATTTGGACTAAATATGTGTGCACGTGACCAACACATACATTGTCAATGCAATATTTAATGCAAAAAATAACTTATGAGTAACATGCAAGAATTGATGATGTGGTGCTTGCATGCATAGAGTAGAAAAAACAATGTGATTTATGACTTGCATGCATGACGTGCTCTTGTGCCATAGTTGCATGTCTAGGAAAAAAACTACTAGTGGGTTGTACTAGATATTTAGGAATAGAAGATGTATACATGGAAGTTGCAGGGGAAGAGATGACATGTATGTCACTTCCCATGAGTAGGAATTGGAAAAGAGATGTCATTCGGTTCACATCATAGGAACTTCTCTATTGAATCTAGAGATGACATGTATCTCAATTCTGATGAGGAGGGATTAGAAAAGAGCTGTCATTTGGTTCACATCATAGGAACTTTTCTATTGAATATACGCTAATGTTTATTTTCCTTTGAAATTATGGGAGTATAGGAATCCATTCATATGAACCAAGTGCCTCTAAAGCTATAAAAATGATATCATGTTTATTTCCTTTGAAATGTGGAGTATATGAATCTATTCCTATGAACCAATTGGCTCTAAAGGAAAAAATCCTATAAAAATCATATCATATAGAGTTCCTATGATATTCCTCCACACCAAAGGATGGTTGAAATTGTTGCAGGTGATACAGCGGTCTTTCTTTGTAGAATCCTCCTCCACCTTTATAGTTACCTCTCGAAGATGAATGAAATGATATATACTGGGTATTCTATATGTGCATTTTGGTACACGAAAACTTGGTAAAAGATTGCGAGGTTCGAATTTTCAATAAAGCTATATGGACTGCATTTTGGAACGGAGGGAGGAGCATACGACACTTGCTAACACTCACGTGGAAGATTTGTGTGTAGGAGGAGTGGCTGCTTTGTTAAATGACATGGCAAAACTGACACTGTCGGATGCCGATCTAACCGTTCTTACGGCATTCATCAGGAAACGGCTTGTGGCGAACGTTTGTTGGATAATGATTTACGGACACAAGCATTGCATTGATACGTGCCCCCTCTCTCTCACGCACACACACACCCTGATGAGTCACGACTCTCTCGAGTCCTCTCGCATCCACCGTCTATCTGCATGTAGATGTCACCCACATATGTGCTCTTTACACCCTACCCTCAGAACTTCTAAAAAACAAGACGTCACGCACCTTTTATTTTAGCTCACACGTCACACACTTATACTATTACTCTTGTGGCGAACGTTCTTTGGGCATAGTATATTATAGTCTCACGAAAAGAAGTGGTGCACGCACGCACTAGTTCTCTTACACCCACTCGTGGGTACACATAGGAGCGCATTTTTTGAAGCTGGTACAACAAAATCACTCCACTATATATATATAACTAGGAGCTTTAGCACTTGCTTTACGAGGGTTCCTCTCTTGCACTCTCTGATGCTCTCCAGATCTAAGCAAGGCATAGATGGCCACACTCTCTCTGCTCACGGCTGGTCACAAATCCAGCCGGACCACCTCGACCGGGACAGGAGTCTAGGTGCATTGTTCACGCTGTCGTCGGCGGTGAGGGAGGAGACCAACGGCTACCCGCGCGTCCCGATCGGCGGCCGCGCCGGCTCGGGAGGGCCTCCGACCCCTTCTTCCACGCAGCAGTACTGTGGCCAAGATGCGGCCTCCCGAATCCGTCTTTGCCACATGCCGACGACCCTCAGGTATATATTCCTTCGAAACATGCCTTGCTCTAATGCCCCAGCTCCCCATGTGGTTGCGTGTGGATCTTTTTCTACTTCCGTCGGTTGTACCAAAGCCACCTAGACTTTTACTATTATTAGAGGTAAAGCTAGTTCATACAGTCGAATCTAAGAGTTGGTTCAAATAGGGAAGAAACTGGGAAAGCTGTTGCATGAACCTAGGACTTGGTTCTAAGAGGAAACAGGGGAAAGTAGTAGATACTGGCTACCCAACGGGTCTATTGGTTGAAAAGGCAAAGAAAGCATGGTGAATGGCGAAGGGTGGGGGAAGTGGACCTGTCTCTTGGTTGAAAAAGGAAAGAAAGTGAGGGGTGTTGGGGGACAACGCAAATGAGAATGAGCAGGTCTAGATTTCCTGTGCTCACATAGGGAAATGTCGCCGAGGAGATAAAAAATGGGACAAATGGAGACATGCTGCCTGAGTGTTTGCCGCTCTCGGCAACCACATCTGCCTCACCACTTTATGCCCCTGCTGTCCCTACGCCCATATCGCTACCGTTAATGTAAAATCACATGAAGCATTAAGCAATGCCACCTAATGTCACTATAAGTAATGGTCTAGTGCCATCAATAAATTGAAGCAATGCCACCACCATTTTATGAAATGCTTCCGTCTTGCTTTATTTCCCATGAATTGTGTTTTCAGTTACACTTAAATCTCACACCGCTAACATTGCTTCATCCTAGTGGAACTGGACAAATTTGATTGCACATTTACTAACCATGTGCTACTCTCATGAAAGTAATACTAATGCTATTGTTCTAGATGTTATTCTAGTGGCAGTGTTGATGTAATGTGATGCTACTTACTTAAGGGCACTTTCATACTGTCCATCTATTTCCAATTATAACACAATTGATGCTGCTGGTAATCATACACCACTGCAAATATATGTCACTGTTTAAATAACTGTATTTCGTATTTGCGCAAACAGGGATGTCTGTCTCCATATCATTTCGATCTGCGCAATCAAAAGTACACACCTTAGTTTTAGGACAATTGCACAAAATGAGATGGCTATTCCTAGCTGTTGTCCTCTAGCCACCAGTGGTCTAGGTATTCCTACATTGGTAGTAACTAGGTAGAATGACCAACGCAATCTAAAAGAAGCTGATTCGTATGTTTTACTTCCTGATTGCAGTGCAGGGACGAGCGAAAACAACAGAATCCTAGTCCGAAATGCACTTTCTATGAGTTCATCCATGGACCAAGGACTAGCTGGTATGGCTACACGGAGGTTTTTGGGACAGGTGGGTGGACAAGAGGCATTATGGTCTGCTTATTTCTACAAATAGCGGTGCTTCAATTTAGTGGAATGCACAAGAATTTCAGCTGGTCAGTACACTACATGGTTCAGTTCAGCATTCCAGCTAAGAACACAATTATAATTGGTTATTCTGGAATGAGAGAACCTAACACTGGATGGTGGCAACAAGAAAAAACCCAGAGTGAACTCCAGGAATTTTAAGCATGCAGGGAGGCCCTTTGCTCAGAGAAGCCTTGCTTGTTTTTTCCGGATTTGTAAACCTTCTCACAACTTTGTCTTTTGCTATGAACTAGTATATGTTTTTTATGTTCTATGAATCATTGAGATGTATAAAATTGCTTAACTTATGCTTTTCAACTTTTTTATGAAGCCGAGTTTAATGTGAGTGTTCCACATGAACGCTAGAGCGTGTGAATGTTTGGAATTTACATTGTGGCCTCAGTTAACTAAATGAACCACTGTAACAAGATACATAGTTGCTTATATGTCAGACAGCAAATTATTGATTGTTAGTTGGTCGATAGCCTAGTGTTGAAGCGAGCTGAGCGAATGTGTCGTGTTTTGCACAACTGCTTACAAGTGTGCTAGCACCAACAGTGTTTACAAGTACTTATGTATACATGAGTGCACATTTCTTGAACGAGTACTCTAGTTCATCAAACAGACACTGCTCGTATGATAAACCATGACAACTTATGTCTTACCATGCCATATTCATGAAAAAACTAGTGAGGACGCATCTGTTTCGGCAACAATTATGATGGTTCTCACATGATTCACGGGCACACAAAAGTAGCGGCACCTCCCATAGACGGATTCAAACAGAGTACTAGCCAGAGGGCTTGATAATAGGAAAGGTTCAGATAAGTAGACACAGTCCAAACTAGTATTAAACACTAGTTGGGTCAACTATTTCATGCCCCGATCTAATTTGGGCTGGACACAAGACGTACCTTGCCATGAACATCATCGAGGACGTCCGGCAGCAGCTCAATCCTGTGAACCTTCATGAAGATAACCTTGTGGCCTTGCCACTCATAAACTTGTTTATGAAGGCATGCCACGTCATCTTCCTGCGTAAGCTTGACAAGAACAATATGCCTCACAAACGAAGGAGTATCTTTGAACTTCTTGTGCTTTAGTACACCCTGGACAAGACGCCTGACAACAGTGAGGCTGGAATACAAGTCGACATCGGTATAAGTGCAAATGGCTTCCAAGATCCAACAGCCTAAGAACTCTATTTTCCCAGTGCGTTTATTCAGGTCATCCGCCTCATAGTGACTGACATGTACAACCACACTATCCTTGTCTGCATCAAGGCTCTAATTGAAATAGAAACAAATTCTGAATTACTTTCCAGTACAGGAAACACAAGTTATTTAAACCACTATGTATAGCATGGCATCGAAGCTAATAAAATTTTGCATTATTCATCACCACATACTTAGATGAAAAACCACAATCAAGATCGGCAAAGAAGAAAATCACATTGGGTAGCTCAGCGGGGGAGGACACATCCTCGAAGGGGGAAAATGCTCTTGTTGAGCCAAGGGGTTGTAACCTCAAACGGGGCGTTGATCATCTTAGTAGTGGCCGTGAGCGTATCTGGGGTCGGCTCGGTGGCTGCCTCCATCTTCTTGGAGCTCTTTGTCTCGTGGGGATCAGCCTCCCACGTCTGCTCCAATATCGGCATGTCAGGACCCCGATCCTAAGTCACCCCGATCTAGCATGTAACACTTCATATCACTTTGCGGCCTCACGCACAGTATTCCCACGGGTGCCACCTTACCTGGCCCGGGACCGTTTGCGCCTTTTGGCTCACGTATATGATAATTTCGCTAGCATCCATATGACAGAGAACCCGGGCCGACATGGCTAGTCGTGAACCCAAAGCGGCACCAACCTATGGGGACAAGCATACATGAATCACATCGAGCATGTCGGTCAGCAGCGTGTGAATCCGGACTGTAGCACTGGGCTAACAGGACTCCGGGGAACCCGGGCTGTAGCAGGCTAGGCAGGACTCCGGATGTCACCGCGTGCCATTTCCCCGAAGGGACAGACACAGGAACGAAGTGAAACACATGCCGGCTAGTCAAGTGTCCTGAGCAGTAGTGCTGGGCTAGCAGGACTCCGGTGAACCGAGCTGTAGCAGACTACTATGGCTCATGGAAGAACTAGACTACACTTCTCCATAAGAGAGGCTGCCAAGGATAAACAACTGGATTGTCGGATCCCACACATACCAAGCATTTCAATCATACACACAATATGCTCGATATGTGTAAATACAATATGGCATCACAACATAACTCTATAACTCAAGTATTTATTCATTAGGCTCCGAGGAGCGAGAAAATACAAACATGAGTCTCATGACCCAACAATCATAGCATACAAATCAAAGCACATGCGGAAGCTTAACATGTCTGAGTAAAGACATGTACAAATGAAAAAGGCTAAGAAGCCTGACTAACTACCAGATCCTGCTGAGGGCACAAGATCGTAGCTGAGGTATCAAGCTAAACTTCAAAGTCCACGCGAAACTACTAGCGAGACTGAAGTCTCTCTGCAAAACATAAATTAAGCAAACGTGAGTACAAAAGTACTCAGCAAGACTTACATCAGAACTAGCTACATATGCATCGGTATCAACAAAGAGGGGTGGTGGAGTTTAACTGCAGCAAGCCAGCTTTGACTCGGTGGCTATCTTAAACTACGACTGCAAGTAACTTTTTGAGGTGGCGCACACGAGTCCACATATTCACCATTCAATACACCACTATGGATCCGCTCCCGTCTCCCTACGAGAACGCCATCCATAGCACTCACGCTTATCTTGCGCATTTTAGAGTATCCACTTTCACTTGTCTATGAACTGTTATAGGCAACCCAGAAGTCCTTTACCGCGGACGCGGCTATTCGAATAGTTATATACCCTGCAGGGGTGTACTTCGTCACACATGTTTCCACCACTTAGCGTCTGCACACGACATGTGCTCGGCAGACTTCAAGCGAAAGCCGACGTGGGTGTAGACTACGACCTGACTAACCGCACAAGTCTCTAGACCAGGTTTATCGCCTATTCGGGTTCCATCCGTGAGGAGATCCGGATGGAGTTTTGCTCACAGCCCCAAACGATGTGTGCAGGGTTCCCAAGACACCAAACGGATGCCCGGTACACCGTGCCATGGTGTATCTACCGCATCATAGCCGACCTCTAGGGTCAGCGCTACGCACGGCCGCCAACACATGTCCTATAAACACCAGAAACTAGTTGCAACTCCTGGACAGAGGACGAGAGGGGTCAGTAAGTCGAGCGGGGTCATATTTCAGGGCCCAATGTGTGGTAGTAGCTGTTTCATGGATCACAAACACAGAACACAGTTCCTGAGAACGGTTTCAATGAGACAACCCACCATGTACTCCTACATGGCCTCTCACCGCTACCTTTACCAAATCGTGTTCACACACTTAGCTCATACACAGTAGGACATGTTCACAACTTTCCAATTCATCCCCGATTAATCAGACCTGACACAACTCTAAGCAATAGCAGGCATGACAAGCAAACATGAATGAGTAGGCACATCAGGGCTCAAACAACTCCTACTCATGCTAATGGGTTTCATCTATTTACTGTGGCAATGACAGGTCATGCAAAGGAAAGGGGTTCAACTACCACAACATGTAACAGTTGAATCGTTGTTGTCCTAATGCAGTAAAAGAGAGCAGGAGCGAGAGAGTGGTTTGTATCGGAATGAGCAAGGGGGTTTTGCTTGCCTGGCACTTCTGAAGATAATATAGTTCTTCATCGGTGTCATCAAACTCATCATTGGAACCACGTCTATCGAGAGGGAACAAATACCGGCAAACAAAGAGGAACACAATCAATGCAATGCAACAATTATGATGCATGATAATGTCATGGCAATATGTTGTTGATTGAGCTAATGCAACTAGCAACCATATTAAATGAAGTTGGTTTGAACCAAGGGTTCAAATTCAAACTCCATATGTGCTTATTTAAATGTCAATTATGCAAATTGCCCTGTACAGCAACCCTAGGTTGTTCAAACATGCATGCAAATGCCATAAACAGATTCCTTGAATTTTTCTGATAATTTTTCATATATAATTTATTTCATTTGGAGTTACGGTTGAATTACTATGAATTTTTGAAGTTTGCAACATTTTCTGGAATTTCCTATATAAGAGTAAATCCAGAAAATGAGTTACTGCGTCAACATGACGTCACTGTGATGTCAGCGGTCAACGCGCGCGGTCCAGGTCAACCCTGACCAGTGGGACCCACTGGTCAGTGGTTAGTTAACTAACTAAATTTAGTTAGCGTTAACTAATATTAATCCTGGTTTAGTTAGTGCCCTGGGGCCCACACGTCAGTGACCCAGGGGGTCAACCTGGGCCCACCGGGTCAAAGGTCAGCAGTTAAACTTGCTGGCGTCTAGCCGCCGGCGAGTCCATACGCGGCGGAGCGGCGCGGGAATCGCCTACAGGGCGCCGTTTGGCACGCGGAGCACAGCTACGGGATGCGGACGCTCGTCCGCATCCAACCGTGGTGGTGGCGCGGCCGGGGAGTGGCCGGAGAAGCGCCGGCGATGAGCTCGGTGGCGGCCGAAGCTCGGTCGAGCTCGAGCTCGTTGCTGCAGTGGCCTAGGCGGGGCGGCGCTAGCACCTACGGCTCCTACGCGATGCGGCTAGTGCAATGGGCTCTAGCCCGGGACCATATGGTCACCGGAGCACCACCGGTAACGAGCGCAGGCGGCGCGTGTGCGGGTGAGCGCGGTGCAGTCGCTACGACGCACGAGGAAAGAAAAGAAGAGGATGGGGGAGGTCAGTGGCTCACTGCGAGTGCAGGGGAGCGAGCGGCGAGCTCGGGGAGGGGCTGGTGAGGTCGGGCGGCCGCCGGCGATCTCGGAGCAGAGGCGGCGAAGACGGCGAGGCAGAGGGTGATGCAGGGTGTCCGGCGTCGGGCGACTCGGTGAGGAGGAGGAGAGGGACTAGGTGGAGCTTGTGGGCAGCTCTAGGGGGCGAGTGAGAGGCGGTGGCGTCGACTACGGTGGCGGCGGCTTACGGGCGTGTCGGCCTAGTGGGAGAGGAACGAGGGAGAGGGCAGAGGAGGGGAGAGTTTGATCCGAACAGGTCTGGGGGGTGGCGTGGCGCTACGGAAGGCTCACGGCGCTTCGGGGAAGTAGGAGGTGGCTCGCGCGTGGACGCACGCGGCGAGCACGCGCCTTCGTCCTCCTGGCAGGGGAGGAAGACGACGGGGAGGAGGCCAGTGGGCTGGGCCAGCGAGCTGGGCCGGCCAGGCAAGTGGCCCAGGTAGGTCCTTCTCTCTCTCTCTCTCTTTCTTTTATTTCTATTTTTCTTTTGTTCTGTAAGTTTGTGGCATTACTAAAAATATCTAGGCACTTTCCAAAATCACCAAACTGTGCATGCCCAATGTTTAGAATATATCAAACATGGAACATTTTGGTTTGGGAATATTTGGGCATTTTAAATATTTTATAGTATTTAAGTGCCCAAATTCAAATACAATAAGATTTAATTCAAAAATCCAGAATGGCCTAGAAATATGTGCATGACTTTTGGCAGAGGTTTTCACCTTTAACAAAAATCATGAACTTTTCTAAAGGGCAATTGGGATCATTGAAATTATTTTTTTATTGAACCTAGTTGAATTCATTTGGTGCTAGGGTTTCAACAATGCCCATTTCAAGTTTCATGAAATTTAAACATGATGCATGGATGTAAAGCCACTAGTTACAAGCAAACTCTAGGGTTGTGACAACTCACCCCACTAAACAAGAATCTCGTCCCGAGATTCAAGACGTGAGGTAAGAAGACAGAGGGAGCACAAGCTAACACGGTCTTCATGATCCAGGTTGCACTTGATATGAATGTTGATCCGATCACCGTCATTGTCTTGATGTCTTGCCCCGAGAACTCCAACTAACATGACAACAAGAGGGAAAAGAAACTCTAGAAGGATCGATCTTCTCAAAGATCGAGCAGCTCAGGATTAACTCACGGAATGAGACATAGATACATCTCACGAGCTGAGACGCGAATCACACATTAGGAGTGATGGAAAGAGGTAGATGACAAGGTTTTACTGGGTAGGCAGAAATCTCACGCTGAAGAGGGTGGGCAAAATCTCAAGATAGTGATGAAATAATTGCCATGATTTCATAATGGGGCCCCTTAGGGGAGGTGACTCGCAGAAATATTCCCTTAAGTGGCAAAAAGAATTACTTTTGATCCATAGATCATTGAGACTCTCTATACCAACCTAAGGCAATTCACAAACGATCCTTTGACGGAGTTCGAGAGAACGACATACTCGGGCTAGAATGGATGATGTGGACTACCTTGTTGAAGAAAACGCGATGGATGATTTGCTTATCATCGAAAATGGATGGAACCCATGGTAGGACCACTTTGAAGATGATCCTAATCAGTAATTACTGAGAAGGGTAGTCCGTAGTAGGATGACACAATGGCGGTGCATGCTGGGAACAAAATGCAAATGCTGGGAATGATTCTAGTAACTGGGAAGAGACCCAACAGTAGGGAGTGAGCCCACTGTTTGGAAAGGTTATAACATACCTGAGGAAACCGAGAGCACAAGGATCCCTAAGGAGCAACTTATGGAATGAGTCGCGCGAAATCTCCATTGAGGAAAATAGTCAAATAGCTCAATCAAGATACTACAATGATAGATCTTCCGGCTAGCTGTGTCGGTCAGAACATCAACCTTGTTGGGACCTACATCATAGGTCTTGGAAAAGTTTCAACCATCATATCTGTCGGAAATTCAAATCCGGTTGATAACGGGATAAGACTCATCAAGTCTAGGAAGAGAAATGAAGGTCTGCAACACAAATCGACGAAATGACGTTGCAAGATTCTCGGGGAGTGAACTACGATAGCAAGCTCCAAAATATGAGTTGGTTCTGCTACACACCGGTGAACACACTGTCCTAGACAAGCATGACCACATGGTAGTCTTATAATAAACACTACCGAGTTCAGATGGGGAACCGTCATCGAGGATATCGAAGTCCTTGTATAAGTCTTGCTCTTAAGAAGGAACTTCTTCTCCTTGAACAAACCAATCAGTGGCTTGGTGTGCTAGGAACACATATGGAGTGGAGGTAATTAATCTACCAAACCATGGAATACTTCGCACATATGCATGACTGATTTGGGATGATTCCAAGGGAAACAAAACAAACCTTTCTCAAATTCATGGCGGCAACTTACACCAAATGCATGTGAACCGGAGAAGGTCACTTCTTTCATCCAACATATGCTTCATGAACGGGACACGAAGGCATTGCTTACAAGTTTTCAACACTAGGTTGATGTTCAACATGAATCATGGGGGAGACAAAATGCTGCTGATGGGCTCAACAGCAACTCATAGGAATTTCCATATCACTGGACTTCCACCATCATGTGAGCACGGTGATAGCATTGGTCAGACCAAAGAATGTATTGGTGTATGCTCGAGGGATCAACCACGAGGAAGACAACATCATGAAAATCGTTGGTTCTGATTTGACTTGACGATAGCCCATACTCAAGTCAAAGTTTTGACAAGGAAATAGATCCAACAACTGATCACGAGGGCCAATCAATGGAGATATCATCTTTCTTCAACACACACACACGCACAAAAGATATCCCTTAACATGAACTAAGTCAGACAAGCTTTTATCTTCCAACTCTCCAAGTTGTTGTTTAGCTTAACCAACTAGCTCAGGGTATCTGACACAGATTCTTGGAGAAAGCGTGGCTTACAAGAAAACCAATTTGATCACGAGCTCAACATAACAGTCGGGAAAACAACCTGGTGATACTTCTGAGAAGATATTCGAAAAATCACGAACCACCGATATGTTACTAAACTCGAGAACATTCTTGCTTTTCAGGGCAAGACGATGGGACCAAGAGAGTGATGGATTGCCAAAATCCTATCTCAGTGGTCGATGAGTGCACCCGGAGATATGGACTAGGTAGCACGATCAATCTTAGGATGATGATTCAATAACCAACACGCTAAGGATGAAATTGTTGTCCATTAGCTACCAGGCAACGGAGTTGCTAGTAGTATTCATTTCACACATCATAGTTCACTCATCGTCATTCCGGTTGCAACAACCTGGGGACCAAGGAATGAAAAATGATGGCGAGAAGTACCACTGTATCAAGAGTTCATAGGATGTTGTGCAATTGCCATGACAATCTTGATATAAAGATGGTAATACTCCAAGGTAGAACAGAATCAAAAGCTGGATTGGCATTTTGATCTGCGGAATACAACTGCTTTGACCCAATCCAAGATATGGATGAGGTACTGGAGTTTGTTTCTCCTAGTCATTCCGAAATAGAATGGCTTGACAGACCACAAGAATAATTAGGCATCGATGAACGAATGCACACATACTCTTGACTATCAATAGATAGACGAGGGCTTTATTTCTCACCGACCTGCTATCTGCTACCTTTACACTGTACTAATTGTGCACACACTTCACCAATACTCACACTATTGTTTTTTTATGCATGGGTATTTCAGACTCTGACGCAGTGTTGATGAATGCAGAAAAGAAAAGACAGAAGTCGCTCTAGTGTAATTCGAAGATAAGCACTAAGCGTTTCAGCGCTCTAATGGGTGCAGTGTCAGCAGTTGGAGACAGTAAACGTAGCTCTACAGTTGATGATCTCAATTGCCACACACAACTATCTCAGGTGCTTGCTTTAACTTCGTGCTGTCAAATGTGGTTGCATGTTGCATATGGTGTCTAGCTTGTATTGCTTCCAATTTGGTTAAATTGCATCTGCTTACTTTACACATTATACCTTTGATAATGATATGCCTTCCTGTTTTTGATACATACTACATATGTCTATTAACCATGTTCGTACATCAAACTAATGCTATTTTGTATCCCTCGTCAATCACTTATGATGAGACAGTCACCCGAGTGGGTTACTGTGAGACGCCCTACTCGTTTGAAGAGTGCAGTGTCATCCTCCCCACATGATTCTCAAGAAACAACAAGGCTAAATGAAGATAGTCAACGTAGCTCTCTAGTTGATCACCGCAATTCCCCCACACCACCATCGCAGGTGCTTGCTCTTACTTGGCAGTGTGATATGTGGTTGCATGTTGCATATGGTGCCTACCTTGTAATGCTTCTAATTAGGGTAAATTGCATCTGCTTAGTTAACACATTATACCTGTGAATATGACATGCCTTCGTGTTTTTGGTACATAATGCATCTTTCTATTAACCATGTTCTTACATCAAACTACTTTTCTTGTGTATCCCTCATCAATGCTCCTAATTTGTTAAATTGCATCTCCTTAGCTTACACATTATACATGTGAATATGACACGCCTTCCTGTTTTTGGTACATACTACATCTGCCTATCACACCATGTTCTTACATCAAACTAATGTTCTTGTGTATCCTGCGTCTATCGCTTATGATGAGACAATCATGCGCCTGGGTTAATATGAGATGCAATACTTTTATAAAGAATGCAATTTCATCCTCTCCACATGATTCTCAAGAAACAGCAAGCCTAAATGACGATATTGAACGTAGCTCTGTACCTGAAGACCGCACTTACCCTACACCACCATCACAGGTGCTTGCTCTAACTTTGCATTATGATGGCCTTTTGTTGTATGGTTGGAATTTATTTTATTGTGATACAACATTTATGATGTTGCCTCAGGCTGCAGTAATTACGACGCTATTTTTGTATAGTGTAGGTTTATCTTAGTAATGTATTCGGCCGAAAGCTTCGTAGGAGCCCAACATGCCAACATTCGTCGGGCCCATTCCAATTAGGCTAAAAACGATTACGGGCCGAGATTGGCATGTAGCCCACTAAAAATATCTGGGCCTAAATCAGCATAAGCTTTCATATTTTTCTAGTAGGCATGTGCCCATAGTGGGCCTTTAACAGGCCTAAACATAATTTGGGCCCTCAGTAAAAATAGGCCGTTTACAGGTGTAAATATCTTGAGCCCATAAAAACATGGGCCTTTAATAGACCAAAAGTGAGATTGGGCCCTGATTGTGCCAAATAACCCACTAGACTTAGCAGGCCGAAATGGTGGCCCATTTACGATGCGGATCTTTGACAGGCCGAAATTCGGACGGGCCGTAAATGTGTCGGCCTAACACACGGGCCTTTAACAGGCCGGAACTTCGGTCGGGCTAGATTATCGTCATTTTTATATGGGCCGTTAATGGGCCCGATATGACGTTGGGCCACATATGGCCCATGGTTTACGTCCGGCGTTAACATGCCAAAAATGACAACAGGCCGAAAGTGGCCCAAAGCTATAGTGGGCCTCTAACAGGCCGAATGTCACACATGGCCGAATATGACCCAAATCCTTCATGATCGTTTATGGGCCGAAAGTTTTGATGGCCTGTAAATGGGCCCAAATGAAGCCGGACCTTTAACAGGCCGGAAATACACCGGGCCATAATTCGGCCCAATTACTTAGTGGACTATTAACGGGCTAGAAGTGACCATGGGCCGCGTTGACGACAAGTTTAGGACAGGACATTGATGGGCCGATTTGACAGAGAATGTTGGGCCTTTAGCTGGGCCGGCCCATTGTGGTCTGCAAAATCTTGTGGGCCTTTAGCTGGGCCGGCCCATTATGGTCTGCAAAATCGTGTGGGCCTTTAGCTGGGCCGGCCCATTATGGTCCGCTAAATTTTGTGGGCCTTTAGCTTGTCTAGCCCATTATGGTCCGCTAAATCTTATGGGCCTTCGGTTGGGCCGGCCCATTTAAACTTTGTGGTCCACTTTTGGGCCAGTCCACGTGTCAACATATCATAGGCCCATCTCGACCGTTGGATGAGTGACACCTGTGCCAACACGGAGCTGAAGCGTGGATCCGTCAGCCAATGAGAATTTTACATGTGGAAAATCGGCATTGGTCGTGGCTGTTAACGGGTTATCAGATCCAAAATCCGACCCAATAGCTTAACGGCGTTCCGTTACGGTGGATGCCACGTGTCAGTCACCCTTGAAGAAAGCACTTCTGTGACGCGTGATTTATCATCATGGAAGTGGACACTTCCGTGATGATAATTTTGGCAATGTCATGGAACACTTCTACGATAGCGCAGGTATGACTATCTTGATTCTGTCATAAATTTGTCATGGATGTACATGCATGACAGAAAACGCGACCTACTGTGACAAACACGTATCATCATGGAAGTGTATTTTTTTGTAGTGGTTGTTGGGCCTCCAAGTGCATAGGTTTGTAGGACAGTAGCAAATTTCCCTCAAGTGGATGACCTAAGGTTTATCAATCCGTGGGAGGCGTAGGATGAAGATGGTCTCTCTGAAGCAACCCTGCAACCATATAACAAAGGGTCTCTTGTGTCCCCAACACATCCAATACAATGGTAAATTGTATAGGTGCACTAGTTCAGCGAAGAGATGGTGATACAAGTGCAATATGGATAGTAGATAATGGTTTTTGTAATCTGAAAATATAAAAACAGCAAGGTAGCAAGTGGTAAAAGTGAGCACAAACGGTATTGCAATGCTAGGAAACAAGGCCTAGGGTTCATACTTTCACTAGTGCAAGTTCTCTCAACAACAATAACATAATTGGATCATATAACTATCCCTCAACATGCAACAAAGAGTCACTCCAAAGTCACTAATAGTGGAGAACAAACGAAGAGATTATTGTAGGGTGCGAAACCACCTCAAAGTTATTCTTTCCGATCAATCCGTTGGGCTATTCCTATAAGTGTCACAAACCGCCCTAGAGTTCGTAGTAAAATAACACCTTAAGATGCAAATCAACCAAAACCCTAATGTCACCTAGATACTCCAATGTCACCTCAAGTATCTGTGGGTATGATTATATGATATGCATCACACAATCTCAGATTCATCTATTCAACCAACAGAAAGAACTTCAAAGAGTGCCACAAAGTTTCTACCGGAGAGTCAAGATGAAAACGTTTGCCAACCCCTATGCATAAGTTCACGAGGTCACGGAACTCGCAAGTTGATCACCAAAACATACATCAAGTGGATCACGTGATATCCCATTGTCACCATAGATAAGCACATGCAAGAGATACATCAAGTGTTCTCAAATCCTTAAAGACTCAATCCGATAAGATAACTTCAAAGGGAAAACTCAATTCATCACAAGAGAGTATAGGGGGAGAAACATCATAAGATCCAACTATAATAGCAAAGCTCCTGATACATCAAGATCGTACCACCTCAAGAACACGAGAGAGAGAGAGAGAGAGAGAGAGAGAGATCAAACACATAGCTACTGGTACATACCCTCAGCCCCGAGGGTGAACTACTCCCTCCTCGTCATGGAGAGCGCCGGGATGATGAAGATGTCCACCGGAGAGGGATTCCCCCCCTCCGGCAGGGTGCCAGAACGGGACTAGATTGGTTTTCGGTGGCTACCGAGGCTTTTGGTGGCGGAACTCCCGATCTAGGTTATTTTCTGGAGGTTTCTGTATTTATAGGATTTTTTGGCGTAGGTCTCACGTCAAGAAGGTGCCCGAGTCATCCACGAGGCAGGCCCACACGCCCGGGGGGTGGGCGCGCCCCCCACCCTCGTGGACAGCCCGGGACTCTTCTGTCCCAACTCTTTTACTCTGGGGTCTTCTTTTGGTCCATAAAAATCGTCAAAAATTGGCACGTCAATTGGACTCCGTTTGGTATTCCTTTTCTGTAATACTCAAAAACAAGGAAAAAAACAAAAACTGGCACTAGGCTCTGGGTTAATAGGTTAGTCCGAAAAATCATAAAATAGCATATAAATGTATATAAAACATCCAAGGTTGATAATATAATAACATGGAACAATCAAAAATTATAGATATGTTGGAGACGTATCAGTGCACTGGATTGACATGCATCACATGAGGGATGATAGACATCGTGCTTACTTTGGTGAGGCTCTGGACCTCGTGGAGCAGTTTGGCATTGAGCACGTGATCTCATTCTATTTGGATTATGACCCTGAGATTGTGGCCCAGTTCTTTGCCTCGGTCCACTTCCATACTGATGAGGAACGGTAAATTACCTGGATGACCAACGAACAACGGATGACTGCTACATGGAAGGACTTCATGGATTTGCTTCAGGTTCCTGATGAGGGGCTCAACACACCCATTGGTGTACGCCCTCATACCAATTCCAAGTCAGCCGACAAGAACAAGCTTCAGCCCTACCATGTTGAGAAGTTGCTTCCCAGTGGCAAGAAGGCATGGGTATTGAACCCCTTCCTCGACATCATGTATCGCGTCTTCCGCAACTCTCTTTTTCCCCGCATTGGTTACAAGGACAAAGTGCATTCCTATCTTGTGGATATGATGCTCATTTGTGAGGAGGCGCATCTCTCTCAGACTCAACCACTTGATGTCTCACATATCATGTGGTGCGAGCTTCGGTTTGCGGTGTTCACCCGTAAGGTACCCATCTATGGACCTTACCTGTTTCTGTTGATGTCGGAGTAATGGGCCACGGGTAGCCTAACCCGAGCCCCCGAGACTTTCAACACAACGGGGCCGGCTGCGCCCCTCAAAGACGTCAAGATAAAGACTCCGCCTTCTGGCGGACGTTTGGCCAAGCGGCCGACTGGTCGAAGGCGGCCGAATTCCGGAGGGCGGCATCCCGATGGGCTGACTCCTAGAGAGTGGCCTCCAGAGAGGCCGGCTCCTAGCAGTCGGCCCGTGGCGCCCTCAAAGTCTGCGCCCTCATCAAAGAGACAAGACGGGGTATGGCTACAGTGCAAGCCTTCCCCCTGAATCCAGGGACTGACGTGGCCACAGTGCCCCGTACAGGCGGAGATCTCCGCACGACGCGACACTGTTGCATCTCGCCCCATACCTCACAATTGACAGGCGGAGTCCTGTTCCCATGAAGGCCTGTCAGGTACAGCTTGCAGACAGCGGGCCCTACCTGGCAGCCAGAGCCCTGAAGACGGAGGAGGCTGGGGCAGCCGGACCTCGGAGGAGCCGGCTACCAGCAAGCGGCCAATCCCTCCCTCAGGCCCCATACGCAATCAACCAGATGAGACACGGAGTAGCAATAGTGATCGCCCACCAGGCGGCGGGACTATAGCCACGCTTCCCCGACCAAGCCTGCGTCATTAGCGTTACGGCTACAGTGATCAGCAGCCGGCAAGACCAGCAAGCGGCGGGAGCGGCTTGTCGGCTCCGTACCAGACCAGACGGTGGGCCCCACAAGGCGGCGGACACCAGCTGTCGGCAAAGAGGCCGACGACCAGAGAGAATGACAACCTGTCCCTACGCCTGGCCAGATTACCATTGTACCCCTAGGGGTAGGCCTATATAAACCCCCCAGGGCACCCATGCAAAGGGTTCGGCCCTGTCAGGACTAGACACATACCTAGAGGAGGAGAGAGCGAGCCTGCCTTCTTCCACCTCTAGCAAACAGCTCGAGGAGCACCATTGTACCATTTCACATTAGTGATCATGCGGAGACCCCGCAGAGCAGGACTAGGGGTGTTATCTCCTAGGAGAGCCCCGAACCTGGGAAAAGTACGCTGGCGTTCGTGTCTACGCCTCATCCCACTTCCAGGCACCGACGACGTTCTACTCGCTCCCACGATGATAAGCTATCCTTTGGCCTATGTCGCACCCAACCCCTGACATTTGGCGCCCACCGTGGGGCGAGGTGCACCATCTCCCGGAGACCTGTTCTGGATGGGAACCCTGTTCCTTCTTAGTGAGCGCAGCCAGCCTGGCACGCCGGACGGCGTCTGCGCCGAGGCGCTGCATGATGCGGAGGTCGCCTGCGCAGCGAGCTGCCTCGCCGATCTTGGTGGCGAGATTCGCCTCTCCGACGAGCCCGCGTATGACACGGGCACCAATGGCACTGAAGGCCGCCTCGTGGGCCTCCTCGATCAGCTCCACGTCGCCAGCGAGCCTGCTGCTGACTTGGAGTTGGTTGGCTCCACCAACCCGATGTTGGTTGACTCCGACACGGCTTCGCTCGACCCGTTCCCCTCCAATGTGGTAGTCTATGATGAGCCGCTTCCTCACGCGGACAACGTTGGCAGCACCGTCACGGAGGTGCTCGTGATCAGCCACGGCGAGCACTCTGGCGGGGGCGGTCAGGACCCGTTGCAGACGGCAATGCAAGACTTGGCTACGCCAATCCCGGAAGACACCGACGCTGAGACGCTAGAAGCGCGCCGCGTCCAGCTCGTCAAGAGCGCCAGTCGGCTGGCCAGCATGAGACGCCTTTCGCAGGCCTACCAGCGGGAGATGGACCGTGCTGTAGGCGGACTCCGGCTCCTGGTGGGCCTAGCCGCGTTGGCTTGATCAGGCAGCATGGCGCGGCCATCGCCAGCATGTTCAGGACAGACCGTCCCGTCTATGCCACGCCTGCGGAGAACATACGAGCTGCCTAGGCGGCAACAGACGAGCTAGACAAGCTCGAGGGCGACGAGCGTCACCACATGACGGAGCGAGTTCAGCAGCTCCTTGACGCGGCTGCTGAGCAGCAAGATGTCGGGTGCCGCACTGAAGCGCCCAACCGGCGAAACAACGACCCACCACCTCGCCGAGACCAAGGCGCGACATCCCGGATGCCGACTGGTGGCGTCCATGATATAAGAGACAAGGAGACAGCTGCCAGCCGCAGCCGGACTCACATCACCATCGAGCGCGACCAAGACGGACGCCCAAGGGCAGTGCGAGGGCGAGACGACTACCCGCCGCCTCCTCCCCGCAGGGAGAGGTGCATCTCCCCGCCGCCTGTTGACCACCCATCACTCGGCGACCGCCTTGGCCACCGAGAAGGAATCGGAGAAAATGATGCCCGCCACCGGATCGACCGCCTTAATCGGTCTCAGGCGCTAGGAGAGGAAGACGAGCTAGGTCCGCCTTGTTTTGGCCCCCGCATCCGAGATGAGCCCTTTCCCAAAGGGTTCACTCTCCCAAGAGATACCCCCAAGTACACCAGCTCCGTGAAGCCGGAGGACTGGCTGGTCGACTACTCCACAGCCGTCAGCATCGCCAACGGCAACAAGCGCGTTCCCATGAAGTACGTCCCCCTCATGCTCCAGGGCACGGCCCGGACATGGCTGAACAGCCTGAAGCCCCGCAGCGTCAACAACTGGGTTGACTTTACTGAAGCATTCATCCGCAACTTCACCAACACATACAAGCGGCCACCCAAGCCTCGCCAGCTCTCCCTGTGCGTCCAAGGCCCCAATGAGTCGACCCGCGACTATCTCACACGCTGGGCCGAGCTACGCAACTCTTGCGAGGGCGTGCATGAGGTGCAGGCCATCGAGTACTTCACTACTGGGTGCCGAGAGGGCACCCTCATCAAGCACAGGCTCCTCTGCGACGAGCCAGCGACCCTTGACGAGCTGCTAATCATAGCATACAAGTACGCCACAGCCGACTCCTCCATGAAGGCGGAAATTCAAGCCAACGCGTCGGGCAAGGTGGCTCCCCAAGGCCCTCGGACCCCGGCTGGCGACGCCAGTCGGCGACGGCAGCCGAACGACAACAAGCGCAAGGCCGCGCAGCCGGCTTCCACAAGCCGGCAGGTGGCGGCAGTTGAAGATCGACAACCAGAAGGGCAGCCTCATCCCAAGCGTCAGAAGGGCGGCAAGCCTAACTGGCTGCCCGCCTTCTCGTACGAGCAGACTCTTGATGCCCCCTGCAAGTTCCACAGCTGTGTGAAGCCATCCAATCACACCACTCGAAAGTGCCATTGGCTCACCGGGATTGCCAAGGGTGACGGACTCCAGCCCGCTCCCCCTGTCGGCCCGCTGCCTCCTCCCCTACAGCAGTCGGCGGCTCGGCCAGTCGGCTCGTGCAAGATGATTATCCCGAGGAGCATGGGGCCTACGTCGTGTTCACCAGCGTGGCCAACGATAGGCGTAGCAGACGGCAGCAGCGGTTGGAAGTGAATGCAGTAGCATCAGAGACCCTCGAGTTCATGCATTGCTCAGAGAAACCCATTAGCTGGAGCAGAGCTGACCACCCGGAAGTGATGCCAAGCCCCGACTCCTATGCCTTGGTGCTGGACGCCACGTTTGCCATAGAGAGGCGGGCTGCCCGTTTTTCCCGAGTCCTGATAGATGGCGGCAGCAGCATCAACATTCTGTACAAGGATACCATGGAGAAATTGGGAATCAAGCAGAGACACCTTCAGCCCAGTCGGACTGTTTTCCATGGCATAGTTCCTGGCCTTTCCTGCTCACCAATCGGCAAGACTCAGATAGATGTCCTCTTCGGGGACAAAACTCATTTCCGCCAAGAGCCAGTATGGTTTGAAGTGGTGGACCTTGAGAGCCCTTATCACGCACTGCTTGGCCGGCCTGCCTTGGCCAAGTTCATGGCGGTCCCCCACTATGCTTACCTAAAGATGAAGATGCCAAGCTCTAAGGGAATCCTGACCGTAGCAGGAGACTACAAGAAGTCGTCTGCCTGCGCGGCGGAGAGCAGCCGGTTAGCCGAGTCCCTCGTGATCGCAGCAGAGAAACGGCTCCTTGACCGGGTTGTGGCAATGGTAGGCAAGCAGCCGGAAATATCACCTGACCCCAAGGAGTCGGAAGCTGAGGGCTCGTTCAAGCCGGCCAAAGAAACAAAGAAGATACCTTTGGACCCGGAGCACCCGGAGAGGTATGCTGTCATTGACGCAAACCTTGACAGTAAATAGGAAGGCGAGCTCGTCGATTTCCTCCATGAGAATCGGGACATCTTCGCATGGTCCCCCAAAGACATGCCAGGTGTACCGACGGATTTCGCCGAGCACAAGTTACACATCCGATCTGATGCCAAGCCGGTCCGGCATCCCTTGCACCGCCTATCAGAAGAGAAAAGAAGAGTTGTTGGAGAAGAGATAGCCCGGCTCCTGGCAGCCGGCTTCATCATGGAGGTGTTCTATCCAGAATGGTTAGCCAATCCAGTCCTAGTGTTGAAGAAGAACAAGCAGTGGTGCATGTGCATTGATTATACCAGTCTCAACAAAGCATGCCCCAAAGATCCATTTGCTCTGCCCAGAATCGACCAAGTGATCGACTCTACAGCCGGATGCGAGCTGTTGAGTTTTTTGGATGCATACTCCGGGTATCACCAGATCAAGCTGGACCCGACCGACAGAATGAAGACCGCCTTCATCACACCATTTGGAGCCTTCTGCTACCTGACCATGACGTTCGGCTTGAGAAATGTTGGCGCCCCCTTTCAGCGTTGCATGCAGAAGTGTCTCCTCAAACAACTCGGTAGAAACGCTCATGTCTATGTGGATGATGTGGTGGTGAAGACAGAGAAGCGTGGGACGCTACTGGAGAATCTCAGGGAGACTTTCGAGAACTTGCACCGATTTCAGATCAAGCTCAACCCGGAGAAGTGTGTCTTTGGGGTTCCAGCCAGCCAGCTTCTTGGCTTTATGGTCTCAGAGCACGAGATAGAGTGCAACCCCGTAAAGATCAAGGCCATCGAAGGATGGAAGTACCCACCTGACTGCTGGATGTGCAAAAATTTACCGGCTGCTTGGCGTCTATTAGCCGTTTCATCAGTCGGCTGGGCGAGAAGGCTCTTCCCCTGTACCAGCTCATGAAGAAGACCACCTTTTTCGAGTGGAATGACAAGGCGGACGAAGATTTTCTCTAGCTCAAGAAGATGTTGACCACCCCGCCTGTCTTGGCAGCCCCGACTCCTAAGGAACCAATGCTCCTCTACATTGTCGCTACCAGTTGGGTGGTTAGCACAGTCGTAGTGGTGGAACGGAAAGAAGAAGGCAAAGCTCTACCAATCCATAGGTCGGTGTATTACCTAAGCGAAGTAATGTCCACCTCCAAGCAGAACTACCCCCACTATCAGAAGATGTGTTATGGCGTGCACTTTACTGCCAAGAGACTGAAGTCATACTTCCAAGAGCACCCAATCACTATGGTCTGCACAGCTCCGCTTGCTGGGATTATTGGAAGTCGAGATGCCTCGGGACGAGTGGACAAATGGGCCATAGATTTGGCCCCCTACACCATCTACTACCAGCCTCGCACCGCCATCAAGTCACAAGCACTGGCCGACTTCCTCGTCGACTGGGCCGAGACCCAGTACTTGCCGCCAGTGCCAGATTCCACCCATTGGCGGATGCATTTTGATGGTTCAAAAATGCACACCGGTTTGGGAGCCGGTGTCGTTCTCACCTCCCCCAAGGGTGAAAAGCTCAGATATGCGCTGCAAATTCACTTTGCCGCCTCCAACAATGTTGTTGAATACGAAGCACTCATTCACGGGCTCCGGCTTGCCAAGGAACTCGGCATTCGCTGGATCCTGCGTTGCGGAGACTCTAATTTGGTGGTCCAGCAGTCATCAGGCGACTGGGATGCCAAGGATGCAAATATGGCTAGCTACCGCTTTCTCATACAGCAACTCAGTGGATACTTCGAAGGGTGCAAGTTCCTTCATGTGCCAAGAAATGACAATGAGCAAGCCGATGCCTTGGCACGAATCGGCTCCACCCGGCAAGCAATACCAACCAGTGTTGCCTTGCAACGACTCCTCAAGCCGCCCGTCAAGCCATCACTAGAGTCAGATTCCATATTTGTGTCGGCTCATCCTGAAGCAGGCGGATCCGACTTGAGAGCCCCACCAGCCGTCACGGGAACTTCGGCGGACAACCCGGGGACTGCAGCAGTCGGCCCGGGGACTTCATCAACTCAGCAAGCGGTGGCCGACTCCAACCCACCGCCTCCCAGCCCAGCTTCATGGGCCCAGCCCATCCTCAATTTTTTGGTGAAAAAAGAGCTGCCAACCGACGAGATCTCGGCCCGGCAAGTGCAACACCGAGCGGCAGCATATACCATAGTCAATAGAGAGCTTGTAAGGCGCAGTATCACTGGGTTTACCAGCGCTGTGTCGAGCCTGAGCAAAGCCAGGCAATCCTCAAAGATATCCATCAAGGCGAGTGTGGTCACCACGTGGCCTCAAGGGCTCTGGTGGCCAAGGCTTTCCGCCATGGTTTTTTCTGGCTGACTGCCCTAGAAGACGCCAAGAACTTGGTCCAGAAATGCAAAGGGTGCCAGAAATTTTGTTCAAAGCCTCACCAGCCGGCTTCTACACTCAAGACTATTCCCATCGCCTGGCCCTTCGTCGTCTGGGGCTTGGATATGGTGGGACCATTCAAGATAGCAAGAGCTGGCTTGACTCATCTGCTTGTCGCGGTGGACAAGTTCACCAAGTAGATAGAAGCAAAACCAATCAAGAAGTTGAATGGTCCGACTGTTGTGACTTTCATCTCCGACACCACCATCATGTACAGCATACCACATAGCATCATCACCGACAATGGCACAAACTTCTCCAAAGGTGCCTTGGCCCGTTTCTGCGCAACACAGGACATCTAAATGGACCTAGCGTCCGTTGCCCATCTGCAGTCAAACGGCCAGGTGGAGCGAGCAAACGGCCTCATTTTATCCGGCATCAAGCCCCGACTGGTCGAGCCTCTGAAGCGGTCGGCCAGCTGTTGGCTCGACGAGCTTCCGGCCGTCCTCTAGAGCCTCACACAACTTCGAACAAGTCAACCGGCTTTACGCCTTTCTTTCTCGTCTATGGTGCCGAAGCCGTCATCCCGACGGACATAGAATTCGACTCCCCTCGAGTCACCATGTACACCGAAGAGGAGGCAGAAGAAGCACGACAAGACGGCGTTGATCTACTGGAAGAGGGCCGGCTGTTGGCACTCAGCTGGTCCACCATCTACTAGCAGAGCCTGCGCCGATACTACAACCGAAAGGTCAAGCCAAGATCCTTCCAAGAAGGAGACCTTGTGCTCCGGCTAATCCAGTGAACAGCCGGCCAGCACAAGCTCTCAGCACCTTGGGAAGGCCCCTTCATCATTAGCAGGGTATTGGGTGATACGTCTCCAACGTATCTATAATTTTTGATTGCTCCATGCTATATTATCTACTGTTTTGGACTATATTGGGCTTTATTTTCCACTTTTATATTATTTTTGGGACTAACCTATTAACCGGAGGCCCAGCCCAGAATTGTTGTTTTTTGCCTATTTCAGTGTTTCGGATAAATAGAATATCAAACGGAGTCCAAACGGAATAAAATCTTCGGAAATGTGATTTTCTCACCGAATGTGATCCAGGAGACTTGCACCCTACTGCAAGGGATCAAAGAGGTGGTCACGAGGGTGGGGAGCTCCCCCCTAGGGCACGCCCCCTGCCTCGTGGACCCCTCGGTGCTCCACCGACGTACTCCTTCCTCCTATATATACACATGTACCCCCAAACGATCAGAACAGGAGCCAAAAACCTAATTCCACCGCCGCAACTTTCTGTATCCACGAGATCCCATCTTGGGGCCTGTTCCGGAGCTCCGCCGGAAGAGGGCCGTCATCACGGAGGGCTTCTACATCATCCTAGCCCCTCCAATGAAGTGTGAGTAGTTTACCTCAGACCTTCGGGTCCATAGTTAGTAGCTAGATGGCTTCTTCTCTCTCTTTGAATCTCAATACAAAGTTCTCCCCCTCTCTCGTGGAGATCTATTCGATGTAATCTTCTTTTTGCGGTGTGTTTGTTGAGACCGATGAATTGTGGGTTTATGATCAAGTCTATCTATGAATAATATTTGAATCTTCTCTGAATTCTTTTATGCATGATTGGTTATCTTTGCAAGTCTCTTCGAATTATCCGTTTGGTTTGGCCAACTAGATTGGTAGTTCTTGCCATGGGAGAAGTGCTTAGCTTTGGGTTCGATCTTGCGGTGTCCTTACCCAGTGACAGAAGGGGCAGCAAGGCACGTATTGTATCGTTGCCATCGAGGATAACAAGATGGGGTTTATTTCATATTGCATGAATTTATCTCTCTACATCATGTCATCTTGCTTAAGGCGTTACTCTGTTTTTAACTTAATACTCTAGATGCATGCTGGATAGCGGTCGATGAGTGGAGTAATAGTAGTAGATGCAGAATCGTTTCGATCTACTTGTCACGGACGTGATGCCTATATACATGATCATGCCTAGATATTCTCATAATTATGCTCAATTCTATCAATTGCTCAACAGTAATTTGTTCACCCACCGTAGAATACTTATGCTCTTGAGAGAAGCCACTAGTGAAACCTATGGCCCCCGGGTCTATTCTCATCCTATCAATATCCATCACTTTTATATTGTTTTGCTATTTACTTTGCTTTTACTTTTTACTTTGCATCTTTATATCAAAAATACCAAAAATATTCTATCTATCAGATCTCACTCTCGTAAGTGACCGTGAAGGGCTTGACAACCCCTAATCGCGTTGGTTGCGAGTAGCTATCGCTTTGTGCAGGTACGAGGGACTTGAGCGTGGGCTCCTACTGGATTGATACCTTGGTTCTCAAAAACTGAGGGAAATACTTACGCTACTCTGCTGCATCATCCCTTCCTCTTCGGGGAAAACCAACGCAAGCTCAAGACGTAGCAAGAAGGATTTCTGGCGCCGTTGCCGGGGAGTCTACGCAAAAAGTCAATATACCAAGTACCCATCACAATCCCTATCTCTCGCATTACATTATTTGCCATTTGCCTCTCGTTTTCCTCTCCCCCCAATTCACCCTTGCCGTTTTATTCGCCCTCTCTCTCTCTATCCTCCCTCTCTGTTTGCCTCTTTTGTCCGCTTGCTTTTTGTTTGCTCGTGTGTTAGATTGCTTGTTTGTCGCGATGGCTCAAGATACTACCAAATTGTGTGACTTCACCAATACCAATAATAATGATTTCCTTAGCACTCCGATTGCTCCTCTTACCGATGCTGAATCTTGTGAAATTAATACTGCTTTGTTGAATCTTGTTATGAAAGATCAATTCGCCGGCCTTCCTAGTGAAGATGCCGCTACTCATCTGAATAGCTTCGTTGATTTATGTGATATGCAAAAGAAAAAAGATGTCAATAATGATGTCGTTAAATTGAAGCTATTTCCTTTTTCGCTTAGAGATCGTGCTAAAGCTTGGTTTTCGTCTTTGCCTAAGAATAGTATTGATTCATGGAACAAATGCAAAGATGCTTTTATCTCTAAGTATTTTCCTCCCGCTAAGATCATCTCTCTTAGAAACGATATAATGAACTTTAAACAACTTGATCATGAACATGTTGCACAAGCTTGGGAGAGAATGAAATTAATGATACGTAATTGCCCTACTCATGGTTTGAATTTGTGGATGATTATACAAAAATTTTATGCCGGATTGAATTTTGCTTCTAGAAATCTTTTAGATTCGGCCGCGGGAGGCACTTTTATGGAAATCACTTTAGGAGATGCTACTAAACTCCTAGATAATATTATGGTTAATTATTCTCAATGGCATACTGAAAGAACTTCTAATAAAAAAGTGCATGCGATAGAAGAAATTAATGTGTTGAGTGGAAAGATGGATGAACTTATGAAATTATTTGCTACTAAGAGTGTTTCTTCTGATCCTAATGATATGCCTTTGTCTACTTTGATTGAGAATAACAATGAATCTATGGATGTGAATTTTGTTGGTAGGAATAATTTTGGTAACAACGCTTATAGAGGGAATTTTAATCCTAGGCCATATCCTAGTAATCCTTCTAATAATTATGGGAATTCCTACAACAACTCTTATGGAAATTATAATAAGATGCCCTCTGATTTTGAATCTAATATTAAAGAATTTATTTCTTCGCAAAAGAATTTTAATGCTATGATTGAAGAAAAATTGCTTAAGATTGATGATTTGGCTAGGAACGTTGATAGAATTGCTCTTGATGTTGATGCTTTGAAACTTAGATCTATTCCACCTAAGCATGATATTAATGAGTCTCTAAAAGCCATGAGAATTTCAATTGATGAGTGTAAAGAAAGAACCGCTAGGATGCGTGCTTCCAAAGATGCCTTTATTAAAGCGTGTTCTTCCAATTCCTATGAAAATCAAGATGAAGATCTAAAAGTTATTGATGTGTCTCCAATTAAATCTTTATTTTGCAATATGAATCTTGATGAAACTGAATATGATCTTCCTTTACCTAGAAGGCGTTCTAAAAATTCGGAGTGTTTAGATCTTAATGATGAAATTGATGAAAGTGGGATTGAAAGAAATAAAAATCTAGATGTTGCTAAACCCACTATATTGGATTTCAAGGAATTTAATTATGAAAATTGCTCTTTGATTGATTGTATTTCCTTGTTGCAATCCGTGCTAAATTCTCCACATGCTTATAGTCGAAATAAAGCCTTCACCGAACATATTGTTGATGCCTTGATGCAATCTTATGAAGAAAAACTTGAGTTGAAAGTTTCTATCCCTAGAAAACTCTATGATGAGTGGGAACCAACTATTAAAATTAAAATTAAAGATCATGAGTTTTATGCTTTGTGTGATTTGGGTGCTAGTGTCTCTACTATTCCCAAGACTTTGTGTGATTTACTAGATTTCCGTAATTTTGATGATTGCTCTCTAAACTTGCATCTTGCGGATTCCACTATTAAGAAACCTATGGGAAGAATTAATGATGTTCTTATTGTTGCAAATAGGAATTATGTGCCCGTAGATTTCATTGTTCTTGATATAGATTGCAATCCTTCTTGCCCTATTATTCTTGGTAGACCTTTCCTTAGAACGGTTGGTGCGATTATTGATATGAAGGAAGGGAATATTAGATTTCAATTTCCATTAAAAAAGGGCATGGAACACTTTCCAAGAAAGAAAATAAAATTACCATATGAAACTATCATGAGAGCCACTTATGGATTGCCTACCAAAGATGGCAATACCTAGATCTATCCTTGCTTGTTATGCCTAGCTAGGGGCGTTAAACGATAGCGCTTGTTGGGAGGCAACCCAATTTTATTTTTATTCCTTGCTTTTTGCTCCTGTTTAGTAATAAATAAATTATTTAGCCTCTGTTTTGGTTGTGTTTTTTGTGTTTAATTAGTGTTTGTGCCAAGTAGAACCGTTGGGAAGACTTGGGGAAAGTCTTGTTGAACTTGCTGTAAAAAACAGAAACTTTAGCGCTCACGAGAACTGCTGTCATTTTTATTTGAAGAGTGATATTTAGTTAATTATTTTTGAGATGATTAATAGATAAATTCCTCACGTCCAGCAATTTATTTTAGAATTTTTGGGGTTCCAGATCTTGCGCTAGCTACAGATTACTACAGACTGTTCTGTTTTTGACAGATTCTGTTTTTCGTGTGTTGTTTGCTTATTTTGATGAATCTATGGCTAGTAAAATAGTTTATAATCCATAGAGAAGTTGGAATACAGTAGGTTTAACACCAATATAAATAAAGAATGAGTTCATTACAGTACCTTAAAGTGGTCTTTTGTTTTCTTTCGCTAACGGAGCTCACGAGTTTTCTATTTTGAGTTTTGTGTTGTGAAGTTTTCAAGTTTTGGGTGAATTCTTTTGATGGATCATGGAACAAGGAGTGGCAAGAGCCAAAGCTTGGGTATGCCCATGGAACCCCCAAGATAATCCAAGGACACCAAGAAGTCAAAGCTTGGGGATGCCCCCGGAAGGCATCCCCTCTTTCGTCCACTTCCATCGGTAATTTACTTGGAGCTATATTTTTATTCACCAACATGATATGTGTTTTGCTTGGATCGTCTTGTATTATTTGTGTCTTTGTTTGTTAGTATGCCACAATAATCCTTGCTGTACACACCTTTTGAGAGAGCCATACATGAATTAAAATTTAAAGAATGCTCTATGTGCTTCACTTATATCTTTTGAGCTAGATAATTTTGCTCTATGTGCTTCACTTATATCTTTTGAGCGTTATAATTTTGCTCTATGTGCTTCACTTAGATCTTTTAGAGCACGGTGGTGGATTCGTTTTAAAGAAACTATTGATCTCTCATGCTTCACTTAAATTAATTTGAGAGTCTCTTAATAGCATGGTAGTTTCCCTAATAATAATATGCTTGGTATTCAAGATGTGTGAAACTTTCTTTTGAGTTTGTTGAATACTAAGAAAAGATTGAAGCATGATAATTGTTTTGAGATATGGAGGTGATAATATTAAAGTCATGCTAGTTGAGTAGTTGTGAATTTAAAGAATACTTGTGTTGAAGTTTGTGATTCCCGTAGCATGCACGTATGGTGAACCGTTATGTGATGAAGTCGGAGCATGATTTATTTATTGATTGTCTTCCTTATGAGTGGCGGTCGGGGACGAGCGATGGTCTTTTCCTACCAATCTATCCCCCTAGGAGCATGCGCGTAATACTTTGCTTTGATAACTTCTAAATTTTTGCAATAAGTATATGAGTTCTTTATGACTAATGTTGAGTCCATGGATTATACGCACTCCCACCCTTCCACCCTTGCTAGCCTCTCTAATACCGCGCAACTTTCGCCGGTATCATACACCTACCATATACCTTCCTCAAAACAGCCACCATACCTACCTATTATGGCATTTCCATAGCCATTCCGAGATATATTGCCATGCAACTTTCCACCATCTAGTTCATCATGACATATCCATCATTGTCATATTGCTTAGCATGATCATGTAGTTGACATAGTATTTGTGGCAAAGCCACCGTTCATAATTCTTTCATACTTGTCACTCTTGATTCATTGCATATCCCGGTACACCGCCGGAGGCATTCATATAGAGTCATACTTTGTTTTAGTATCGAGTTGTAATCATTGAGTTGTAAATAAATAGAAGTGTGATGATCATCATTCAATAGAGCATTGTCCCAAAAAAAGAAGGCCAAAGAAAAAAAGAAGGCCCAAAAAAAGGGGCAATGCTACTATCCTTTTTTCCACACTTGTGCTTCAAAGTAGCACCATGATATAGCGAGTCTCATATATTGTGCTTCAAAGTAGCACCATGTTCTTCATATAGAGAGTCTCATATGTTGTCACTTTCATATACTAGTGGGAATTTTACGCTATAGAACTTGGCTTGTATATTCCAATGATGGGCTTCCTCAAATTGCCCTATGTCTTCGTGAGCAAGCAAGTTGGATGCACACCCACTAGTTTCTTTTGTTGAGCTTTCATACATTTATAGCTCTAGTGCATCCGTTGCATGGCAATCCCTACTCACTCACATTGATATCTATTGATGGGCATCTCCATAGCCCGTTGATACGCCTAGTTGATGTGAGACTATCTTCTCCTTTTTGTCTTCTCCACAACCACCATTCTATTCCACCTATAGTGCTATATCCATGGCTCACGCTCATGTATTGCGTGAAGATTGAAAAAGTTTTGAAAAAGTTAGAGTATGAAACAATTGCTTGGCTTGTCATCGGGGTTGTGCATGATTTAAATACTTTGTGTGGGGAAGATGGAGCATAGCCAGACTATATGATTTTGTAGGGATAACTTTCTTTGGCCATGTTATTTTGAGAAGACATAATTGCTTTGTTAGTATGCTTGAAGTATTATTATTTTCTATGTCAATATAAACTTTTGTCTTGAATCTTTCTAATCTGAATATTCATACCACAATTAAGAAGATTTGCATTGAAATTATGCCAAGTAGCACTCCGCATCAAAAATTCTCTTTTTATCATTTACCTACTCGAGGACGAGCAGGAATTAAGCTTGGGGATGCCTGATACGTCTCCAACGTATCTATAATTTTTGATTGCTCCATGCTATATTATCTACTGTTTTGGACTATATTGGGCTTTATTTTCCACTTTTATATTATTTTTGGGACTAACCTATTAACCGGAGGCCCAGCCCAGAATTGCTGTTTTTTTGCCTATTTCAGTGTTTCGGATAAACAGAATATCAAACGGAGTCCAAACGGAATAAAATCTTCGGAAACGTGATTTTCTCACCGAACGTGATCCAGGAGACTTGGACCCTACTGCAAGGGATCAAAGAGGTGGTCACGAGGGTGGGGGCGCCCCCCTAGGGCGCGCCCCCTGCCTCGTGGGCCCCTCGGTGCTCCACCGACGTACTCCTTCCTCCTATATATACACACGTACCCCCAAACGATCAGAACAGGAGCCAAAAACCTAATTCCACCGCCGCAACTTTCTGTATCCACGAGATCCCATCTTGGGGCCTGTTCCGGAGCTCCGCCGGAAGAGGGCCGTCATCACGGAGGGCTTCTACATCATCCTAGCCCCTCCGATGAAGTGTGAGTAGTTTACCTCAGACCTTCGGGTCCATAGTTAGTAGCTAGATGGCTTCTTCTCTCTCTTTGAATCTCAATACAAAGTTCTCCCCCTCTCTTGTGGAGATCTATTCGATGTAATCTTCTTTTTGCGGTGTGTTTGTTGAGACCGATGAATTGTGGGTTTATGATCAAGTCTATCTATGAATAATATTTGAATCTTCTCTGAATTCTTTTATGCATGATTGGTTATCTTTGCAAGTCTCTTCGAATTATCCGTTTGGTTTGGCCAACTAGATTGGTAGTTCTTGCCATGGGAGAAGTGCTTAGCTTTGGGTTCGATCTTGCGGTGTCCTTACCCAGTGACAGAAGGGGCAGCAAGGCACGTATTGTATCGTTGCCATCGAGGATAACAAGATGGGGTTTATTTCATATTGCATGAATTTATCTCTCTACATCATGTCATCTTGCTTAAGGCGTTACTCTGTTTTTAACTTAATACTCTAGATGCATGCTGGATAGCGGTCGATGAGTGGAGTAATAGTAGTAGATGCAGAATCGTTTCGATCTACTTGTCACGGACGTGATGCCTATATACATGATCATGCCTAGATATTCTCATAATTATGCTCAATTCTATCAATTGCTCAACAGTAATTTGTTCACCCACCGTAGAATACTTATGCTCTTGAGAGAAGCCACTAGTGAAACCTATGGCCCCCGGGTCTATTCTCATCATATCAATCTCCATCACTTTTATATTGTTTTGCTATTTACTTTGCCTTTACTTTTTACTTTGCATCTTTATATCAAAAATACCAAAAATATTCTATCTATCAGATCTCACTCTCGTAAGTGACCGTGAAGGGCTTGACAACCCCTAATTGCGTTGGTTGCGAGTAGCTATCGCTTTGTGCAGGTACGAGGGACTTGAGAGTGGGCTCCTACTGGATTGATACCTTTGTTCTGAAAAACTGAGGGAAATACTTACGCTACTCTGCTGCATCATCCCTTCCTCTTCGGGGAAAACCAACACAAGCTCAAGACGTAGCATTGGGTAACGACTCCTACTACCTCATCGACGCTCAGAAGCCTCGAGCACGCAAAAGAGACGACTCCGGCAGGGAGACGGAGCGTCCGTGGAATGCGAATCTCCTTCGAAGGTTTTACAGTTAAAAAGTAGTATGTATCACGCCGACTTTTGTATTGAGTACAAAGACTCCTCGTTCCCCGAGTAGAGCTCGGGGACTGCCCTTCTTTATCTATAAAACAAGTATTACGTCTATCATTTATGTCATTTCATTAATCTGTCTAGCACCAGGTTCGACCAGTTGATCCGGGGACTTGCCGCCTTGTACTATGAGATGCTTCCTCAGCCAGACAAGTAGTGTGTTGGCACCCTAGCTTTCTCCTGCCAGAGGCCGCAGCCTGCAGAGCAGCTCTTCGATCGACAGGAGTCAAGGCAAAAAGGGCGCCTGCATGAAAAATGGCTAAGGACTTAAGGCATTTACATAGTCCAAGCCGGCTTCTCGCCTCACCAACCGGTTGCCGAGCAACCTGCCGGCCGGCTTCTACTTAACTTGCCAAGAAAACTCTAGCCGGCCAAGTACTTGCCTTCCCAAAAGTGGCTAAGTACTTCACCCAGCCACAGTCCGCAGAGCGGCTTTTCGGCTGGCAAGACGGCAACCAAGGGAAGGCGGCAAAGGAAAAAGTCCAAAATAGTAGAAGGCAAGGAAAGGTAGAACTCGGATAAAATATTTACACATCAAAGGCCCTTGGCCGACATCCAACATAAGTTCCAAATACACCCCGCGGGTGGAATTGTGCGAAGCTAACAAAATTCGTTGAGACTAATAAACAGGGAGAAATAAAAAGTAAAGTGGCAGCCTAGGGATCGGCGGACGGATTCGGTGGAGTGGTGGAGTCGATGGCGCCGGCTGGTCGAGCGGCCGGCTAGTCGTCCCCGCTTGGTCCCCTCCAGCGGCAGACGGCTCATTCGGGTGCGGCTCCTTGCTGGAGGCACGGTCGAGTTGGGGCTGGCCGTCCGCTTTGACCTCTGGCGCCTCCTCTTCACCTTCCTCCTCCTCCTCGTCTTCTCCCTCGTCACTGGAGTCGATCACCTCAGCCGAGTCCTCGCCCTCCTCCGGGTTCAGCCCAAACCACTTTGGCGGCGCCTCGGTGCCGTCCTCAGCCAGCTCCGGGATGAAGACTCTGGTGTCGGTGTACTCGGCGATGGCCGCCGCCCGCTTGACAAGTTCGCTCTCCACTGCCACCAGCTCCTCCTGGGCCTCCTGTCGAATCGTGGTCAACTGGGCTAGATCTAGCCCAGGGTACCACGCCTTGACGAACTCCAAGGCCCAGCGCGCTCCGGCCCGGGCCAAGGAGCCCTTCCACACCTCAAGGCGGCCAGCCGCCACCTCTAGCCAGTCGGCAGTCTGGCTGGGGGTGCGCGGGGCCAGCCTGTCGGGCCACAAGGCGGCGATCGCCTGGGCACCGGCATGCTGAAGGCGGCACAGCATCCGATGAGTCGGCCGAAGACGGGCCTGGATGCTGAGAAGCTGCTCGCGAAGGGTGCGACGAACATTGGCGGCGATCCTCTCGCCTTCCGCCCTTCGTTCTTCACGGTCGGCCTCGATAGCCTGGTTGGAGGCACCAGAGTGGCCTGGAAAGAAGTCTGCCATGACTAAGCAAAAGAGTCAGAAGAAAAAGAGAAAGAGGTCGGCTTGGCTAGAGGCCAGCGACTTAAAAGAAAAGTAAAGAAGGACGCCTACTGTCAACCATATCCTTGATTTCGCCAAAGCCGGCCGTCAGCATCGCCTCCTTGTTGGTCCAGGCGGAACGTTCGATCTCGAACTCGGCGAGAAGACCCGCCTCCTTGTCCTCCGCCTCCTTCTGGGCCTTCTGGAGAAGCTCTGCCTGCTCCGCCAGCTGCATGGCTAGCCGGTCACGTTCTTCAGCCAGCTTGCTGCAGTCTGCCTCTTTAGCATGCAGCGCGGCGTTGGCTTCGCCCAGTTGCCATTGAAGGATGGCGTTGGCCTTTGCAAAATCAGAAAAGGAAGGAAATGACAACAATCGGCAAAGAAAGATGTAGCGCCAGGAAGATCCAGCCCGACTGCTCAGCAGTCAGCCTGGATCTCGGGGACTACAGCCCGCGGGTGCGCCAATGCGCCCCCGCAGAAAGAAGAGGACTTGCTCTGGCTCTCCGACAAGTCAGCAGCGCGTTGATCCAACTCCTGGACTCTGGAGTTGAAGGCGGCCGCACGGAGGTTATGATAGTCCTGCAGCAAATATATTAGTACTCGGAGCTTGCGAGTTAGAGTTTCGGGCCGCCTGCTCAGCAGCCGGCCCCGAACTCGGGGACTACACCTAGTGGGTGCGCTGGCGTGCCCCCATGAAGCTATACAAAAATTGAAAATAAAGGAGCAAGAGGTATACCCGGATGTCCTCTCGCGACTCCAGGAACGCCTTGTTGCAATACTTGAGAGCATCGGCCTCGGCGTGGAGTTTGGCTTGGATCTCAAGGACCGCCTTGTTCAGGTGGGTCGTCCTGCCTCCCCGCGCCCATCCAGCGGGCGCGGTTGGTCGCCTCGGTGTCCAGGATGGAGGAGCTCACGGCGCCGACCTCCAGTGGGCATGGCGCCGAGGCCGCCTTCACAGGACGGTGGCGTAAGGGTGTGCGGGCCCTGGGAGTTGGGCCCATCACCATCTCATTTCTGGCCGGCGGCACAGGTGGGTTGGCCGGCTACTTATCTCGTGCCTTCTTACAAGGTGGGGGGCACGATCACATCCGAAATGGCGGCGTCGCCGCCCTCCCTCTCCATGGTAGGATGCTCGCCGCCGGTTTCCCTAGTTTGTGCCACGAACTCTGGTGGCGGCGGCGCAGAGTTCAGGGGGACGACGAACGTCGCCGACTGATAGCGTGCGGCTTCCTCAGCCCGCTTCTTCGCCGCATCAGTGGCCTCGGCCTCTGCCAGCTTCCTCAGGGTGGCAGCCCCCGCCCTGTCCGCCTCCGCCTTCTCCAGGCGGGCAGCATCCTCGCGCACCTCCCGCGCGTTCCGCTCCGTCAACTCCCGAAGGTCGGCGGACGGATCGATCTGCCGGGTGGTGGTGGAGGTCTCCACCGACCCCACGATGGAGGCGGCGACCGACTTCTCAAGAGTGAGCGGGGCCCTAAATCAAGGGGAACGAAGTAGAGAAGACTCAGATGAGATCGTCAAGAAAGGAGAAAGTACGAAGGAAGTCAGAACTTACGCAGAAACCAGCGGCGGCGTCTTCACCACCTTGCGAAAGCGGTCGGCTTTCGCGGCCGCTTCATCCCGCTTGGTCGCTGCAGCCGAGCCCCTGGGTTTCTTCGGCCGGCTGCCAAACAGGCTCGGCGTGGCTCTGCGCTTATGTGCGCCGCCTCGGGCTGCCGGCACGCCAGACGAGCTCGCGCCCTGTTGGTCGGAGCCCGGCTGGCGGCGTGGGACAACTTCCCCCCCCCCCCCGTCGTCATCTGGCCAGTCCTCGAGGCTGGCTCCGAGCCCTGAGCCGCCTGCAGTGCCGGCTCCTCCCTCGGCGTCGTCCTCCAAGGTCGCCGCCCCCAAGTCGGGGTCATCTACGTCGCTCTCCGCTCCATCAGGGAGAAATCGATGCTCCAGCCCTGCGGCGCCGGCTGCCGGCTGGAGGAGGGCGCTCTATCCAAAGAGCTGGCTGGTCAGATTAGACAAATGGAACCCGGTAAAGAGGAGGAAAAATAGAAGGAAGGGAAAATTACCATAGGCGGGGGGTTGGCACGGGAATACGGCTCCTTGCCAAACTACCACTCCTCCGTGAACTTGCAGTTCGCAAGGTAGTTCAGCATGTGAGCTACCTCTGCGTGAGGCATCTCTTTGGTGCACAGCCGGCTTGGATCCCGATGACCGCTCATCTGACTTATCATGTGAGGGCGGCCCTGGAGCGGGAGCACCTGGCGCGCCACGGAGGCGGACAGCAAGTCGGACCCGGTCAGGCCCTCCGACTGTACCAGCACCCGGAGTCGTGTGACGGCGGCGGCTCCAGAAGGCGATAGCGTCTTGGCCCGGTACGACCAGTTAGGCCGCTTCCCAGTCGGTGGGCCGGCAACGTACGCCGGCAGGTTGACCCAGTCACCCTCCGCGAAGATGCTCTTCACGTAAAAGTACGACTGTTGCCACAACCTCACCGATTGGGTCAGCGGGATGGAAGGAAATGGATTGTCGGCCCCCGGCCTCCGCACCACGATGAAGGCGCCGCACTGAGCCGGCACCCCCGCGATGACGGTGTCGAGCTTGGAGTAGAAGAACTCCCCCCAGAGCTCGATGGTGGGGAGGACACCGAGGTAGCCTTCGCACAAGGTGACGAAGGCGGATAGCAGCACCACCGTGTTCGGGGTGAGGTGGTATGGCTGGAGATTGTAGAATTCGAGGAAGGCTCGGAGAAAGCCGCTCGCCGGCAGGCCGAGGCCGTGCAGGCAGTGCGAGCGAAAGATGACCCGCTCGCCCTCCTCCGGCGCCAGCGATATCTCCCCCTTCGACGCGAAACGAACCCCCACGTAATCCGCGCGGGGCAGCCGCCGCGTCTGGCGGTGGAAGTCGATGTGGTCCTCGTGAACTGTGGAGCCGTCCTAGGCTCCGGCGCGCGCCATGAGAACGAGGGGCTGATGGACGAGCTAGATGGAGACAAGATGCGGCGGCGCTTCGGCAAGGCTCGGGCGCTGCAGCAAGGAGAAGGAGAAGTGGAAGAAAGAGTGGGGTGGAGGGGCGCGCGTGCGTTCCCGCTTCCTCTCCTCCCCCTACTTATAGCCTACGGGCTACGAAGCCGAGGGGTGGGCATGGGAACATGGGATTAACTGTGCCCACGACCCCACACCCCCACCTTTACCGCGTGAATATTGCGCGCAATAACTCCACGGAGAAGCCCAACCGCCTACCTCGGCCGCCGCGGATCTGCTCACTACCCGAGGCCCGATGGTGGCGGGCCCGGCCTACAGTCGCGTCCCATCATGCGCGTGGGCTGGCAGGCCTACCCAGCCAGCCAGCGCCACGTGGCATGCCCGCAACAGACGGCAGGCAGAGAAGCCTATCAAGCACGCCACCTGATTCCCACCAACGCATTCAAAATCCCAGAAGGATTCAACTGGATGCAACCGATTCCCGCCGGCCGACTCCTCATGAGTCGGACGGAGCTTCCTTCAGGGCACCCAGAAGAGGAAACTATTGAGGCTCCCCGGCTCCTCAACCGGGGCCCCTCACCAGCTTTGGGGATTACTGTCGGAGTAATGGGCCACGGGTAGCCTAACCCGAGCCCCCGAGCCTTTCAAGACAACAGGGCCGGCTGCGCCCCTCAAAGATCTCAAGATAAAGACTCCACCTTCTGGCGGCCGGTTGGCCAAGCGGTCGACTGGTCGAAGGCGGCCGAATTTCGGAGGGCGGCATCCCGATGGGCCGACTCCTAGAGAGCGGCTTCCAGAGAGGCCGGCTCCTAGCAGTCACCCGTGGCACCCTCAAGGCCTGCGCCCTCATCAAAGAGACAAGACGGGGTATGGCTACAGTGCAAGCCTTCCACCCGAATCCAGGGACGGGCGTGGCCATAGTGCCCCGTACAGGCGGAGATCTCCGCATGACGCGGCACTGTTACCTCTCCCCCCATACGTCACACCTGACAGACGGAGTCCTGTTCCCACGAAGGCCTGTCAGGTACGGCTTGCAGACGGCGGGCCCTACCTGGCAGCCAGAGCCCTGAAGACGGAGGAGGCTGGGGCAGCTGGACCTTGAAGGAGCCGGCTACTAGCAAGCGGCCAATCCCTCCCTCGGGCCCCATACGCCATCAACTAGATGAGACACAGAGTGGCAATAGTGAATGCCCACCAGGCGGCGGGACTGTAGCCACGCTTCCCCGACCAAGCATGCGTCATTAGCATTACGGCTACAGTGATCAGCAGCCGGCAAGACCCGCAAGCGGCGGGAGCGGCTTGTCGACTCTGTACCAGACCAGACGGCGAGGCCCACCAGGCGGCGGGCCCCAGCTGTCGGCAAAGAGGACGGCGACCAGAGAGAATGACAGCCGGGACCTACGCCTAGCCAGATTACCATTGTACCCCTAGGGGTAGGCCTATATAAACCCCCAGGGCACCCATGCAAAGGGTTCGTCCCTGTCACGACTAGACTCATACCTAGAGGAGGAGAGAGCGAGCATGCCTTCTTCCACCTCTAGCAAACATCTCGAGGAGCACCATTGTACCATTACGCATTAGTGATCATGCGGAGACCCCGCAGAGTAGAACTAGGGGTGTTATATCCTAGGAGAGCCCCGAACCTGGGTAAAGTACACTGGCGTTCGTGTCTACGCCTCATCCCGCTTCCAGGCACCGGCGACGTTCTACTCGCTCCCACCATGATAAGCCATCCTTTGGCATATGTCGCACCCAACCCCCGACAGTTGATCACGATGACTTGGGAGAAGCTCTATCCCGATGATGAGTTTCTTGCCCTTGACTGGATTCGTCATGAGCCCATCAAGCTCCGTGTCAAGCCCAGTGGGCCAACACTACTAGCCGTGCTGAGGCAGCGGCTGCTTAGATGGATGTGGATGCAGATGAGATTAAGGAGGAGGATGCTGATGAGGACAGCTCTGCTGGCTACTCGCCTTTATCTTCTGAGCCCTCTTGGGCTAAGAAGCTGAAAAACAAGATGAAGACTCTGTTCTGCATGCAGGCCAAGGGGTAGTACCGGTCTCATGTGGCTCAGAAGGAGAGTTGCCGCCGAGACAAGCGGATCTTGAGGATGTTTGGCGAGCAGATATCCAATGGGTCTGAGAGGGTCATCACGCCAGAGGCAGCCTGGATGGCGAAGCAGGTCTACAAGTGGACTGATTCTAAGGAGGACAAGGAGGAGACCGTCCCTACTGCTGAGTCTGACGAGGAACGTGCGAGTGATTACTCCGCTTGAGCCACCACTTGTGTTGTAGGTGTCCTCTCTGCCTTTTTGGTGTCTCGATGCCGAAGAGGGGAGAGTGTAGGATTTGTGAGTTGTGAGTCGTGTTTTCGTTTGCTTTGTCGTTGGACCTCGTTTGCTTTGGTTTGGTTTGCACTTGTGAGTCCTTTTATCATATGGTGTAAGACATATGCACTCTTATTGAGCCTATGCTATCTTGTGCTATTTACATTATGCTCATATTTACTACTTGCTTAGTGTTAGCCTTTTTGTTGCAAGCTATGCATTGTCTATAAAATATAGGGGGAGTGTTGATCCTAGTATGTGTGTCGTGCAGTCCAAAGCACCTATCTAGAAAGCACACATCTAGGGGGAGCCATCTATATTTTAGAGATGTGGGGTTTGCTCATGTTCTATATTATCTCCCTTTGTGCAAATCATGTATTGTCATCAATCCACCAAAAAGGGAGATATTGTAAGGGCATATTTATCCCTTATTTATTTTGGTGATTGATGACAGTGCTTTTGCGGACTAATCGTGTGCATTGAGTATTTCAGACATTTCATCACTAGGCACAAGACTATTTGGTGCCCCTCGAAGACTATTGAAGATGGCATTTCTCTACGTTTCTTTTCGGTGGATTTGAGTCGTAGGAAAGCCGTACTATTAAGAGGGGTCCGCTTTGGAAAGGTTTGGGTGGAATCATCACGTACACGTCTACTCCTTTGCACCGCCTTTCCTTTGGCACTTTGGAGCATCCTCCGTCTTTTCGTGTTTATGCAAAATGTCGTGTTTGCTGAACTGGGGCATGTAGTAGTACTGCTCCTAGAAGCGCTAGTACCACAGGCCCTTGCGGTAGTACCGACCTCTAGTGCGCTAGTACCGCAAGTGCCCACGGTAATACCGCTTCCTTGGAGCGGTAGTACTGTGGCCTCTGGCCAGGTGCTGCTGCTATTGCGGTAGTAGGGCGGATGTAATTTTTTACATCTGCACCCTACACGGTATTACCACGCCAGGTGCGCAGTAGTACCGTGCCCTCTGGCCAGGCTCAGCAGCTTACGCGGCAGTAGGAGCGGATGTAATTTTTTACATCCGCACCCCGTGCGGTAGTACCTCTCCTGGCTTGCAGTACTACCATGTCGGATTTTTGCATAGATCCCAACTCAGCGGAAGTTGCCACGGATGTATTTTTATATGTCCGTGCCTTCCCAAAATCTGGACTATCCCTGCCTTGCAGTAGTACCGCAAGGGGGAGCGGTAGTACCGCACCAGCAGTTCTACCGCTCTCTGCTTCATTGCATCTAGGCTGGTCTGGTTTTTGCTGCACGGGCGGTAGTACCACGGGGCCCTGTGGTAGTACCGTGTGCCCTCGCGGTAGTACCGCGTCCCCGGCGCGGTAGTACCGTGCTACGCAGGCTGAGTTGGTGAATAACGATTGGATTTGTTCTTCCACTATATAAAGGGTGTCTTCTTCTCTGAGTTGACCACCTCCTCCACCCCTAAGCTCCATTGTTGCTCCCAGCTCCATTTTCGCCCGATCTCTCTCCCTAGCCAATCAATTTTGTTGATTTTCTAGGGATTGGTTGAGAAGGCCCCGATCTACACTTCCACCAAGATAAATTTGATTCCTCCACTCATCCCTTGCGGATCTTGTTACTCTTGGGTGTTTGAGCACCCTAGATGGTTGAGGTTAACGCGGAGCCATATTCCATTGTGGTGAAGCTTTGTGGTGTTGTTGGGAGCCTCCAATTAAGTTGTGGAGATAGCCCCAACCTTGTTTGTAAAGGTTCGGTCGCCGCCTCCAAGGGCACCAATAGTGGAATCACAGCATCTTGCATTGTGTGAGGGCGTGAGGAGAATATGGTGGCCCTAGTGGCTTCTTGGGGAGCATTGTGCCTCCACACCGCTCCAACGGAGACGTACTTCCCCTCAAAAGGAAGGAACTTCGGTAACACATCCTCGTCTTCACCGGCTCCACTCTTGGTTATCTCGTGCCTTTACTTGTGCAAGCTTTTTTGTGTTATATCCCTTGCTTGCTTGTGTACTTGTTCTTGTACCATTATATAGGTTGCTCACCTAGTTGCATATCTAGACAACCTATTTTGATGCAAAGTTTAAATTGGTAAAGAAAAGCTAAAAAAATGTTAGTTGCCTATTCACCCCCCCCCCCACCCCTCTAGTCAACTATATCGATCCTTTTATCCATGATATCCATGTCCCAACATGGAACAACCTGCAACTGCACCTGCAACTAGCAATGCTATAAGAGGGGCTGAGCAAAGCGGTAACATAGCCAAACAACGGTTTGCTAGGATGGTGGAAAAAGGTTAGAGGCTATCATGGCAATTTGGGAGGCTTGAAAAACAAGTGGTAGGTAGCGCGACATAGCGATAGCATCGAGACAACTAGCATAGCAAAGATAGTTGTGAGATCCAAGGTGACGGTCATCTTGCCTGAAATCCCGCTAGGAAGAAGATCGAATCCATGAAGTAGACAAACCAACATAGTCGAATGGATCCTCACAATCGCAACATAACCAGAACTATCAAGGAGAAGCGCAACCGGAAAGAAGCAAACAACATGGTGAACCAACAAGCATAAGCATGGCATGATGCACAACCAAGTACTTCCTCCGTTCCTAAATATAAGTCTTTTTAGAGATTTCAATAAGGACTATATACGGATGTATGTAGACATATTTTAGAGTTTAGATTCACCCATTTTGCTCCATATGTAGTCTGCATTGAAATGTCTAAAAAGACTTATATTTAGGAACGGAGGGAGTATGATGCATGTCCGGTTTAATGAGTCATGGCATGGCAAAGTGCAACAAACAATACTACAAGTTAAGTGGAACTCAATATGCAACGAGTTGCATATTGAAGAAACACCACATTTAATTATTTAGTTCGCTCTCGTTAAAGCTACTCAACAATATTAAATGTTGGTTAACATGGCAAGAGGTGAAGCATAATTGAACTACCTATCTAGGCAAGTTTAAGTGATGCCAGAAACAACAAACAGCAATTCCGGTAAATTCCCACATGTCATTTATCAATTTAATGCAAACAACATTCTTAAACATTTTTAAATGTTGTTATCATGATGCGGATGACATATACAAGTTTTATGCAATTTTATGAAAATTTTGACATGAGCATGTTATGAAGCATTTGTCACCGTGGTGAAATGAAAAGGGTTCCATGGCAACTACAAGGGAAATGGTGCCACGGCAACATTCCGATGATCCGGCAACTCGTCGAGATTGCCGGTGCAAAAGAAAGTGTGGATGTGCAGAACATGCAAAAGATGATGGGGTGATCCTGGAATACCGGGTTCCCACAGGTCGGCGGCATGGCAAACAAGGAGGAACGTGCAATGACAACTCAGACACGGTGCAAACACACACATATCATACGACACACGTGCATTCGTTCCCGGGCGTCGTCTCGGGGTTATACCTTTGAAGCGTGCCTTTTCGGAACGGATCAAGTTCGTCGAGGGAAGTAGTGGTACATGGGTCGTAGTGTAAGTGGTCGTTCACGGTCGACGTGGGAAGTTGTGGTACATGTGTCGAAGATGAACTTGACGAGTCCGAGGTCTTCGGCCGATGACAGTCATACACGTATGGAGTGTAACTTGACGTTTCCATGTTCTTCGGAGTCATCATGTAGTCGTTTGTGTTATAGTCAAACTTAACGAAATACACACCGGTTGTAGTGGTACACGGCTCATAGATGTTCGGGTCATCGGTAGAGGTACTTGACGCATCACCGGGTGTAGTCGTACAAGAGGGTCTTGACGAATATGAAGGGGTACTGGGCAACCCAAAATTACTCCTATTCGAGGAGGTCTCGGTCTTGGAGTTGGCACAAGGCTCACAAGGGACGCAGATGCGGAGAGTCAGCAAAACATGGGGGTGGTAACGGCAGCAGCAAGCATGGAAAGGCTCGAGCGCCAACGACGCCAGCAAAGCAAAGGAGCATCAGGGTTCATGTCATAGCAGAGGCAAGAGCGGGGCACGAGGAGCAAGGCAAGCAGCAACACAAGACGCGGACAGAGGTGCTGGCAAGCACTTATGGTGGTGGAGCAGGGGCTCCACGCGAACAGGGTCGCGGTGGAGGTCGCCGTCGGGCGCGCAAGCATGCCGAGCAGGGCGCCCTCAGGTCGTGCAGAAGAGGGGGCCAGAGCAAGGGAAGGAGGGCGACGCAGAGGTGAGGCGTGGAGCAGCGACGGTCGCCTGCGGCGAAGACATGAGATCGCGACGGCATCCGGAGGCGTGATGGTGGTGGCGGGCCGGCTCGATCCGGCCGGATCCGGGCACGACGGTGGCGGGAAGGTGACTGGCGGGGTGGTCGAGCTCGAGGTGGGCTTGGGCGACATCCAGGGTCGGTGGCGGCTGATCTCGGAGCAGCAGGCGGTGGCCATGGAAGGCTCTCGGTCTTGGGAACAAGCGCGCATACGCGGGGGCGAAGCAAGGAGGCGGCGCGAGCATGGAGGAGGGGATGAAGGGCATGACGACGGTCTCAGCTCACAACAGAGCAACGGGGAAAGTACAGCCATCGGGATCGGGCATCGGCGTGGCTGCCATGGACCTGGGAGCGTGTGTGTGTGTGTGTGTGTGTGTGTGTGTGTGTGTGTGTGTGTGTGTGCGTGTGTGTGTGTGTGTTGAGTGTGTGGTGGCGCTGCAGGGGGGAAGAGGGGAAGATGGGGATTGATCGGGAGAGATGAAGGGGATCGAACCAGGGGTGCTAGGGTTCGGGAGGAGGCTGGGCCTTAGGGTAGGGATGGAGATGGGCCGCCTGGCTGGGCTGCTGCACTACTCCTCTCCCTCTCTCTGAGTTTCTCTTTTTAGAAAATAGAGAGAGACCAAAAAGAATCAAGAGAAAAGGCCATGGAGAAGAATAAAATTGTGGGATATTTTTGTAAGGCTTTATGGAATATTTCCAACCCAACAAAAGTGGTTCCAGCAAAAAAGGCGAAGTTAAATCCAAAATTATTTAACTTACACCAAAGGAGTTTGAATGGAGTCTAGGATTTTGGAGTGTCCAAAAATGTTGAGAATTTAGACAGAGCCTCGATAAATGGGAAAATAATTATGGGCAAGGTCAGAGAGTCAAAACTTGAAGAAGGAAAGGCCAAGGGATTTAACATGCACGTGTGTTGTGGTAAATTACAAATTAATGGAATATAATTGTATATCTCCCAAATAATATTGGGAGGATATATGTTATAAAGAGAAATCACCATGTGCATTTCCCTCGATTTAAATGGATCAAAGGTCCATACAATTTATTATGTGAGTTTTAGTTGGTTTGTGAAACTGATGGCATGATGACATGATGCAATGCAAATGATGCTATGAAGAATGCAACAGACAAATAAAACACATGGTGAAACTCGGAATCCATGGAAGGCATCTAGAGCATCGGTCTCGGGTCGTTACAACTGTCCTCCACTTACAAGAGATCTTGCCCCGAGATCTAAGGATGGCAGCGGAGCAAAGTGGAATAGGAAGAGGTATAACGAAGTTGCTTCTTCAACAAACGATTGAAACCAATGAACCATGAGAGGTTAAAAAATTCCAAGGAAATAATACAACGGAGATGAACGAAGTTGAAAACACTCCATCAGAAAAGAGGTACAAGGAACATTGTGGAAACCTTATAGGTTGAAAGACAAGAAACAAGAGCTTAACTAATCAAAAGAATATGAAAGCACACCGGTATAACGAGATAGCCAGGGAACAAGAATGACAGAATTTGGACGGCACTTCGGTAGAAAAGAGAAGGAAAACTTAATAAGATGAAAAGAACTTGAAAAGAGAACACCACACTCCAGTTAAATGGATAACCATGAAAAGAACATGATCTTGACAAACAAGATGATACTTGACGAGAGCAAGAGCACAATGCCTTTGGAAGAAATGAAAGAATGAAATGAAAAGAACGGAGAAACAACAACAACTTCCACCATCAATGAACATGAAGGAGCCTTCCTACGAAGAAGGGTTGAACGGAGTTGTTGGAAAATCAATGGCAAAAGATATGATTTCCAATGGTCTTATGGAAAACATCCCAAAATTATGAGGTGAAGACCATCCTATAACGGAATCAATTAATTTGATTGAGAACACCAAAGAGATGAAAAACTTGTTTCCCCGAGAGGATAGGAGAAAACATGGATCATTGATAAGAACCACAAATAGCAACATTCGCTATGGAAGGCTTTAGGTGGAATCTTTACCAAGATAACTCCAACGAAGAGATTGATGGATTTAAAATACCTCATTCTTGACAACATGACTTCGTGAAACACAAAGTGAAATTGTGAAGAATGATATAAGACCACCTCAAAAGATAAAGTAGAAAGAAATGCACTTCGGAATGCAAGAATGCTTGAGCTCCAACAAGAATCTTGAAGAATATTCCGAGAATGGATTAAATTCTTGATGAACCACCATAAAGAAACTCTTCAAAGAACTCTGGATAGATAAAAGGATAATGGAAAGCAGTTGAAAGTTGAAAAGAACAAAATGGATCCATGCAATGATTTAGATGGTGTTTCGTGATGAGATAACCGAGAAAACTTGGCACTCCGGTAAAGAAAAGATGAATCACTTAGAACCAAGGAATTGATATCACGAACAAACTTCGGAAGATTGAATTAAATCACCTTGATGAAGCAAGAATAAGATTTATGTCATGCTTACCCTTCATTAACTTAAATTAATGACAAGCAATGGATTTGGCATACCACTAAAAGGATTGATACAGCTTAAACTTGGGAAAGTCTTCAACGAACCACCGGTAGGATTGGAAAGAACGAATGAAATGATACGATAATAAAGGAATATGAATGTTGAATGAACCACCCTAAGAATTGAAAACGAACGAAGAAAAAGAACAAATCAACGGGAAGAATTTGAAAACGAACGAGGATACTTGAGGGAATTTAGATACAATAGAACAAAGAGATCACGAGCTGACTAAAGAATACTTGAATGAAGCACCGGTAACTATTTGGAGAATGAGAGATGAATGTTGAAAATGAAGAATTCTTCTGAAATGATGGCCTTCGGAGAATCGAGAACGGAAAGAACTCCTGAAATGCTTCGGATGGGTATGAAAAGAATTTCTCATGATCGAAACAATTTGAGGGGATAGCAACAAGCTTGAACCACGAATCTTTAAGAGATTGGAAAAGGATTTAAGAGAAGCTCTTCTTCGGTCTTCAACACTGAGAATAACAACGAGGAACACCACCAAATTGTTAAGACACTCCGTAACAATGATGAGTATTAATGTTGAGCCAAAGATGAAAAGAATCTAAAAGCAATCTTAGAGAAGGCAATTGACTGATGAGAATCCATTCTTACGTCAAACTTTGAAAATAATTTGAGAATAACTCTGGAAAGAAAAAAAACTAAAAGAGTCAGGTAAGATCCTAGGAAAAGACATGTGGGTTAGGGCCCACTCAAAAGAAACATCGTTGGAAATGGTTGCTTGAAATAGAGATTGCAGCGGTTGATTTGAATGGCTTGAACGAGATATCAACCTCGAAATAACTTGAACGGATTAAGAATGGAAACATGAATCTTCTGAGATATCTTGAGCACTCTGGGTATAAATAGAGAGAGGTGAATAAATAAGAGGTGCACCGGCATGAGAAAGCATATGAAAGGATGAAAGGGACATGATCAACACCGAAATCTTGAATTTAGCCCATCGGAGAAGAAAGAACGAAGAATGATAAACTTGTAGAGCATCTTCATGAGAACCATCGGGTAAGAACATTGATTGAAAAGAATGAAGAGACTTCACATGAATAAAATGGATACTTGATTAAGAAATCTGAATCTTTGAAGGAAAAGGTTGGGATGGTGGGAAAACAAATACAACTTGGGACGGATGGAGCGAACACCATTGAGAAAACTGATAATTGATCTTGCAAATGGGGAAAATGGTAGGATCATCTTGACGAGAAGCGAACCGGTGAAAAGAATTGACATGACAATCTCAATGATCAAGAAGGACTAGTACTCCCATAGAAATATGAGAACGCCGCTTAGAAAGAGGCATGGAATCAACATCTGACTTTGAAGCAACTCGAATACCACAACTCAAAACAAAACAAAGGATCGGGCTTGCAGAATAAGCCGGAAACAAACATATGATAGAGATTTCGTCCGAAAATTTCATGGTGGGGCTCATACGGGCTCGATCATACAGCACCATCATGTACAAGGCAGTGCACATGACATATGAAGCGTCCCCGAGTCAGCATAGCCAAGGACTCTTTAAGACATGATGATACCATTGTAAAAATGACCATGGATAGGCGGACCACTAGACGTCAAACCCCAATCTCATATCATGCATCTGTCGGAAAGATATCCTAGGTAACTACTTGAATTCCCACCTATTAACTTCGGAAACTTTATGGTTATGCAATCTGGTGTTGGGGATACAGGGAGGCACAAATATCTCACACAACTAACAAATCCTACACTCCAACTATATACATCCATCAACACATAACCAAGAAAAGCTCAGAAATTGTGTACCTCGGACCTTTGAAAACATCTGATATACTAGATGTGGCAATACATCTGATCGCTCTCCCCAGTACTGGGTGTCGTCAAACTACTCTCACCACAAAGAGTATAGAAGCGTTTTCGATGTCGGCGACCTCTGGTATTCCAGAACTGAAACAATAAGCACTATGATAAAAACACCTTGGAGCTCAACTCCCCGGGATGCCACAACCCCTAAATGTCAGGAGGCACCAAGATAGAATTCCCGTCACAATGATATCGCAACGATCCAACAATACCCGCGTGATCCAAAAAAAGTTTGAGTGAAAAAGAGGAGAGTGAAGTCAAAACATCTACGTCAGGAGTCCTCACCAGAGCGATGAAGGGGATAAGGAGTAAAAAGAATTCCTACTCTCTAATATAACTAAGGCTCAAAATAGTTTTCTTCTAGACTCAACAACGGCAGCGGTTTGATCAATCAAGGGGGCTCCTAAGGTCGGTAAGGCTCTGATACCAACTTGTAGCGCCCAAGATGCGATTCTATCCCAATCACGTGATGAATTCATGATTGGGGCACAACCGCATTTCGAGCGCATAGCAAGGTGGATATAATTACAACATACCATGTACTGAATAGATGAGAATATACAAGATAAAGGCTTACACTCGCCACAAGCTGCATCATTCATACAATAGTTCATCAATACATAGCGATCATTCTACAGAAGAGCAGGATCCAACTACGGATGAAATCAAACGACCGACATCCACCCTGCTAATCCCAGGCACCCGACCTGGAACCTATTCCCTTGATCGAAGAAGAAGCAGAAGAAGAACTCCAAACAATCAAGCATCGCTCTCACATCAGAACATCACTTTACCTGTACCTGCAACTGTTGTTGTAGTAATTTGTGAGCCACAAGGACTCAGCAATCCCATCATCATGGGTATCAAGACTAGGAAAGCTTAATGGGTATGGAAAGGGTAAGTGGTGAGGTTGCAGCAAGCAGCTAAGCATAGTATGGTGGCTAACTTACGAGTACAAGAGTAAGATGAGCAACTACACAAACGGTCGCAAACTAGGAATGATCAATAAGTGATCCTAAACTACTTACGTTCAAACATAACCCAACCGTGTTCACCTCTCGAACCTCCCCGAAAAGAGACAGTCACAGTTACGCACGCGGTTGGGGTATTTTAAATGAGTTACTTCAAGTTCACTACAACCGGATATTAACAAATTCCCATCTGCCACATAACCGCAGGCACGGCTCTTGAAAGTTTAAACCCTGCAGGGGTGTCCCAACTTAGCCCATGACAACCTCATGATCCGTGGAGACAATCCTCCATCATGGGACCCTCCAATCAGACTCGGAATCCTGGTGCACAAGACATTTCAACAATGGTAAAACAAAACTAGCAAGACCGCCCGATGTGCCGAAAAATCCCGATAGGACCCGCACGTATCTCGTTCTCAGGGCACACCGGATGGGACAAGCTATGAGTAAAACCAGCCTTCGAGTTTCCCCGAGGTGGCCCCGCAGGCTGCCTTGTTTGGACCAACACTCAGAGCAGCATTGGCCCGGGGGGTTGATTAATTATCCTCGGGTGCTAGCCAGCCCCTATGCAAGTTTTAGTTGTTATTAGGCAAATGGTAAAACCAATGGTGGGCCTTGCTGGAAGAGTTTTATTCAAAGCGAACTGTCAAGAGGGGCCCATAAACCATTACCGCGTTAGGGATGCAAAATCAAGTAACATAACACCGGTATGACGGAAACTAAGGCAGCAAGAGTGGAACAAAATACCAGGCAAAAGGCCGAGCCTTCCACCCTTTACCTAGTATATAGATACATTAATTAAATAAGAGATATTGTGATATCCCAAGATATCCATGATATCCATGTCCCAACATGGAACAACCTGCAACTGCACCTGCAACTAGCAACGCAATAAGAGGGGCTGAGTAAAGCGGTAACATAGCCAAACAACGGTTTGCTAGGATGGTGGAAAAAAGTTAGAGGCTATCATGGCAATTTGGGAGGCTTGGAAAACAAGTGGTGGGTAGAGAGACATAGCGATAGCATCGAGACAACTAGCATAGCAATGATAGTAGTGAGGTCCAAGGTGACAGTCATATTGCCTGAAATCCCACTAGGAAGAAGATCAAATCCATGAAGTAGACGAACCAACATTGTCGAACGGATCCTCACAATCGCAACGTAACCGGAACTATCAAGGAGAAGCGCAACCGGAAAGAAGCAAACAACACGGTGAACCAACAAGCATAAACATGGCATGATGCACAACCAAGTATGATGCATGTCCGGTTTAATGAGTCATGGCATGGCAAAGTGCAACAAACAATACTACAAGTTAAGTGGAGCTCAATATGCAACGAGCTGCATATTGAAGAAACACCACATTTAATTATTTAGTTCACTCTCGTTAAAGCTACTCAACAATATTAAATGTTGGTTAACATGGCAAGAGCTGAAGCATAATTGAACTACCTATCTAGGCAAGTTTAAGTGAGGCCGAAACAACAAAGAACAATTCCGGTAAATCACCACATGTCATTTAGCAATTTAATGCAAACAACAATTTTAAACATTTTTCAATGTTGTTATCATGGTGCGAATGACATATACAAGTTTTATGAAATTTTATGAAAATGTTGACATGAGCATGTTATGAAGCATTTGTCACCGTGGCGAAACGAAAGGGGTGCCACGGCAACTACAACGGAAATGGTGCCACAGCAACATTCCGATGATCCAGCAACTCGTCGAGATTGCCGGTGCAATAGAAAGTGTGGATGTGTAGAACATGCAAAAGATGGTGGGGTGATCCTGGAATACCGGGTTCCCACGGATCGACGACATGGCAAACGAGGAGGAACGTGCAATGACAACTCGGACACGGTGTGAACACGAGCATCTCATACAACACACATGCATTCGTTCTCGGGTGTCGTCTCGGGGTTGTACCTTCAAAGCATGCCTTTTCGGAACGGATCAAGTTCGTCGAGGGAAGTAGTGGTACACGGGTCGTAGTGGAAGTAGTCGTTCACGGTCGTCATGGGAAGTTGTGGTACACGTGTCGAATATGAACTTGACGAGTCAGAGGTCTTCGGGCAATGGAAATCGTACACGTACGGAGAGGAACTTGATGTTTCCATGTTCTTCGGAGTCATCATGTAGTCATTTGTGTCGTAGTCGGACTTAACGAAATACACACCGGTTATAGTGGTACACGACTCGTATATGTTCGGGTCATCGGTAGAGGTACTTGACGCATCACCGGGTGTAGTCGTACAAGAGGGTCTTGACGAATCTGAAGGGGTACTTGGCAACCCAAAATTACTCCTGTTCAAGGAGGTCTCGGTCTTGGAGTTGGCGCAAGGCTCAGGGCCACTTTGATTTGCAGGATTATAAAAACATGGGAATAGGAAAAACATAGGATTGGAATGTCATGCTCATCTCAATCCTATAGGGTTTTAGGTTGTTTGAGCATCATAGGAAAACACAAAGGATTCTTTCAAAGAAGTTTGAGTGGATGCTAGAAATCCTATGGGAAGTAGTACAAAAAATTCCTTTAGAAAAATTCTTATAGGATTCAATCCTATGAATCAAACAATCAACATAGGAAAAATTCCTAAGGATTCCAATCCTTCAAAATTCCTATGCAAATCCTTTGAATCAAAGGAGCCCTCACAAGGGACGCAGATGCAGAGAGTCAGCAAAACATGGGGGTGGTAACAACAGCAGCAAGCATGGCAAGGCTCGAGCGCTAACGACGCCATGGGCATGCAGCAAAGCAAAGGAGCATCGGGGCTCATGTCATAGCAGAGGCAAGAGAGGGGCACGAGGAGCAAGGCGAGCAGCAACACAAGACACGGATAGAGGAGTTGTTGTCGGGCACTTATGGTGGTGGAGCAGGGGCTCCACGCAAACAGGGCCGCGGTGGAGGTCGCCGTCGGGCGCGCAAGCACACCGAGTAGGGGCGCCCTCGGGTCGTGCAGAAGAGGGGGCCGGAGCAAGGGAAGGAGGGCGATGCAGAGGTGAGGTGCGGGGTAGCGATGGTCGCCGGCGGCGAGGACATGAGGTCGCGACGGCGTCAGGAGGCATGATGGTGGCGGCGAGCCAGCTCGATCCGACTGGATCCAGGCGCGACGGTGGCGGGGAGGCGACTGGCGAGGTGGTCGAGCTTGAGGTGGGCTTGGGCGACATCCAGGGGCGGTGGCGGCTGGTCTCAGAGTAGCGGGCAGTGACCGTGGAAGGCACTCGATCTTGGGAACGAGTGTGCATACGTGGGGGCAAAGCAAGGAGGCAGCGCTAGCATGGAGGAGGGGATAAAGGGCACGACGACGGCCTCGGCTCACAACAGAGCAGCGGGGAAGGCACAACCATGGGGATCGGGCGTCCGCGTGGCTGCCGTGGACCTGGGAGTGTGTGTGTGTGTCGAGTGTGTTGTGGCGCTGCAGGAGGAGAGGGGGATCGATCGGGAGAGATGAAGGGGATCAAACTAGGGGTGCTAGGGTTCAGGAGGAGGCTGGGCTTAGGGAAGGGATGGAGATGGGCCGGCCTGGCTGGGCTGCTGCACTACTCCTCTCCCTCTCTATGAGTTTCTCTTTTCATAAAATAGAGAGAGACCAAAAAGAATCAAGAGAAAAGGCCATGGAGAAGAATAAAATTGTGGGATATTTTTGTAAGGCTTTATGGAATATTTCCAACCCAACAAAGTAGTTCCAGCAAAAAAGGCAAAGTTAAATCCAAAATTATTTAACTTGCACCAAAGGGGTTTGAATGAAGTCTAGGATTTCGAAGTGTCTAGAAATTTTGAGAATTTAGACAGAGCCTCGATAAATGGGAAAATAATTATGGGCAAGATTAGAGAGTCAAAACTTGAAGAAGGAAAGGTCAAGGGATTTAACATGCACGTGTGTTGTGGTAAATTCCAAACTAATGGAATAGAATTTTATAGCTCCCTAATAATATTGGGAGGATATATGTTATAAAGAGAAATCACCATGTGCATTTCCCTCGATTTAAATGGATCGAAGATCCATACAATTTATTATGTGAGTTTTAGTTGTTTTGTAAAATTGATGGCATGATGACATGATGCAATGCAAATGATGCTATGAAGAATGCAACAAACAAATAAAACACATGGTGAAACTCGGAATCCATGGAAGGCAACTGGAGCGTCGGTCTCGGGTCATTACACGTAGTTAACTTCTTCAGCGGCTTCCGCGGCAACGTGTTGCTCCTGGATCGACAGGTCGGGGCGAACGACAGCCACCTCGCCAACGTCCGATGGAGAGGCCATGATAAAACTCTTCTTGGCCAAACGCTCATCGGGCTCCCTGGGATACGTGGTCGAGCTTAGACTATGACATTCTGGAGCAGGGGATGTGGATCTGGCGGGGAGGGACACCGCAGGCCTCATCTAAAAACTCAGGGGAGTGGGGCGACGGTATGGGAATCGCTCGGTAACGTGAACTTTATTATCTAAGCTAGGAGGAACAGGCAGACCAGTAGGGGTTGGCGGCAGCGGCGGCCGTGAGCTAGGGTTCAAGGGGGGGAGGGGCGGGTGGGGGACTGGGGATGGGGTGGTGTTTGAGGATACGCCGCGGCTACTGAAAATTTTAGTAATGGTGGGTGGAGATGGTGGTGGATGATGGCGCTTCAAATGCCTCGGCTGCTGCAATTTTACTATAAGGTCGGTGCTGGAGGAGTGTGGGCGAGGGTTGAAGTATGACGGCTACTAAAATTTGGGTAAAGGAATTGATGCGGGGTGGGAGTGCCCAAGATCGCGCACAGTCCAATAACAATATGCGTGTATCATAATAAGGAAAAGTGGCGCAGAACCGCCAATTTTTGCAACGCTCAAGGCGAGTAGTTTGTTTTTTATATTTCTAGCTAGCTGGTCTATCGCACATGGTTCGTCCTAATTTCCAAATAAACTTACCCGCCTTTAGCTTGCACGGGTGGTGGTTTTACAGCGCACTTGCATCGCACACGGTTAAGCCAGTACCTCCACACTTTGCTCGCGCTTGCGCGGTCGTGGTGATTTTACAGTGCACTTGCATCGCACACGGTTGAGCCAGTACCTCCACCTTTGCTCGTGCTTGCGTAGGCGTGGTGATTCACAGCGCACTTGTATCGCACACGGTTAAAATATTATACCCATGTCTGTTGAGCATCATCAGAGTCTTTGCAGCAAAAAATAATGTTAGAGAGGGTCAGAAGACAACCACACCAGCATGTGGCCCAAATATATTTGAGTGAAAAGGGTGGTCTGTGATGTTCAACATTCCAATGCACAACTTTGACCGCGCAGGCCCATGGTTGGGTGCGTCATCGAAGATCGATGAGAGGGGCCAGAAGTCAAGAACCACCTGGAAGTGGCCAAATATATGTAGGAATATTTTGGATGTTTGAAACTTTAAATACACAATGCATAACTTTGGTGGCACCTGCCTCGCAAACCCGAAAGCACCCTTGGATATATATATATATATAGTAGCACTATTATAATCCCAGGATTAGAATAACTATTTGGATCACGTCACACCCCTATATACGGCCCGGTGGACTTTCTCGAACTCCCCGTACCCGCGCAGGAAAAAAACACCCACTCTTCCACCACTTTCCCTCAATCCCCAACCTCCCCCGATCTCTCCCCGCTCTTCGATCTCCCGGCGCCGCTGCCCCCCGCTTCCCCTGCCTCCCGGCGCCGCCGACCCCCGCCCCTGCCTCCCGGCGCCATCGTCCCCCGCTTCCCCTGCATCCAGGCGCCGCCGCCCCCGCTTCCCCTGCATCCAGGCGTCGCCACCCCCTGCTTCCCCTACCTCGAGGCGCCGTTGACCCAACCTTCCGCCGCCTCCCCTTGCTCTGGTGCACCGCCCACCTCTACCAACCGGCGTCGGAGCCGTCCCTCGCCCCGGATCGCACCGCCGCCACTGTCCCACGATGGGGATCATGCCGCACGCATCGTCCCACGATGGGGATCGCGCCACTGCAACCGCCACTGCCCCACCTCCCATCGTCGGGATCCTGCTACCACGCGACTACCACCGGGATCCTCCCACCGTGTGTCCTTCATCCACCTGCTGCTGCGAACTTCTTCCACCCGCCACCCTGACCTTCTTCCCTCCCATGCCTCCGGCGGCCGCTCTCGCATCAGATCCCACCGTCAACCGCCACCTTGATGGACCTATGCGGTGGTGGATCCCACCATGATGGACCCGTGCCGCCCAGTCTTCCCTCGCTGCGCCCAGCTACTCCTCCAGATGATGTCCCCGCGACGAGCGTCGCCTCGATCCTGATGCTCTGTCCCCCATCCCCTGTCTCGTGCACACAGTTCTTGTTTGGCCCTGTGGCGTCTGGATGCAGCAGTTCAAACATGTGAGTTTGTGAAGGAAGATGGATACAGAGGTTGCAGATTGCAAATTATTTTCTCTGAAAAAATTCAGTAGTAACACAGGCAGCAAATCACTTTCTAAAAAAATTGCTACTCTTTCTTCATTTTATTTTACCTAGAAGTTCATATAAATTCACGCGACAGAAAATACCATTTACATGTAAATGATGTGAGGATGTCGAATATAAAAAGCACACATTCAAATATAGTAAAACTAGTTTACAAAAAAACTAGGATTTTTTGCCGTTACTAAAATAAATAAAACCAAGAAGTCCAAATTTTAAAAAAGGAGTAGTTTGATGTTTATACAAAAATCATATTTTTCTCATAATTAATGAATGAAAAACAAGAAGTTCAAAAATAAAAAAACGAGAAGTTCAATTTTTAAAAATAGAGGATTTCAAAAATCACAAAAAAGGATTTTCATTATTTCAGAAACAAAAAACTCTAGAAGTTCAAATTTCAATAATGGACCGGTTCAATATTTATAGAAAACTAGGATTTTTTTCATTACTAAATGAAATAAAATAAGAAGTCCAATTTACAAAAATAGAAAAATAAAAGTTTAAAAGGTTTGTTGAAAGAAGTTCAAGTGCTCTTTCCGGGGAAGTTCAAAAATTCTAGCGAGAGAGGTTCACCTTGTATTTCCATGTTCGATTTTTCGTAAAAATCGAATACAATTCTTTACTCAAAAATATAAAAAGGTGAAGTTCAAATTGAAATAAGAGAGAAGTTCGGAGTTTATTAAAACCTAGGATTTACGTATTCAAAAAATAAAAACACAACACCATTTTTTGCACTTATAAAAACAACTCATAAATGAAAAAAATGGTTGCTAGAAGTTCAAGTGCTCGGCGAGGAAAAGTTGAAAAATTCTTCTGAGAGAGGTTCACCGTGTATTTAGATGTCCAAAATACATTAAAAATATGTTATTTTTTGTGTTTTAACATAATTCTCTCAAACCAGAGAGAAGTTCAAAGTGATGACAACCGGAAGTTCACGTACTATATGGTGTGTATTTCATATAAGAAAAAATACAAAAAAAGTGAAACAGGGTGAAGTTCAAACAGAGATGCCCCAGAAGTTCAACTACTTCACGTAGTGCAAAAAACACCATGTAAAAAATCAGCACGTCAAAAACAGAGTGAAGTTCGAACAAACATGCCCCAGAAGTTCAACTACTTCACAGAGTGCATTTTCGTTTGCGATGAACGCATAAATCATGATCTCACCATTTTTTAATTTACCTCAAAACGACAGGAATATCCTTTGTGTAAGTTCAAGTCCTCGGTCGAAGAAAGTTAAAAAAATTATTGTGAGAGACGTTTGTACAAAAGGAATATTATTTGTGTAACACTAACGAATGGATGAGAAAATTACAAACAAAAATACCTCACAGAAGTTCAACGTGAAAACAGCAGGAAGTTCAACTACTACGCTGAATGAATTTTAGATGAAAAACTTTTAAAATCGTCGCGAGTATGAAAAGATGATCAACACGGGAAACTTGCGTGCTTACAGCAGCTTTCCATCGGTATATCACCTGCTCAATTCCGGTGAATGGATGGAGAGTTACGAGTAGTGGATGGAGACCTACGAGCAAAAAAATCACGTGAAAAACAGAGTGAAGTTCAGGTACACGCGTCGAGAAGTTCAGGTTCTTCACGCGGTGGATTTTCGAAGAATCTGTTTCGCAATAAAGGCAGAACAGATGATCCCGTCGTTTTCAAAATTACTTGAAAACAGCTAGGAATCAGAGAAAATCATCAACATGAAAAAGTTTCGCATTTTCCGTACCTTTTCAGCGGTATATTATTTGCCCCATTGTGATAAAGTTTGTAGAAATTACGATGAAAATATGTTTTTCCATTTTCAAAACTGACTTAAAACCGTAAAGAATTGGGAGAAACAATACATACCAAAAAGTTTTGCATTTGTTCAAGCTTTCCAATGCCATATCATTTGCTGCATTCGGACGCATGGTTAAAAAATTAGCTCGAAAATATGAACTCTGTAGGACTTGGACCATTTTCTAATTACTCTTAAACCATTCAAAATTAAAAAAAAACTTTCAAGATGAAAAAGTAGCGCATTTTCATAAGCTTTCCAACGTTGTGTCATATGCCTTCATTGGATTAGCCGTTTAGAAATGACATTGAAAAAACGAACTCAGTTGTTCGGTTTACGAAATTTTACGTTTTTTCAAATTACTCTTTAACCATAGGGAATTAGAGAAAACTTTCAACATGTGGAAGGAGCGGTTTTGCATCAGCTTTCCAACGCCATATTATATGCCTCATTCTGATTAACGGTTTAGAAATGCGATCGAAAATACGATTCACGTTTTTTGTGCGAAGAAAAAACGGTTTTCAAAACTGCTCTTAAACCGCTTATATTTTTCCAACAATTTAAGTTGGGTCATGATATTGATGTCCATAGCTTTTCAATGATATATCACAAGCCCCATTTGGGCAATGTTGGCGGAAGTTCAACCTAGTTCACAGGGAAGTTCAACGTACTAGTAATGGGGCAGGTCAGGTTATGATCAGAATATTATTCTGATTTCATGATCAGAATAGTGTTTATGTGTATGTCTATATATATGATAGTACTATTCTAATTCCAAGATTAGAATAGTTATTTGGATCACGGCACGCCCTGTATATAGGGACCGATGAGCTCCTCCCGGACTCGAACCGCCACGCCAGCATCGTCTAAAAAAGGCCCCTCCCCCTCCCCCGATCCCATCGCCACTGAGCGCCCGCCCCTCGACCAACTCGCCTCTGGTGCCCCACCCTGGACCCCCCGCCGTCAGTGCCGAGCCCCGCCCTGAACCTCCCCGCCCTCCCCCCTCGCTACCTTCCTGGACCTCCACAGTGAGATCCCGTCGCCGCCGCATGGATCCAGCTTCGCATGAGATCCTGCCGCCGCCGCGTGGATACAGGCACCAACCCTGCTGGCCGTCGTGACCCAGCAACCCACCGCACCGCTCGGCTCCGGCGCACCTCCCGTCCCCGCCTCCTTCCAGCTCATCGCCGCCCACGCTTCATTCCGACTCGCCGCCGCCCTTGCCTCGTCCTGGTGCGCTGACGACCCTGCATCCTTCCAGCGCGAGGTCGCACCCGCCTCCTCCTGGCCCGCCACCGCCTCCAACTACTACCGGGCCGAGGCCGCCGCTCCAACCTTCTCCTAGCACGCCCCCGCCCCCGCCTTCACGGCGAGGTGGATTTGGACTTCAGGCTGTACAAAGAGCAGTCCGGGGATCCACAGACATGCCCATCCTCGTCTGCCTCATACGCCGTCAATAGCTCTCTGTTGCCGCGTCTGTAATATACCTCTGTTCTTGTCGTGCCGGCGAAACCTGCAGTCAAAACTCTGGAGTGCTCCATGCGGCCCGCTGAAGTCCACATTGGGGTGCAGGCACCGTCCAAACAAAAAAGAACATTATTGTGAACTCTAGTTTATCTCGTGACTCTTGCAAGGAATGATTTCAGATGTTTATTGTGAAAGCTCTGTTTCGCCCCGTACTGGGCGTGAATTTTGCCGATTTTGGATGCCTGTTGCAGGAATGCTCGGTTTGTGAGTTGTATTTTCGAAATTATCGTTTCTAGAACTCAAGAGATGGCATCTTTGCTTCACCCAATTATCCAACCATGGCGGCTCTGATTGCTGTAGATGCTCTTGTTTACTCTGTACCGTCCCAGTTTGATCGACCACATTGGGGTGTCACCCAAGATTTGGCTTAATGTCCTCAAAGGCCACTGGATTTGTGTTTTTCATTACAGCTCGTAATCCCACCCTGCATTACATGTATCCATTATAATTTAATCTGATCTTCTGGCTGGCAGTTGTTCACCAGAAGAAGACTTGGGAATGCAGAAAGATGTGCTTGCATAACAGCAAACACTTACTTTGCACAAACAAGATCATATCTTCGTTCAAGCTCATGCTGTGGGGCTCTCATGATAATGTGCTGCATACTGGTACTGTTTCTCCTCTTTTTGGTGTGAAGCACAGTATACCGAAGGGGTCAGTATTTGTTGATAATCACATTTGTGAAGACAGTTAACATCTGCTCCATTCATGAGGCATACAGTCTTAGATACTGGTATATAAGCGGTGTGTGTGGTGTTCGCTTGTTTTACTCCATTCAGATAACTTGATATGATGGATGCGAGGAGGACTATCTTGATGGGCCATTATGAAATCGGGAAGCAATTGGGGCAAGGAACTTTTGCGAAGGTGTATTATGCCTGAAATCTTGCAACTGGCCTGCTTGGTCACCTGCTCCCGCACTTCAGCAACCAACGCGGTGATGCCTAGCAGTGTACAATTCTTCTATTTTTTGCAGCAGTTCAATGTATATTAGAGAAGAAAGAATAAAAACAATAGTATGTCAGATGTTGTTTTTGTGATTGTTGCAGGCTTGCACCAGTTTAGGTTGTTGGTTCAGTGAAAAATATTGTCGCGAGTTTGCATGAATCTTGTAGAAATTGAAGTGGTGTATGCACACAACTCACAAGACCCTACTACTCAGCACTACTGTTGTTTGTTAATTAGAGAAGATCTGGTGGCATTCTAACTTGGTACTATTGTTGCTATCAACTACTATGCACCACTAAATTAATTAGGCAAGATCTGGTGGAGTACTAAGTATTGTTGTTGAAGCAGCAGCAGCAGCTGACAACTTCTAACCGAATATGGTATTTACATACTGCTGCACTGTCATTTCCAAATTTCTAAAAGAGAAATGGGTCACTGTTATGATCCTAAAAAAGAAAATACACAAGTTTATGTATGTGTTCTTTACTGATTTCATGTCATGCGTTTGTTTTATGTTATGATTGTGTGGTCTTCAAGTTTTTATAAGAAATATATAATTTTTTTAGAATTTCATATGTTCTGTTTAGGAGTGCATATCCTGTCCAAAAAAAATCATGGAAAAGAACCATTCGTCCAAGAAGTTCATACATCCAGGGCACCAAAACTGAAAAATAACCCAGAATAACCCAGAAGTTCAAATTTAAAAAATAGAGAAGTTCATTGTATAAAAAATGAATTATTCCCATTTCTAAAAAAACATAAAGGTTTAAATTTAACAACAGAGAAGTTCATTGTTTATTACAAAACCAAAGAAGTCCAATTTAAAAAAACCAAAAAGTTCAATTTTAAAAAACTTGAGCAGTTCAATGTATATGAAAAAACTCATACTTTACGCATTACTAGATAATAAAACCAAGAAGTTCAATTTTTTAAAACGAAGCAAATCGATATTTATTACAACACTCGAATTTTTCCACTTACTAACGAATAGCCAAGAATTTCAATTTGAAATAACGAAGAAGTTTGATATTTATTACAAAAATCCAAATTTTCTCATTTCTAAAAATACACAAAAGGTTTCAAGTTGAAAAAAATAGAGTGGTTTGATGTCTATAAAAAATCATATTTTTTCGTTGATAAAGGGTAACGTCGTTTTTTCGTTTTCTAAATTAAGTAGTTCTATTTAAAAAGTCAAGAAGTTCCAACTAAAAAAAGGATTAGTTTGATGTATACAAAAATACTCAAAATCTTCTTGTTCCTAGGCCAAAAAATGTATCAAGTTTCAAAAAAAGGTGTTCGATGTTTAGTTACAAATCATTTTTCTTTCCTAAAAATAAAACTAAGAAGTTCAAACTTGAAAAAACAGATAGGTTCATAGTTTATAAAAAAAATTAGGATTTACATGCGTAATTTTGATGAACGCTTTATGAGTTATGGCAAAAATCAGAGAGTAGTTCAAAGTAATAACAACCAGAAGTTCACGTACTACATGGTGTGTATTTCATACAAGAAAAGAAGAATAAAAATGGCAAAGTCTATAATTTTTCTTGCTAGAAGTTCAAGTGATGTGCTCGGGGAAGTTTAAAAATTCTTATGAGAGGGGTTGAACAAAAATACGTGACACAAGTTCAACGTAAAAATAGCGGGAAGTTCAACTACTACACGGAATGCATTTCACATAAGAAAATAAGAATGGAAAACAAAACGCTTAAAAGGTTTTTTGCAAGAAGTTCACGTGCTATGTCTGGGGAAGTTCAAAAATTCTTGCGAGAGTGGTTCATCTTGTATTTCCATGTTCAAAAACACAAGAAAAAATGTTTTTTGAGTTTTAAAATAATTATCTCAATCCACAAAGAAGTTCAGATTTTTTTGGGAGCAATTTGATTTAAAAAGAAAAGAAAAAAAATCAAATTATAAAAATGGAACAAGTTCATGTACTACATGGTATATATTTAATATGAGAAAAATGAATAAAAAGGCAAGGTCCAATTTTATTGTTCTTATAAGTTCAAGTCCTCAGTCGGAGAAAGTTAAAAAAGAAATATTGTGAGAGATGTTTGTATACAAGGGATATTATTGGTGTAACACTGACGAAAAATACGTCACAGAAGTTCAACGTGAAAAAACAGGAAGTTCAACTCCTACACTATATGAATTTCACATGAATTTTTTTTAAACCGTCGCAAGTATGAAAAAATGATCAACATGGGAAAGTTGCGTGTTTACAGCAATTTTCCATCGGTATATCACTTGCTCAATTCCGGTGAGTGAATGGAGAGCTATGAGAAAAAAAAGTGAAAACAAAGTGAAGTTCAGGTACACGCACCGAGAAGTTCAGGTTCTTCACGTGATGCATTTTTGAAGAATCTGTTTCACGATAAAGGCAGAATGTATGATCTCGCCGTTTTCGAAATTACTTGAAAAAGGCCAAGATTCAGAGAAAACCATCAACATGAAAAAGTTTCGAATTTTCCGTAGCTTTTCAGCGGTATATTATTTGCCCCATTCCGATAAAGTTTGTAGAAATTATGGCAAAAATACGTTTTTAGCCATTTTCATAACAGACATAAAACTGTAATGAATTAGGAGAAACAATATATACAAAAAAGTTTCGCATTTCTTCAAGCTTTCTAACGCCATATCATTTGCTGCATTTGGACGTACGGTTAAAAAATTAGCTCGAAAATACGAACTCAGTGGAACTTGTACCGTTTTCTAAATTACTTTTAAACCGTACAAAATTAGAAAAAACTTCTAACATGAAATGTAGCGCATTTTCATAAGCTTTCCAACGCCATATTATTTGCCTCAATTGGATTAGCCATTTAGAAATGGCATCGAAAATGTGAACTCGGATGTTCTGTTTGGGAAATTCTACGATTTTCCGAATTACTCTTTAACCGTAGGGAATTAGAGAAAACTTTCAACATGTGGAAGGAGTGGTTTTGCAGGAGTTTCCAACGGCATATTATTTGCCTCATTCCGATAAACGGTTTAAAAATGCGATCAAATATACGATTCACGTTTTTTGTATGAAGAAAAAACGGTTTTCAAAACTGCTCTTAAACCGCTTACATTTTGCCAAAAATTTAACTTGGGTCATGATACTAATGTTCATAGCTTTCCAACGGAATATCGCAAGCCCCGTTTGGGCGATGTTGGCGGAAGTTCAACCTAGCACTGGAAGAAGTTCAGGTCGAACAACTCAGGGAGTAAAATTGCAAAAAGCGCAATTTCATCATGAGTCGAGAGCAAAATCCGCCAACGAGCGACATTCCTATTTAAAACCGGTATTTAGTTGCTAAAAACATTCCTAGATTACACTAACATCATATAGAACACGACTAAACAGAATAATTCGCGGGGGAAGCCACGGTTGTGAAGATAGCCCGAAGGTCGGGTTCGTACAAAGGGAAGTCCAGGCGTGTTACCGAGGCAGTTCAGGTTGTGATCAGAATATATATGTCTTGACCATATCACATCACAACATGCCCTGCAAAAACAAGTTAGACGTCCTCTACTTTGTTGTTGCAAGTTTTACGTGGCTGCTACGGGCTTAAGCAAGAATCAATCTTACCTACGCATCGAAACCACAATGATAGTTTGTCAATTGGTGTTGTTTTAACCTTCGCAAGGACCGGGCGTAGCCACACTTGGTTCAACTAAAGTTGGAGAAACTGACACCCGCCAGCCACCTGTGTGCGAAGCACGTCGGTAGAACCAGTCCCGCGTAAGCATACGCGTAATGTCGGTCCGGGCCGCTTCATCCAACAATACCACCGAACCAAAGTATGACATGCTGGTAAGTAGTATGACTTATATCGCCCACAACTCACTTGTGTTCTACTCGTGCATATAACATCAACACATAAAACCTAGGCTCTGATACCACTGTTGGGGAACGTTAATTTCAAAAAAAATCCTACGCACACGCAAGATCATGGTGATGCATAGCAACAAGAGGGGAGAGTGTAATCTACGTACCCTCGTAGACCGACAGCGGAAGCGTTATGACAAGGCTCCTTCTTCAAACTAACCTCCCAAATAGACATCCATGCCAAGTTTGAATGACTTTCGACACCGTAGTCAAGTTGGGAGACATTTGGTCATTTGTTGGTCCTTTTAAACCAAGAAAACTCCAGGAAAATGTAAACTTGTTGAAAACCCAAACAATTGGACATGGTGCTTTGGCTAATCACACAAGACCATGAGAAAAAAATTAGGGTCATTTCAAAGATGTTCAGAAACAACGTACTGTCAGACGGAGCCTTCTGCCCTACCTGGACACCCTCCTTTAAACACGGTATATTTTTGGACATTTCGAAATGACCTCAGCTTTTGCAAGGCATCCATGTCAGGTTTGAACGATTTGCGACACCATGTGCAAGTAGGGACACGTCCAGCCTTTTATCGGCATTTTTGACTGAGAAAACTCTAGAAACTACAAAAATTGTCAGAAACCAAAACAACTTGGCATGGTCCCTTAAATTAGTCAAATAAGCATATGAAAAAATAGGCTCATTTGACGCATGACAAGAAACAACATGCTCTAAAACAAAGCCTTATGGCACACTGACACTCTAGGTTGAACATGGTGTTTTTTGGTCATTCTTCAAATGACCCCAACTTTTGCGAGTAGCTGGGCATGCCCATGATTGGCATCCATCTCAGGTTTGAAGGAAAAAAGAACTTAAAATTATAATTTAAACTGGTACTTACAGTTGTTATGTTAAGTTTTAAACATAACTAATAAATACAAAGGGATAAAACTGAAAGCAGTAAATGCTTTTAAAAAAGCATTTAACAATATCTGAAGGAAAAAATTGAAATCGTAATGTAAGACAATTGCTTAAAACTGTTATGGTATTCCAAAATATATTTCAATTTTTTGAACAAGTTTCAAAAGAAAAATAAAGTTTAAAAGGAGAAAATTGATTTAACAGGGAAAAAAGAAGAAAAGAAAAAAAATCATAGGCTTTGGGCCAACTAGGCGATGGCATCGCTCCGGCTAGGCGCCTATTCGGACGGGTTAAGCGCTCACGGTTTTGAAAAAAGTTCAACGATTCTATAAATGTCTTTGTTTTCAAAATTCATTCACAAATTAAAAAATGTTCACTTTTTTCAAACTTGTTCAGAAACTCAAAAAATGTTTGGGTGTTCCAAATAATGTTCTTGCTTCAATATTTGTTCTAAAATTCAAAATATTCCTATTTTGAAAAAAATCTACACAAATAAAAAATGTTTCAGGAAATTCACAAAAAAATTGGTTTTAATTTTTTGTTCATATTTTTATGATTTTTCTGACCCTTTCCTCCATTAACTAAATATCACTCTTCAAATAAAAATGACAACAGTTCTCGTGAGCGCTAAAGTTTCTATTTTTATAGCAAGTTCAACAAGACTTTCCCCAAGTCTTCCCAACGGTTCTACTTGGCACAAACACTAATTAAACACAAAAAACACAACCAAAACAGAGGCTAAATAATTTATTTATTACTAAACAAGAGCAAAAAGCAAGGAATAAAAACAAAATTGGGGATATCGTTTAACGCCCCTAGCTAGGCATAAAAGTGAGGATAGATCTAGGTATTGCCATCTTTGGTAGGCAATCCATAAGTGGCTCGCATGATAGTTTCATATGGCAATTTTATTTTCTTTCTTGGAAAGTGTTCCATGCCCTTTTTAATGGAAATTGAAATCTAATATTCCCTTCCTTCATATCAATAATCGCACCAACCGTTCTAAGGAAAGGTCTACCAAGAATAATAGGGCAAGAAGGTTGCAATCTATATCAAGAACAATGAAATCTACGGGCACATAATTTCTATTTGCAACAATAAGAACATCATTAATCCTCAAGTCAAGTCACTTATATATAATGACATAATGTCGTACCTAGCTAGGATGCTTGGCCCACCACCTCCCACTTCGTGTCAGCAGGGCGGATGCGCGTAATGATCGATACTTTGGTCATACATGCATGTCACCATGACCTACCATAAGATGGACCATAATCTATCGTTTGGTCAAACAACAGTTGTTGTTGTCGATAAACCGCTTGGGCCAATAGATTGAACCATCATAAAAATCGCACGAGAGGGACCACAAAACCAGCACCTCTTGCATGAGGCCCAAAATGATGTACGTTGGAAAGGGGTGATGTTTGTTTTCAATATAGAATAATGTACAATTTAGATGTGGTGCCTACCTCTCGATACAGACAACAACCATGAAGGCAAGGTAGTTGAGGACAAGATACACAGGATATGATGTAGGTCGAACCCATCAATCCGAGCACGTGGGAGGGAATCTTGACAACGCATGAGCTCGAGCTTTGGTTGACTAACATGTGCAGGTGACCGGCCCTAACACGACCTAGGAGGAATCCATTCATGGCCAACACATACCCCTCATTATCGGTCAAAGGAATGATATATACACTCGAGGAGCCCACAGATATGCGTGTCGTCACAAAAAACCGCACAAGGGAGACGTGGTCGATCAGAGGACCCCGTATACACTGCATGCGGCCCAAAAATATGTATGTTATGGTGGTCTGTGATGTGTTTAAATCCCAAATGCACAACTTCGACGGGCCACCAACTACATTACAAACTGAACACCGTACCCGACTCCAAGCCTGGTTGTAACACCCTCTATGCGACTATAGCTCCCACGTGTCGAGGCACGACTTAGAGGCATAATCGCATTGAAGGCATATGTCGCAAGTTAGGCAATCTTCACAACATCCCATATAATATGAATAATAAAGGGGAGATAACATAGTTGGCTTACACTCGCCACGTCAATCAAGTACATAAATAACATTACATCATCCATACACTCAAGGCCCGACTATGGCGCCAAAATAAAAGAGAACCCAACATGCGACACGGTCCCAATCACCCCCAACTGGGCACCACTACTGATCGTTTGGAAAGGAAACATAATATCGTTGAGAGTCTTCGTCGAACTCCCACTTGAGCCCATACGCGTCTCCTGGAGCGGAATCATCAGGCCCTGCATCTGGTGTAATAGTAATCTGTGAGCCACAGGGACTCAGCAATCTCGCACCCTCGCGATCAAGACTATTCAAGCTTATAGGTATGGCAAGGTAAAATATGAGTGGAGCTGCAGCAAGCGACTAGCATGTATGGTGGCTAACTTATTCGCAAAAGAGAGCGAGAAGAGGAGGCAAAGCACGAGCGAGAAACTAGAGGGCAGCCTGCGCAAACATTACTCCAACACCGTGTCCACTTCCCGGACTCCGCCGAGAAGGGGCCATCACGGTAACACACTCGGTTGATTCATTTTAATTAAGTTAAGGTTCAAGTTATCTACAACCGGACATTAACAAATTCCCATCTGCCCATAACCGCGGGCACGGCTTTCGAAAGTTCAATCCCTGCAGGAGAGTCCCAACTTAGCCCATGACAAGCTCTCACGGTCAACGAAGGAATAGACCTCCTCCCAAGACGTTCCGATCAGACTCGGTATCTCCGTAACTCAAGACACTTCGACAGGTTAAAACAAGACCAGCAACACCGCTCGAATGTGCCGACAAATCCTGATAGGAGCTGCACATATCTCTTTCTCAGGGCACACTCAGATTGTCCTAGGTACGGGTAGGCCAGCCCAGAGTTGCCCCTGGTGGCCACCGGTAGCTGACAGGTGGACCAACACTCAGAGGAGCACTGGCCCGGGGGGGTTAAAATAAGATGACCCTTGAGTCTGCAGAACCCAAGGGAAAGAAAAGGCTAGGTGGCAAATGGTAAAACCAAGGTTGGGCATTGCTGGAAAAGCTTTAATCAAGGCGAAATATCAAGGGGTTCCCATTATAACCCAACCGCGTAAGGAATGCAAAATCTGGGAACATAACACCGATATGACGGAAACTAGGGCGGCAAGAGTGGAACAAAACACTAGGCGAGAGGCCGAGCCTTCCACCCTTTACCAAGTATATAGATGCATTAAGATAACAAGGCAATATAATGATATCCCAACAAGTAAATAAAAGATGTTCCAACAAGGAACGGCCTCCAATCTTCACCTGCAACTAGCAACTCTATAAGAGGGGCTGAGCAAAGCGGTAACATAGCCAATCAATGGTTTGCTAGGACAATGGTGGGTTAGAGGTTTGACATGGCAATTTGGGAGGCTGACAAGCAAGTGGTAGGCATCGTAGCAATGGCATAGCAAAAGAGCGAGCAAACTAGCATAGCAAAGATAGTAGTGATTTCGAGGGTATGATCATCTTGCCTGCACGGATGTCAGAGTTGACTGGATCCTCAAAAGCAAACTCAACGGGCTCCTCGGTAGCGAACTCGTCTCCCGGCTCTACCCAAACAAGACAAACAAGCAACAAGGACACAATCAACCACGTGCAAACTCAATCAACTCGATGCAAAGATGATATGCTATGCGGGATGCGATGCGGGATGCCAAATGCAAGATATGACAGGAAATGCATGAACCTGTCCTCAACTTGGAATTCCAAGGGTGCCACTGGAAAGATGAGATGAAATCGCTTGAAACGATATAAAGAACGCCGGAATCGGAGTTACGGTTTGGAAATGGCAAGCGATTCAAAATGACACCGGTCTGCGATTTACAGCAAGTAGGCATCTAAATGCAATGAGATGAACATGCTACAGCCACCAAACATGACAATAAAATACATGGCAGGGATGCACACAAGATGCTTAACAAAAGTCTAGCACTGAGCTACGGCCAAATCATCCATTAACAGGTTCAAACAAGCATGGAAAAAACGCAAATGGTAAAACAGATCTCAGACTTAGTGAAATTAACACTTGTCTGGAATTTCAGATCATATAGCCCTCTTCGGAGCAACAAAACAACATGCTACAGGACCTGAACATGACAAAGAAAGACATGGCATGGAGCTACTCAACAAGCTTAACAAAAGTCCCTTAGTGACCTTGAGCCAAAAGGGATCACAAAATATAGTAACAAGCACACGAACATAGCAAAAACATAATCAGTTTTCAGACTTAGTGAAAACTGGGACATGCTGAAATATAACTCACAAAGGCATGTTTACGAGCTCGATGCACTCACTACGGTGCAAGTCATGGCAAGGCAAGCATACATCCACTAAGAAGGCACAAAATACAAGCTAGACATGGCAAGAACAAAGGCATAGCATGCATGGATCAACTACAATAGCATCGGCAAAATCGCAAACAAGTTGACGATCTGCCCAGATTCGCAACGAAGCAAAAGTAGAGCTCGATTGACTCAAGCTAGGGTGCTCCATAATTGCAAAAAAATACATGGATGGATAGAGCAATACAGGATTAACAAAACTCCCTTACTGATCATCCTCAAAAGAGGCACGGATCACTAGGAATCAACAAGAACATATGGCATCATGAACTAAATAATCCCAGACTTAGTGAAAACTACTAAGTCTCTGAAAACAGATTCACCGGGTGCCTCACTTTGCAAGCTTGCACAAGTCACCACACACATCACAAAAATGCATGGGTTGCATCTTTGGAAAGATAACAAGATGCTTAGCAAAACATATGAAGGACTCAGAGGCATATCATGCACACAATAATCATGGCAAAAATGACAAAAGTCTAAGATGAACTAGCAGATCTGACAATTAACTCACGAAGGCCTCTTCTAACAGCATTTCGGGCATCAAGATGAGCTCAAATGAAAATGATGCGATGGAATGAAATGATGAACTCGTCGAGGCGAACATTTTGGTATGCTATATGCCCAAATCGGAGCTACGGATGCAAAGTTACAGCAGGTCAAAGATCGCATAAAAAAATGACGGGAGAGGGGAAAAGTCAACCGCTAGATCTAGGGTTCCTCGCGGTGCGCGAACCGAGGCCAGATCTGAGCTCGCCGGAGTTCGTGCTCCTGTTCACCGGAATCGGACGAAGCTCGCCGGAGAGAGGGGGGCCGAGGTCGCCGGACGGCGAGGATGAAGCGGGGCCGAGGCGGCGGAGATCGGGGCGGCGGCGGCTCGGGTCGCCGTGGTGGGCGGCGATGGCGAGGCGGAGGAGGCGGCGAGCAGCAAAGTCCGGCGATGCGGCGGCGATGCGGCCCGGCGGCGCCGGCCACCGGAGCCGAGGGAGGCGGCGGCACTCAGGCGCGGGCACTGGGAGGCGCGGGCGGCGGCGGATGGGCTCGCGGGGGCCCGGTTTGGGCCTCCCGGGCCGCGGCGGGTGAGGGACGGCGGCGGCCACGTGGCGGCACGCCACTGGCCGCGGGCGGTGGCGGGTGAGATCCGGACGTTGTCCGGCTCGTCCGGACACGTCCGGTGCGGCGGAGAGAGGTTTTTTTAGGGTTAGGGGGAGAGAATCCGAGATTTAGAATGGGGGGTGTATATATAGGCATAAAGGGAGCTAGGAGAGTCCAAATGAGGTGCGTTTTTCGGCCACGCGGTCGTGATCGAACGCTCCAGGACATGGAGCAGAGTTTGGTGGGTTTTGGGCCAAATTGGAGGGGTGTTGGGCTGCAACACACATGAGGCCTTTTCGGTCCCTCGGTTAACCGTTGGAGTATCAAACGAAGTCCAAATGATACGAAACTTGACATGCGGTCTACCGGTAGTAAACCAAGGCCACTTGGCAAGTCTCGGTCCAATCCGGAAATGTTTAATCCCCACACATGAAGAAAGCTAGAATTGGCCACCGGAGGAGAACGAAGCGCCGGAATGCAAAACGGACAACGGGAAAAATGCTCGAATGCATGAGAAGAACACGTATGCAAATGCAATGCACATGATGACATGATATGAGATGCATGACAAAGACAACAACACACGGAGACAAAAACCCGAACCCGAGGAAATAAAATAACTTAACGCCAGAAACGGCAAGAGTTGGAGTACAAATTGGGAAAGTTACATCCGGGGTGTTACACTGGTTCAATACGTACGATGTCAGTTTCCCAACTTTGAGGTGGAGGCAACGGGGGGGGGGGGGTCGTCCCACGCATGCGCTCAAACTTTATTTGGTCTACCATGGGACACATCTACATCTATACCCCTATATAGTGTGTGTGAATAATTTTGAAAGTTGGTCGTTGGATGAAACCAATACGACGGTACAAAGATGGCAAATCCGAGCACTACTGGCCATTCGATATCATCTACATTCCACCACATTTCTGCCACATGTACAATCTAGAAGACTCCATGGTTGAACTTAAGCATAATGCAGAAACCTCAAAACATAAGCACTTCTCCTTTGTTCTCTAGAATATTACATATCTTAATTGCCCAAACTTTTTTTTTCTAAATGAATTGTCACTTTTGTATTTACTTTATGCTTTACAATGCATAATTCCATGAATCTTAAAATAGATTTTTTATAAAACTAATTGATTTTGGATGAGATGAACTACAAGAATTAAATGAACATCTACATCATGCATATATGACTCAAAACTTACATGCTATAGTGTGGTATTTATTCATAATTTGGTTACCAAATCTCATGCGTGCAATGCACGTGTACCTTACTAGTATCAATAGGAACCATCATGGTCAAACCCTTCTTGTTGTTGGGTCAAAGGGATAGATAGTGTGGGGCCCCCTAATTGTCGATAAAGGATAGTATATATACCTCGGGGAGCCCACAGATATGTGTCGCGTCTATAAGCCACACAAGGGAGACATGCTCGAGAAGAACACCCTGCCCCCTATACCCTGCATGCAACCTGGCAAAGGTTTATATAATCGCCATGACAGGTCATGTCAATCATTCTTTAATTTTTTAGAGGAAAAAATAACCCATAAAAACATAGTAGGTTTATATAATCGCCATGACAGGTCAAGTCAATCATTCTTTAATTTTTTAGACCAAAAAATAACCCATAAAAACATAGTCTACAATAGCAAAACAAGGATCCCAAGGTTTATATAATTGCCATGATAGGTCACTACAGAGATATAATATATCTTTATAATGACCGTGTCATAGCATTTAAATGAAGCTTGAGATATGCAACTTCCCACCAGGTCACCCATCCTTGGACTACTCCAGCCCGAGCACGCTTAACTTCTGCGTTCTATTCGACTAGGCTAGTAGATGGGAAGCCGTCCCTTGCTGATAAGAATTCCCTCCTTGCCATTAAGGCATTTCACGCCGGCCACCCTATGGGACTGATACGTCTCCAACGTATCTATAATTTTTGATTGCTCCATGCTATATTATCTACTGTTTTGGACTATATTGGGCTTTATTTTCCACTTTATATTATTTTTGGGACTAACCTATTAACCGGAGGCCCAGCCCAGAATTGCTGTTTTTTGCCTATTTCAGTGTTTCGAAGAAACATAATATCAAACGGAGTCCAAACAGAAAAACCCTTTTTGGAACGTGATTTTCTTCTCGGATAAGACCCAGGAGACTTGGACCCTACTACAAGAAGTACCGGAGGCGGTCACGAGGGTAGGGGGTGCCCCCCCTACAGGGAGCGCCCCCTGCCTCGTGGGCCCTTCGGTGCTTCACCGACGTACTCCTTCCTCCTATATATACCCACGTACCCCCAAATGATCAGAACAGGAGCCAAAAACCTAATTCCACCGCCGCAACTTTCTGTATCCACGAGATCCCATCTTGGGGCCTGTTCCGGAGCTCCGCCGAAGAGGGTCGTCATCACGGAGGGCTTCTACATCATCATAGCCCCTCCGATGAAGTGTGAGTAGTTTACCTCAGACCTTCGGGTCCATAGTTATAAGCTAGATGGCTTCTTATCTCTTTTTGGATCTCAATACAATGCTCTCTCCCTCTCTTGTGGAGATCTATTCGATGTAATCTTCTTCTTTTGCGGTGTGTTTGTTGAGACCGATGAATTGTGGGTTTATGATCAAGTCTATCTATGAACAATATTTGAATCTTCTCTGAATTCTTTTATGTATGATTGGTTATCTTTGCAAGTCTCTTCGAATTATCCATTTGGTTTGGCCAACTAGATGTTGGAAATATGCCCTAGAGGCAATAATAAATTGGTTATTATTATATTTACTTGTTCATGATAATCGTTTATTGTCCATGCTAGAATTGTATTGATAGGAAACTCAGATACATGTGTGGATACATAGACAACACCATGTCCCTAGTAAGCCTCTAGTTGACTAGCTCATTAATCAATAGATGGTTATGGTTTCCTGACCATGGACATTGGATGTCGTTGATAACGGGATCACATCATTAGGAGAATCATGTAATGGACAAGACCCAATCCTAAGCCTAGCACAAAGATCGTGTAGTTCGTTCGCTAAAGCTTTTCTAATGTCAAGTATCATTTCCTTAGACCATGAGATTGTGCAACTCCCGGATACCGTAGGAGTGCTTTGGGTATGCCAAACGTCACAACGTAACTGGGTGGCTATAAAGGTACACTACAGGTATCTCCGAAAGTGTATGTTGGGTTGGCACGAATCGAGACTGGGATTTGTCACTCCGTGTGACGGAGAGGTATCTCTGGGCCCACTCGGTAGGACATCATCATAGTGTGCACAATGTGATCAAGGAGTTGATCACGAGATGATGTGTTACGAAACGAGTAAAGAGAATTGCCGGTAACGAGATTGAACAAGGTATCGGGATACCGACGATCGAATCTCGGGCAAGTATCGTACCGCTAGACAAAGGAAATTGTATGCGGGATTGATTGAATCCTCGACATCGTGGTTCATCCGATGAGATCATCGAGGAGCATGTGGGAGCCAACATGGGTATCCAGATCCCGTTGTTGGTTATTGTGCGGAGAGTCGTCTCGGTCATGTCTACGTGTCTCCCGAACCCGTAGGGTCTACACACTTAAAGTTCGGTGATGCTAGGGTTATAGAGATATTAGTATGCGGTAACCCGAAAGTTTTTCAGAGTCCCAGATGAGATCCCGGACATCACGAGGAGTTCCGGAATGGTCCGGAGGTAAAGAATTATATATAGGAAGTGCTATTTCGGCTATCGGGACAAGTTTCGGGGTCACCGGTATTGTACCGGGACCACCGGAAGGGTCCCGGGGGTCCACCGGGTGGGGACACCTGCCCCGGGGGGCCACATGGGTTGTAGGGGGTGCGCCTTGGCCTGTATGGGCCAAGGGCACCAGCCCCAAGAGGCCCATGCACCAAGAGATAAGGGAAGGGAAGAGTCCTAAAGGGGGAAGGCACCTCCGAGGTGCCTTGGGGAGGATGGACTCCTCCTTGGCCGCACCCTTCCTTGGAGGAAGGGCCAAGGCTGCGCCCTCCCTATCCCTTGGCCCTATATATAGTGGGGGGAAGGGAGGGCAGCAACACCTAAGCCCTGGCGCCTCCCTCTCCCTCCCATGACACATCTCCCTCCTTCCGCAGCGCTTGGCGAAGCCCTGTTGGAATCCCGCTACTTCCACCACCACGCCGTCGTGCTGCTGGATCTCCATCAACCTCTCCTCCCCCCTTGCTGGATCAAGAAGGAGGAGACGTCGCTGCTCCGTACGTGTGTTGAACGCGGAGGTGCCGTCCGTTCGGCGCTAGGATCATCGGTGATTTGGATCACGACGAGTACGACTCCATCAACCCCGTTCTCTTGAACGCTTCCGCGCAAGATCTACAAGGGTATGTAGATCCACTCCTCCCTCGTTGCTAGATGACTCCATAGATAGATCTTGGTGACACATAGTAAAATTTTTAATTTATGCTACGTTCCCCAACAGTGGCATCATGAGCTAGGTCTATGCGTAGTTTCTATGCACGAGTAGAACACAAAGTAGTTGTGGGCGTTGATTTTGTTCAATATGCTTACCGTTACTAGTCCAATCTTGATTCGGCGGCATTGTGGGATGAAGCGTCCCGGACCGACCTTACACGTACTCTTACGTGAGACTGGTTCCACCGACTGACATGCACTAGTTGCATAAGGTGGCTAGCGGGTGTCTGTCTCTCCCACTTTAGTCGGATCGGATTCGATGAAAAGGGTCCTTATGAAGGGTAAATAGCAATTGGCATATCACGTTGTGGTTTTTCCGTAGGTAAGAAACGTTCTTGCTAGAAACCCATAGCAGCCACGTAAAACATGCAAACAACAATTAGAGGACGTCTAACTTGTTTTTGCAGGGTATGCTATGTGATGTGATATGGCCAAAAGGATGTGATGAATGATATATGTGATGTATGAAATTGATCATGTTCTTGTAATAGGAATCACGACTTGCATGTCTATGAGTATGACAACCGGCAGGAGCCATAGGAGTTGTCTTAATTTATTTATGACCTGCGTGTCAACATAAACGTCATGTAATTACTTTACTTTATTGCTAACCGTTAGCTGTAGTAGTAAAGTAATAGTTGACGAGACAACTTCATGAAGACACGATGATAGAGATCATGATGATGGAGATCATGGTGTCATGCCGGTGACGACGATGATCATGGAGCCCCGAAGATGGAGATCAAAAGGAGCAATATGATATTGGCCATATCATGTCACTATTTGATTGCATGTGATGTTTATCATGTTTTTGCATCTTGTTTACTTAGAACGGCGGTAGTAAATAAGATGATCCCTCATAATAATTTCAAGAAAGTGTTCCCCCTAACTGTGCACCGTTGCGACAGTTCGTTGTTTCGAAGCACCACGTGATGATCGGGTGTTAGATTCTAACGTTCACATACAACGGGTGTAAGACAGATTTACACACGCGAAACACTTAGGTTGACTTGACGAGCCTAGCATGTACAGACATGGCCTGGGAACACAAGAGACCGAAAGGTCGAGCATGAGTCGTATGGTAGATACGATCAACATGAAGATGTTCACCGATGATGACTAGTCCGTCTCACGTGATGATCGGACACGGCCTAGTTGACTCGGATCATGTAATCACTTAGATGACTAGAGGGATGTCTATCTGAGTGGGAGTTCATAAGATGAACTTAATTATCCTAAACATAGTCAAAAGGTCTTCGCAAATTATGTCGTAGCTCGCGCTTCAGTTCTACTGTTTAGATATGTTCCTAGAGAAAATTTAGTTGAAAGTTGATAGTAGTGATTATGCGGACTAGGTCCGTAAACTGAGGTTTGTCCTCATTGCTTCATAGAAGGCTTATGTCCTTAATGCACCGCTCAGTGTGCTGAACCTCGAACGTTGTCTATGGATGTTGCGAACATCTGACATACACATTTTGATAACTACGTGATAGTTCAGTTAAACGGTTTAGAGTTGAGGCACCGAAGACGTTTTGAAACATCACGAAACATATGAGATGTTTCGAGGGCTGAAATTGGGATTTCAGACTAGTGCCCATGTCAAGAGGTATGAGACCTCCGACGATTTTCTTAGCCTGCAAACTAAGGAGAAAAGCTCAATTGTTGAGCTTGTGCTCAGATTGTCTGAGTACAACAATCATTTGAATCAAGTGGGAGTTGATCTTCCAAATGAGATAGTGATGTTTCTCCGAATTCATTACCACCAAGCTGCTAGAGCTTCATGATGAACTATAATGTATCGGGGACATATATGATGATCCTTGAGATATTCGCGATGTTTGACACCACAAAAGTAGAAATCAAAAAGGAGCATCAATTGTTGATGGTTTGTGAAACCACTAGTTTCAAGGAGGGCAAGGGCAAAAGGGATGCTTCATGAAACGGCAAATCAGCTGTTGCTCTAGTGAAGAAACCCAAGGTTGAACCCAAACCCGAGACTAAGTGCTTCTGTAATAAGGGGACAACCACTGGAGCAGAATTACCCTAGATACTTGGTAGATGAGAAGGCTGGCAAGGTCGATAGAAGTATATTGGATATACATTGTGTTGATGTGTACTTTACTAGTACTCCTAGTAGCACCAGGGTATTAGATACCGATTCGGTTGCTAAGTGTTAGTAACTCGAAATAAAAGCTACAGAATAAACGGAGACTAGCTAAAGGTGAGTTGACGATATGTGTTGGAAGTGTTTCCAATGTTGATATGATCAAGCATCGCACGCTCCCTCTACCATCGAGATTGGTGTTTGCGTTGAGCATAGACATGATTGGATTATGTCTATCGTAATATGGTTATTCTTTTAAGGAGAATAATGGTTACTCTGTTTATTTGAATAATACCTTCAATGGTCTTGCACCTAAAATGAATGGTTCATTGAATCTCGATCATAGTGATACACATGTTCATGCCAAAAGATATAAGATAGTAATGATAGTACCACCTACTTGTGGCACTGCCACTTAAGTCATATCGGTATAAAACACATGAAGAGGCTCCATGTTGATGGATCTTTGGACTCACTCGTTTTTGAAAAGTTTGAGGCATGCGAACCATGTTTATTGGTGTATATGCATGAAGAAACTCCATGCAAATGGACCGTTTGGACTCACTTGATTTTGAATCACTTGAGACATGCAAATCATACCACATGGGCAAGATGACTGAAAGCCTCGTTTTCAGTGAAATGGAACTAGAAAGCAACTTGTTGGAAGTAATACATTTTGATGTGTGCAGTCCAATGAGTGCTGAGGCGTGTAGTGGATATCATTATGTTCTTACTTCACAGATGATTTGAGTAGATATTGAGTATATTTACTTGATGAATTACGAGTCTGGATTATTGAAAGGTTCAAGTAATTTCAGGGTGAAGTTGAAAGATCGTCGTGGCAAGAGGATAAAATGTCTATGATATGATCATAGAGATGAATATCTGAATTACGAGTTTGGCACAGAATTAAGACATTGTGGAAATTGTTTCACAACTAATACAGCCTGGAACACCATAGTGTGATGGTGTGTCCGAACATCATAACTGCACCCTATTGGATATGATGCATACCATGATGTCTCTTATCGAATTACCACGATAGTTTATGGGTTAGGCATTAGAGACAACCACATTCACTTTAAATAGGGCACCACGTAATGACACCGTGTGAACTATGGTTTAGAGAAACCTAAGCTGTCATTTCTTAAAATTTTGGGGCTGCGACGCTTATGCGAAAAAGTTTCAGGCTGATAAGCTCGAACCCAAAGCGGATAAATGCATCTTCATAGGACACCCAAAACAGTTGGGTATACCTCCTGTCTCAGAACCGAAAGCAATAAGGGATTGTTTCAAGAATCGGGTCCTTTCTCGAGGAAAAGTTTCTCTCGAAAGAATTGAGTGGGAGGATGGTGGAGACTTGATGAGGTTATTGAACCGTCTCTTCAACTAGTGTATGGCAGGGCACAGGAAGTTGTTCCTGTGGCACCTACACCAATTGAAGTGGAAGCTTATGATAGTGATCATGAAACTTCAGATCAAGTCACTACCAAACCTCGTGGGATGACAAGGATGCGTACTACTTCAGAGTGGTACGTGATCCTATCTTGGAAGTCATGTTGCTAGACAACAATGAACCTACGAGCCATGGAGAAGCGATGGTGGGCCCGGATTCCGATAAATGGCTCGAGGCCATAAAATCCGAGAGAGGATCCATGTATGAAAACAAAGTGTAGACTTTGGCAGAACGGCTCGATGGTCGTAAGGCTATTGAGTACAGATGGATTTTAAAAGGAAGACGGACAATGATGGTAAGTATCACCATTAAGAAATCTCGACTTGTCGTTAAGATTTTTTCCAACAAGTTCAAGGAGTTGACTATGATGAGACTTTCTCACTCATAGCGATGCTAAGAGTCTGTTGGAATTATATTAGCGGTTACTGCATTATTTATGAAATCTTGCAGATAGGATGTCAAAACATTGTTTCATCGACGATTTTCTTGAGGAAAGGTTGTATGTGATACAACCGGAAGGTTTTGTCAATCCTGAAAGATGCTAATAAGTATGCAAAGCTCCAGCAATCCTTCTAGGGACTGGAGTAAGCATCTCGGAGTTGGAATGTATGCTTTGATGAGATGATCAAAGATTTTGGGTGTATACAAAGTTTATGAGAAACTTGTATTTCCAAAGAAGTGAGTGGGAGCACTATAGAATTTTTGATGAATATATGTTATTGACATATTGTTGATCAGAAATGACGTAGAATTTCTGGAAAGCATATAGGGTTATTTGAAAAGTGTTTTTTCAATGGAAAGCCTGGATTAAGCCACTTGAACATTGAGCATCAAGATCTATAAGGATAGATCAATACGCTTAATGGTACTTTCAAATGAGCACATACCTTGACATGATCTTGAAGGTGTTCAAGATGGATCAGTCAAAGAAGGAGTTTTTGCCTGAGTTGTAAGGTATGAAGTTAAGACTTAAAGCTCGACCACGGCAGAATAGAGAGAAAGGACGAAGGTCATCCCCTATGCTTAAGACGTAGGCTCTACAGTATGCTATGCTGTGTACCGCACCTGAAGTGTGCCTTGCCATGAGTCAGTCAAGGGGTACAAGAGTGATCCAAGAACGGATCACAGGACAGCGGTCAAAGTTATCCTTAGTAACTAGTGGACTAAGGAATTTTCTCGATTATGGAGGTGATAAAAGAGTTCGTCGTAAAGGTTTACGCCGATGCAAACTTTGACACTAATCCAGATTATTCTGAGTAGTAAACTGGATTCGTATAGTAGAACAGTTATTTGGAATAGCTCCAAATGTAGCGTAGTAGTTGCATCTACAAGATGACATAGAAATTTGCGAAGTACATACGGATCTGAAAGATTCAGACCCGTTGACTATAACATCTCTCACAAGCATAACATGATCAAACCCAGAACTCATCGAGTGTTAATCACATGGTAATGTGAACTAGATTAATGACTCTAGTAAACTCTTTGGGTGTTAGTCACATGGGGATGTGACCTTGAGTGTTAGTCACATAGCGATGTGAACTGGATTATTGACTCTAGTGCAAGTGGGAGACTGTTGGAAATATGCCCTAGAGGCAATAATAAATTGGTTATTATTATATTTCCTTGTTCATGATAATCGTTTATTGTCCATGCTAGAATTGTATTGATAGGAAACTCAGATACATGTGTGGATACATAGACAACACCATGTCCCTAGTAAGCCTCTAGTTGACTAGCTCATTAATCAATAGATGGTTACGGTTTCCTGACCATGGACATTGGATGTCGTTGATAACGGGATCACATCATTAGGAGAATGATGTGATGGACAAGACCCAATCCTAAGCCTAGCACAAAGATCGTGTAGTTCGTTCGCTAAAGCTTTTCTAATGTCAAGTATCATTTCCTTAGACCATGAGATTGTGTAACTCCCGGATACCGTAGGAGTGCTTTGGGTGTGCCAAACGTCACAACGTAACTGGGTGGCTATAAAGGTACACTACAGGTATCTCCGAAAGTGTATGTTGGGTTGGCACGAATCGAGACTGGGATTTGTCACTCCGTGTGACGGAGAGGTATCTCTGGGCCCACTCGGTAGGACATCATCATAGTGTGCACAATGTGATCAAGGAGTTGATCACGGGATGATGTGTTACGAAACGAGTAAAGAGAATTGCCGGTAATGAGATTGAACAAGGTATCGGGATACCAACGATCGAATCTCGGGCAAGTATCGTACCGCTAGACAAAGGGAATTGTATGCGGGATTGATTGAATCCTCGACATCGTGGTTCATCCGATGAGATCATCGAGGAGCATGTGGGAGCCAACATGGGTATCCAGATCCCGCTGTTGGTTATTGTCCGGAGAGTCGTCTCGGTCATATCTACGTGTCTCCCGAACAAGTAGGGTCTACACACTTCAGGTTCGGTGACGCTAGGGTTATAGAGATATTAGTATGCGGTAACCCAAAAGTTGTTCAGAGTCCCGGATGAGATCCCGTACGTCACGAGGAGTTCCGGAATGGTCCGGAGGTAAAGAATTATATATAGGAAGTGCTATTTCGGCTATCGGGACAAGTTTCGGGGTCACCGATATTGTACCGGGACCACCGGAAGGGTCCCGGGGGTCCACCGGGTGGGGCCACCTGCCCCAGGGGGCCACATGGGCTGTAGGGGGTGCACCTTGGCCTGTGTGGGCCAAGGGCACCGGCCCCAAGAGGCCCATGCGCCAAGAGATAAGGGAAGGGAAGAGTCCTAAAGGGGGAAGGCACCTCCGAGGTGCCTTGGGGAGGATGGACTCCTCCTTGGCCGCACCCTTCCTTGGAGGAAGGGCCAAGGCTGCGCCCCCTCTCCCTTGGCCCTACATATAGTGGGGGGAAGTGAGGGCAGCAACACCTAAGCCCTGGCGCCTCCCTCTCCCTCCCATGACACATCTCCCTCCTCTCGCAGCGCCTGGCGAAGCCCTGTTGGAATCCCGCTACTTCCACCACCACGCCGTCGTGCTGTTGGATCTCCATCAACCTCTCCTCCCCCCTTGCTGGATCAAGAAGGAGGAGACATCGCTGCTCCGTACATGTGTTGAACGCGGAGGTGCCGTCCCTTCGGCGCTAGGATCATCGGTGATTTGGATCACGACGAGTACGACTCCACCAACCCCGTTCTCTTGAACGCTTCCGCGCGAGATCTACAAGGGTATGTAGATCCACTCCTCCCTCGTTGCTAGATGACTCCATAGATAGATCTTGGTGACACGTAGGAAAATTTTGAATTTATGCTACGTTCCCCAACACTAGATTGGTAGTTCTTGCCATGGGAGAAGTGCTTAGCTTTGGGTTCGATCTTGCAGTGTTCTTTCCCAGTGACAGAAGGGGCAGCAAGACACGTATTGTATCGTTGCCATCGAGGATAACAAGATGGGGTTTATTTCATATTGCATGAATTTATCTCTCTACATCATGTCATCTTGCTTAAAGCGTTACTCTATTTTTAACTTAATAATCTAGATGCATGCTGGATAGCGGTCGATGAGTGGAGTAATAGTAGTAGATGCAGAATCGTTTCGATCTACTTGTCACGGACGTGATGCCTATATACATGATCATGCCTATATATTCTCATAACTATGCTCAATTCTGTCAATTGCTCAAAAGTAATTTGTTCACCCATTGTAGAAAACTTATGCTCTTGAGAGAAGCCACTAGTGAAACCTATGGCCCCCGGGTCTATTCTCATCATATCAATCTCCATCACTTTAATCTTGTTTTGTTTTTACTTTGCCTTTTACTTTTCACTTTGCATCTTGATATCAAAAATACCAAAAATATTATCTATCGGATCTCACTTCCGTAAGTGTCCGTGAAGGGATTGACAACCCCTAATCGCGTTGGTTGCATTGAGCTCTTTGTGTTGTGTAGGTACGAGGGACTTGCGCGTGGCCTCCTACTGGATTGATACCTTGGTTCTCAAAAAATGAGGGAAATACTTATGCTACTCTGCTGCACCATCCTTTCCTCTTCGGGGAAAACCAACACAAGCTCAAGAGGTAGCAAGAAGAATTTTTGGCGCCGTTGCCGGGGAGTCTACGCAAAGAGTCAACACACCAAGTACCCATCACAATCCCTATCTCCCGTATTACATTAGTTTCCATTTGCCTCTCGTGTTCCTCTCCCCCATTTCACCCTTGCTGTTTTATTCGCCCTCTCTTTCTCCTTCCACTTCTCCTTCTCCGTTTGCCTTTTTCTCGCTTGCCTTTTGTTTGCTCGTGTGTTGGATTGCTTGTTTGTCGCGATGGCTCAAGATACTACCAAATTGTGTGACTTCACCAATACCAACAATAATGATTTTCTTAGCACTCCGATTGCTCCTCTTGCCAATACTGAATCTTGTGAAATCAATACTGCTTTGTTGAATCCTGTTATGAAAGATCAATTCGCCGGCCTTCCTAGTGAAGATGCCGCTACTCATCTGAATAGCTTCGTTGATTTATGTGATATGCAAAAGAAAAAAGATGTCGATAATGATGTCGTTAAATTGAAGCTATTTCCTTTTTCGCTTAGAGATCGTGCTAAAGCTTGGTTTTCGTCTTTGCCTAAAAATAGTATTGATTCTTGGAACAAGTGCAAAGATGCTTTTATCTCTAAGTATTTTCCTCCCGCTAAGATCGTCTCTCTTAGAAACGACATTATGAATTTTAAGCAACTTGATCATGAACATGTTGCACAAGCTCGGGAGAGAATGAAATTAATGGTACGTAATTGCCCTACTCATGGTTTAAATTTGTGGATGATTATACAAAAAATTTATGCCGGATTGAATTTTGCTTCTAGAAATCTTTTAGATTCGGCCGCAGGAGGCACTTTTATGGAAATCACTTTAGGAGATGCTACTAAACTCCTAGATAATATTATGGTTAATTATTCTCAATGGCATACTGAAAGATCTTCTAATAAAAAAGTGCATGCGATAGAAGAAATCAATGTTTTGAGTGGAAAGATGGATGAACTTATGAAATTATTTGCTACTAAGAGTGTTTCTTCTGATCCTAATGATATGCCTTTGTCTACCTTGATTGAGAATAACAATGAATCTATGGATGTGAATTTTGTTGGTAGGAATAATTTTGGTAACAACATTTATAGAGGGAATTTTAATCCTAGGCCATATCCTAGTAATCCTTCTAATAATTATGGAAATTCCTACAACAACTCTTATGGAAATTATAATAAGATGCCCTCTGAATTTGAGAATAGTGTTAAAGAGTTTATGAATTCACAAAAGAATTTTAATGCTTTGCTTGAAGAGAAAGTGCTTAAAGTTGATGATTTGGCTAGGAACGTTGATAGAATTTCTCTTGAGATTGATTCTTTAAAGCTTAGATCTATTCCTCCTAAGCATGATATCAATGAGTCTCTCAAAGCTATGAGAATTTCCATTGATGAGTGCAAGGAAAGAACCGCTAGGATGCGTGCTTCAAAAGATGCCTTTATTAAAGCGTGTTCTTCCAATACTTATGAAAATCAAGATGAAGATCTAAAAGTTATTGATGTGTCCCCTATCAAATCTTTGTTTTGCAACATGAATCTTTATGAAACTGAATATGATCTTCCTTTACCTAGAAGGCGTTCTAAAAATTCGGGGTATTTAGATCTTTATGATGAAATTGATGAAAGTAGGATTGAAAGAAATAAAAATTTAGATGTTGTTAAACCCACTATATTGTATTTTAAGGAATTTAATTATGAAAGTTGCTCTTTGATTGATTGTATTTCCTTGTTGCAATCCGTGCTAAATTCTCTGCATGCTTATAGTCAAAAGAAAGCCTTCACCGAACATATTGTTGATGCCTTGATGCAATCTTATGAAGAAAAACTTGAGTTGAAAGTCTCTATCCCTAGAAAACTCTATGATGAGTGGGAACCAACTATCAAAATTAAAATTAAAGAGCATGAGTTTTATTCTTTATGTGATTTGGGTGCTAGTGTCTCCACTATCCCCAAAACTTTGTGTGATTTGCTAGATTTCCGCGATCTTGATGATTGCTCTTTAAACTTAAATCTCGCGGATTCTACTATTAAGAAACCTATGGGAAGGATTAACTATGTTCTTATTATTGCAAATAGGAATTATGTGCCCGTATATTTCATTGTTCTTGATATAGATTGCAATCCTTCTTGCCCTATTATTCTTGGTAGACCTTTCCTTAAAACAGTTGGTGCGATTATTGATATGAAGGAAGGGAATATTAGATTCCAATTTCCATTAAAAAGGGCATGGAACACTTTCCAAGAAAGAAAATAAAATTGCCATATGAAACCATCATGAGAGCCACTTATGGATTGCCTTCCAAAGATGGCAACACCTAGATCTATCCTCGCTTTTATGCCTAGCTAGGGGCGTTAAACGATAGCGCTTATTGGGAGGCAACCCAATTTTATTTTTTGTTTTTTGTGTTTTTCTTCTGTTAGGAAATAAATAACCCATCTACCCTCTGTTTATATGTGGTTTTGTGTTTTAATTAGTGTTTGTGCCAAGCTAGACCTATTGGATCTTCTTGGATGATAGTTATTTGATCTTGCTGTAGTTTCCAGAAACTTTGCGTGCAGTGCCCGAATTACTAAAAATCATCAGAACGTGATAAAATACTGATTCCAATTTCTGCTGATCAATAAACAAATTATCTAGGTCGTCTAATTTTGGTAGATTTTTGGAGTTCCAGAAGTTTGCGTTAGTGACAGATTACTACAGACTGTTCTGTTTTTAACAGATTCTGTTTTTCGTGTGTTGTTTGCTTATTTTGATGAATCTATGATTAGTAAAATAGTTTATAATCCATAGAGAAGTTGGAATACAGTAGGTTTAACATCAAAATAAATAAATAATGAGTTCATTACAGTACCTTGAAGTGGTTTTATGTTTTCTTTCTCTAACGGAGCTCACGAGATTTCTATTGAGTTTTGTGTTGTGAAGTTTTCAAGTTTTGGGTGAGTTCTTTTGATGGATTATGGAACAAGGAGTGGCAAGAGGCTAAGCTTGGGGATGCCCATGGCACCCCCAAGATAATCCAAGGACACCAAAAATTCAAAGCTTGGGGATGCCCCGGAAGGCATCCCCTCATTCGTCCACTTCCATCGGTAATTTACTTGGAGCTATATTTTTATTCACCAACATGATATGTGTTATGCTTGGAGCGTCTTGTATTATTTGTGTCTTTGTTTGTTAGTGTGCCACAATCATCCTTGCTGTACACACCTTTTGAGAGAGTCATCTATGAATTAAAATTCGATAGAATACTCTATGTGCTTCACTTATATCTTTTGAGCTATGTAGTTTTGCTCTATGTGCTTCACTTATATCTTTTGAGTGTTGAAATTTTGCTCTATGTGCTTCACTTAGATCTTTTAGAGCATGGTGGTGTTTTGTTTTAAAGAAACTATGATCTCTCATGCTTCACTTAAATTATTTTGAGAGTCGTAATAGCATGGTAATTTGCTTAATAATAACTTGCTTGGTATTCAAGTTTTGTGAAACTTTCTTTTGAGTGCGTTGAATACTAAGAAAAGTTGGATGATTGATAATTGTTTTGAGATATGGAGGTAGTAATATCAAAGTCATGCTAGTAGAGTAATTGTGAATTTGAGAAGTGCTTGAGTTAAAGTTTGCAAGTCCCGTAGCATGCACGTATGGTTAACATTATGCAACAAATTTGAAACATGAGGTGTTATTTGATTGTCCTCCTTATGAGTGGCGGTCGGGGACGAGCGATGGTCTTTTCCTACCAATCTATCCCCCTAGGAGCATGCGCGTAATACTTTGGTTTTTGATGGCTTGTAGATTTTTGCAATAAGTATATGAGTTCTTTATGACTAATGTTGAGTCCATGGATTATACACACTCTCACCCTTCCATTATTGCTAGCCTCTACGGTACCGTGCATTGCCCTTTCTCACATTAAGAGTTGGTGCAAACTTAGCCGGTGCATCCAAACCCCGTGATATGATACGCTCTTTCACACATAAACCTCCTTATATCTTCCTCAAAACAGCCACCATACCTACCTATTATGGCATTTCCATAGCCATTCCTAGATATATTGCCATGCAACTTTCCACCATCCAGTTTATCATGACACATTCATCATTGTCATATTGCTTAGAATGATCATGTAGTTGACATAGTATTTGTGGCAAAGCCACCGTTCATAATTTTTACTTGTCACTCTTGATTCATTGCATATCCCGGTACACCGTCGGAGGCATTCATATAGAGTCATACTTTGTTCTAGTATCGAGTTGTAATCATTGAGTTGTAAAAAAATAGAAGTGTGATGATCATCATTCAATAGAGCATTGTCCCAAAAAAATAAAGGCCAAAAAAAGGGAAGGCCCAAAAAAAGGGCAATGTTACTATCCTTTTTTCCACACTTGTGCTTCAAAGTAGCACCATGTTCTTCATATAGAGAGTCTCTTAAGTTATCACTTTCATATACTAGTGGGAATTCTTCATTATAGAACTTGGCTTGTATATTCCAACAATGGGCCTCCTCAAGTGCCCTAGGTCTTCATGAGCAAGCAAGTTGGATGCACACCCACTTAGTTTCTTTTGTTGAGCTTTCATACATTTATAGCTCTAGTGCATCCGTTGCATGGCAATCCCTACTCCTCGCATTAACATCAATCGATGGGCATCTCCCTAGCCCATTGATTAGCCTCGTTGATGTGAGACTTTCTCCTTTTTTGTCTTCTCCACACAACCCCCATCATTATATTCTATTCCACCCATAGTGCTATATCCATGGCTCACGCTCATGTATTGCATGAAAGTTTATGAGTTTGAAATTATTAAGGTATGAAACAATTGCTTGGCTTGTCATCGGGGTTGTGCATGATGAGAGCATTCTTGTGTGACGAAAATGGAGCATGACTAAACTATATGATTTTGTAGGGATGAACTTTCTTTGGCCATGTTACTTTGAGAAGACATAATTGCTTTGTTAGTTTGCTTGAAGTGTTATTATTCTTTATATCAATATGAACTTTTGTCTTGAATCTTTCTAATCCGAGTATTCATACCACAATTAAGAAATTTTGCATTGAAATTATGCCAAGTAGCACTCCGCATTAAAAATTCTCTTTTTATCATTTACCTACTCGAGGACGAGCAGGAATTAAGCTTGGGGATGCCTGATACGTCTCCAACGTATCTATAATTTTTTATTGCTCCATGCTATATTATCTATTGTTTTGGACTATATTGGGCTTTATTTTCCACTTTTATATTATTTTTGGGACTAACCTATTAACCGGAGGCCCAGCCCAGAATTGCTGTTTTTTGCCTATTTTAGTGTTTCGAAGAAACAGAATATCAAACGGAGTCCAAACAGAAAAAAAATCCTTTTTGGAACATGATTTTCTTCTCGGATAAGACCCAGGAGACTTGGACCCTACTCCAAGAAGTACCGGAGGTGGTCACGAGGGTAGCCCCCCCCCCCCCCCGCTACAGGGCGCGCCCCCTGCCTCATGGGCCCCTTGGTGCTCCACCGACGTACTCCTTCCTCCTATATATACCCACGTACCCCCAAACGATCAGAACAGGAGCCAAAAACCTAATTCCACCGCCGCAACTTTCTGTATCCACGAGATCCCATCTTGGGGCCTGTTTCAGAGCTCCGCCGGAGAGGGCCGTCATCGCGGAGGGCTTCTACATCATCATAGCCCCTCCGATGAAGTGTGAGTAGTTTACCTCAGACCTTCGGGTCCATAGTTATTAGCTAGATGACTTCTTCTCTCTTTTTGGATCTCAATACAATCTTCTCCCCCTCTCTTGTGGAGATCTATTCGATGTAATCTTCTTCTTCTGCGGTGTGTTTGTTGAGACCGGTGAATTGTGGGTTTATGATCAAGTCTATCTATGAAAAATATTTGAATCTTCTCTGAATTCTTTTATGTATGATTGGTTATCTTTGCAAGTCTCTTCGAATTATCCGTTTGGTTTGGCCAACTAGATTGGTAGTTCTTGCCATGGGAGAAGTGCTTAGCTTTGGGTTCGATCTTGCGGTGTTCTTTCCCAGTGACAGAAGGGGCAGCAAGACACGTATTGTATCGTTGCCATCGAGGATAACAAGATGGGGTTTATTTCATATTGCATGAATTTATCTCTCTACATCATGTCATCTTACTTAAAGCATTACTCTGTTTTAACTTAATACTCTAGATGCATGCTGGATAGCGGTCGATGAGTGGAGTAATAGTAGTAGATGCAGAATCGTTTCGATCTACTTGTCACGGATGCGATGCCTATATACATGATCATGCCTAGATATTCTCATAACTATGCTCAATTCTGTCAATTGCTCAACAGTAATTTGTTCACCCACCGTAGAAAACTTATGCTCTTGAGAGAAGCCACTAGTGAAACCTATGGCCCCCGGGTCTATTCTCATCATATAAATCTCCATCACTTTAATCTTGTTTTGTTTTTTACTTTGCCTTTTACTTTTCACTTTGCATATTTATATCAAAAATACCAAAAATATTATCTATCGGATCTCACTTCCGTAAGTGAGCGTGAAGGGATTGACAACCCCTAGTCACGTTGGTTGCGTTGAGCTCTTTGTGTTGTGTAGGTACGAGGGACTTGCGCGTGGCCTCCTACTGGATTGATACCTTGGTTCTCAAAAACTGAGGGAAATACTTATGCTACTCTGCTGCATCATCCTTTCCTCTTCGGGGAAAACCAACGCAAGCTCAAGAGGTAGCAGGGACCTACTCCCTCCTATCACACACATTTGTGCTTTTAGAAACTGTGTGAGATATTTACATGGCCGGTGTGTTGCAACTAGCCTTCAATGAGCACTGACACTGGTAGCGGGAAAACGATGGGAGAAGAGGAGGGAAATCAATGAGAGGAGTGGCGAGAAACGGTAGCCTGTTTAGAAACCTAGTAGAGAAGGAAGCGTGAGCTAGCACGACGCATGCGCACAGTGCTTACCCATGTAGTGCATGTGCTATCGAAAGGGCTCAGGGTTGTCGTTTGATTTGGGAGCATCCAACGGTGCACACGTACGATCCGTGGGGTTTGGGTTCTGGCCAATCAGAATGCATGACTCAGATAGTGCGTGCAGTAGGGGGAGCAGAGCATCGACCATGGTTTGGTAGGCACACGGCTTTCGTGAGTGAACCGTGTGCTATTTGAAAACATTTCATGAGAATAATCTCGGTTTTTAAATCTCCATAAATCCAAAACTAACCCGAAAATCTTGAAACCTGGCATGGTGTCATGACATGGCACATATATGTCGAGGAATTTTTTTCGTCCATTTTGGCGCAAGTTTTATTACAAGCCTCTTACAAACCGGAGCTTCTCTCAAAGAAGCCTCGTGGTTCCTATAGGGAAATGTGTCCCCCTTGTGAGCGAAATGTAATCACTGTCTCTTTTTGCCTTGTATTTTCTTCTACGAGCAACATGGAACAACAGGATATCCATGCTGAACTTTAAACTTATTCAAGGTTCGTTTGGCCTTTTTATACACTAATTGGATTTACTAGGCATTTAATGTCCATAATTCAAATCTGAACTTCAAATACATGCTCCAGTTCACCAAAATGCCTAGAAAAATTATACATGTGTCCTTGGGTGCATGTTTAGGTCCCATGCCAGGAATGGAAACGAATTACAACCGTACCCGCGTCCTGGCTCATCCTCAAACATTTGGAATCTCGGTTTTTAAATCCCCGTAAATCCTAAACTCACTAGAAAGTCATCAAAGGTGACATGGTGTCACGTCATGGCACATATATGTCGTGGTAAAAACATTGTCCAATTTGGGCCAAGCTTTATTACAAACCGGAGCTTGTCTCAAAGAAGCCTCATGGTTCCGATAGGGAAACGTGTTCCCCTTGTGGGCGAAACGTAATCACTGCCTCTTTTCGCCTTCTGTTTTCTTCCACGGGCAACATGGAACGACATGATATCCATGCTGAAATATAAACTTGTTCAGGGTTTGTTTGGCCTTTTTATACACTAATTGAGTTTCCTAGGAATTTTATGTCCATAATTCAAATATGAACTTCAAATACATGCTCCAGTTCAGCAAAATGGCTAGAAAAATTATACATGTGTCCTTGTGTGCATGTTTAGGTCCCATGCCACGAATTACAACCGTACTAGTGTCCTGGCTCGTCCTCTAACATTTTGAATCTTGGTTTTTAAATCCCCATAAATCCAAAACTCACCAGGAAGTCATCAAAGGTGGCATGGTGTCACGTCATGGCACATATGTGTCGTGGTAAAAACGTTGCCAATTTGGGCCACACTTTATTACAAACCTCTTACAAACCAGAGCTTGTCGCAAGAACCCTCATGGTTTCGATAGGGAAACGTGTCCCCTTGTGGGCCAAACGATAATCGCTCCCTCATCTAGCCTCGTATTTTGTTCTACATGCGACACGGAACAACGGGAGATTCACGCTGAACTTTGAAATTATCCAGGGTTCGTTTGACCTTTTTGTCACATCCCTAGCTGCTGGTAGTGCTCTAGGCTAGCTCGTGTGTGCATCATATTTAAATTCTGAAAAATTTGAACTGAGGGAATTATTGGAAGCCTCAAAACCCTAAATAAAAGAGGGGCAAAAACCCTAGAAATCTTATTCATTGCTCCAAATGGCTCTTCTTAAATGTTTGATAATTTTTGGTAAGGTTTCTGGTCCCAACCAAAATATTGAACATTTTTAAGGATTTATTTTTGGGACTTTGGATTTAATTCATTAGCTATTTGAATTTGAATTATATTCATATATTTAGAATATAATTCAAATATCCCTGAATTATTTTATGAGCTTTTGGAAAAGTCCACCTAGCAAATAAAAAATATTCAGAGGAGTTTTGGCATTGTTTGAATTATTTTTAAATTCAAACAATGGCAAAAGGTGTTAAAATTAAACAAAACAGGAGAAAAAAAGAGAGAGAGAAGCCCACTTACCTGCAACCCCACCTAGCGCCCCATCTGGCCCAGCACCCGTGCAACCCAGCCGGCCCGGCTCCTCCCGCGGCCCAGCCCACCTGGCCCCTCCTCCTGTCTTCTTCCCGTGCCAGCGCACGAAGCAGCTGCGTGCTGGACGCACGCGCGCCGACGCCGGCCACCTCCTGCTTCGCCGTGGCAGCCTCCCCGACCCCCTCGCGACGCCACGAAGACGGCCTCGACCCCCCTCGATCGTCTCTCTCTCTCTGGACCCCCTCCCTCTCCTCTGTTTCCCTCTCCCGCGAACGGCCGAACGCCATCGTCGCCGTTGTTCGTCACCGCCGCAGCCACAGCCACTCCCTCGCTCCCTCGTCGTATCCCCCAGCTCCGCATCATCGTCCTCCTCGTCCACCCCGAGCCAAGCAACCAGGGGAGCGCTGCATCGCCGCCCCGGACGTCTTCTTCAACCTTGGTGCCGGCGATCTCCGTCGCTTGATTCGCCGCGTCCAGAGCCTCCCCGGCCCCGCCGTCTGCACCGTCTAACTCGCCGTGAGCCACTTACCTTATCCCCTAACTCCTTGTGCTCGCCCCCGTGCTGTAGCGCCGTTCCCCGCGAGCACCGAGCTCCGGCCATCGCCATTGCCGGCGAACCTCGCGTCCCGGAGCTCTTCCGCTCGCTCCAGTAGCTCCCGCGTGCTCTCCAGGTTCCCAGGGTTCCGACGCGCTCCTCTGCTCTCTGGCTAACGCGCTGCAGCCACCGCGCCGTGCTGGCCCGAACTCCGGCCGCCGCCGAAGTCGACGCTGCGCTCGACTCAGGCCACGTCTCACCCTCCCGATGCTACAAATGGATGCGCGCAAGTGCTAGCAAGCTAACGCCGCCACCAGCTTGTCCTCTTGTGCACCATAGCGCTAAGCCGCCCAAAACCGTAGCTCCGGCAGCCGCCAAAGAGCTCGCCGCCGGCAGCTCCGGCCACCCCAGCTCCTCCCACTTGCACTACCAGACGCGCGCGAGTCTGGGCTTCGCGTGGGTGGTCTCCGCCGCCCGAATGGTCGCCGGAGCGGCGATCCCGAGCCCCTCCGCCGCGTTTGCTGTCGCCGGCGGCTAAACGCCGGCGCATTAGCCCAGTTGACCAGGGGGTTTGACCTCCCCTGGGTCAATGACATGTGGGCCCGGCCCTGGCTAATTCTAGTTTAGGATTAATTTAAAGTTAATCAATTCTGTTAATTAATCGTGACACTGACAGCAGGGCCCCACCTGCTAATTAAGTATAGATTAGTTTCTGTTTAGTTTTTAACTAATCCAGTGGCCCCACCCGTCAGCATTGACCCTGCTGACGTGGCCTTTGACCCGGCCCCACCTGCCATTGACACTAAACAGCCCTGGGTCACTGACCAGTGGACCCCACTGGTCAGGTTTGACCTGGAGGCGCCCTGTTGACCTGCTGACGTCAAGGTGATGTCATGCTGACGCATTAAATGATTTTCTGGATTTAAAATAAATCAGAAAATTCCAGAAAATTGTTTAAACTTCAATAAATCATAGAAAATTAACCGTAACTCCAAATTAAATAAATTATATATGAAAAATTATCAGAAAAATTCAAGGAATCCATCTGTACCATTTTCATGCATGTTAGAACAACTTATAGCTGCTATTTAGCACAAATCAATTAAAGGGCATTTAAATAATCACATATGGAGTTTGAATTTGAATCTTGGATTCAAACCAACTTCATTTAGTCTGGTTTTAGTTGCATTAGCCCAAAACACATTCATTTTGCCATGTCATGATCATGCATCATATTGTGCATTGCATTGATTGTGTTCCTTTTTGTGTTGCCGGTATTTGTCCCCTCTCGATAGACGTGATACCGATGATGTGATCGTTGACACTGATGAAGACTCAATGCTATCTTCAGAAGTGCCAGGCAAGCAAAACCCCCTTGTTCATTCCGATAAAATCCCACTCTCTCGCTCCCGCTCTCTTTTACTGCATTAGGACAACAACGATTCAACTGTTACTTGCTGCGGTAGCTGAACCCCTTTATCCTTTGCATGACCTGTCATTGCCACAGTAAATAGATGAAACCCACTAGCATGAGTAGGAGTTGTTTGAGCCCTGATGTGCCTACTCATTTATGTTTGTTGTCATGCCTGCTACTGCTTAGAGTTGAGTCAGGTCTGATTCATCGGGGATGAATCAGAGGCGTGTGAACCTGTCCTACTGTGTGTGAGCTAAGTGTGTGAACACGATTTGGTAAAGGTAGCGGTGAGAGGCCATGTAGGAGTACATGGTGGGTTGTCTCATTGCAGCCGTCCTCAGGAATTGAGTTCTGTGTTTGTGATCCATGATTCAGCTACTACCACGCATTGGGCCCGAAACCAATGGACCCTCTCGGCTTCTTGATCACCCTTGTCCTCTGTCCAGGAGTTGCAAGTAGTTTCTGGTGTTTGTAGTATGCTGGAGGCCGTGCGCAGCGCTGACCGTAGGGGTGGGCTGTGATGCGGTAGGCACGTGGCCGGGTAAACCGGGCGCCCGTTTGGTGTCACGGAACCCTGTACACATCGTTTGGGGCTGTGAGTGAAACTCCGGCCGGATCTCCTCATGGATGGAACCCGAATAGGCGATAAACTTGGACTAGAGACTTGAGTGTTTAGGTAGGCCGTGGCCGACACCCACGTTGGGCTTCCGCTTGAAGGTTGCCGAGTACATGTCGTGTAAACGGCGGTAAGTGGTGAGAGCGTGTGTGAAGAAGTACACCCCTGCAGGGTTAACATCATCTATTCGAATAGCCGTGTCCGCGGAAAAGGACTTCTGGGTTGCTTATATCAGTTCATAGACAAGTGAAAGTGGATACTCTAAAATACGCAAGATAAGCGTGAGTGCTATGGAGGGCGTTCTCGTAGGGAGACGGGAGCGGATCCATAGTGGTGTATTGATATGGTGAATATGTGGACTCGTGTGCGCCACCTCAAAAAAGTTACTCGCAGTCGTAGTTCAGGATAGCCACCGAGTCAAAGCTGGCTTGCTGCAGTTAAACCCCACCATCCCTTTGTTGATAATGATGCATATGTAGATAGTTCTGATGTAAGTCTTGCTGGGTACATTTGTACTCACGTTTGCCTATTTTATGTTTTTGCAGAGAGACTTCAGTCTCACTAGTATTTCCGCGTGGTCTTCGACGTTTAGCTTGTTACCTCAGCTACGATCTTGTGCCCTCGGCAGGATCTGGTAGATAGTCAGGCTTCTCAGCCTTTTTCATTTATAGATGTCTGTACTCAGACATGATAGCTTCCGCTTGTGCTTTGACTTGTATGCTCTGATTGTTGGGTCATGAGACCCATGTTTGTAATATCTCGCTCCTCGGAGCCTATTGATTAAATTACTTGAGTCATAGAGTCATGTTGTGATGCCATGTTGTGGTTGCACATATCGAGCATATTGTGTGTATGTTATTGAAATGCTTGGTATGTGTGGGATCTGACTATCTAGTCGTTTATCTTCAGTAGCCTCTCTTACCGGGAAATGTCTCCTAGTGTTTCCACCGAGCCATGGTAGCTTGCTACTGCTCCGGAACACTTAGGCTGGCCGGCATGTGTCCTTCTTCGTTCCTGTGTCTGTCCCTTCGGGGAAATGTCACGCTTTGAGTACCGGAGTCCTGTTAGCCCGCTACAGCCCAGTTTACCGGAGTCCTGCTAGCCCAGTGCTACAGCCCGGACCCACTTGCTGATGACCGACACGTTCGATGCTGGGTCATGGATGCCTGTCCCTGTAAGTCTGTGCCACTTTGGGTTTACGACTAGTCATGTCAGCCCGGGCTCCTTATCATATGGATGCTAGCGACACTGTCATATACGTGTGCCAAAAGGCGCAAACGGTCCCGGGCAAAGGTAAGGCGACACCCGTGGGAATACCGTGCGTGAGGCCGCAAAGTGATATGAGGTGTTACATGCTAGATCGATGTGGCATTGAGTCGGGGTCCTGACAGCGTTGGTATCAGAGCTTGACTGCCTGTAGGATTACCAAGCCAAACTGGTCGAAGTTGAGTCTAGAAATTCTTTAGTTATATAAGGGAATTGATTGTGGGATGGAACGTAAGGCTCTTTTACTCCTTATACCTCATGCCCTTCTGATCTGAGTCATCTTATCTTCCCTACGGGGTTAAGGAACTAGGTCTTCTCATCTATCTATCAGGATCACGTGTACTAATCCGTAGACTTATAGATTGTTGGATTTAAGCTTGAGTTCAGTTTCTTTTACTTCCGTACATTAACTGTTGATCTCGAAACCTTGATATTGTGTTTCTGAGTGGTTATGCCACCATTTTTGTGAATGTCTCAAATCTTTTCTGAGCATTTACAGTCGTTATGCTGTCCGAGTCATTCCAGGTTTCTAAATAGTCTGATGCATTTGCAAAATCCTTTCCCTCTGGTTTCGATGCTCCTTTATGCCAGCTCAATCACACTAATTGTTGAGTTGAGGTATTCTATTGCCTTGACCTTATGTTGGAGTTACTATTATGACCCTAGGTGTCTCAGGGGATCATCCAGTAGTCTAGCCATGATTTATGTTCCAGTGTGATGACTCTGGCCGTCATTATCGAAAGCATCCCGTGATGCCATTTAGTAGTAGGTATTCTATCCCTGGGTTTTGAACCCGAGATTCACCCTACCTACTTCATGTTGATAGTAATTGCTAGTTCCCTTAGGTTATTAGTAACCTTTACAGCAGTTCTCGAGGTCCGTGGTATATCCTTCTTCCAAATACCATGAACCACTTACGGCAAGAGTTTGTTGGATCAAAAGATCACAACAGGAGTGCTCTCGATGGGTTCTCCATTCATAATTGTGACTCTGCCAGTTCTACCTTTCTGCATGGGTTATCCGGAAGAAATATGTTGAACTTGGTTCGACATACTAATCTATGCATCCACAACTCAGAAAGTTATATGTTCCTTTGAGTTGTTCTCTTTAGTTGCATTCTGACCCTCGTCTATCAATTGATAGTCAAGAGTATGCGTGCGTTCGTTCATCGATGCCTATGACTCTTGTGGTCTGTCAAGCCATTCTATTCCGGAATGACTAGGAGAAACAAACTCCAGTACCTCTTCCATATCTAGGATTGGGTCAAAGTAGTTGTATTCCGCAGATCAAATGCCAATCCAGCTTTTGGTTCTGCTCTACCTTGGAGTATTACATATTTTATATCGAGATTGTTATAGGAATTGCACACCATCCCATGAACTCTTGGTACAGTGATACTTCTTGCCATCACTGTTCATTCCTCGGCCCTCGTGTTGTTGCAACCGGAGCGCCGACAAGTGAATCGTGATGTGTGAACTCCATACTCCTAGCAACCCCGTTGCTTGGTAGTTAAAGGACAATAACTTCATTCTTAGCATGTTGGTTATCGAATCATCATTCTAAGATTGATCGTGCTACCTAGTCCATTCTCCTGGTTCACTCCTCGATCGATGAGTTAGGATTATTTCAAATTCTTGCTCTATTGATCATATCGTCTTGCCCTGGAAAGCAAGATTGTTCTCGAGCTTAGTAACATACCGGTGGCTCGTGATTTTCTGATTATCTTCTCAGAAGTATTACCAGGTTGTCACCTGACCGCTATGTTGAGCTCGTGATCAAGTTGGTTTCTTGCGAACCATCCTTCTCCAAGAATCTGTGTTGGATATCCCTGAGCTAGTTGGTTAAGTTAGACAACGACTTGGAGAGTTGGAAGATAAAAGCTTGCCTGACTTAGTTCGTTCCAAAGGGATGTTCTTGTGTAGTGTGTGTTGAAGAAAGATGATATCTTCATCGATTGGTCCCTGTGATCAGTTGCTGGACCTATCGTCTTATCAATCCTTTGATTTGAGTGTGGGCTATCGTCAAATCAAGTCAGAACCAACGATGCTCGTAATGTTGTCTTCCTCGTGGTTGATCCCTCGAGCATACACCATTATATCTTTTGGATCTGACCAATGCTATCACCGTGTTCACACGATGGTGGAAGTCCAGTGATATGGAAATTCCGATGAGTTGTTGTTGAGCCCATTGACAACATCCTGATCTCCTCCATGATGTTGTTGAACATTAAGTTAGTGTTGGAAACTTTTGAAAGCATTTTCTTCATGCTAGCTCATGAAGTACTTGTTTGATGAAAGGAGTGACTTCCTTGATTCACGTGCATTTTGATGTAAGTTGCCGTCGTGAATTCGAGAAAGCATGTTTTTGCCTCCTCTGGAACCATCCCAAGTCAGTTATGCACGTGCGAAGAATTCTGTGGTCTGTTAGACTGATCATCTTCATTCCATATGTGTATCCTAGCACATCAAGCCACCAACTGATTTGTTCAAGGAGAAGGAGTATCTTCATAAGAGCTAATCCGGACTTATGAAAGAACTTCGATATCCTCGATGATGGCTCCCAACCAGAACTCGGTAGTGTTTTATTGTAAGACTACCATGTGGGCATGCTTGTCTGGGACAACGTGTTCACATGTTTGTAGCAGAACCAGCTCATGTTTTGGAGCTTGCTATCGTAGTTCATTTCCCGAGCATCTCGCAACGTCATCTCGTCGATTTGTGTTGCAAACTTTCATTTTTCTTCCTAGACTCGATGAGTCTGGAATAACCTGACACCAACCAGATCTGAATCTCAGGCAGATAGGATGGTTGGAACATTTCCCAAAAAAAAACTATAATACTGGTCCCTCGATAACCGGTAAAGTGGATGTCGTGGCCAACACACCCAGCCGGAAGACCTATTATTGTAGTATCCTTATGGATTCTATTGCTCCCGAAGTCCGACCTTTTACTTGATGTTCTAGATATCAAACCATATCTATGGGTGTATTACGCTAGCACATTAAGGAGAACATTAGAAGCGGAGTGCTAAATGTCTCTCGGTCGTTCATCCAGATTTTATTTGCTTGGCCTCGCTAAGGTGAAATCTGAGAAAGTGTTATTCTCCTTCGCATCTGCATCCTCCATCACCATTCATCATGGTAGCAAGTTGTGTTGCCAGGATCCTTGACACGGATGTTGGTAAAACTTTGATGAATATGGAAATGCTCAAGTTCTTGAGAGCACGCACAAGCGCTACGTGTTATCATCGGCACTAACCGAGGTTGCTCTCAGTTTCCTCGGCAATGCTATAATCTTTCAAACATAGAATCCACTCTCTTTGTTGGGTTCTTCTTCCCCAGTTACCAGAATCATTCCAGCATTTGCATTTTGTTCCCAGCTTGCACCACCAATGTGCCATTCTACCATGGGTCTCTTCCATCTCCGGTGATAAGGAAATTCATCCATTACGTTGTCTTCAACAAGGTAATCCACATCATCCAAGTCTGAGTATGCCATTCTACTGACCCCCTCCAAACGATCGTTGTGAATTGCCTTATGCTGGTATGAAGAGTTTCAATGATCTTCGAATCAAAAGTAATTCTTTTTGCCACTTAAGGAAATATCTCTACGAGTCACCTTCCCTAAGGTGTATCGTTATGGTATTAAGACAATTCAACTCCTCGCTACGTTAACAATCGATTACCACCTTCTTAAGTGTGGAATTGTTGTCTACCTAGTGAACCTTCGTCATCCGTTTCTTTCCACCCCTCTTGATGTGTATCTCGTGTCTCCCCCGAGAGATGGTTCTAAGTCTCATTCCGTGAGTTAGTCCTGAGTTGTTCGACCTTCGAGAAGACCGATCCTTTTAGAGTTTTCCTTTCCTCTTCTTGTCATGATTAGCTGAAGTTCTCAGAGCAAGACGACAAGACCAAGATGGTGTTCAAATCAACGTTCAACTGAAGTGCACCCTGGATCGTGAAGATTATACTAGTTTGCGTTTCCCCTTCATCCTACCCTACGCTTGAATCTCGAGACGAGATTCTTGTTTAGTGGGGGTGAGTTGTCACATCCCTAGCTGCTGGTAGTGCTCTAGGCTAGCTCATGTGTGCATCATATTTAAATTCTGAAAAATTTGAACTGAGGGAATTATTGGAAGCCTCAAAACCCTAAATAAAAGAGGGGCAAAAACCCTAGAAATCTTATTCATTGCTCCAAATGGCTCTTCTTAAATGTTTGATAATTTTTGGTAAGGGTTCTGGTCCCAACCAAAATATTGAACATTTTTAAGGATTTATTTTTGGGACTTTGGATTTAATTCATTAGCTATTTGAATTTGAATTATATTCATATATTTAGAATATAATTCAAATATCCCTGAATTATTTTATGAGCTTTTGGAAAAGTCCACCTAGCAAATAAAAAATATTCAGAGGAGTTTTGGCATTGTTTGAATTATTTTTAAATTCAAACAATGGCAAAAGGTGTTAAAATTAAACAAAACAGGAGAAAAAAAAGAGAGAGAAGCCCACTTACCTGCAGCCCCACCTAGCGCCCCATCTGGCCCAGCACCCGTGCAACCCAGCCGGCCCGGCTCCTCCCGCGGCCCAGCCCACCTGGCCCCTCCTCCTGTCTTCTTCCCGTGCCAGCGCACGAAGCAGCTGCGTGCTGGACGCACGCGCGCCGACGCCGGCCACCTCCTGCTTCGCCGTGGCAGCCTCCCCGACCCCCTCGCGACGCCACGAAGACGGCCTCGACCCCCCTCGATCGTCTCTCTCTCTCTGGACCCCCTCCCTCTCCTCTGTTTCCCTCTCCCGCGAATGGCCGAACGCCATCGTCGCCGCCGTTCGTCACCGCCGCAGCCACAGCCACTCCCTCGCTCCCTCGTCGTATCCCCGAGCTCCGCATCATCGTCCTCCTCGTCCACCCCGAGCCAAGCAACCAGGGGAGCGCTGCATCGCCGCCCCGGACGTCTTCTTCAACCCCGGTGCCGGCGATCTCCGTCGCTTGATTCGCCGCGTCCAGAGCCTCCCCGGCCCCGCCGTCTGCACCGTCTGACTCGCCGTGAGCCACTTACCTTATCCCCTAACTCCTTGTGCTCGCCCCCGTGCTGTAGCGCCGTTTCCCGCGAGCACCGAGCTCCGGCCATCGCCATTGCCGGCGAACCTCGCGTCCCGGAGCTCTTCCGCTCGCTCCAGTAGCTCCCGCGTGCTCTCCAGGTTCCCAGGGTTCCGACGCGCTCCTCTGCTCTCTGGCTAACGCGCTGCAGCCACCGCGCCGTGCTGGCCCGAACTCCGGCCGCCGCCGAAGTCGACGCTGCGCTCGACTCAGGCCACGTCTCACCCTCCCGATGCTACAAATGGATGCGCGCAAGTGCTAGCAAGCTAACGCCGCCACCAGCTCGTCCTCTTGTGCACCATAGCGCTAAGCCGCCCGAAACCGTAGCTCCGGCAGCCGCCAAAGAGCTCGCCGCCGGCAGCTCCGGCCACCCCAGCTCCTCCCACTTGCACTACCAGACACGCGCGAGTCTGGGCTTCGCGTGGGTGGTCTCCGCCGCCCGAATGGTCGCCGGAGCGGCGATCCCGAGCCCCTCCGCCGCGTTTGCTGTCGCCGGCGGCTAAACGCCGGCGCATTAGCCCAGTTGACCAGGGGGTTTGACCTCCCCTGGGTCAATGACATGTGGGCCCGGCCCTGGCTAATTCTAGTTTAGGATTAATTTAAAGTTAATCAATTCTGTTAATTAATCGTGACACTGACAGCAGGGCCCCACCTGCTAATTAAGTATAGATTAGTTTCTGTTTAGTTTTTAACTAATCCAGTGGCCCCACCCGTCAGCATTGACCCTGCTGACGTGGCCTTTGACCCGGCCCCACCTGCCATTGACACTAAACAGCCCTGGGTCACTGACCAGTGGACCCCACTGGTCAGGTTTGACCTGGAGGCGCCCTGTTGACCTGCTGACGTCAAGGTGATGTCATGCTGACGCATTAAATGATTTTCTGGATTTAAAATAAATCAGAAAATTCCAGAAAATTGTTTAAACTTCAATAAATCATAGAAAATTAACCGTAACTCCAAATTAAATAAATTATATATGAAAAATTATCAGAAAAATTCAAGGAATCCATCTGTACCATTTTCATGCATGTTAGAACAACTTATAGCTGCTGTTTAGCACAAATCAATTAAAGGGCATTTAAATAATCACATATGGAGTTTGAATTTGAATCTTGGATTCAAACCAACTTCATTTAGTCTGGTTTTAGTTGCATTAGCCCAAAACACATTCATTTTGCCATGTCATGATCATGCATCATATTGTGCATTGCATTGATTGTGTTCCTTTTTGTGTTGCCGGTATTTGTCCCCTCTCGATAGACGTGATACCGATGATGTGATCGTTGACACTGATGAAGACTCAATGCTATCTTCAGAAGTGCCAGGCAAGCAAAACCCCCTTGTTCATTCCGATAAAATCCCACTCTCTCGCTCCCGCTCTCTTTTACTGCATTAGGACAACAACGATTCAACTGTTACTTGCTGCGGTAGCTGAACCCCTTTATCCTTTGCATGACCTGTCATTGCCACAGTAAATAGATGAAACCCACTAGCATGAGTAGGAGTTGTTTGAGCCCTGATGTGCCTACTCATTTATGTTTGTTGTCATGCCTGCTACTGCTTAGAGTTGAGTCAGGTCTGATTCATCGGGGATGAATCAGAGGCGTGTGAACCTGTCCTACTGTGTGTGAGCTAAGTGTGTGAACACGATTTGGTAAAGGTAGCGGTGAGAGGCCATGTAGGAGTACATGGTGGGTTGTCTCATTGCAGCCGTCCTCAGGAATTGAGTTCTGTGTTTGTGATCCATGATTCAGCTACTACCACGCATTGGGCCCGAAACCAATGGACCCTCTCGGCTTCTTGATCACCCTTGTCCTCTGTCCAGGAGTTGCAAGTAGTTTCTGGTGTTTGTAGTATGCTGGAGGCCGTGCGCAGCGCTGACCGTAGGGGTGGGCTGTGATGCGGTAGGCACGTGGCCGGGTAAACCGGGCGCCCGTTTGGTGTCACGGAACCCTGTACACATCGTTTGGGGCTGTGAGTGAAACTCCGGCCGGATCTCCTCATGGATGGAACCCGAATAGGCGATAAACTTGGACTAGAGACTTGAGTGTTTAGGTAGGCCGTGGCCGACACCCACGTTGGGCTTCCGCTTGAAGGTTGCCGAGTACATGTCGTGTAAACGGCGGTAAGTGGTGAGAGCGTGTGTGAAGAAGTACACCCCTGCAGGGTTAACATCATCTATTCGAATAGCCGTGTCCGCGGAAAAGGACTTCTGGGTTGCTTATATCAGTTCATAGACAAGTGAAAGTGGATACTCTAAAATACGCAAGATAAGCGTGAGTGCTATGGAGGGCGTTCTCGTAGGGAGACGGGAGCGGATCCATAGTGGTGTATTGATATGGTGAATATGTGGACTCGTGTGCGCCACCTCAAAAAAGTTACTCGCAGTCGTAGTTCAGGATAGCCACCGAGTCAAAGCTGGCTTGCTGCAGTTAAACCCCACCATCCCTTTGTTGATAATGATGCATATGTAGATAGTTCTGATGTAAGTCTTGCTGGGTACATTTGTACTCACGTTTGCCTATTTTATGTTTTTGCAGAGAGACTTCAGTCTCACTAGTATTTCCGCGTGGTCTTCGACGTTTAGCTTGTTACCTCAGCTACGATCTTGTGCCCTCGGCAGGATCTGGTAGATAGTCAGGCTTCTCAGCCTTTTTCATTTATAGATGTCTGTACTCAGACATGATAGCTTCCGCTTGTGCTTTGACTTGTATGCTCTGATTGTTGGGTCATGAGACCCATGTTTGTAATATCTCGCTCCTCGGAGCCTATTGATTAAATTACTTGAGTCATAGAGTCATGTTGTGATGCCATGTTGTGGTTGCACATATCGAGCATATTGTGTGTATGTTATTGAAATGCTTGGTATGTGTGGGATCTGACTATCTAGTCGTTTATCTTCAGTAGCCTCTCTTACCGGGAAATGTCTCCTAGTGTTTCCACCGAGCCATGGTAGCTTGCTACTGCTCCGGAACACTTAGGCTGGCCGGCATGTGTCCTTCTTCGTTCCTGTGTCTGTCCCTTCGGGGAAATGTCACGCTTTGAGTACCGGAGTCCTGTTAGCCCGCTACAGCCCGGTTTACCGGAGTCCTGCTAGCCCAGTGCTACAGGCCGGACCCACTTGCTGATGACCGACACGTTCGATGCTGGGTCATGGATGCCTGTCCCTGTAAGTCTGTGCCACTTTGGGTTTACGACTAGTCATGTCAGCCCGGGCTCCTTATCATATGGATGCTAGCGACACTGTCATATACGTGTGCCAAAAGGCGCAAACGGTCCCGGGCAAAGGTAAGGCGACACCCGTGGGAATACCGTGCGTGAGGCCGCAAAGTGATATGAGGTGTTACATGCTAGATCGATGTGGCATTGAGTCGGGGTCCTGACACTTTTTTATTCATTAATTGAGTTTTCTAGGCATTTAATGACCATAATCCAAATCCGAACTACAAATACATGCTCCAGTGCATCAAAATGGCTAGAAAAAACGTACATGTTTTCTTGGGATGCATGTTTAGGTCCCATGGAATGAATGGGAACGAATTCAACTGTCTCGCCATCCTGGCTTGGCCACAAACATTGCGAATCTCGGTTTTTAAATCTCTGTAAATCCAAAACTCACCAGGAAATCATGAAACTTGGCATGGTGTCACTACATGGTACATATAATTGTCCAATTTGGGCAAAGCTATATTACAAGCCTTTTACAAACCGGAGTCTGTCGCAACCCTGGTGGTTCCGGTAGGGAAACATTCCCCTCTTGTGGGTGAAACGATAATCGCTGCCTCTTCTCGCCTTGAACTTTGTTTTCTACAGGCAACATAGAATAACAGGAGTGTCGGGCTGAAATTTGAAACTGTTCAGGGTTCGTTTGGCCATTGTATATATTATTAATTACTAAGTTTTCTACACATTTAATGTAGTCCATAATTCAAATTTGAACTACAAGCACATGCTCCAGTGAAGCAAAATGGGTGGGAAATCGTTCATGTGGCATTGGGTGCATGTTTAGGTCTCATTTAAGGAATGGGAAATGAATTACAAACTTGTCGTCATCCTGAAACATTGAGAATCTCGGTATTTAAATCCCTGTAAATCAAAAACTCACCCAAAAACCATGAAACTTGGTATGGTTTCATGACATGGCACATATATGTCGTGGTAAAAAATCGTCCAGTTTGAGAAAATGCACACACATTAGTAGCCAACGAAATCCTTTTTGAAACAAAAAGCTGACACATTAATATCACAAACGGTTGTATTATATTAATCGTGTCGAAATTTAACCATACTTGGTGGTGTGCGTGCAACTGTTTGATTAGACGGGACGAGCACGAGAAGTTCGCCGTGCAGGCTCGACAGGATGTGTGCGAGCAGTCCGCCGCGCAGGCTCGACGGGACGCGTGCATCCTGTGCACCTCGCAGACTCGACGGGACACGTGCGAGCAGCAAGGCCGCCCATGCTCACCGGGAAGCAAGCTCTTTGACCTCCATGCACCAGCCGCCGCCCGCCTCGCTCACAACTTCTCCATTAATGGGTTAATTAAAGCACCTGGACGGAGGGTGTTTGCTTGTGATCCCATGGCAACATTTGCTTTGTTCGTGTTTTCAACTCGTATTCCGCCCTAATTTAAATTGCCACATAGGGCAACGGATAATACGAGCACAAATAAAATGGCAACGGATAATACGACAACAATTTTACAATGGCGCAGATAATAATTGTCTTACATATTCCGGATAATTTAAAATGCCACATGCGGCAAAGCACGGAAGACACGGAGGCAAGAGAAGAAGGAAATTACAAACAACGATTTGGGTCGCTACCGTCTCTACTCGTCGATGGATCGCCGGGCAACGACATCCTCCAGCTCCTTCTTCAATTCCTCACGACTTTGCTTGAAAGCAGCCACGGATTTCTCCACCTCCTGCTCGCGCTCAATCTGGAGCTTCCACAAGTCACCCATCAGTTTCTCGACGACTGTTGTCAGCGTCATTCCCGAGGCACTGCTCTGCTCATGCAGCATCTTCCAGCCGGGGGCCTCCTCCTCCTTCTGGGCGAGCGCCTTGAGGAGCTTCGCATTATCACTCATGATTTGCTCGACGAGGCTGGTCGCCTTGTCAACCGAGCCATCACTGATCTTGAGCAGCTTCATCAAGTCGTCGACCAGCTCCTGCCGCGTAGTGACGCCAGCGAGAATGTTGTCGTCGCTGGTGAAGGACTTTAGGAATGTCGGCTCGTTGCGATGGCCGACGCTACAAATGTGCTTGTGAGAGCCCTCGCGTGCCCGTGAGATCTCGGTCGAGGGCTCCGCGGCGCGCTGGGACATCTTTGCTGCGGCTGCGGCTTCGTGGCGAGACCTCTCTAGTGCTTCCACGGCCTTGGTATTTGCTGCCTGGTTATATGTCGACCCTAAACTCCTCCTACCGGTCATGGCAGAACGACTTGACAGGAAAGACCAGTTTTTGTGGGTGATGGGGAGAGGAACTGTGAAGTAATTTTTGAGTGGGTAGTTTTTATAGCCCGATGCTAAGTGTGAACACATATTAGTTTGATAGGTGTGAACAGATTTTCAATTACTTATTGCATTGTAATCTGCAATGTGACGAGAAACAAGGTCAAAATTTATTGATGGTAGAAGGTTGACCATGTGGTTACTCGTCGTTGAGGTGGCCGCGGCGCACTCTGCTCACGTCCGTCCGCGCATTTTGCTTGCCATTGAGGCGGCCGTGGCACGCTCCGCTCTAGCGTCCCTGCACATGCTCTGCTTACTGTTGAGGCAAATTTACACAATGGCAACGGTTAATAATTCTTAATAATTGTCTGACATATTCAGGATAATTTAAAATGCCACATGCGGCAAGGCCCAGAACACTCACGACCTACATATGCATACAATTATAATAAAATATAAAGCTAAAAGGCTGAGCTGGCGGCCTTCCGACGATGGTCTTCTCGGACTCCATGATCAGCATAGCACCCTTGCGACCGTATGTGTAACTTACTAATCATCGCACACGAGTACTCGCAGACGCATCGTGTGCGATACTCCTAGCCACCACAAGGAACTAGTTTGCATTTTCAAAGTTTTTTGTACATACAAAATCGCACACGAACTAACTGTATTAACCGTCTGTGTTGTAATTTCTCATCGCAAACAGTTCATTCGAGTCGGCTATTTGCCACGTATCACACACATCTTGTTAAGTTGAACCGTTTCTGTTGTGTTCGCTAATCGAAAACAGTTCGTGCGAGTGAACCATATGTCATATATCACACACCTTGATCTGATGAACCATTTCTGTTACACTCCCTAATAGCAAATAGTTCATCGGAGCGAACCATATGCCGTATATCATACACACATTGATATGGCTGTCCGTTTCTGTTGTTCTGCCTCATCGCAAACAGTTCGAACGGCTTAACCGTGTGCCCTAAATCGCACACGCAACTAAAATCTGAACTGTGTTTGATGGCTCCGCTATCGCAAACGGTTTGCACCTTTTTTGACGTTTTTTCCATCACCGTTTGTGATTAATGCATCGCACACAGTTTCGTCAAAGGGTCTCTGATCGTAGTGTCGCATTGGCAGCATCCTGAAGTAGTGCATGGGCACGGACACCGTGGAAGTTGCCACCCCCCTATACGCCATATTATATGGGAGACTTCAATGGAGGTCGGGGGCAGCCCCCAATGGCTCCTTATGCTTTTCATATGGCGTGGGCAACCCCTAGAAGGCCTGCTCATGAGAGGCTTCATTATCCCCCACAAGGTCGTTCGAGCCATGGTGCTAGTCGGCCAACAAAAATTTCTCCAAGGAAGGTCAATAAAAAGTGTAGTGTGCTAAGTCACCTAATGCGGAAATTTCAGAATGCGACAAGCAAAAGGAGATCAAAGTGCCAATTGTTGGTAATTTGACTAATTCTATTGCTGATATTGTTATTGTTCAGCGGGGTTCCATGGCTAATGATCATGAGGCTAGCACAAACAAGGCCAAACCTAGGGATCCCAAATATACTCAACCTAAGTGGTGTCCTCATAGTCTAACTAAGACCATGAAAAGGAGATTGCAACGCATGAGGAACCACAAGAAGGTAGAGCGCAGAGAAGAGAAGCAAAGGGATGAATTGTTCAATAAAATTCGGCCCATGCCACTCGCAAAACAAGTGTGGAGGCCTAAACAAAAAGAAAACACAGATGCTTCTACATTAGCTACAGTGACACCTACACCACCAAAAGAGGATGATGCGACCCTTACAACATCGTCCACACCACCCGAAACATCCCCTTCAATTGAGGAAACTTCAAATCCAATATACATGTTGGGAGATGAAGACGAGATGATGGATTATGAATCTACGTCGGTTTAGGAAGGTATGGATATTAATATGGTGTATTATTTACCTGCCTAATTTTTTGCTATAGGTGAAGAAGGGGAGGTGGCCCAGCTAGATTTTGGTCCTAAGAATGTTGTCTTCGAGAAGCCAAAAGAACCGGTGAAACACTTGAAGCCATTGTTCCTCAAAGGTCATATTAATATATCGCCGGTTCCTAGAATGCTCCTTGATGGTGGTGTTGTGGTAAATCTTATGCCCTATTCGGTCTTCAAGAAGTTGGGATTATATGACGATGCATTGATGAAGAATAATATGGTTCTTAATGGATTTGTGTAAAGAAAAGATAGAGGCCAAAGGTGTGATGTGCATGGAACATACTGTGGGAAGCAAAACTTTGGCCGCCATGTTCTTCATCGCCGAGGTGCAAGGTAACTATAATGTTATATTAGGTTGTGATTGGGTTCATGCTAACCAATGCGTGCCATCTACCATGCATCAATTCTTAATATAATGGGTCGATGATGAAGTAGAAGTCATTCATGCGGATAATTTGGCTTGTGTTGCTTTGGCCGATGCATCGGTGGATTGTAATCATCCCGATGTTACTTGCTAATTGGTTCCAAGGTATGATGTAAACAAAAATGTAAAAGCAATGGTTGATAGAGAATTATCGTCCTAAGCATAAACATGGCCGATACAAAAGTATTACACTAAGCATATATAAATGGCCGATGGAGTGTTAACATCGTCCTTAGAACGAACATGATACAAGTTATTTTTCGGCAAGCTAGCTTTGCCGAAAAATAGGGGCATGTGTTAACGCTCAAAAGTGACACAATAGTAAAAGTTGCTTAAAGCTATGTTAAGATTAATTTAAACTTGTGATTGGAAGTCACCATGAAATGCTCTCTTCAAGAAAACATCAGGATGGATATGAAGATGGTATAAAACAGATTTCGGACGCAAAAGTTATGACAAGTTCAGATATGCTCATGTTGACACCAGCTTAAAGAATGTCATGAAACCCAATTAATATGGCCTCTGATGGAAAATGTTTCAACATGAAAGTTGTGTGTCTCTTTGAATTGGTTGATTTTGATATAAAAATCATCTTAATCCAAGATTGTATGCAACCTGTGAAAGTAAAAAAGGTCAGAAACAGAAGTTGCAGAGTCATTTCGAACCAACCGAGTTGATTTGACTCAACGAGACCGAGTTGACTCGGTAATTCCGAGTGAAACCACCCAGAAAATTCTGAGCGAGATACAGAAGCTTACAGAAGGTTGGCCACGTTCACTCAGTGGGACCGAAGCAAACCACTCGGTGGCTCCGAGTTGATCCAGAAAATTGCAAAAGATTTATGTCCGAGTTAGGTTAGGGTTTTTGATGTTTTGGGTGGAAGTTTTAGTACTTTTCTTATACGGGAAGTTCAGCTGCCTCATAAATAGATGAGAGGTTACGGTCGATTGAATAACACACAATCGACAAATCAATATACTACTTTTTATCCTAGGTTTTACATCTCTTTCTTGTTCTTTTTCTCTCATTTTTCGTCCGTTCTTCGTATTGAAGGGCAGCGATCCTCGAGGCTCTAGGGGTGGGCGAATCGACCTAGGGCAGCCCATAGCCGCCGCGCGTTAGATTGGTCCCTCCTGGATTTCGGGTCCTCAAAAACACCCGCCGGATTGCTTGCGTACCGCGTTTTTAGACGGGTCACCTTCAACGTGAGCTGCGATGCATCACCCCCGGCGTCAAGGATATACAGTGACGTGTTCGTGTGCGAACAAGGTTGTAGTCACTTTGCTTATGAACACTCATATTTTTTTCAAATTTTTTAGAACATTTAGAATCGATGTTTTGAACTTGGAGCATGGGGAGCACCACCGCATGCGACGTACAGTAGCAAGCAAACCAAAACAAAATCGAAATAGCGCCTCACATCACACACCTGGTGATGGGCTTGAGGCCTGAGCCTAACCGACACAGCTCCGCGACGGCGCGACACCCCACGATCCCCGCGCCAACCACCGCTGTCTCCCTGCCGCACGGGCCCCGCCAACCGTCGTCCACGGTAGGCCACCTCGTGTCAGTCACGCAACCAACGTTCGTTCCCCGACGACGGCTGCGTTCTGAAGCGACGTGGTACCCGTATCTCTCTCTCTCTCCTCACAGCGGTCGGTCACTTGCGGAGCAGCTGCTGTGCTAGCTACCTTCCACACTACTCAAGCTGCTGCGCGTTCCGCCGGCGATGCCCAGCTCCGGCCGAACTACAGCCCGCGGCGGCGGGGCCGCGCCCCCGCCTGCACGCGGAGACGCCGAGGACGACGCGCGGGTGCCGCCCTTCACGGGGAACAACACCGACCACAACCCCCGGGAGCTGCGCTCCTGGGCCCGCCGCACCGGCTTCCACCCCTCCGCCTTCTTCTCCGGCGAGTCCGCGGTCTCCAACTCCTCCACCGCCACCGCGCGTCCCCCGCCGCCTCCGCCTCCCCTGGCATCCTCCCGCCGCCCGCCGCGCCCTCCCGCGGCTGCGGAGGACGACCCCGATCCCGCGCCGCCGCTCGACCTCGACCACCAAGTCCGACCTCGCCGCCGCATCGACCTCCGCGGCGAGCTCGAGATCCCGCCCGTCGAGGTGCCAGCGCAGCCAGAACCGGCGAGGAGGAGGGACGGCGTCGAGCGCCTGCTCGGCGAGAGGGCGGCGCTCAATGTGAGCAGGAGCGCCAACGGCGTGCGCGCCGACGCGGATGCGGATACGAGTGCGAGGAAGAAGGCGGAGGAGGCGGAGGCGAAGCGAAAGGCTGAGGAGGCAGAGGCGAGGAAGAAAAAGGAGGATGAGGAGAGGGACGCGGAGCTGGCCGCGTACTACCAGCAGCAGTGGGCCAACGAGGAGGACGGTGTTGCCGGCGGTGTGCAAGGCGAGGAGACGGCGCCTCTTAATCGGCCATCAGGGCTCCGCTGCGGCGTCTCCGAGAACCCCGGGTGGGGTGAGTTCCCTGCTCTTCTGCTTCAAGCTATTACCTGCGTTGCACTAATTTAATGACGAATAGATAGATGGATTTTAGTCTTTCTGATTGTGATACTAATGTCCGAGGGGTCATGTATCATCATGTCTAATTGTTACGTAGGAGTTTTTATGAGTGCCTGCCACATAATGTATATAAAGTTACATCAAAGTCCTTCACCGAGATGATCCTTAACCTCTGGGTATGCAATCTGCTATGCCTAATTAGACAATGTATGTATGTTTGATTAATTGGAACCCCTTGTTTCTACACACTCCAGTTGATTCAAGTGTTTATTCACGCACTGTATTTTGGAGCTTGATTGTAGCACAATGTTTATTACACAAGCTGCTTTAAGGGGTTGTGTGATCAGACAAGCACAGATTTGCAGCTCCAGCTGTCCATGTCAGCTTTATTGGACAAGTAATAATTGCTAATATGTATGTTTCTGCAATCATTTTATATTCTGATATAAATATACAGTTTTGCTAAAGCACATCTAGATGTGCCATAAGTATTGCACATCTAAGTCATATGTCATTGATCTTACATTAAGATTCGTGTGAATATTTTCTTTCTCTTTTATCTTTTTCTCTTTATGTTTGATTCACTCACTTAGATGTGCAATAACTAGGGCACATCTAGATGTGCCCTAGACACACCCATAAATATATACCAAAATGGCTGAAAATAGGGAAAGAAAACTTGCTTAGTTATTTTAGTTATGTCATCTGTTTTTCTTGCGACTTTAACGTGATTTGCTCTATTATTTCTATTAATCTGGATACTGTGTAATGCATGATTTTTACATATGAACCAAACACAAATTTAATCCATTCTCCTTTTGCTTTTGGTATCTATAGTGACATTTAGCCAATTATCACTTTCATCAAGCTTTAAGCGGCGCACCGGAAGTGTGGGAAGCACCGCATGTTTGCGAAATGTTTACGAAATGTTAAAGTTCTGCCCAGTCTGCTTCTAATAATTTTGTTACCTAATAATACTCTTGTCGGCACACTTATCTCAACATAATGCAAGGATATCAACGGCTTATTGCTTCGGCTTTATTAATCTATCCCCTAGATATCCAAGTCAAGTAAATAAATTCCTTGGGCATCAATTTAGGTCTTCAGCATCTTCTGTGGGTTCATACCTACTTCAACTTTGAAGTGGCATTCTAATATTTAAAATCCACTTTTAGGCTAGCAGACGGCCTGATTTTACATTATTACAATTCTAAGGATGAAACAGTCTGCATACTGCAGGGCACACATCATTTAACTTCATTTTTTATCAGATCACACAATTGAAAACCCTGTGCTGTAATGCAATTCAAATTTGGCCTGCTATTCCTTGCGTTTGGGATGAGTTTTGATGTCAATCTGATGGAAACTGCAGGGACAGTTATTAACTTAATTTTCTTTTTCCATTACAGCACTCCTCGTATTTTATGGCATACAACACTACTTGTCAATAGCCGGTTCGCTTGTTTTTATTCCTTTGATATTGGTACCAACCATGGGTGGATCGGATGTATGACCTCCCCCTTCCTTTCTTTTATCCTTACTTGCGTTTAGCTGTAAAACTGCCTTGAAATAATATGTTCATTTCATGTGACAGGTGGACACTGCAACAGTCATTTCCACCATGTTATTAGTGTCTGGTCTTACAACAATACTTCATACTTTTCTTGGTTCTCGGCTTCCATTGATTCAAGGAAGTTCTTTTGTATATTTGGCTCCTGCATTGGTGATCGCGAACTCTGAGAAGTTCAGAAATCTTAATGATGATGTATGCTCAAATTCTAGACCCTCTTTACTTTATCTGCACATTCTTCCTCAAGCATTTTCAGATAATGCAATGGACACATTACTCCAAATCTCATAGAATGAAAACTCACCTGTTCATGTTTATGAATGGCAAAACATTACTCCTTCCGTTCGGAATTACTTGTCTCGGAAATGGATGTATCTAGAACTAAAATACGTCTAGATACATCCATTTTTGCGACAAGTAATTCCGAACGGAGGGAGTACGTCTGTATAATACAACATTGAACCTATACGTACAATCTGTGGTGGTGAAGTGATAAGGAAGTAGGCATAATTTTTCCACCGAGCTGTTCGGCTAAGGTTGCAAAGTGAGAAGCAGGTATGCTTTTGATATCCAGTTCTAAAAGTTCAAATAAAAATCACCTAAATTTGGTAAGCTGCCGTAAATGTTTGTGAGGGAGGCACATAAAAGAGTTATTTCAGCATGGTGTAGAAAATTTACTGATGAATATACATTAATTGGGCACTTAATTTTGAATAATGAAAATTTGAGTACCATAAGCATGAATACTGTGGACTTAGTGGCCAGTTGCAAAGCAGGGTACCATGGTTATTTGGTATTTCCTGATATGGAAGCATATCAAATAGCTGTCACCCCTTAAATAGAACCACAATAAGGTCTAGTAGTGAGCGCCTTCTGCATATGTCCGCATCACCAGAAATCTAATGTGACAACCAACATTATAGCTCTGTTCTCATTTAAGGGTGTGGTTTGTGTTCTATTGGTGAGGACCAAGTCTTAATGTGAAACTACATGATGCAAGCACAGTCCACTCCAGATATCTTATTTCCACAACTTGTCTCCAAGGGAACAGAAACCACACCCTTAAAAGAGATATCTGGAGTGTACTGTACTTGCATTATGTAGTTTCACATTTAGTGGCATATGAGATTCCACACCAAGCATTTATGTGCTGGATTGAGTTTTCACCTAAGTGAGGATCTAGCGTTTTCTTAATAAAAGCAAAAGTTTCACCCTTTGATCTTTGGACCAAGGGCCTTTTATCATGCATTATCTCTCTCAATTTGGTATTCATTCTTTATGACATGCAGAAATTCAAGCACATAATGAGGGAATTACAGGGGGCTATACTTGTTGGTTCAGTTTTCCAAATAATTTTGGGGTACAGTGGTCTTATGTCACTGCTTCTGAGGTATGTAAAAAAGGTCATCATGAAATTACCAGCCTAGGACATATGTCTAATTGTGGTATTACAGATTGATAAACCCAGTCGTCGTGGCACCAACTATTGCTGCAGTGGGTTTGGCGTTTTTCAGTTATGGTTTCCCTCATGCTGGTAGTTGTGTAGAAATAAGCATGCCCCTCATTGTATTGCTTCTTCTGTGCACCCTGGTATGCCTGCGAGATTCTCTTCTTTTTATCAAGTAACCATGCACATTATCTCATTTATTTTATTTGCTTCTGCCATTTCATATTTCTAGTGTCACCGTTGCCACCGTAGGTGGTTTGTTCTTTAACTTGTATTGCTCCCAGTATCATACTGATCACTGCCCTTCTGCATTGCAGTACATGAGAAAAATATCCCTGTTTGGAAACCATATCTTCCTCATCTATGCAGTACTTCTCTAATCCTATCCCTGCATGTTCATTGTTGTGCCGATAGACTACATCCATGAACTAATGTTTTGCTGCCTTCTAACTGCACTGGAATCTTCTGTTGCCAGGTACCACTCAGTGTTGGCATTATATGGGTGTATGCATTCTTCCTAACTGCTGGTGGTGCATACAACTTTAAGGGCTGCAGTTCAAGTATACCCAGTTCAAATATATTATTGGATTCATGCAGAAGACATGCAGAGATTATGAGGCGTTGTCGAACTGATGTTTCTAATGCTTGGAGAAGTGCTGCCTGGGTGAGGGTTCCGTATCCATTGCAGTGGGGCCCTCCTACATTTCATTTCAAAACAGCTATCGTTATGGTGATAGTTTCAGTGGTTGCATCAGTTGATTCAGTAAGTAGTTTTTGTCAATGTACTAATAAAAGACCTATCCTTCATCTCGAATAAGTAATGATCGAAGTAACACCCGCTGGTACTTCTGCAGCTTTCATCATATCATGCTGCTTCGTTGCTAGTTAATTTAAGCCCTCCAACACGTGGAGTTGTTAGCAGAGGGATTGGCCTTGAGGGGATTTGTACTTTTATCGCCGGACTATGGGGTACAGGAACTGGGTCGACAACATTAACAGAGAACATCCATACCCTTGACACAACCAAAATGGCCAGCAGAAGAGCTTTGCAGCTTGGGGGAGCCTTGCTGGTCATTTTCTCTGTCTTTGGTATGGTCTAATATTTTTCTCACGACCATTTTGTCGTTGACTAGTTGTAGACTGCTTACATCTGAATTCCTTGGCTGCAGGAAAAATCGGAGCTCTCCTTGCTTCTATCCCTGTTGCTTTGGCCGCCTCTGTTCTTTGCTTCACCTGGGCTCTTATTGTCGCACTTGGCTTATCCACATTGCGATATACCGAAGCTGTAAGCTCAAGGAACATGATAATCGTTGGTTTTACCCTGTTCATCTCCCTGTCCATCCCCGCATACTTTCAGCAATATGAACCCAGCTCCAATCTCATTCTACCGGGCTATCTTGTTCCGTACGCTGCAGCTTCGAGTGGACCAGTTCGCACTGCCAGTGATGGGGTGAGATTTCTCTCTGAACAAGCTGGATAGTGGTTAAACCATCTTCGCTGTAGTTAACCATGAGCCGACCTAATTCTCGGGTTTGTTCTGCAGCTAAATTATGCAGTGAACGCTCTTCTATCCATCAATGTTGTGGTGGCTCTGGTTGTTGCAATAATCCTTGACAACACGGTGCCGGGAAGCAAGCAAGAACGAGGGGTATACATCTGGACAGATCCTAAGTCCCTGGAGTTGGATCCTGCATCTCTGGAACCCTATCGGTTACCAAAGAAGATATCATGCTGGTTCAGATGGGCCAAGTGCGTTGGCTTTTAACATAGCATGGCTCAACTCCCCTGCACTGGTAGTGCCTGCTGGGAGGTGGGGATGCAAAGATTCTATATTCTGTTGTGCAACAGTTAGTATGCTATTCAGGTAGGGCCTTCTAGCTACTGGCCGTTCTGGGCATCTGCCTGGAGCTCACTGCATGTAAATTCAAACGGTAATGATAATTGGCAACCGTTACTCAGGACGAAATTCCCAGTGAACGCTCTCGTAACCACAAGACCCAGATTGCGCGGATGGCAGTTTCTAAAGAAATTTGCCTAAAAACAAATGAACTGCCATGTACAACACTAAAAAAGTTCTCTTGATCATTCGCAAATGCTATCTATGACAGCAAACGTTCCTTGGGGATTCAGGCCCAAATTTAAATTAGTTATGGATTGAAGGGAGTAGGAAACTGTTGTAAAATATGTGAATTGTATTGCTCTCGTGCATAGGCACGTATATATGATGTACAAAGATGGACCACGGACCTCAACTATACAAGGTAGGAGGCGGGCCCAATACACAATATGCACATAACACATATACTAAACACTCCCCGCAGTTGAAGCGGCATCGCGGTTGATGCAAAGACTGAACCGGAACTCCTCAAATGACGCCGTAGGCAAGCCCTTGGTCATGATATCTGTAAATTGTTGGAAAGTAGGGACGTGTAAAACACGAATATGGCCAAGGGCCACCTGTTCCCGAACAAAATGAATATCCAACTCAATATGCTTGGTCCGTCGATGATGCACTAGGTTAGCGAAGAGGTAGACCGCCGAGACGTCGCAGTAGACCATCGTGGCATGGTCAACAGGGCAAGAGAGCTCTTGAAGCAGCTGGCGAAGCCACGAACACTCGGCGACGGCGTTGGCCACCGCACGATACTCAGCCTTAGCACTGGAATGAGAGACCGTAGGCTGTCGCTTGGACGACCACGAGATGAGTGAGGGTCCAAGGTAGACACAATAGCCCGAGATGAGTGGGGGTCCAAGGTAGACACAATAGCCCGAAGTGAAGCGACGAGTGTCAGGGCAGCCTGCCCAGTCTGCATCGGAGTAGGCAGTGAGGGCGGTGTCGACGGAGGCGTGAAGCGTGACGCCAAGATCCATAGTGCCACAGATATAGCGGAGAATCCGCTTGACGGCAGCCCAATGAACGTCTCGAGGAGCATGCATATGAAGACACACCTGCTGCACGGCATACTGTATCTCCGGTTGAGTCAGAGTGAGGTACTGGAGAGCACCAATGATAGACCGATAGAAAGCAGCATCGAAGGAGGAGAACCATCCGTGGCAGAAAGCTTGGCCTTCCTATCAACAGGCGTAGCGGCGGGCTTGCAGTTAAGCATGCCAGCGTGCTCCAGGAGCTCGTGAGCGTACTTCCGCTGATGAAGGAAGAAGACATCCGGACGACACACCACCTCGACCCCGAGAAAGTAGTGCAAAGGACCCAAGTCCTTGATGGCGAACTCATCGCGAAGATGAGCCGTGAGCTGACTGAGGAGACCAGCCGTACATGCCGTCAGGATGATGTCGTCGACATAGAGCAGCAAGTAGGCCGTGTTGTTGGGGAACATAGTAATTTAAAAAAATTTCCTACGCACACGCAAGACCATGGTGATGCATAGCAACGAGAGAGGAGAGTGTTGTCCACGTACCCTCGTAGACCGAAAGCGGAAGCGTTAGCACAACACGGTTGATGTAGTCGTACGTCTTCACGATCGACCGATCAAGTACCGAACGCACGACACCTCCGAGTTCTGCACACATTCAACTCGATGACGTTCCTCGAACTCTGATCCAGCCGAGTGTTGAGGGAGAGTTTCGTCAGCACGACGGTGTGATGACGATGATGACGTTCTACCGACGCAGGGCTTCGCCTAAGCACCGCTACGATATGATCGAGGTGGATTATGGTGGAGGGGGCACCGCACACGCCTAAAAGATTAAGAGATCAATTGTTGTGTCTATGGGGTGCCCCTGGCCACGTATATAAAGGAGTGAAGGAGGAGAGGGGCCGGCCCTCTCTATGGCGCGCCCTAGGGGAGTCCTACTCCCACCGGGAGTAGGATTCCCCCTTTCCTAGTAGAACTAGGATCCCTTCCAAGTAGTAGGAGTAGGAGAGAAGGAAAGGGAAGGGAAAAGAAGAAGGAAGGAAGGGGGCGCCCCCCTCCCTAGTCCAATTCGGACCAGCCCATGGGGAGGGGTGCGGCCACCCTTGGAGGCCTTTCTCTCCTTTCCCGTATGGCCCATTAAGGCCCAATACGAATTCCCGTCACTCACCGGTACTCCCGAAAATATCCGAATCACTCGGAACCTTTCCGATGTCCGAATATAGTCGTCCAATATATCGATCTTTACGTCTCGACCATTTCGAGACTCCTCGTCATTTCCCCGATCTCATCCGGGACTCCGAACTCCTTCGGTACATCAAAACACATAAATTCATAATATAATCGTCATCGAATTTTAAGCGTGCGGACCCTACGGGTTCGAGAACTATGTAGACATGACCGAGACACGTCTCTGGTCAATAACCAATAGCGGAACCTGGATGCTCATATTGGCTCCCACATATTCTACGAAGATCTTTACCGGTCAGACCGCATAACAACATACGTTGTTCCCTTTGTCATCGGTATGTTACTTGCTCGAGATTTGATCGTCGGTATCTCAATACCTAGTTCAATCTCGTTACCGGCAAGTCTCTTTACTCGTTCCGTAACACATCATCCCGCAACTAACTCATTAGTTGCAATGCTTGCAACGCTTATAGTGATGTGCATTACCGAGTGGGCCCAGAGATACCTCTCCGACAATCGGAGTGACAAATCCTAATCTCTAAATACGCCAACCCAACAAGTACCTTTGGAGACACCTGTAGAGCACCTTTATAATCATCCAGTTACGTTGTGACGTTTGGTAGCACACAAAGTGTTCCTCCGGTAAACGGGAGTTGCATAATCTCAGTCATAGGAACATGTATAAGTTATGAAGAAAGCAATAGCAACAAACTAAATGATCAAGTGCTATGCTAACGGAATGGGTCAAGTCAATCACAACATTCTCTAATGATGTGACCCCGTTAATCAAATGACAACTCATGTCTATGGCTAGGAAACTTAACCATCTTTGATTCAACGAGCTAGTCAAGTAGAGGCATACTAGTGACACTCTGTTTGTCTATGTATTCACACATGTATTATGTTTCCGGTTAATACAATTCTAGCATGAATAATAAACATTTATCATGAAATAAGGAAATAAATAATAACTTTATTATTGCCTCTAGGGCATATTTCCTTCAGTCTCCCACTTGCACTAGAGTCAATAATCTAGTTCGCATCGCCATGTGATTTAACACCAATAGTTCACATCATCATGTGATTAACACCCATAGTTCACATCGTCATGTGACCAACACCCAAAGGGTTTACTAGATTCAATAATGTAGTTCACATTGCTATGTGATTAACACCCAAAGAGTACTAAGGTGTGATCATGTTTTGCTTGTGAGAGATGTTTAGTCAACGGGTCTGCCACATTCAGATCCGTAAGTATTTTGTAAATTTCTATGTCAACAATGCTCTGCACGGAGCTACTCTAGTTAATTGCTCCCACTTTCAATATGTATCCAGATTGAGATTTAGAGTCATCTGGATCAATGTCAAAATTTGCATCAACATAACCCTTTACGACGAACCTTTTTGTCACCTCCATAATCGAGAAACATATCCTTATTCCACTAAGGATAATTTTTGACCAATGTCCAGTGATCTACTCCTAGATCATTATTGTACTCCCTTGCTAAACTCAGGGCAGGGTATACAATAGGTCTGGTACACATCATGTCATACTTTATAGAACCTATGGCTGAGGCATAGGGAATGACTTTCATTCTCTCTCTATCTTCTGCCGTGCTCGGGTTTTGAGTCTTACTCAACTTCACACCTTGTAACACAGGCAAGAACTCCTTCTTTGACTGTTCCATTTTGAACTACTTCAAAATCTTGTTAAGGTATGTACTCATTGAAAAACTTATCAAGCGTCTTTATCTATCTCTATAGATCTTGATGCTCAATATGTAAACAGCTTCACTGAAGTCTTTCTTTGAAAAACTCCTTTCAAACATTCCTTTATGCTTTGCAGAATAATTCTACATTATCTCCGATCAACAATATGTCATTCACATATACTTATCAGAAATGTTGTAGTGCTCCCACTCACTTTCTTGTAAATACAGGCTTCACCGCAAGTCTGTATAAAACTATATGCTTTGATCAACTTATCAAAGCGTATATTCCAACTCCGAGATGCTTGCATCCGTCCATAGATGGATCGCTGGAGCTTGCATATTTTGTTAGTACCTTTAGGATTGACAAAACCTTCTGGTTGCATCATATACAACTCTTCTTTAATAAATCCATTAAGGAATGTAGTTTTGTTTATCCATTTGCCAGATATCATAAAATGCGGCAATTGCTAACATGATTCGGACAGACTTAAGCATAGATACGAGTGAGAAACTCTCATCGTAGTCAACACCTTGAACTTGTCAAAAACCTTTTTGCAACAATTCTAGCTTTGTAGATAGTAACACTACTATTAGCGTCCGTTTTCCTCTTGAAGATCCATTTAATCTCAATGGCTCGCCGATCAATGGGCAAGTCAATCAAAGTCCATACTTTATTCTCATACATGGATCTCATCTCAGATTTCATGGCCTCAAGCCATTTCGCGGAATCTGGGTTCATCATCGCTTCCTCATAGTTCGCAGGCTCGTCATGGTCAAGTAACATGACCTCCAGAACAGGATTACCGTACCACTTTGGTGCGGATCTCACTCTGGTTTACCTACGAGGTTCGGTAGTAACTTGATCTGAAGTTACATGATCATCTTCATTAGCTTCCTCACTAATTGGTGTAGTAGTCACAGGAACAGATTTCTATGATGAACTACTTTCCAATAAGGGAGCAGGTACAGTTATCTCATCAAGTTCTACTTTCCTCCCACTCACTTCTTTCGAGAGAAACTCCTTCTCTAGAAAGGATCCATTCTCAGCAATGAACAACTTGCCTTTGGATCTGTGATAGAAGGTGTACCCAACATTTTCTTTTGGGTATCCTATGAAGACGCACTTCTCCGATTTGGGTTTGAGCTTATCAGGTTGAAACTTTTCCACATAAGCATTGCAACCTCAAACTTTAAGAAACGACAACTTTGGTTTCTTGCCAAACCACAGTTCATACGGTGTCGCCTCAATGGATTTAGATGGTGCCCTTTTTAACATGAATGCAGCTGTCTCTAATGCATAACGCCAAAACTATAGTGATTAATCGGTAAGAAACATCATAGGTTGCACTATATCCAATAATAGTACGGTTATGCCGTTTGGACACACCATTATGCTGTGGTGTTCCAGGTGGCATGATTTTGTGAAACTATTCCACATTGTTTTAATTGTAGACCAAACTCGTAACTCAAATATTTGTCTCTGCGATCAGATCGTAGAAACTTTATTTTCTTGTCACGATGATTTTCCACTTCACTCTGAAGTTCTTTGAACTTTTCAAATGTTTCAGACTTATGTTTCATCAAGTAGATATACCCATATCAGCTCAAATCATCTGTGAAGGTCAGAAAATAACAATACCCGCCGCGAGCCTCAACATTCATCGGACTGCATACATCAGTATGTATTATTTCCAATAAGTCAGTTGCTTGCTCCATTGTTCCGGAGAACGGAGTCTTAGTCATCTTGCCCATGAGGCACGGTTCGCAAGCATCAACTGATTCATAATCAAGTGATTCCAAAAGCCCATCAGCATGGATTTTCTTCATGCGCTTTACACCAATATGACCTAAACGGCAGTGCCACAAATAAGTTGCACTATCATTATTAACTTTGCATCTTTTGGCTTCAATATTATGAGAATGTGTATCACCACAATCAAGATCCAACAAACCATTTTCATTGGGTGTATGACCATAGAAGGTTTTATTTATGTAAACAGAACAACAATTTATTCTCTTACTTAAATGAATAACCGTATTGCAATAAACATGATCAAATCATATTCATGCTCAACGCAAACACCAAATAACACTTATTTAGGTTCAACACTAATCCCAAAAGTATAGGGAGTGTGCGATGATGATCATATCAATCTTGGAACCACTTCCAACACACATCGTCACTTCACCCTTAACTAGTCTTTGTTCATTCTGCAACTCCCGTTTCGAGTTACTACTCTTAGCAACTGAACCAGTATCAAACACCAAGGGGTTGCTATGAACACTAGTAAAATACACATCAATAATCTGTATATAAAATATACCTTTGTTCACTTTGCCATCCTTCTTATCCGCCAAATACTTGGGACAGTTCCGCTTCTAGTGACCAGTCCCTTTACAGTAGAAGCACTCAGTCTCAGGCTTAGGTCCAGACTTGGGCTTCTTCACTTGAGCAGCAACTTGCTTGCCGTTCTTCTTGAAGTTCCCTTTCTTCCCTTTGCCCCTTTTGAAACTAGTGGTCATTGTCAACCATCAACACTTGATGTTTTTCTTGATTTCTACCTTCGTCGATTTCAGCATCACGAAGAGCTTGGGAATTACTTTTGTCATCCCTTGCATATTATAGTTCATCACTAAGTTCTAGTAACTCGGTGATAGTGACTAGAGAACTTTGTCAATTACTCTCTTATCTGGAAGATTAACTCCCACTTGATTCAAGAAATTGCAGTACTCAGACAATCTGAGCACATGCTCACTGGTTGAGCTATTCTCCTCCATCTTGTAGGCAAAGTACTGTCAGAGGTCATACCTCTCGACACGGGCATGAGTATGAAATACCAATTTCAACTCTTGGAACATCTTATATGCTCCATGGCGTTCAAAACGTCTTTGAAGCCCCGATTCTAAGCCGTTAAGCATGGTGCACTAAACTATCAAGTAGTCATCATATTGAGTTAGCCAAATGTTCATAACGTCTGCATCTGCTCCTGCAATAGGTCAGTCACCTAGCGGTGCATCAAGGACTTAATTCTTCTGTGCAGCAATGAGGATAAACCTCAGATCACGGACCCAGTCCACATTATTGCTACTATCATCTTTCAACTTAGTTTTCTCTAGGAACATATCTAAAATAAAACAGTGGAGCTAAACGCGAGCTATTGATCTACAACATAGATATGCTAATACTACCAGGACTAAGTTCATGATAAATTTAAGTTCAATTAATCATATTACTTAAGAACTCCCACTTAGAAAGACATCCCTCTAATCGTCTAAGTGATCACGTGATCCAAATCAACTAAACCATAACCGATCATCACATGAAATGGAGTAGTTTTCAATGGTGAACATCACTATGTTCATCATATCTACTATATGATTCACGCTCGACCTTTCGGTCTCAGTGTTCCGAGGCCATATCTGCATATGCTAGGCTCGTCAAGTTTAACCTGAGTATTCTGCGTGTGCAAAACTGGCTTGCACCCGTTGTAGATGGACGTAGAGCTTATCACACCCGATCATCACGTGGTGTCTGGGCACGACGAACTTTGGCAACGGTGAATACTCAGGGAGAACACTTTTTATCTTAAAATTTAGTGAGAGATCATCTTATAAAGCTACCGTCGAACTAAGCAAAATAAGATGCATTAAAAGATAAACATCACATGCAATTAATATAAGTGATATGATATGACCATCATCATCTTGTGCTTGTGATCTCCATCTCCGAAGCACCGTCATGATCACCATCGTCACCGGCGCGACACCTTGATCACCATCGTATCCATAGTGGTGTATTGATATGGTGAATATGTGGACTCGTGTGCGCCACCTCAAAAGAGTTACTTGCAGTCGTAGTTCAGGTTAGCCACCGAGTCAAAGCTGGCTTGCTGCAGTTAAACTCCACCACCCCCTTTGTTGATAATGATGCATATGTAGATAGATCTGATGTAAGTCTTGCTGGGTACATTTGTACTTACATTGCTTAATTTATGTTTTTGCAGAGAGACTTCAGTCTCACTAGTAGTTCCACGTGGACTTCGACGTTTAGCTTGTTACCTCAGCTACGATCTTGTGCCCTCGGCAGGATCTGGTAGATAGTCAGGCTTCTCAGCCTTTTTCATTTATAGTTGTCTGTACTCAGCCATGTTAAGCTTCCGCTTGTGCTTTGACTTGTATGCTCTGATTGTTGAGTCATGAGACCCATGTTTGTAATATCTCGCTCCTTGGAGCCTAATAAAATACTTGAGTTGTAGAGTCATTTTGTGATACCATGTTGTATTTGCACATATCGAGCATATTGTGTGTATGTTATTGCAATGCTTGGTATGTGTGGGATCTGACTATCTAGTTGTTTATCCTTAGTAGCCTCTCTTACCGGGAAATGTCTCCTAGTGTTTCCACTGAGCCATGGTAGCTTGCTACTGCTCCGGAACACTTAGGCTGGCCGGCATGTGTCCTTCTTCGTTCCTGTGTCTGTCCCTTCAGGGAAATGTCACGCGATGAATACCGGAGTCCTGCTAGCCTGCTACAGCCCGGTTCACCGGAGTCCTGCTAGCCCAGTGCTACAGCCTGGATTCACTCGCTGATGACCGACACGTTCGATGCTGGGTCATGGATGCCTGTCCCTGTAAGTTAGTGCCACTTTGGGTTCACGACTAGCCATGTCAGCCCGAGTTCTTTGTCATATGGATGCTAGCAACACTATCATATACGTGAGCCAAAAGGCGCAAACGGTCCCGGGCCAGGTAAGGTGGCACCCGTGGGAATACCGTGCGTGAGGCCGCAAAGTGATATGATGTGTTACATGCTAGATCGGTGTGACTTAGGATCGGGGTCCTGACAGCGTTGGTATCAGAGCTTGACTGCCTGTAGGATTACCAAGCCAAACTGGTCGAAGTTGAGTCTAGAAATGCTTTAGTTATATAAGGGAATTGATTGTGGGATGGAACGTAAGGCTCTTTTTACTCCTTTACCTTATGTCCTTCTAATCTGAGTCAACCTCTTCTTTTCTACGGGGATTAAGAACTAAAATTCTCTTTTATCTCTCAGGATGACGTGTTACTAATCCATAGACCTATAGAATTGTTAGTTTTAAATCTCAGTTCAGCCTTTACTACTTCTGTATGTTAACTGTTGATCTCGAAACCTTGATATTGTGCTTCCGAGTGGTTATGCCACCATTTTTGTGATTGTCTCAAATCTTTTTGAGCATTTACCGCTGTTATGCTGTCCGAGTCATCTCAGGTTTCTAAACAATCTGATGCATTTGCAAATCCGTTCTTCCGTTCCCGATGTCCTTTTGGTCAGATCAATCACACAAATTAGTGAGTTGAGGTACTTTATTGCCTCGACATATATGTTGGAATAATTATTATGACCCTAGGTGTTCTAGGGAGTCACCTAGTAATCTAGCAACGTTTTGTGTTCCCAGTGTGAAGATTCTGGCCATCATTCTCGAAAGCATCTCGTGGTGCTACTTAGGAGTAGGTATTCTATTCCTTGGGTTTTGAACCCGAGATTCACCCTACTTACTTCATGTTGATAGTAATTGCTAGCTCCCTTAGGTTATTAGTAACCTTTGCGATAGTCCTTGGAGTCCGTGGTATCTTCTTCTTTTAAATACCATGAACTACTTATGGCAGAAGTTCCTCGTTGAACTGAACAATCACAACCAGAGTGCTCTTGATGAGTTCTCCATTATATATTGTGGCTCTGCCAGTTCTACCTTTCTGCATGGGTTATCCGGAAGAAATATGTTGAACTTCGTTCGACATGTTAAACCATGCATCCACAACTCAGAAAATCGTATGTTCCTTGAGTTGTCCCTCTTTAGTTGTCTTCTGACCCTCGTCTATCAATTGATAGTCAAGAGTATGCGTGCAATCGTTCATCGATACCTATTACTCTTGTGGTCCGTCAAGCCATTCTATTCCGGAATGACTAGGAGAAACAAACTCCAGTACCTCATCCATATCTAGGATTGGGTCAAAACAATTGTACTCCGCAGATCAAAATGCCAATCCAGCTTTTGCTCTGTTCTACCTTGGAGTATTACCATCTTTATATCGGGATTGTTATAGGAATTGCACACCATCCTATGAACTCTTGGTACAGTGATACTTCTTGCCATCATTGTTCATTCCTCGGTTCCTGTGTTATTGTAACTGGAATGCCGACAAGTGAATCGTGGTGTGTGAAATCAATGCTGCTAGCAACTCCGTTGCTTGGTAGTTAAATGGACAACAACCTCATTCTTAGCGTGCTGATTATTGAGTCATCATTCTAAGATTGATCGTGCTACCTAGTCCTTACTCCTGGTGCATTTTTCAATCGATGAGTTAGGATTTTGTCAAGTCCTCACTCATTTGATCATATCGTCTTGCCCTCAAAAGCGAGATTGTTCTCGAGCTTAGTAACATATCGGTGGTTCGTGATTTCTCGAAGATCTTCTCGGAGGTATCACCAGGTTGTTACCTGACCGCTATGTTGAGCTCGTGATCAAGTTGGTTTCTTGTAAACCACTCTCTCTCCAAGATCGGTGTTAGATATCCCTGAGCTAGTTGGTTAAGCTAGACAACAACTTGGAGAGTTGGAAGATAAAAGCTTGCCGGACTTAGTTCGTTCCAAAGGGATATTCTTGTGTAGTGTGTGTTGAAGAAAGATGATATCTTCATCGATTGGTCCCTGTGATCAGTTGCTGGACCTATTGTCTTATCAATCCTTTGATTTGAGTGTGGGCTATTCTCAAATCAAATCAGAACCAACGATGTTCATAATGTTGTTTTACTCGTGGTTGACTCCTCGAGCATACACCATTACATCTTTGGTCTGACCAATGCTATCACCATGTTCACCTAGTCGTGGAATTCCATCTTCATGGAAATCTCAATGATTTGTTATTGAGCCCATCAACATCATTTTGTCTTCTCCATAATTCTGCTGAACATTAAGCTAGTGTTGGAAACTTTTGGAAGCATTTTCTTCATGCTAGCTCATGAAGTACTTGTTTGATGAAAGGAGTGACTTCCTCTTATACACGTGCATTTGGTGAAAGTTGCCACCATGAATTTGAGAAAGATTGTTTTTGTTTCCTCTGGAATCATCCCAAATCAGTCATGCACACGTGCGAAGTATTCTGTGGTCTGGAGACTTGCAACCTTCATTCCATATGTGTCCCGAGCACACCAAGCCACTGATTGATTTGTTCAAGGAGAAGAAGTTCCTTCATAAGAGCTAATCATATGACTTATGCAAGGACTTCGTTATCCACGGTGATGGTTCCCAACCAGAACTCGGTAGTGTTTTATTGTAAGGCTACCACGTGGTCATGCTTGTCTAGGACATCGTGTTCACATGTTTGTAGCAGAACTAGCTCATGTTTTGGAGCTTACTATCGTAGTTCATTCCCCGAGAATTTCGCAACGTCATCTCGTCGATTTGTGTTGCAAACTTTTGTTTTTCTTCCTAGACTCGATGAGTCTGGAATATCCTGACACCAACCAGATCTGAATCTCAGGCAGACTTGATGGTTGGAACATTTCCCCAAGAACTATAATATTGGTCCCTCGATAACTGGTAAAGTGGATGTCGTGGCCAGCACCACCCAGCCGAAAGACCTATTATTGCAGTATCCTGATTGAAGAAGTTGGCCACCTTCCCATAAGGACTTCGTAGGATTTACTCCCTAGTTGTGCCTTATGATTTTTGTGTTCCCGAAGTCCGACCTTTTAGTTGATGTTCTAGATATCAAACCATATCTATGAATGGGTTACACTAGCACATCAAGGAGAACATTAGAAGCGGAGTGCTAAATGTCTCTCGGTCGATCATCCAGATTTTGTTTCCTTGGCCTCGCTAAGGTGAAATCTGAGAAAGTGTTATCTTCCTTTGCATCTGCATCATCCTTCATCATTCATCATGGTAGTAAGTTGTGTTGCCAGAATCCTTGACACGGATATTGGTAAAACCTTGATAATTATGGAAATGCTCAAGTTCTTGAGAGCACGCCCAAGCGCTAGGTGTTATCATCGGTACTAATTGGATTGCTCTCAGTTTCCTCGGCAATGCTATGACCTTTTCAAACAGTGAATTCACTCTCTATTGTTGGGTTCTTCCCCGGTTACCAGAATCATTCCCAGCATTTGCATTTTGTTCCCAGCTTGCACCGCCAATGTACCATTCTACCATGGGTCTCTTCCATTTCCGGTGGTAAGCAAATTCATCCATTACGTTGTTTTCAACAAGGTAATCCACATCATCCAAGTTCGAGTATGCCATTCTACCGAACCCCTCTATATGATCGATTATGATTTGCCTTAAGCTGGTATAAAGAGTTTCAATGATCCTTGAATCAAAGGTAATTCTTTTTGCCACTTAAGGGGATATTTCTACGAGTCACCTTCCCCAAGGTGCATTGTATGGTATCATGGCAATTCAATTCCTCGCTACGTTGACAACCGATCACCACATTCTTAAGTCCGGAATTGTTGTCTACCTAGTGAACCCTCATCATCTGTTCCACTCCATCCCTCTAGAGGTGTGCTTCGTCTCTCAGCTTGAGAGATGTTGCTACGTCTCATTCCGAGAGTTAATCCTGAGTTGTTCGACCTTCGAGAAGATCGATCCTTCTAGAGTTTTCCTTTCCTCTTCTTGTCATGATTAGCTGGAGTTCTCAGAGCAAGACGACAAGACAAAGATGGTGTTCAAATCAACGTTCATTTGAAGTGCACCCTGGATCATGAAGATTATACTAGTTTGCGTTTCCCCTTCGTCTTACCCTACGCTTGAATCTCGGGACGAGATTTTTGTTTAGTGGGGGTGAGTTGTCACATCCCTAGTTCTGGCCTGATCTATGCTTGCTTCCATGTGTGCATCATGTTTAAATTTTTGAAACTTGAACTGAGGAATTTTGGAAGCCTCAAAAACCCTAAATAAAAGAAGGGCAAAAACCCTAAAATCTCATTCATTGCTCCAAAATGCTCTCCTTAGATGTGTAATATTTTTGGCAAGGGTTTTGATCCAAACCAAAAATAATGAACATTTTAAAAGGATTTATTTTTGGGACTTTGAATTTAAATCATTACTTATTTGCATTTGGGCATTTAAATACTATAAAATATTTTAAATGCTCAAATAATCCCAAACTGAAATGTTTACTGTAGGATATATTTCTAACAGTGGTCATGAGCAGTTGCATGATTTTTGGGATTGATTTAGTATTTTTAATAAAGCCACAAAGCTGCAGAAAAAAATAGAAAACAATAAGTAAAAGACAGAGCAGAGAAAACTTACCCGACGCTTACCTGAGGCCCACCCACCTGGTGGCCCAGCAGAATCGGCCCAGCCCACCACTGCAGCCCCTCCGTCGTCTTCCTCCCCTCGCCCCGAAGCAGCTGCGTGCCCGGCGCGCAGGCGAGCCACGCCAGCTCCTCCTTGCCTGCCTGGCTACCCCCTCGTCGCCCTGGTCGCCTTCCGCGACACCACGACACCCCCGACCCCCTCTCACTCCCTCCCCGTCGGCTCCTCTCTCCCCTGCCGCTCTCTCTCTCGCAGCCCCGAGCACGCCTCTCGCCGCCGTCAACCGTATCTGTAGCCACCGCGCACGCCTCGCCTCCTCGAGTCGTCCATCGCCTCTGCTACCTCGAGCGGCTCCTCTCCGGCGAATCTCGCGAGCCCGGAGGCACCGAAGCAATGCAATCGCCATCTTCTTCACCGCCGGTCGCCGGACCTCTCTGTTGTCGATTCGCTGCAGCCAGGCCATCCCCGAGCCTTCCGTGCTGATCTCCAGGACCGCCGTAAGATCTTCTCCGTTTCCCCTCCTCGCTCGTGCTCTATTCCGCTCCATAGCCGCCGCCCGCAAGTGCCCGTGAGCTCCGGCCGCCGCGTTTGTCGCCGTCATCGCTGCGACGGGCCAACGTCACGGCTGAGTACCCGGTCGACCTCCTTCTTCTAGTAGCTACCGCCTGTGTGCTCCGTTTGCTCCGGCGAGTGCTGACCACCCTGCGCCCTTCCGTCGCCTCCTCCGGATGCGCACGAGCGCTAGGAACCCACAGAGCCTCTCCGCGCGGCGTTTGGTCGCCGGAGGGCGAAACCCAAGCCGTTCGGCCGTCGCTGACCTCGCCGGCGGTTTAACTCCGGCCGTGCCGACGTGGCAGTGTCAATAGCGGCTAATGGCGCCACTAATTAACCCGTCCAGTGACAATGACACCTGGGCCCCAGGCCCTAATTAATCCAGGTTTTATTTCTGTTTAAGATAGTTTAATAAAGCGGGACCCACCAGTCAGAGTTGACTGTGCTGACGCGTCAGTTGACCCGACCCCACATGTCAGTGTCACTAACAACACCGGGTCACTGATCAGTGGACCCCACTGGTCAGGTTTGACCTGGTCAACTGCAGTTGACCTGCTGACGTCACACCGACGTCATGCTGACGCAGTAAAGCTTTTCTGGAGTTTAAAATAAATCAGAAATGATTTATTAATTCCAGAAAATTGTATAAACTTCTAAAATTCATAGAAATTCAACCGTAACTCCAAATTAAATAAATTATATATGAAAAATTATCAGAAAAATTCAAGGAATCCATCTGTACCATTTCCATGCATGTTAGAACAACTTATCACTACTGTTTAGGAAAAATGAAGTGAATGGCATTTAAATAATCACATATGGGGTTTGGATTTGAATCTTGTATTCAAACCAACCCCATTTAACTTGTTGCTAGATGCATTAGCCCAAAACTTCGGCCGAGGAGTTGGAAAGGGGATTCCTACAGGCAGTCGGCTCTGATACCAACTTGTGACGCCCCCGATTTAATCGTACACTAATCATGCATGCAAATGTGTACGATCAAGATCAGGGACTCACGGGAAGATATCACAACACAACTCTAAAACATAAATAAGTCATACAAGCATCATAATACAAGCCAGGGGCCTCGAGGGCTCAAATACAAGTGCTCGATCATAGACGAGTCAGCGGAAGCAACAATATCTGAGTACAGACATAAGTTAAACAAGTTGCCATAAGATGGCTAGCACAAACTGGGATACAGATCGAAAGAGGCGCAGGCCTCCTGCCTGGGATCCTCCTAACTACTCCTGGTCGTCGTCGTCAGCCTGCACGTAGTAGTAGGCACCTCCAATGTAGTAGTCGTCGTCGACGCTGGCTCCTGGCTCCTGGACTCCAGCATCTGGTTGCGACAACCAGAAAGAAAGGAAAGGGGAAAAAAGGGGGGAGAAAGCAACCGTGAGTACTCATCCAAGAGGGGGATAGCTAATCCTGTCGAAGACTACGCTTCTGGCAGCCTCCGTCTTGCAGCATGTAGAAGAGAGTAGATTGAAGTCCTCCAAGTAGCATCTCCAAGTAGCATATCCAGGTAGCATCTCCAAGCGCATCTCCAGTCGCATCTCAGAGCATAATCCTACCCGGCGATCCTCTCCTCGTCGCCCTGCGGAAAAGCGATCACTGGGTTGTCTGTGGAACTTGGAAGGGTGTGTTTTATTAATTATCCGGTTCTAGTTGTCATAAGGTCAAGGTACAACTCCCAGTCGTCCTGTTACCGAAGATCACGGCTATTCGAATAGATTAACTTCCCTGCAGGGGTGCACCACATAACCCAACACGCTCGATCCCATTTGGCCGGACACACTTTCCTGGGTCATGCCCGGCCTCGGAAGATCAACACGTCGCAGCCCCACCTAGGCAAAACAGAGAGGCCAGCACGCCGGTCTAAACCTAAGCGCACAGGGGTCTGGGCCCATCGCCCATAGCACACCTGCACGTTGCGAGGGCGGTCGGAAGCAGAACTAGCCCCCTTAATACAAGAGCAGGCTTACGTTCCAATCCGGCGCGCGCCGCTCCGTCGCTGACGTCTGAAGTGCTTCGGCTGATACCACGACGTCGGGATACCCATAACTACTCCCACGTAGATGGTTAGTGCGTATAGGCTCGTAGCCGACTCAGATCAAATACCAAGATCTCGTTAAGCGTGTTAAGTATCCGCGAACGCCGAACAGGGCCAGGCCCACCTGTCTCCTAGGTGGTCTTAACCTGCCCTGTCGCTCCGCCACAAAGTAACCGTCGGGGACCGTCGGGAACCCAGGCCCACCTCTACCGGGATGGAGCCACCTGTCCTTTCAGCCCCCAACTCCGTACAGTATCACAGGTAATGTAACAGTGTAAAGTATATAGTATATGCCCGTGATCACCTCCCGAAGTGATCACAGCCCAGTAGTATAGCATGGCAGACGGACAAGAGTGTAGGGCCACTGATGGAACACTAGCATCCTATACTAAGCATTTAGGATTGCGGGTAAGGTATCAATGACTGTAGCAGCAATGACAGGCTATGCATCAGAATAGGATTAACGGAAAGCAGTAACATGCTACACTACTCTAATGCAAGCAGTATAGAGTAGAATAGGCGATATCTGTTGATCAAAGGGGGGGCTTGCCTGGTTGCTCTGGCAAGAGAGAGGGGTCGTCAACTCCGTAGTCGAACTGGTCAGCAACAGCGTCGGTCTCGTAGTCTACCGGAGAGAAGAGGGGGAAGAAATAATGAATACAGAGCAAACAAAGCATCACAAAATATAACAAGGCAATACGCGGTGTTCGGTGTGCCCTAACGCGGTAGTAGGTGATACCGGTGAAGGGGGAAAAACATCCGGGAAAGTATTCCCGGGGTTTCGTGTTTTCGGGCAGAGGAGCCGGAGGGGGAAAGTTGCGGGTTCGATAGGTTAGGGGTGTGTGGCGGACGAACGGACCGCATATCCGGATTCGTCTCGTCGTTCTGAGCAACTTTCATGTAGAAAGTATTTTCATCCGAATTACGGATTAAAAGATACGATTTTCTAAAGATTTAAATCATTTTCTGATTTTAATTATTTATTTAAATTCAACATTATCCAAAACAGTGTTTGCTGACGTCATCGTGACGTCAGCATGACGTCAGCAGTCAACAGAGATGTTGACTGGTCAACTGACGTGTGGGTCCCACTAGTCATTGACTGTTTAGTCTAATTAGTGTGTAACTAATCTAACTACTGTTTAATTAAACTAATTAGTTAGTTAGGTTAATGTAATTATGATTAATTAACTTAATTAATTTCTTAATTAAATTATTATTATCTATTTATTTATTTTATTTATTTTATATATTATTTTTAATTCCTTTTTTTAACAAAATGTTCTGGGGCTGGGGCCCCCATGTTAGTGGCCCCAGGGGGCCTTAACGGGTTAGCGGGCAGGAGGGCGACGGGCGCCGGGGCGAGCGCTCACCCGCACGGAGTGTGGCGAGGCGAGGCCAGTGGCCAAGGCGACCGCGGTGGCCGGCCGGCGTGGGGAGACGAAGTGCGGGGCCGGCGACGAGCGAGCTCGCGGGCGACAGAGGAGGCGCCGCCGGAGTGGGGCCGTGCGGACGGGCTGGCGTGAGGGGCGAGGCGACGACAGCTGCAGCAGTGGGAGGCGCGGGCGCGCAGGCCGGCGAGGCCGCATCGCTGGTGAGGTGAGGCTGCGCACGCGCGGGCGGTTGCGGGGCGCGCCCCGGGCGCGTCGAGGAGAGGGCGTGCACGACCGGGCGCACCTACAGGCGCGGTGAGCGCGTCGACAGAGGCGGCGGCCAGCGGCGACTACGAGCGTTGCACAGCGATGGGAGCAGAGGAGAAGGGAGGGAACGGACGGCGGAGCTCACCGAGCCCTGTAGGTGTGCTTAAGTAGGCTCGAGGAGGAGTCGGGGAGGTCCGGCGACGAAGAGGGCGGCGGTGGTGGAGACGACAACGTCCGAGGCGAGCGCGGCGATGGCGGTTCGGCGTCGAGATGGGATCGGGGGGGGGGGGGGGGGCTGCCCCGATCCAGATCGGGCAGGGAGGGAGATGAGGGAGCGAGGTGGAGGGCGACGGGGTCCTCAGGCGGGGGAGGGGGCACTTCGGGCGGCGTCTTGGCGGCGGCGATCGAGCTCCCGATCCAGATCAGATCGGGAGGGGGAGGGGAGAGTCGTGGGGAGTGGGGGGTGCGGTCGGGGGAGTTAGGGTTTTCCCTAGAGGGGATATGGAGGGGGATTTGGGCCGGTCTGGTTGGATGGCTAGCTGGGCCGTCTGGCCCAGTTAGCCAGGGGGCCTCTTCTCTTTTTTTTGTAGTTTTGTTTTCTGTTTTTATTGTTTTCCTTTTTCTTTATTTTCTCTACTGTTTTAGCTCATTTAAAAAAATATAGGCCTTATATAAAAACATGGTTTCTTCATGACAAATAGTTAGGGAATATTTTCAACACATCGAACATTTTAGTTTTGACTTTTGAAAACTTTAATAGTTTTAACTTTAATTCAAATTTAGAATTTGAATCCGTTTCGATCTAACATGGAATTATCAACAATAACCGAGGTGACGTGGCATCATTAACATGGGATTACTGTAGCCCGATTACCCGGGCGTCACAAATCTCCTCCACTACAAGAAATCTCGTCCCGAGATTTAAGAGGGGGACTAGGGGGAAAGGTCTGGTTACGAAATCCTAACGAATCTTCTCGTCTTTGGTTGCTCTTCTCGAAGAGGTCGATCCATTACATTGATGTCTTCAGTTCTCCGCTTCGGGTCATCATGATGAAGTTATCGTCCTTCCTTGGGGATCTTCATCGTACTTACGGAAAGGATAAGGGGTAGCTTCAAAAGGACAGACCTCTACAAGGTTGACTATCTGGTCGATAACACCGAGGAAGGTGGCGGAAGTTACTCTCGAATTGAATCTTAAGAAAATATCGAGAGCAAAGTAAGGAGGTACCATGAGAAGTTTCAAACGGATAGGCAAGTGTTCGATGCCTAATCAGCAGGTGAAAGGGGTTCAGGGCAACGAGAATAAGTATTGCGTCTGATACCAAAATAGATCACTTGGGACGGCGGTCCGTGAATTACATACGAGTCCACTCGCGAGGAATAACTTTGGGAACATGGGTTGTACAGGAGAGTCAGGTTTCGATCCTGTGAAACTGTGGGTTATGGGCCCACCATGTGGATTAACAGTAGGAAGGGCGGTGACGTTTTGCACGATCATGATAGCAAGGCATGTCAGAGAGTAGCATGTCAGTTATGTCGACAACAATGTTGGTACCAAGGGCGAGGGACGAAGAGAACCATTTTCCTGCTCGTTGAAACGAGGCGGGCCAAGAGGCAAAGTTCTCATCCATCGGCGGTTACCGAAATGTCATCAACAATAGAAACAGGGTCTCACTGGCAGAGTTGTACACCGAGGTGTTTACATGAGCAGAAGAATCTTACTGTTTAGATCAGATAGATCACAAGAAAGGTTAAACAAACCAATGGAAAAGAAAATGTGATCCTCAGGTTAAACAGAACAAATGGAAAGGAAAAATGTGTTTAAACACATATTTCAGGGGTATATCCTTCCCAAGGACAAGCAGAGCATGATATCCTTGATAGGATATAAGGTAGAAAACCCTTTCAGGTAAGGGGAGAGAAATTTCATGACATTACTCACACAACGGTGTTAGGATAAATGATAAATAAAATTTAGCATCGTGCTTCAAATGTTCCTGTTGAAAATCGGAGTACCATTGACATGCTTCTAGATAGCATTAACAAGGTCTTCAGGTGAAGATCAGACTTTGGAAACACGAAGGATCCATCAGGAATAACTTGTAGAATAAGTCTTACAATTTCCTCCAGGAAGAATGGTTGTCCTTGCAAAAGAAATTATAACGATAGGTCCTCCACCCAGCGGGGGGGGGTGCTAGGCATGACATCATGTTACCGGGTCACGTAGAGATCAATGTTACAACTCTTGGAGGTATGTCCCAACCATCATATCTGACCGAGATTCAGATCCGTTGGTGTCAGGATACCTCAGACTTAGGATACCTGAGAAGAAAAGGTGCAACGCAAATTGACGAGATGACATTGTAAGATTCTCGGGGAAATGAACTGTGAAGTGATTTCCGTTATCAAGAGTCCATCATTAACCCAAGGAGAGGACAAGGAGGTGTCTGGTGAACTCAACGGCAATTCACCGAGATTCCTAAAAGATGGATGTCCACAATTAAGTGAACAAGGAGATAACATTGGTCAGATTAAATGATATAAGGAAATATGCTCGAGGAAAACATACACAATTAAACATTGGTTGAAAGGTGCGTCCGAAATATGGGTTGGGTTGCACGACCGACGTCGGAAATGGTGATTCAATAATCAATAGTCTAAGAATGAATGGCCAACCATTAACTTCAAAGCAAGAGGGTTCCTAGAAGGGCAGAATCCAAACAGCACCGCCCACTTGTTGGTACCCCGGTTGGAATCAACACGAGGACCCAAGAAAGAATGGTGATGGTGAGAAGTATCACCATACCAAGAATTCTTAAGAGGTGGTGTAATTCCCACGACATTCTTGACATAAAAGGTGGTAATATCCAAGGTAAAGAAGAACAATGCTGGGTAGCAAGGAACTCAAGGTACAACACAAAACAAGAACAAGTCTGTGTTGGAGGAAAGGTAGTAGAGTGGTCGATGATAACACTAATCATCAAGGGCAAGGATGGTATTTCTCATCATGAACTCAATTGACATCCTGGAAGAGCTCAGAATGCCGATGATGATCACGACACAATTGTTGAGAGATTTCATGAAGATGTAATCGGTCGGCGATGGCATCAAGCCAAAGGAATGATGAAGTGAAAGGTTACTGAAACCAAGGGTATGACACAAACTCGAAACAAGCTCGTAGTTCAAGGCGAAGTGTTAAGACGAGGAAGATCGACGTAAGCTTAGCTCATCGTCGAAAATTGGTGCTCCGAGAATAAGGACCAGGTAGCACGGTTAGAATCATCACGTCAATGATATAGCCAAATAGGCTAGGAATGGCGTGATCGGGTTCAAACTCATACTTATAGAAGCTTACTGAAGAGTTGTTGAACCGTAGTGCGGACTTGGTTCAGTTATCGGTGTCTTTGAGTGTTTAATAACTCAGAGCCCGTGAAAAATTGGGATCAGTGGGAAGGTAGCACTTGATGAAGAACTCATAAGAGGTTATGCAGTTCCATGATAATCTCGAGATACCAGGGGTAACACTCAACGACAGATCAAAGTAGAGGTTGGACTGGGGTAATGCTCTGCAGAAGACAAGTACTCTAACTTGTCTGAGAAATAGAATCAAGGGAGAACAACATGGTCGGAACCACGGTTGCGTAGGATCAATTCACAGATACCAGATGATATTTATCAAGAAAATAGTTATTATTACAAGAAGTTTCCATGATAGGATCTACATCGTGTCCATGGGCATGAACACAAAGTTCAAGGTCGACTCCCACTTCTTCAATGTATAACCTTCCATTCACTTCTCGCTTTGATAAAGGCATTGGTGTTGAAAGTTTTACCTGGTGAAATACCAGATGAGTACGACTCGTGAAAACTTCCGAGTTCACACATATAAAGGAAGGCATAGGTTCAACCCGGCAGGGTATCATGGAAACATATACCACAAGCTTCAATAGTAAATACCACCAGCTCAAAAGCAGAGCATGGTTGGCAAAAGGAAAGGATACAATTTACCAAAGGCATTATGTATCGGAGAAGGAACTCACAAAGTGATTAATTATGAAGGACACTGTCAGATAATAATCCAACAGTGGATATGGCGATCCACGATGGGGCTGATATGAGTATCGATACTCAATCAGAGGAAGAAAGATTGCAAATGCATCGGTTTATAGAACAGCTGAATAGTTCAACGCTTAATTAGCAAAGTAATTATGATTTTCAAATCAAGGGATCAGGAGCAAATGCTCTGATCAAGAATGGATAAGCTGAATAGAATTAGGGATACAATCAACGACAATTGGACTGGTCGAGAACCAATTCCAGTTAAAAGAATGGCAGCTCAGCCGGAAAGGTAATTTATAAGGATCAATGATGATTGCGTGTATTCGCAAACATATTGAGTCATTAGACCCAAAATGATAATGACAAGGAATGTCAATAAGACTACGAGACTTATGGGATTAACCATAATGCGAGCAAGCAAGAATTTCAAGAGCCAAAGGCTCCAGAGGATTTTCGGAAGATCGAATAGTATTTAGACTTTTGTGAAACACATGAACAACTGGGGATGAGCGGATACTCGATAAGTGCGAGAATTATCCATAGGGGTATTCAGGTGACAAGGAACAACAAGGCGATAAGCTCAAAGGATTATCTTGACAACGACGAGTGTTTCGAGGTATCTGGTAATAACAAGACCAACTGGGGATGAATGTAAGAATAACAACTGCAAGTAGTTATCCATAAGGGTTGACGGTGGAAGGGGAATTGCAAATGCGATGAACATAAGTTCTCGGGTTAACAACGGAGAGTATCTTCAGGGTCTTCACGTGCCGCAGACGATCATCATTAATAAGGGGCTCTCTGGGTGAAAGTGATAACGAGATCCTAATGTTGGATTTAGCAAAAATCATTTAACCCGAATAGAAGAGAAATAAGAGTCCCAGAGTATAGGTCGAGGAATAAAAGATCCTAATACCACCCAATGGCGACGTGGGCCCGTAAGGCACACAGCCAAGTTAGTAAAAGTTTTGCAATGGCTAGACTCAACTTCGGCCGAGGAGTTGGAAAGGGGATTCCTACAGGCAGTCGGCTCTGATACCAACTTGTGACGCCCCCGATTTAATCGTACACTAATCATGCATGCAAATGTGTACGATCAAGATCAGGGACTCACGGGAAGATATCACAACACAACTCTAAAACATAAATAAGTCATACAAGCATCATAATACAAGCCAGGGGCCTCGAGGGCTCGAATACAAGTGCTCGATCATAGACGAGTCAGCGGAAGCAACAATATCTGAGTACAGACATAAGTTAAACAAGTTGCCATAAGATGGCTAGCACAAACTGGGATACAGATCGAAAGAGGCGCAGGCCTCCTGCCTGGGATCCTCCTAACTACTCCTGGTCGTCGTCGTCAGCCTGCACGTAGTAGTAGGCACCTCCAATGTAGTAGTCGTCGTCGACGCTGGCTCCTGGCTCCTGGACTCCAGCATCTGGTTGCGACAACCAGAAAGAAAGGAAAGGGGAAAAAAGGGGGGATAAAGCAACCGTGAGTACTCATCCAAGAGGGGGATAGCTAATCCTGTCGAAGACTACGCTTCTGGCAGCCTCCGTCTTGCAGCATGTAGAAGAGAGTAGATTGAAGTCCTCCAAGTAGCATCTCCAAGTAGCATATCCAGGTAGCATCTCCAAGCGCATCTCCAGTCGCATCGCATAGCATAATCCTACCCGGCGATCCTCTCCTCGTCGCCCTGCGGAAAAGCGATCACCGGGTTGTCTGTGGAACTTGGAAGGGTGTGTTTTATTAAGTATCCGGTTCTAGTTGTCATAAGGTCAAGGTACAACTCCCAGTCGTCCTGTTACCGAAGATCACGGCTATTCGAATAGATTAACTTCCCTGCAGGGGTGCACCACATAACCCAACACGCTCGATCCCATTTGGCCGGACACACTTTCCTGGGTCATGCCCGGCCTCGGAAGATCAACACGTCGCAGCCCCACCTAGGCAAAACAGAGAGGCCAGCACGCCGGTCTAAACCTAAGCGCACAGGGGTCTGGGCCCATCGCCCATAGCACACCTGCACGTTGCGAGGGCGGCCGGAAGCAGAACTAGCCCCCTTAATACAAGAGCAGGCTTACGTTCCAATCCGGCGCGCGCCGCTCCGTCGCTGACGTCTGAAGTGCTTCGGCTGATACCACGACGTCGGGATACCCATAACTACTCCCACGTAGATGGTTAGTGCGTATAGGCTCGTAGCCGACTCAGATCAAATACCAAGATCTCGTTAAGCGTGTTAAGTATCCGCGAACGCCGAACAGGGCCAGGCCCACCTGTCTCCTAGGTGGTCTTAACCTGCCCTGTCGCTCCGCCACAAAGTAACCGTCGGGGACCGTCGGGAACCCAGGCCCACCTCTACCGGGATGGAGCCACCTGTCCTTTCAGCCCCCAACTCCGTACAGTATCACAGGTAATGTAACAGTGTAAAGTATATAGTATATGCCCGTGATCACCTCCCGAAGTGATCACAGCCCAGTAGTATAGCATGGCAGACGGACAAGAGTGTAGGGCCACTGATGGAACACTAGCATCCTATACTAAGCATTTAGGATTGCGGGTAAGGTATCAATGACTGTAGCAGCAATGACAGGCTATGCATCAGAATAGGATTAACGGAAAGCAGTAACATGCTACACTACTCTAATGCAAGCAGTATAGAGTAGAATAGGCGATATCTGTTGATCAAAGGGGGGGCTTGCCTGGTTGCTCTGGCAAGAGAGAGGGGTCGTCAACTCCGTAGTCGAACTGGTCAGCAGCAGCGTCGGTCTCGTAGTCTACCGGAGAGAAGAGGGGGAAGAAATAATGAATACAGAGCAAACAAAGCATCACAAAATATAACAAGGCAATACGCGGTGTTCGGTGTGCCCTAACGCAGTAGTAGGTGATACCGGTGAAGGGGGAAAAACATCCGGGAAAGTATTCCCGGGGTTTCGTGTTTTCGGGCAGAGGAGCCGGAGGGGGAAAGTTGCGGGTTCGATAGGTTAGGGGTGTGTGGCGGACGAACGGACCGCATATCCGGATTCGTCTCGTCGTTCTGAGCAACTTTCATGTAGAAAGTATTTTCATCCGAATTACGGATTAAAAGATACGATTTTCTAAAGATTTAAATCATTTTCTGATTTTAATTATTTATTTAAATTCAACATTATCCAAAACAGTGTTTGCTGACGTCATCGTGACGTCAGCATGACGTCAGCAGTCAACAGAGATGTTGACTGGTCAACTGACGTGTGGGTCCCACTAGTCATTGACTGTTTAGTCTAATTAGTGTGTAACTAATCTAACTACTGTTTAATTAAACTAATTAGTTAGTTAGGTTAATGTAATTATGATTAATTAACTTAATTAATTTCTTAATTAAATTATTATTATCTATTTATTTATTTTATTTATTTTATATATTATTTTTAATTCCTTTTTTTTAACAAAACGTTCTGGGGCTGGGGCCCCCATGTTAGTGGCCCCAGGGGGCCTTAACGGGTTAGCGGGCAGGAGGGCGACGGGCGCCGGGGCGAGCGCTCACCCGCACGGAGTGTGGCGAGGCGAGGCCAGTGGCCAAGGCGACCGCGGTGGCCGGCCGGCGTGGGGAGACGAAGTGCGGGGCCGACGACGAGCGAGCTCGCGGGCGACAGAGGAGGCGCCGCCGGAGTGGGGCCGTGCGGACGGGCTGGCGTGAGAGGCGAGGCCACGACAGCTGCAGCAGTGGGAGGCGCGGGCGCGCAGGCCGGCGAGGCCGCATCGCTGGTGAGGTGAGGCTGCGCACGCGCGGGCGGTTGCGGGGCGCGCCCCGGGCGCGTCGAGGAGAGGGCGTGCACGACCGGGCGCACCTACAGGCGCGGTGAGCGCGTCGACAGAGGCGGCGGCCAGCGGCGACTACGAGCGTTGCACAGCGATGGGAGCAGAGGAGAAGGGAGGGAACGGACGGCGGAGCTCACCGAGCCCTGTAGGTGTGCTTAAGTAGGCTCGAGGAGGAGTCGGGGAGGTCCGGCGACGAAGAGGGCGGCGGTGGTGGAGACGACGACGTCCGAGGCGAGCGCGGCGATGGCGGTTCGGCGTCGAGATGGGATCGGGGGGGGGGGGCTGCCCCGATCCAGATCGGGCAGGGAGGGAGATGAGGGAGCGAGGTGGAGGGCGACGGGGTCCTCAGGCGGGGGAGGGGGCACTCCGGGCGGCGTCTTGGCGGCGGCGATCGAGCCCCCGATCCAGATCAGATCGGGAGGGGGAGGGGAGAGTCGTGGGGAGTGGGGGGTGCGGTCGGGGGAGTTAGGGTTTTCCCTAGAGGGGATATGGAGGGGGGTTTGGGCCGGTCTGGTTGGATGGCCAGCTGGGCCGTCTGGCCCAGTTAGCCAGGGGGCCTCTTCTCTTTTTTTTGTAGTTTTGTTTTCTGTTTTTATTGTTTTCCTTTTTCTTTATTTTCTCTACTGTTTTAGCTCATTTTAAAAAAATATAGGCCTTATATAAAAACATGGTTTCTTCATGACAAATAGTTAGGGAATATTTTCAACACATCGAACATTTTAGTTTTGACTTTTGAAAACTTTAATAGTTTTAACTTTAATTCAAATTTAGAATTTGAATCCGTTTCGATCTAACATGGAATTATCAACAATAACCGAGGTGACGTGGCATCATTAACATGGGATTACTGTAGCCTGATTACCCGGGCGTCACATTGAACCCCTTTATCATTTGCATGACCTGTCATTGCCACAGTAAATAGATGAAACCCACTAGCATGAGTAGGAGTTGTTTGAGCCCTATTGTGCCTACTCATTCATGTTTGTTTGTCATGCCTGCTACTGCTTAGAGTTGAGTCAGGTCTGATTCATCGGGGATGAATCAGAGGCGTGTGAACATGTCCTACTGTGTGTGAGCTAAGTGTGTGAACACGATTTGGTAAAGGTAGCGGTGAGAGGCCATGTAGGAGTACATGGTGGGTTGTCTCATTGCAGCCGTCTTCAGGAACTGAGTTCTGTGTTTGTGATCCATGACCAGTTACTACCACACATTGGGTTCCGGTAACTTGACCCCTCTCGACTTATTAATCAACATGATCTCTGTCCAGGAGTTGCAACTAGTTTCTGGTGTTTGTAGGTAGTGTTAGTAGTCTACCAAGTGGCACCCGGTACAGGTGGGCTTGGGACAGACTAGGCACAGTGGCACGGTGTACCAAGTGGCACCCGGATGGTGGGCTTGGGAACCCTGCTCACATCGTTTGGGGCCGTGAGCGACACCCCGGCCGGATCTCCTTGCGGATGGAACCCGAATAGGCGATAAACCTGGACTAGAGACTTGTTCGGTTAGTCAGGTCGTGGCCGACTCCCTCGCCCGGCTTCCGCTTGAAGGTTGCCGAGGTACATGACGTGTACAGGGCGATAAGTGGCGAAAGCGTGTGTGAAGAAGTACACCCCTGCAGGGTTATCATTATCTATTCGAATAGCCGGATTCCTCGGATATGGAAACTTGGACCCCTTGCATAGTTCATAGACAAGTGAAAGTGGATACTGTAAAATACGCAAGATAAGCGTGAGTGCTATGGATGGCGTTCTCATAGGGAGACGGGAGCGGATCCATAGTGGTGTATTGATATGGTGAATATGTGGACTCGTGTGCGCCACCTCAAAAGAGTTACTTGCAGTCGTAGTTCAGGTTAGCCACCGAGTCAAAGCTGGCTTGCTGCAGTTAAACTCCACCACCCCCTTTGTTGATAATGATGCATATGTAGATAGATCTGATGTAAGTCTTGCTGGGTACATTTGTACTCACGTTGCTTAATTTATGTTTTTGCAGAGAGACTTCAGTCTCACTAGTAGTTCCACGTGGACTTCGACGTTTAGCTTGTTACCTCAGCTACGATTTTGTGCCCTCGGCAGGATCTGGTAGATAGTCAGGCTTCTCAGCCTTTTTCATTTATAGTTGTCTGTACTCAGACATGTTAAGCTTCCGCTTGTGCTTTGACTTGTATGCTCTGATTGTTGAGTCATGAGACCCATGTTTGTAATATCTCGCTCCTCGGAGCCTAATAAAATACTTGAGTTGTAGAGTCATTTTGTGATACCATGTTGTATTTGCACATATCGATCATATTGTGTGTATGTTATTGCAATGCTTGGTATGTGTGGGATCTGACTATCTAGTTGTTTATCCTTAGTAGCCTCTCTTACCGGGAAATGTCTCCTAGTGTTTCCACTGAGCCATGGTAGCTTGCTACTGCTCCGGAACACTTAGGCTGGTCGGCATGTGTCCTTCTTCGTTCCTGTGTCTGTCCCTTCGGGGAAATGTCACGCGATGAATACCGGAGTCCTGCTAGCCCGCTACAGCCCGGTTCACCGGAGTCCTGCTAGCCCAGTACTACAGCCTGGATTCACTCGCTGATGACCGACACGTTCGATGCTGGGTCATGGATGCCTGTCCCTGTAAGTTAGTGCCACTTTGGGTTCACGACTAGCCATGTCAGCCCGGGTTCTTTGTCATATGGATGCTAGCGACACTATCATATATGTGAGCCAAAAGGCGCAAACGGTCCCGGGCCAGGTAAGGTGGCACCCGTGGGAATACCGTGCGTGAGGCCGCAAAGTGATATGATGTGTTACATGCTAGATCGGTGTGACTTAGGATCGGGGTCCTGACACCTGCGCCACCCAACTACGCTGCCTGCGCCCCGCCTCGTCCCTGCTCGTCGACGCCCTACTGCGGCCGCGGCCATGCCTCTGTGCGTGTGGACGCATGCCCATCACCGAGTGGCTCGCTTGAGCCACTGACCGCTGGGGCCCGCCCCGGGATAAGAACGAAAATAAATGTAAAAAAGAATTATAAAAATTATAAAAATAATTAAATTAATTAATTAACTTAATTAATCATGTTTAGTTAAACTAATTAAACTTAATTAACCTAAATACCTAATTAAACTAACTAATATGTTAGTTAGGGCGATGTGTCAATGACAGATGGGACCCACACGTCAGCTTGACCCAGTCAACACCTCTATTGATTGCTGACGTCATGCTGACATCAGCAAGCACTATTCTGGATAATGTTGAATTAAAATAAATTAAATAAATGCTAAAAATGATTTAAATCTTTTAAAATTAATATAAAATAAACTGTAGCTCGGATGGAAAAACTTTGTACATGAAAGTTGATCAGAACGACGAGACAAATCCGGGTACGCAGCGCGTTCGTCCGCCATGCATCCCTAGCATAGCGAACACGCAACTTTCCCCCTCTGATTTATCTATCCAAAAACGCGAAACGCCGGGGATATTTTCCCGGATGTTTCCCCCCTTCACCGGTATCACCTCATACAGCGTTAGGGCACCCCTAGCACCGCTACTTGTCTTGTCATGCATCACTATGCATCTGTTTGTATTATATTCATTGTTTCTTCTCCCTCTTCTCTCTCTAGACACAGAGACCGACGCCGCTGCTACCCAGTACGACTACGGTGTTGATGACCCCTCTCTCTTGCCAGAGCAACCAGGCAAGCCCCCCCTTGATCACCAGATATCGCGTACTCTCCTTCTACTGCTCGCATTAGAGTAGTGTAGCATGTTACTGCTTTCCGTTAATCCTATTCTGATGCATAGTCTGTCATTGTTGCTATAGCTGTTGATACCTTACCTGCAATCCTAAATGCTTAGTATAGGATGCTAGTTTATTATCAGTGGCCCTACATTCTTGTCTGTCTGCCATGCTATACTACCGGGCCGTGATCACTCGGGAGGTGATCACGGGTATATATTATATACTTCATACATATAAATGTTGTTACTAAAGTGGGGTCGGCTCATTGAGTACCCGCAAGTGATTCTGATGTTGGGGGTTGAAGGGGCAGGTGGTTCCACCCAGGTAGTGGTGGGCCTGGGTTCCCGACGGCCCCCGATTGTTACTTTGTGGCAAAGCGACAGGGCAGGTTGAGACCACCTAGGAGAGAGGTGGGCCTGGCCCTGGTCGGCGTTCGCGGTTACTTCAAAATAACACGCTTAACGAGATCTGGGTATTTGATCTAAGTCTGGCTACTAGCCTATACGCACTAACCAACTACGTGGGAACAGTTATGGGCACTCGACGTCGTGGTATCAGCCGAAGCCTTCATGATGTCAGCGACTAAGCGGCGCGCGCCGGGTTGGACTGGAACGCCTGCTCTTGTATAAGGGGGGCTAGGTCTGCTCACCGGCCGCGTACGCAACATGCAGGTGTGTAATGGGCGATGGGCCCAGACCGCTGCGCCATAGGATTTAGACCGGCATGCTGACCTCTCTATTGTGCCTAGGTAGGGCTGCGACGTGTTGATCTTCCGAGGCCGGGCATGACCCAGGAAAGTGTGTCCTGCAAGATAGAGGTGGCCAGAAGCATAGTCTTCGATAGGACTAGCTATCCCCCTCTTATTCCGGCATTCTGCAGTTCAGTCCACATATGATACCCTTATTCCATTTGGTACTGATGCATACATATGTAGTGTAGCTCCTTGCTTGAGAGTACTTTGGATGAGTACTCGCGGTTGCTTTGCTCCCCCCTTTCCCCCTTTCTATACTCGATTGCTGCGACCAGACGATGGAGCCCAGGAGCCAGACGCCATTGTCGATGACGACTACTACTCGGGAGGTGCCTACTACTATGTGCAGCCCGCTGATGATGACCAGGAGTAGTTCAGGAGGATCCCAGGCAGGAGGTCTGCGCCTCTTTCGACCTGTATCCCAGTTTGTGCTAGCCTTCTTAAGGCAAACTTGTTTAACTTATGTCTGTACTCAGATATTGTTGCTTCCGCTGACTCGTCTATGATCGAGATCTTGTATTCGAGCCCTCGAGGCCCCTGGCTTGTAATATGATGCTTGTATGACTTATTTTATTTGTAGAGTTGTGTTGTGATATCTTGTCGTGATTCCCTGATCTTGACCGTACACGTTTGCGTGTATGATTAGTGTATGATTGAATCGGGGGCGTCACAAGTTGGTATCAGAGCCGACTGCCTGTAGGAATCCCCCTTCCACACTCCTTGGCCGAAGTTGAGTCTAGTCGATGAAAACTGTTTTACTAACATGGCTGTGCGGCCCATGGGCCCACGTCGCCATTTGGGTGGTATTAGGATCTTTTACTCGATCTATGCTCTGGGAATCTAATATCTCTACTATTCGGGTTAAATGATCTTGCTAAAATATAATTTTAGGATCTCGCGATCACATCCACCCGAAGATCCCCTTCATTCCAGATGATAGCCTGCTTCACCAGACGATTCCGAAGATACTCTCAGTTATTCTCTCAAGACCTTGTGCCCACCACTTTTGCTATTCCCGACCAACGATAAATCCTTATGGATAACTGCTTACACTTGTCTTTCTTACCTTTGTTCGTAGTTGCCCCTGTTATTACTTGATACCCTGAAAATTTCTTCGACAATTCGAGAATCCTTTGTGCCCACCGCTTTGCAGCTCTTTGGCGCAGACATACCCTTACGGATAATTTCTCGCACTTAACGAGTATCCGCTCATCCCTAGTTGATTCATGTATTTCACAAAAGTCTTCAAAATACCATTCGATCCCCGAAAATCCTCAACATCCTATTGCTCTTGAAATTCTTGCTTGCTTGCATTATGATTAACCTCATAAGTCCGGTAATCTTATTGGCATCCTTAGTCATTATTAGTTTCAGTCTGTTGAATCAATATGTTGCGAATGCTCACATTCCTTAATCAGATCCTTCGTTTCATCCTTCCGGCTTAGACGTCATTTTAAACATGAGCTGGATCTCGACCAATCAAATTGTTGGCGAACGTAGTAATTTCAAAATTTTCCTACGCACACGCAAGATCATGGTGATGCATAGCAACGAGAGGGGAGAGTGTGATCTACGTACCCTTGTAGACCGACAGTGGATGCACAACGTGGTTGATGTAGTCGTACGTCTTCACGACCCGACCGATCAAGCACCGAAACTACAACACCTCCGAGTTCTAGCACACGTTCAGCTCGATGACGATCCCCGGACTCCGATCCAGCAAAGTGTCGGGGAAGAGTTTCGTCAGCACGACAGCATGGTGACGATCTTGATGTACTACCGTCGCAGGGCTTCGGCTAAGCACCGCTACAATATTATCGAGGACTATGGTGGAAGGGGGCACCGCACACGGTTAAGAATATGATCACGTGGATCAACTTGTGTCAAGGGGTGCCCCTTTCCCCCGTATATAAAGGATCAATGGGGGGGGTGCGGCCGGCCAGGAGGAGGGCGCGCCAGGAGGAGTCCTACTCCCACCGGGAGTAGGATTCCCCCCTTTCCTAGTTGGACTAGGATTCGGGAGGGGAAAAGAGGAGAGAGAGAAGGAAGGGGGGGGGGCGTCGGCCCCCCTCTCCTTGTCCTATTCGGACTAGGGGGGAGGGGCGCGCGGCCCAGCCCTGGCCACCTCTCCTCTCTTCCACTAAAGCCCACTAAGGCCCATATACCTCCCGGGGGGTTCCGATAACCTCCCAGTACTCCGATAAAATCCCGATTTCATCCGGAACACTTCCGATATCCAAATATAGGCTTCCAATATATCAATCTTTATGTCTCGACCATTTCGAGACTCCTCGGCATGTCCGTGATCACATCCGGGACTCCGAACAAACTTCGGTACATCAAAATGCATAAACTCATAATATAACTGTCATCGAAACCTTAAGCGTGCGGACCCTACGGGTTCGAGAACAATGTAGACATGACCGAGACACATTCCGGTCAATAACCAATAGCGGAACCTGGATGCTCATATTGGCTCCTACATATTCTACGAAGATCTTTTATCGGTCAGACCGCATAACAACATACGTTGTTCCCTTTGTCATCGGTATGTTACTTGCCCGAGATTCGATCGTCGGTATCTCAATACCTAGTTCAATCTCGTTACCGGCAAGTCTCTTTACTCGTTTCGTAATACATCATCTCACAACTAACTCATTAGTTGCAATGCTTGCAAGGCTTATGTGATGTGCATTACCGAGAGGGCCCAGAGATACCTCTCCAACAATCGGAGTGACAAATCCTAATCTCAAAATACGCCAACCCAACATGTACCTTTGGAGACACCTGTAGAGCTCCTTTATAATCACCCAGTTACGTTGTGACGTTTGGTAGCACAAACAGTGTTCCTCCGGCAAACGGGAGTTGCATAATCTCATAGTCATAGGAACATGTATAAGTCATGAAGAAAGCAATAGCAACATACTAAACGATCGGGTGCTAAGCTAATGGAATGGGTCATGTCAATCAGATCATTCATCTAATGATGTGATCCCATTAATCAAATAACAACTCTTTTGTTTATGGTTAGGAAACATAACCATCTTCGATTAACGAGCTAGTCAAGTAGAGGCATACTAGTGACACTCTGTTTGTCTATGTATTCACACACGTATTATGTTTCCGGTTAATACAATTCTAGCATGAATAATAAACATTTATCATGATATAAGGAAATAAATAATAACTTTATTATTGCCTCTAGGGCATATTTCCTTCAGTCTCCCACTTGCACTAGAGTCAATAATCTAGTTCACATCGCCATGTGATTCAACACTAAGAGTTCACATCACCATGTGATTAACACCCATAGTTCACATCATCATGTGACCTATACCCAAAGGGTTTACTAGAGTCAATAATCTAGTTCACATCATTTATGTGATTAACACCCAAAGAGTACTAAGGTGTGATCATGTTTTGCTTGTGAGATAATTTTAGTCAACGAGTCTGTCACATACAGATCCGTAAGTATTTTGCGAATTCTATGTCTACAATGCTCTGCACGGAGCTATTCTAGCTAATTGCTCCCACTTTCAATATGTATCTAGATCGAGACTTAGAGTCATCCAGATCTGTGTCAAAACTTGCATCGACGTAACTTTTTACGACGAACCTTTTGTCACCTCCATAATCGAGAAATATTTCCTTATTCCACTAAGGGTAATTTTGACCCATGTCCAGTGATCTACTCTTAGATCACTATTGTACTCCCTTGCTTAACACAGTGTAGGGTATACAATAGATCTGGTACACATCATGACATACTTTATAGAACCTATGGCTGAGGCATAGGGAATGACTTTCATTCTCTTTCTATCTTCTGCCGTGGTTGGGCTTTGAGTCTTACTCAATTTCATACCTTGTAACACAGCCAAGAACTCTTTCTTTGACTGTTCCATTTTTGAACTACTTCAAAATATTGTCAAGGTATGTACTCATTGAAAAAACTTATCAAGTGTTTTGATCTATCTCTATAGATTTTGATGCTTAATATGTAAGCAGCTTCACCGAGGTCTTTCTTTGAAAAACTTCTTTAAAAACACTCCTTTATGCTTTGCAGAATAATTCTACATTATTTTCGATCAACAATATGTCATTCACATATACTTATCAGAAATGTTGTAGTACTCCCACTCACTTTCTTGTAAATATAGGCTTCACCGCAAGTCTGTATAAAACTATATGCCTTGATCATACTATCAAAGCGTTTATTCCAACTCCGAGAGGCTTGCACCAGTCCATAAATGGATCGCTGGAGCTTGCACACTTTGTTAGCTCCTTTTGGATCGACAAAACCTTCTGGCTGCATCATATACAATTCTTCTTCCAGAAATCCATTCAGGAATGCAGTTTTGACATCCATTTGCTGGATTTCATAAAATGCGGCAATTGCTAACATGATTCGGACAGACTTAAGCATAGATACGAGTGAGAAACTCTCATCATAGTCAACACCTTGAACTTGTCGAAAAAACCTTTTTGCAACAATTCTAGCTTTGTAGATAGTAACACTACTATCAGCGTCCGTCTTCCTCCAGAAGATCCATTTAATCTCAATGACTCGCCGATCATTGGGCAAGTCAATCAAAGTCCATACTTTGTTCTCATACATGGATCTCATCTCAGATTTCATGGCCTCAAGCCATTTCGTGGAATCTAGGCTCATTATCGCTTCCTCATAGTTCGCAAGTTCGTCATGGTCTAGTAACATGACTTCCAGAACATGATTACCATACCACTTTGGTGCGGATCTCACTCTAGTTTACCTACGAGATTCGGTATTAACTTGATCTGAAGTTACATGATCATCATCATTAGTCTTCCTCACTAATTGGTGTAGTAGTCACAGGAACAGATTTCTTGTGATGAACTACTTTTCAATAAGGGAGAAGGTACAATTACCTTATCAAGTTCTACTTTCCTCCCACTCACTTCTTTCAAGAGAAACTCCTTCTGTAGAAAGGATCCATTCTTAGCAACGAATGTCTTGCCTTGGGATCTGTGATAGAAGGTGTACCCAATAGTCTCCTTTGGGTATCATATGAAGACATATTTCTCCGATTTGGGTTTGAGCTTATCAGGATGAAACTTTTTCATATAAGCATCACAATCCCAAACTTTAAGAAACGACAACTTTGGTTTCTTGCCAAACCACAGTTCAGATTGTGTCATCTCGACAGACTTAGATGGTGCCCTTTTAAACGTGAATGCAACTGTCTTTAATGCATAACCCCAAAACGATAGTGGTAGATCGGTAAGAGACATCATAGATCGCACCATATCTAATAAAGTACGGTTATGATGTTTGGACACACCATTATGCTGTGGTGTTCTAGGTGGCGTGAGTAGTGAAACTATTTCACATTGTTTTAACTGAAGGCCAGACTCGTAACTCAAATATTTTACCTCTGCGATCATATCGTAGAAACTTTTATTTTCTTGTTACGATGATTCTCCACTTCACTCTGAAATTCTTTGAACTTTTCAAATATTTCAGACTTGTGTTTCATTAAGTAGATATACCCATATCTGCTCAAATCATTTGTGAAGGTCAGAAAATAATGATACCCGCAACGAGCCTTAACACTCATCGGATCTCATACATCAGTATGTATTATTTCCAAAAAGTCAGTTGCTCGCTTCATAGTTCCGGAGAACGGCGTTTTAGTCATCTTGCCCATGAGGCATGGTTCGCAAGCATCAACTGATTCATAATCAAGTGATTCCAAAAACCCATTAGCATGGAGTTTCTTCATGCGCTTTACACCAATATGACCTAAACGGTAGTGCCACAAATAAGTTGCACTATCATTATTAACTTTGCATCTTTTGGTTTCAATATTATGATTATGTGTATCACTACGATCGAGATCCAACGAACTATTTTCATTGGGTGTGTAACCATATAAGGTTTTATTCATGTAAACAGAACAACAATTTATTCTCTTACTTAAATGAATAACCATATTACAATAAACATGATCAAATCATATTCATGCTCAACGCAAACACCAAATAACACTTATTCAGGTTCAACACTAATCCCGAAAGTATAGGGAGTGTGCGATGATGATCATATCAATCTTGGAACCACTTCCAACACACATCGTCACTTCACCCTTAACTAGTCTTTGTTTATTCTGCAACTCCCGTTTCGAGTTACTAATCTTAGCAACTGAACTAGTATCAAATACTGAGGGGTTGCTATAAACACTAGTAAAGTAGACATCAATAACATGTATATCAAATATACTTATGTTCACTTTGCCATCCTTCTTATCTGCCAATCACTTGGGGTAGTTTCGCTTCCAGTGACCAGTCCCTTTGCAGTAGAAACACTTAGTCTCAGGCTTAGGACCAGACTTGGGCTTCTTCACTTGAGCAGCAACTTGCTTGTTGTTCTTCTTGAAGTTCCCCTTCTTCCCTCTGCCCTTTTCTTGAAACTAGTGGTCTTGTCTACCATCAACACTTGATGTTTTTCTCGATTTCTACCTTCGTCAATTTCCGCATTACGAAGAGCTTGGGAATCGTTTCCGTTATCCCTTGCATATCATAGTTCATCACGAAGTTCTACTAACTTGGTGATGGTGACTGGAGAATTCTGTCAATCACTATCTTATCTGGAAGATTAACTCCCAATTGATTCAAGCGATTGTAGTACTCAGACAATTTGAGTATATGCTCACTGACAGAACTGTTCTCCTCCATCTTGCAGCTATAGAACTTAATGGAGACTTCATATCTCTCAATTCGAGCATTTGCTTGAAATATTAACTTCAACTCCTGGAACATCTCATATACTCCATGACGTTCAAAACGTCTTTGAAGTCCCGATTCTAAGTCATTAAGCATGGTGCACTAAACTATCAAGTAGTCATCATATTGAGCTAGCCAAATGTTCATAACGTCTGCATCTGCTCCTGCAATAGGCCCGTCACCTAGCGGTGCATCAAGGACATAATTCTTCTGTGCAGCAATGAGGATAAACCTCAGATCATGGATCCAATCCGCATCATTGCTACTAACATCTTTCAACACAATTTTCTCTAGGAACATAGCAAAATAAACACAGGGAAGCAACAACACGAGCTATTGATCTACAACATAATTTGCAAAATACTACCAGGACTAAGTTCATGATAAATTTAAGTTCAATTAATCATATTACTTAAGAACTCCCACTTAGATAGACATCCCTCTAATCCTCTAAGTGATTACGTGATCCAAATCAACTAAACCATGTCCGATCATCACGTGAGATGGAGTAGTTTCATTGGTGAACATCGCTATGTTGATCATATCTGCTATATGATTCATGCTCGACCTTTCGGTCTCCGTGTTCCAAGGCCATATCTGTATATGCTTGGCTCGTCAAGTATAACCTGAGTATTCTGCGTGTGCAACTGTTTTGCACCCGTTGTATTTGAACGCAGAGCCTATCACACCCGATCATCACGTGGTGTCTCAGCACGAAGAACTTTCGCAACGGTGCATCCTCAGGGAGAACACTTCTTGATAATTAGTGAGAGATCATCTTATAATGCTACCGTCAATCAAAGCAAGATAGGATGCATAAAAGATAAACATCACATGCAATCAATATAAGTGATATGATATGGCCACCATCATCTTGTGCTTGTGATCTCCATCTTCGAAGCACCGTCATGATCACCATCGTCACCGGCACGACACCTTGATCTCCATCGTAACATCGTTGTCGTCTCGCCAATCTTATGCTTCCACGACTATCGCTACCGCTTAGTGATAAAGTAAAGCATTACAGCGCGATTGCATTGCATACAATAAAGCGACAACCATATGGCTCCTGCCAGTTGCCGATAACTCGGTTACAAAACATGATCATCTCATACAGTAAAATTTAGCATCATGTCTTGACCATATCACATCACAACATGCCCTGCAAAAACAAGTTAGACGTCCTCTACTTTGTTGTTGCAAGTTTTACGTGGCTGCTACGGGCTTAAGCAAGAACCAATCTTACCTACGCATCAAAACCACAACGATAGTTTGTCAAGTTGGTGTTGTTTTAACCTTCGCAAGGACCGGGCGTAGCCACACTCGGTTCAACTAAAGTTGGAGAAACTGTCGCCCGCTAGCCACCTTTGTGCAAAGCACATCGGGAGAACCGGTCTCGCGTAAGCGTACGCGTAATGTCGGTCCGGGCTGCTTCGTCCAACAATACCGCCGAACCAAAGTATGACATGCTGGTAAGCAGTATGACTTATATCGCCCACAACTCACTTGTGTTCTACTCGTGCATATAACATCAACACATAAAACCTAGGCTCAGATGCCACTGTTGGGGAACGTAGTAATTTCAAAATTTTCCTATGCACACGCAAGATCATGGTGATGCATAGCAACGAGAGGGGAGAGTGTGATCTACGTACCCTTGTAGACCGACAGCGGAAGCGTTCGCACAACGCGGTTGATGTAGTCGTACGTCTTCACGGCCCGACCGATCAAGCACCGAAACTACGGCACCTCCAAGTTCTAGAACACGTTCAGCTCGATGAAGATCCCCGGACTCCGATCCAGCAAAGTGTCGGGGAAGAGTTTCGTCAGCACGACGGCGTGGTGACGATCTTGATGTACTACCGTCGCAGGGCTTCGCCAAAGCACCGCTACAATATTATCGAGGACTATGGTGGAAGGGGGCACCGCACATGGTTAAGAATATGATCACGTGGATCAACTTGTGTCAAGGGGTGCCCCCTGCCCTCGTATATAAAGGATCAAGGGGGGGGGTGCGGCCGGCCAGGAGGAGGGCGCGCCAGGAGGAGTCCTACTCCCACCGGGAGTAGGATTGCCCCCCCTTTCCTAGTTGGAATAGGATTCAGGAGGGGGAAAGAGGAGAGCGAGAAGGAAGGGGGGGGGCGCCGGCCCCCCTCTCCTTGTCCTATTCGGACTAGGGGGGGGAGGGGCACGCGGCCCAGCCCTGGCCACCTCTCCTCTCTTCCACTAAAGCCCACTAAGGCCCATATACCTCCCGGGGGGTTCCGGTAACCTCCCGGTACTCCGGTAAAATCCCGATTTCATCCGGAACACTTCCGATATCCAAATATAGGCTTCCAATATATCAATCTTTATGTCTCGACCATTTACACAACATTGCATACATGATAGAGCCTATGGCTGAAGCATAGGGAACACCTTTCATTTTCTCTCTATCTTCTGAGGTGGTCGGGCATTGAGTCTGACTCAACTTCACACCTTGTAATACAGGAAAGAACCCTTTCTTTGCCTGATCCATTTTGAACTTCTTCAAAACTTTATCAATGTATGTGCTTTGTGAAAGTCCAATTGAGCGTCTTGATCTATCTCTATAGATATTGATGCCTAATATATAAGCAGCTTCACCGAGGTCTTTCATTGAAAAATTCTTATTCAAGTATCCTTTTATGCTATTCAGAAATTTAGTATCATTTTCGATAAACAATATGTCATCTACATATAATATCAGAAATGCTACGGAGATCCCACTCACTTTCTTGTAAATACAGGCTTCTCCAAAAGTCTGTATAAAACCATATGCTTTGATCACACTATCAAAGCATATATTCCAACTCCGAGAGGCTTGCACCAGTCCATAAATGGATCGCTGGAGCTTGCACACTTTGTTAGCACCTTTTGGATCGACAAAACCTTCTGGTTGCATCATATACAACTCTTCTTTAAGATATCCATTAAGGAATGCAGTTTTGACATCCATTTGCCAAATTTCATAATCATAAAATGCGACAATTGCTAACATGATTTGGACGGACTTAAGCATCGCTATGGGTGAGAAGGTCTCATCGTAGTCAACTCCTTGAACTTGTCAAAAACCTTTTACAACAAGTCGAGCTTTGTAGACAGTAATATTACCGTCAGCATCAATCTTCTTCTTGAAGATCCATTTATTCTCTATGGCCTGTCGATCATCGTACAAGTCAACCAAAGTCTACACTTTGTTCTCATACATGGATCCCATCTCAGATTTCATGGCCTCAAGCCATTTTGCAGAATCTGGGCTCATCATAGCTTCCTCATAGTTCGTAGGTTCGTCATGGTCAAGTAACATGACTTCCAGAACAGGATTACCGTACCACTCTGGTGCGGATCTTACTCTGGTTGACCTACGAGGTTCGGTAGTAACTTGATCAGAAGTTTCATGATCATCATCATTAGCTTCCTCACTTACTAGTGTAGGAATCACTGGAACTGATTTCAGTGATGAACTACTTTCCAATAAGGGAGAAGGTACAATTACCTCGTCAAGTTCTAGTTTCCTCCCACTCACTTCTTTCGAGAGAAACTCCTTCTCTAGAAAGGATCCATTCTTAGCAACGAATATCTTGCCTTCGGATCTGTGATAGAAGGTGTACCCAATAGTCTCCTTTGGGTATCCTATGAAGACACATTTCTCTGATTTGGGTTCGAGTTTATCAGGTTGAAGCTTTTTCACATAAGCATCGCAGCCCCAAACTTTAAGAAACGATAATTTGGGTTTCTTGCCAAACCATAGTTCATAAGGTGTTGTCTCAATGGATTTAGATGGTGCCCTATTTAACGTGAATGCGGTCGTCTCTAAAGCATAACCCCAAAACGATAGTGGTAAATCAGTAAGAGACATCATAGATCGCACCATATCTAATAAAGTGTGGTTACGACGTTCGGACACACCATTACGTTGTGGTGTTTCAGGTGGCGTGAGTTGCGAAACTATTTCGCATTGTTTCAAATGAAGTCCAAACTCATAACTCAAATATTCACATGCACGATCAGATTGTAGAAACTTGATTTTCTTGTTACGATGATTCTCCACTTCACTCTGAAATTCTTTGAACTTTTCAAACGTTTCAGACTTATGTTTCATTAAGTAGATATACCCATATCTGTTCAAATCATCTGTGAAGGTGAGAAAATAATGATATCCACCGCGAGCTTCAATGTTCATTGGACCACATACATCAGTATGTATGATTTCCAATAACTCTGTTGCTCGCTCCATTGTTCCGGAGAACGGAGTTTTAGTCATCTTGCCCATGAGGCATGGTTCGCAAGTACCAAGTGATTCACAATCAAGTGATTCCAGAAGTCCATCAGAATGATGTTTCTTCATGCGCTTTACACCAATATGACCTAAACGGCAGTGTCACAAATAAGTTGCACTATCATTATCAACTCTGCATCTTTTGGCTTCAATACTATGAACATGTGTATCACTACTATCAAGATTTAGTAAAAATAGACCACTCATCAAGGGTGCATGACCATAAAAGATATTACTCGTGTAAATAGAACAACCATTATTCTCTGATTTAAATGAATAACCGTCGCATCAAACAAGATCCAGATATAATGTTCATGCTCAACGCTGGCACCAAATAATTATTATTTAGGTTTAAAAATAATCCCGAAGGTAGATGTAGAGGTAGCGTGCCGACACCAATCACATCGACTTTGGAACCATTTCCCACGCGCATCGTCACCTCGTCCTTAGCCAATCTTCGCTTAATCCATATCCCCTGTTTCGAGTTACAAATGTTAGCAACTGAACCAGTATCGAATACCCAGTCACTACAGCGAGCATTAGTAAGGTACACATCAATAACATGTATATCAAATATACCTTTCAATTTGCCATCCTTCTTCTCCGCCAAATACTTGGGGCAGTTCCGCTTCCAGTGACCAGTTCCTTTGTAGTAGAAGCACTCAGTCTCAGGCTTAGGTCCAGACTTGGGTTTCTTCACTTGAGCAGCAACTGGCTTGCTGTTCTTCTTGAAGTTCTCCTTCTCCCCTTTACCATTTTTCTTGAAACTGGTGGTCTTGTTGACCATCAACACTTGATGCTCCTTCTTGATTTCTACCTCAGCATCCTTTAGCATTGCGAAGAGCTCAGGAATCGTCTTATCCATCCCTTGCATATTATAGTTCATCACAAAGCTCTTGTAGCTTGGTGGTAGTGATTAAAGAACTCTGTCAATGACACTATCATCAAGAAGATTAACTCCCAGTTGAGTCAAGTGGTTGTGGTACCCAGACATTCTGAGTATCTGTTCACTGACAGAATTATTCTCCTCCATCTTGCAGCTGTAGAACTTATTGGAGACTTCATATCTCTCAATCCGGGCATTTGCTTGAAATATTAACTTCAACTCCTAGAACATCTCATATGCTTCATGGCGTTCAAAACGTCGTTGAAGTCCAGGTTCTAAGCCGTAAAGCATGTCACACCTAACTATCGAGTAGTCATCAGCTTTGCTCTGCCAGGTGTTCACAACATCTGGCGTTGCTCCTGCAGCAGGCCTGGCACCCAGCGGTGCAGGATGTAATTCTTCTGTGCAACAATGAGGATAATCCTCAAGTTATGAGCCCAGTCCGTGTAGTTGCTACCATCATCTTTCAACTTAGCTTTCTCTAGGAACGCATTAAAATTCAACAGAACAACAGCACGGGTTATCTATCTACAACAACATAGACATGCAAAATACTATCAGGTACTAAGTTCATGATAAATTAAAGTTCAATTAATCAAATTACTTAAGAACTCCCACTTAGATAGACATCTCTCTAATCATCTAAGTGATCACGTGATCCATATCAACTAAACCAGTCCGATCATCACGTGAGATGGTGTTCTTTTCAATGGTGAACATCACTATGTTGATCATATCTACTATATGATTCACGATCAACCTTTTAGTTTCAGTGTTTTGAGGCCATATTTGCATATGTTATGCTCGTCAAGTTTAACCCGAGTATTCCGCGTGTGCAAACTGGCTTGCACCCGTTGTATGTGAACGTAGAGCTTATCACACCCGATCATCATGTGGTGTCTCGGCACGACGAACTGTAGCAACGGTGCATACTCAGGGAGAACACTTATACCTTGAAATTTAGTGAGAGGTCATCTTATAATGCTATCGCCGAACTAAGCAAAATAAGATGCATAAAGGATAAACATCACATGCAATCAATATAAGTGATATGATATGGCCATCATCATCTTGTGCCTTTGATCTCCATCTCCAAAGCACTGTCATGATCACCATCGTCACCGGCTTGACACCTTGATCTCCATCGAAGCATCGTTGTTGTCTCGCCAACTATTGCTTCTACGACTATCGCCACCGCTTAGTGATAAAGTAAAGCAATTACATGACGATTGCATTTCATACAATAAAGTGACAACCATATGGCTCCTGCCAGTTGCCGATAACTGTGTTACAAAACATGGTCATCTCATACAATAAAATTTAGCATCATGTCTTGACCATATCACATCACAACATGCCCTGCAAAAACAAGTTAGACGTCCTCTACTTTGTTGTTGCAAGCTTTACGTGGCTGTTATGGGCTGAGCAAGAACCGTTCTTACCTACGCATCAAAAACTACAACGCGGTATAGTGATTACTTTTTGATCTTCAGAAAGAACCATGTTCATTGAATCCGATTTAACTAAAGTTGGAGAAACTAACACCCACCAGCCACCTGTGTGTGAAGCACGTCGGTAGAACCAGTCTCGCGTAAGCGTACACATAATGTTGGTCTGGGCCGCTTCATCCAACAATGTCGCCGAATCAAGAATCAACTAGTGACGGCAAGCAATATGTATATACCCACGCCCACAACTCATGTGTGTTCTACTCGTGCATATAACATCTACGCATAAAGATGGCTCTGATACCACTATTGGGGAACGCAGTAATTTCAAAAATTTCCTACGCACACGTAAGATCATGGTGATGCATAGCAACGAGAGGGAAGAGTGTTGTCCACGTACCCTCGTAGACCGTAAGCGAAAGCGTTATGACAACGCGGTTGATGTAGTCGTATGTCTTCATGATCGACAGATCCTAGCACCGAAGGTACGACACCTCCGTGATCTACACACATTCGGCTCGGTGACGTCCCACGAACTCACGATCCAGTAGAGTGTCGAGGGAGAGCTTCGTCAGCACGACGGCGTGATGACGGTGATGATGATGCTACCGGAACAGGGCTTTGCCTAAGCACCGCTACGATATGAACGAGGTGGTGGAGGGGGGCACCGCACACGGCTAAGAAATCAATGATCAACTTGTGTGTCTATGGGGTGCCCCCTCCCTGTATGTAAAGGAGTGAAGGAGGGGGAGGGGGCCGGCCTCCTAGGCGCGCCCCAAGGGGAGTCCTACTCCCGCCGGGAGTAGGATTCCCCCTTTCCCTAGTTGGATTAGGAGAGAAGGAAAGGGGGGCGACCCCCCTCCCAATTCGGATTGGGCTTGGGGGGTGCCCCCTCCTTTGCTCCCTTCTCTTCTCTCCCACTATGGCCCAATAAGGCCCATATACCTCCCGGGGGGGTCTAGTAACCTCCCGGTACATTGGTAAATGCCTGATCTCATCCGGAATCATTCCGATGTCCAAATATAGTCGTCCAATATATCGATCTTTATGTCTCGACCATCTCGAGACTCCTCGTCATGTCCTTGATCATATCCGGGATTCTGAACTACCTTCGGTACATCAAAACACATAAACTCATAATGCGATCGTTACCGAACATTAAGCGTGCGGACCCTACAGATTTGAGAACTATGTAGACATGACCGAGACACGTCTCCGGTCAATAACCAATAGCGGAACCTGGATGCTCATATTGGTTCCTACATATTCTACGAAGATCTTTATCGGTAAAACCGCATAACGATATACGTTGTTCCATTTGTCATTGGTATGTTACTTGCCCGAGATTTGATCGTCGGTATCTCAATACCTAGTTCAATCTCGTTACCGGCAAGTCTCTTTACTCGTTCAGTAATGCTACATCCCGTAACTAACTCATTAGCTACATTGCTTGCAAGGCTTATAGTGATGTACATTACCGAGAGGGCCCACAGATACCTCTCCGACAATCAGAGTGACAAATTCTAATCTTGATCTATGTCAACTCAACAAATACCATCAGAGACACCTGTAGATCACCTTTATAATCACCCAGTTACATTGTGACGTTTGGTAGCACACAAAGTGTTCCTCCGGTATTCGGGAGTTGCATGATCTCATAGTCATAGGATCATGTATAAGTTATGGAGAAAGCAATAGCAACAAACTAAAAGATCATCATGCTAAGCTAACGGATGGGTCAAGTCAATCACATCATTCTCTAATGATGTGATCCCGTTAATCAAATGACAACTCATGTCTATGGTTAGGAAAAATAACCATCATTGATTCAACAAGCTAGTCAAGTAGAGGCAAACTAGTGACACTCTGTTTGTCTATGTATTCACACATGTACTAAGTTTCCGGTTAATACAATTCTAGCATGAATAATAAACATTTATCATGATATAAGGAAATATAAATAACAACTTTATTATTTCCTCTAGGGCATATTTCCTTCGCCTAATACAAGAGCAGGCGTTCCAGTCCAATCCGGCGCGCCGCTCAGTCGCTGACGTCAAGAAGTCTTCGGCCGATACCACGACGTCGAGTGCCCATAACTGTTCACGCGTAGTTGGTTAGTGTGTATAGGCCAGTGGCCAGACTCAGATCAAATACCAAGATCTCGTTAAGCGTGTTAATTGATGTAATCGCGAACGCCGACCAGGGCCAGGCCCACCTGTCTCCTTGGTGGTCTCAACCTGCCCTGTCGCTCCGCCACAAAGTAACAGTCAGGGGCCGTCAGGAACCCAGGCCCACCACTACCGGGATGGAACCACCTGTCCTTTCAGCCCCCACATTGAAATCACTTGCGGGTACTCTACAAGCCGACCCGACTTTAGTCACCACCATGTATCATATAATATGTAGTATGTATAAACCCGTGATCACCTCCCGAAGTGACCACGACCCGATAATATAGCATAGCAAACGGAGAAGAATGTAGGGCCACTGATGAAATACTAGCATCTTATACTAAACATTTAGGATTGCAGGTAAGGGTAACAATTGTAGCAACAATGACAGGTTATGCAACAGAATAGGATTAACCGAAAGCAGTAACATGCTACACTACTCTAATGCAAGCAGTAGAGAGAAGAATGGGGGCTTGCCTAGTTGCTCTGGCAAGAAGGAGGGGTCGTCAACACCATAGTCGAACTGGGGTTGCCGACAGTCTCAGGGTCTACCAGAAAGAAGTAACGAAGGGGAAACACAATAAATAACAAAGCAATCAAAGCATCACAAAGTGTAACATGGCATTACGTGGTGCTAGAGATGATCTAACGCAGGGATAGGTGATACCGACGAAGGGGGGAAATATCCAGGAAAGTATTCCCGATGTTTCGCGTTTTCGGACAGATGAATCGGATGAAGAAAGTTGCATGTTCGATATGCTATGGACATGTGGCGGACGAACAGACTGCATATTCAGATTCGTCTCGTCATTCTGGGCAACTTTCATGTACAAAATATTTTCATCCGAGTTATGGATTAATTAATATGATTTTCCAAAGTTTAAATGATCTTCTGAATTTCCAAGATTTATTTTAATTCAAAAATAGAAGAGTAATTGCTATCGGTACACATAAGTGTACCCAGAAGTGTGCGCATGAGACTGGCATGTGGGCCCAGTCAACTGCCCAATCAGCCATTGACTGGTCAAGGGGGGCACTAGGGTCCCACTTGTCACTCACTGGGACTGCCTAGTCAGCGGTTTTACTAGTCAAAAGACCAGTGGGACTCATGTGTCAGTGAGACATTTCAATTAACAAATTTTTGTTATGTTAATTAGTGTTATTAGCTGTGGGGCCCAGCAATCTGCAGCATAGTGTTTAAAAGTCTAATTAATCTAACAGATTAGATGGGGGGCACATGTCATTATCAATTATTCAACTAAAACATTTTATTAGGTTTTAATTTGGTGGTTAGGGGAATGGTTAAACCGGGCAGGCCCACACGTCAGTGGGTCAACCCACTGTTTAGAACGTGCGCGCGTGCGTGCCCATCGGCGAGCTCAGAGAACAGCGGCGCGCGTGGAGCCGGCGGCTCCGGCGACCAAAAGGAGCAGCACCGGGTGCCAAATGGATAAGCGCGAGACGCCGCGTCGAGACGTGCCTTCGCCTGGAGTTAGGAGCGGCTGAAACAGCGTCGGGGTGACGGAAGGCGGCGACTACGGCGGAGCTTGCGGCCAACGGCGCTGGAGGGCACGGAGAGGAGGGGGGGGGGGGGGGGGGGGGGGCCGTGGAGGGCCGGAGGCTCACAACGGAAGCGGGCAGTGTGCTCGATGGAGCCAGAGGAGGTCGGGGCCAAGCGGATCGACGACGAGGTTAGCGGTGGCGTCCGACGGTGTCGGAGGAGGGGCGCCGGTCGACGAGGGGACTCCAGCGAGGGGAGCAAGGCGAGGAGGGCCGGATCCACGACGGGGCCTCCGGGATCCGTCCTTCTCCGGCGAGGAGGCGGCTTGGCGCGACACAGACGTGGAGGACCAGGCAGGTGCGGCCATGACAGGAACTTCTGCGTGGCGGTGGCGCGAGGACGACGATAGGCGGCGGATCCTCGGGCGCGGGCGCGGCGGCGGTGGTGGGGCTCCGGCGCGGCAGGGGATGGGGATGGGGCACAGGGCCTGTCTGCCCTGGCGCTGGGGGGTCTTGCGTGTGTGGCGGCGCTAGGAGGGAGACGAGGGAGAGATGGGGATCGGGACGCGGGGAGTTAGGTTTAGCGGTGGGAGGGGGTTGGCCTAGTAGGCCAGGGGGCATGCGGGGTGGGCCGGCTGGGCCGGCCGGTCACTCGGCCAATGGGCCATGGCCCAGTCGAGGGGGAGGGGTTCATATATTTTTACTTTGTTTACATTTCTTTTATGTTTGTCTTTCTTTTCTATTTTATCCTATTTTCCAATTTACTTTAATTTTATAAGTTATATAATTAGAATATAAATTAGTCCTTCTAAATATACTGCTGCCAGAAAAAGTTTGGTACCCAAATAATTTTAGTTAGAACACATCTACTATTTTAAAAGCATTAAATTAATAGTTTAAGCCATTGTTTATTTATTTTATAGCATTTAGCTACTTTATAAAAGTGTGATTTCTCCACCAATATTACCCATGATTTATTTGCTACATTTTGAACATTTTAGTGTCCATGTTTGAGAAGTTTATAATTTCACTTGTTATTTGAACTTGAATTTGAACGGGACTTGATTCACCGCGAGATTAACAACAGTAACCGGGGTGACATGGCATCGTTAGCAGAGGGTTACTGTAGCTTAACTATCCGGGCGTCACAGCTTTCCTATGGACTCAATGTGATCTTGGATCACTAACATAGAAAATGAAGAGCCTTGAGCTTTTGCCAATCTTTGTCCTTAGCATTTTGAGGGATCCACATCTCTAGTCCATGCCATGTCAATCATTAAACTTTCTAAAATATTCAACTTAAATAAATATTGGTTAAATAATGTAGATGTTGTTATGAATTACCAAAACCACCCGGGGATTAGTTGCACTTTCACCTTAGAGTGCACAACTTCAAGGTCTAGGTCTACAAAAAAGTAAAGGGATACATGCCAAAGGCAACATGGGCGATGCAGCATTGAAACATAACCAGCGAACTGGCTAACAAAGCTATCAAGGTAGCAGAGGGCGGCTCCCAGCCGGTGGCCTCCCTATGTCGATCGACGTAACTCGGTGCACCTTGCCCGTATCCTTGATTCGAGCTCCTCCATATCTCCTCTATCCTGAGTTCTTGTTAGGAGCTTCCACAATTGTAGGAAAGACACAATTTTATATAGAAGGTCAGTCGGATGTCGAATTATTTTCCCCTCTATTAGCGCTTTGTTCCTAGTGGTCCACAACGGCCATGCGATTGCCCCGAAACCTAGCCAAGTCATTCGCTTGTCTCTCCCTCTCGTTGAGGCAACCAATCCGTATAAGTCAGAGAAGCCGCTATGTTAGCAATTTGCTCCTTCCTCTGTCCTCTATCCCCTTCTGTACATGTAGCGGGTGATCTGCGAGCTAGGTTAGCAATTTGCTCCGTCGCCTCTCTCTCCCCATCTGCTGGACCACCGTACCTAGTTCTAGCGCCATTAGCCCTCTCATCCTATAAAATGGCCTCACCCAGCACGGCCAGCAGCCACCATCGTCGTTGTCAGGGAGCATGTACGTCTGTTCAGCCATCAAAAAGGAGCAGACCATCTTTTGAGGCTTAAAGATCCAGAGTATGATCCCCTATTCGATACATGTTTCTTCCCGTTTGTCAATTTGCCCCAACGGCAACATTGCAGTACAAAATAGGTAAACAGATGTTGTTCTCATCCTTAATTTGCAAAGTGTCTGTAAAATACAGTAAGAGTTGTGCATGAATATTATGAATTTTATGTGAAAATGGCTAACAAGGAGTTAATTTGTATGACTGGAGTGGATTGTATTTTCTCTGTATTCTTTTGATTCACTTTGTTGATTTAAACTTCACTTTAATGTCCAGCTGAATTCTCTGAAAGCATTACTTGTTCTTCTTATTCGTGATTTTCCTTGTTGCACTCCACATTCTAACAATGTTTTGGAATTAACGATATTGATATGTGTCACTTGTTAGTATGTCAGTCGTCTTATTACCAATTGCAGATACAATGAATTGTTCCATTGTTATATGTAACACCCTCGATGCGACTATAGCTCACACGTGTCGAGGCACGACTTAGAGACATAATCGCATTGAAGGCGTATGTCGCAAGTTAGGCAATCTTCACAACATCCCATGTAATATAAATAATAAAGGGGAGATAACATAGTTGGCTTACACTCGCCACATCAATCAAGTACATAAATAACATTACATCATCCAAACACTCATGGCCCGACTACGGCGCCAAAATAAAAGATAACCCAATATGCGACACGGTCCCAATCACCCCCAACTGTGCACCACTACTGATCATCGGGAAAGGAAACGTAGTAACTTTGAGAGTCTTCGTCGAACTCACACTTGAGCTCAAACGCGTCTCCTGGAGCGGAATCATCAGGCCCTGCATCTGGTGTAATAGTAATCTATGAGCCACAGGGACTCAGCAATCTCACACCCTCGCGATCAAGACTATTTAAGCTTATAGGTAAGGCAAGGCATATATATATATGTGGAGCTGCAGCAAGCGACTAGCAAGTATGGTGGCTAACTTATTCGCAAAAGAGAGCGAGAAGAGGAGGCAAAGCGCGAGCGAGAACTAGAGAGCAACCTGCGCAAACATTACTCCAACACCGTGTCCACTTCCCGGACTCCGCCGAGAAGAGGCCATCACGGTAACACACTCAGTTGATTCATTTTAATTAAGTTAAGCTTCAAGTTATCTACAACAAGACATTAACAAATTCCCATCTGCCCATAATCGCAGGCACGACTTTCGAAAGTTCAATCCCTGCAGGGGAGTCCCAACTTAGCCCATGACAAGCTCTCACGGTCAACGAAGGAATAGACCTCCTCCCAAGACGTTCCGATCAGACTCGGTATCTCGGTAATTCAAGACACTTCGATAGCTTAAAACAAGACCAGCAACACCGCCCGAATGTGCCGACAAATCCCGATAGGAGCTGCACATATCTCTTTCTCAGGGCACACTCAGATTGTCTAAACTTCCGGTAGGCCAGCCCAGAGTTGCCCCTGGTAGCCACCGGCGGCTGACAGTTTGGACCAACACTTAGAGGAGCACTAGCCCGGGGGGTTAAAATAATGATGACCCTTGAGTCTGCAGAACCCAAGGGAAAGAAAAGGCTAGGTGGCAAATGGTAAAACCAAGGTTGGGCATTGCTGGAAAAGCTTTAATCAAGGCGAACTATCAAGGGGTTCCCATTATAACCCAACCGCGTAAGGAACGCAAAATCCGGGAACATAACACCGATATGACGGAAACTAGGGCGGCAAGAGTAGAACAAAACACTAAGCGAGAGGCCGAGCCTTCCACCCTTTACCAAGTATATAGATGCAATAAGATAACAAGATAATATAATGATATCCCAACAAGTAAATAAATGTTCCAACAAGGAACGGCCTCCAATCTTCACCTGCAACTAGCAACACTATAAGAGGGCTGAGCAAAGCGGTAACATAGCCAATCAACGGTTTGCTAGGACATGGTGGGTTAGAGATTTGACATGGCAATTTGGGAGGCTTGAAAGCAAGTGGTAGGCATCATAGCATTGGCATAGCAAAAAAGCGAGCAAACTAGCATAACAAAGATAGTAGTGATTTCGACGGTCTGATCATCTTGCCTGCAACGTTGTCAGAGTTGACTGGGTCCTCGAAAGCTAACTCAACGGGCTCCTCGTTAGCGAACTCGTCTCCCGGCTCTACCCAAACAAGACAAACAAGCAACAAGACACAATCAACCACGTGCAAGACTCAAACAATATGATGCAATGATGGTACGCTATGCGGGATGCGATGCGGGATGCAAAATGCGAGATGTGACAGGAAATGCAAGAACCTGGCCTCAACTTGGAAATCCAAGTGTGCCACTGGAAAGATGAGATGAAATCGCTTGAAAACGATATAAAGAACGCCGGAATCGGAGTTACGGTTTGGAAATGGCAAGCGATACAAAAATGACACCGGTCTGCGATTTACAGCAAGTAGGCATCTAAATGCAATGAAATGAACATGCTACAACATCCAAATATGACAACAAAATACATGACAGGGATGCACACAAGATGCTTAACAAAAGTTTAGCACTGAGCTACGGCCAAATCATTCATTAACAGGTTCAAACAAGCATGGCAAAAATGCATATGACAAACAGATCTCAAACTTAGTGAAATTAACACTTGTCTGGAATTTCAGATCAGGCAGCCCTCTTCGGAGCCACAAAACTACATGCTACAGGATCTGAACATGGCAAAGTAAAACATGACATGGAGCTACTCAAAGAGCTTAACAAAAGTCCCTTAGTGACCTTGAGCCAAAAGGGATCAGAAAATACAATTGCAAGCATGTGAACATAGCAAAAACATAATCAGTTTTCAGACTTGGTGAAAAACTGACACATGCTGAAACATAACTCAAGTAGGCATGTTTATGAGCTTGATGCACTCACCACGGGGCAAGTCATGGCAAGACAAGCATACATCCATGAAGAAGGCACAAAATGCAAGCTAGACATGGCAAGAGCAATGGCATAGCATGCACGGATCAACTACAACATCATCGGCAAAATTGCAAACAAGTTGACAATCTGCCCGGATTCACAAAGTAGCAAAAATAGAGCTCGATTGACTCAAGTTAGGGTGCCCCATAATTGCAAACAAAGACATGGATGGATATAGCACTACAATATTAACAAAACATCCTTACTGATCATCCTCGAAAGAGGCACGAATCATTAGGAAACAACAAGAACATATGGCCATATGAGATAAACAGCTCCAGGACTTAGTGAAATGCTAAGTCCCTGAAAACAGAATTAGCAAGTGCACCACTTTGCAAGCTTGCACTAGTCACCACACACATCCTAAAAATACATGGGTTGCACCTCTAGAGAGATGACAAAACCCTTTACAAAACACATGTAGAGCATCAGGGCATATCATGCACACATTAATCATGGCAAAAATGACAAAAACCTAAATGGAGTAACAGATCTGACAATTAACTCAAGTAGCCCTCTTCTAACAGCATTTCGGGCATCAAGATGAGCTCAAATGAAAATGATGAATGGAATGAAATGATGTACTCTCTAAGATGAACATTTTGATATGCTATATGCCCAAATCAGAGCTATGGATGCAAAGTTACGGGGTCATGAACATGTGCACATGGACTGAAAATTTCGGGACTTAGACGAAAAACAACCTCCGGATTAGGGTTTACTATTCATCGCGAGCCGGATCCAGATCGGGCGGCGCGCCATTCGAGGTTGACCGGGGCAGCTCGCCGGAGCCGATGGCCGCGGTGGCCGGAGCTTGACGGAGAGGCGGCGGCGCGGCGGCTGCAGAGGAGAACGGCGGCGAGGTCGATGCGGCGCGGGGCGGCGCGGACCGGGTCGAGGCAGAGCGGAGCGGCGGCTGCCGGCGTCGAGTCGGAGCGGCGGGCGCCGGTCGCCGGACCGCGGGAAGAAGAGGCGGGCGGCGGCGCGGGGCTCTGGCCCGAGCGGTCGGCAGGGAGGGCCGGCCTCGGGCCCTCGCGGGCCGGCGCAGGAGGCGGGGAAGTGGGCGCGGTGCGACAGGTGGCGGCGGTTGATTGGCGGCGGCGATGTGTCCGCTAGGAGGCGGACATGTCCGGCGGCGGCGTGAGCAGGTTTTAGGGTTACGGGGGAGACGGAGATCCGAATTTCGGGGGGGGGGGGCGTTTAAATAGGCATAGAGGGAGCTAGGAGAGTCCAAATGGGGTGCGGTTTTCGGCCACGTGATCGTAATCAAACGCTCTAGGTGATGGAGCAGAGTTAGGTGGTTTTTGGGCCAAATTGTAGGGGTGTTGGGCTGCAACACACACGAGGCCTTTTCGGTCCCTCGGTTAACCGTTGAAGTATCAAACGAAATCCAAATGATACGAAACTTGACAGGTGGTCTACCGGTAGTAAACCAAGGCCGCTTGGCAAGTCTCGGTCCAATCCGGAAATGTTTAATCCCCACACACGAAAGAAAGCTAGAAATGACCACCGGAGGAGAACGAAGCGCCGGGATGCAAAACGGACAACGGGGAAAATGCTCGAATGCATGAGATGAACACGTATGCAAATGCAATGCACATGATGACATGATATGAGATGCATGGCAACGACAACAACACATGGAGACAAAACCCGAACCCGAGGAAATAAATATAACTTAACGCCGAAAACGGCAAGAGTTGGAGTACAAATTGGGAAAGTTACATCCGGGGTGTTACAACACTCCACCACTACGAAAGGATCTCGTCCCGAGATCTAGGACTGAAAGAACGCCGGGAACTCAGAGCGGAGGTGATCGTCGCGTTCCCAGGTAGCTTCACGGTCGGAATGATGTGACCACTTGACTTTGAGAAATTTGATTGACTTGTTGCGAGTCTTGCGTTCAGTCTCTTCAAGAATAGCAACTGGGTGCTCACGATAAGAGAGATCTTCTTGGAGCTCAATGTCCTCGAAGTTGACGGTGCGGTCAGGAGTCTTGAAGCACTTTCGAAGCTGAGAGACATGGAACACGTCATGAACATTTGCAAAGTTTGAAGGAAGCTCGAGTTGATAGGCGAGGTCGCCTCTCTTGCTGACAATCTTGAAAGGTCCCACGTATCTGGGGGCAAGCTTCCCTTTGATACCGAAGCGACGAGTACCTTTCATAGGAGAGACACGGAGGTAAACATGATCTCCGATCTCGAAAGCCAAATCACGGTGCTTACTATCATAGTAGCTCTTCTGGCGGGATTGGGCTGCTTTGAGGTTATCACGAATGACTTTGCACATTTCTTCTGCCTCTGTGATTAAGTCATTACCCAAAAGCTGACGTTCACCGGTTTCAGACCAGTTGAGAGGGGTACGGCACTTCCTGCCATACAGAATTTCAAATGGGGCCTTGCCCGAACTTGCTTGAAAACTGTTGTTGTAGGAGAATTCAGCATAAGGAAGACAATCCTCCCACTTCATGCCGAAGGAGATCACACAAGCCCTGAGCATATCTTCAAGAATCTGGTTGACACGCTCGACTTGACCGCTAGTTTGAGGATGGAAAGCTGTGCTGAAGCGGATGTTGGTGCCCATGGCCTTCTGAAAAGAATCCCAAAACTTCGAGGTAAAGATGCTGCCACGGTCTGAAGAGATCACTTGTGGAATACCGTGCAGAGAGACAATACGAGAGGTATAGAGTTCCGCCAATTGAGCTGCAGTGATCGACTCTTTGATAGGCAGAAAGTGAGCCACTTTGGTGAGTTTGTCGATGACAACGAATATAGCATCATTGCCACGCTTGGACTTTGGAAACCCAGTCACGAAGTCCATTTCAATGTGGTCAAACTTCCATTCTGGAATGGCAAGAGGTTGGAGGAGACCAGCTGGCCTTTGGTGTTCTGCCTTCACTCTTCTGCAGACATCACATTCATTCACGAATTGAGCGATCTCGCGCTTCATTCGAGTCCACCAATAAGCCTGCTTAAGGTCCTGATACATCTTCGTGCTCCCAGGGTGGATGGAGAGGAGAGAATTGTGAGCCTCGTTCATGATCACTTTACGGAGGTCACCTTTGGGTACAACAATACGATCCTCGAAGAAGAGAGTGTCCTTGTCATCAAGGCGGTAGCACTTGTACTTGGACTGACTCTTGGCAATCCCAATCTTCACCTTTTTCACCATAGCATCAAGAAGCTGGGCTTGGCGAATCTGGTCTTCCAAGGTAGGAGAGACTTGAAGGTTGGCGAGGAAACCTTGAGGAACAACTTGCAGATTAAGTTTGCGGAAAGCTTCACAAAGCTCGGGTTGATAAGGCTTGAGAATCAGACTGTTGCAGTAAGCTTTCCTGCTCAATGCGTCAGCAATCACATTGGCCTTGCCTGGAGTATACTCGATACTCGGATTATACTCTTGAATCATTTCGACCCATCGAGTTTGCCTGAGGTTGAGATTAGGCTGAGTGAAGATGTACTTGAGACTCTTGTGATCAGTGAAAATGTCCACTTTTCTTCCCAATAGAAGATGTCTCCAAGTCAAAAGAGCATGCACAACTGCCGCCAACTCGAGATCATGAGTGGGGTAGTTCTTCTCATTAGGCTTCAACTGGCGAGAGGTATAAGCAACAACTTTCTTCTCTTGCATCAATACTGCGCCAAGACCTTGGAGAGAGGCATCACAAAAGACCTCGTACGGCTTGGATTCATCAGGCGGAGTCAGAACTGGAGCAGTGATCAATTTCTCTTTCAAAGTGTTGAAAGCAATATCACACTCCGGAGACCAAACGTACTTGACGTGCTTCTGAAGAAGATTAGAGAGAGGCTTCGCGATCTTAGAAAAGTTTTCAACGAATCTTCGGCAATAGCTTGCGAGACCGAGGAAGCTACGGAGTTGCTTCACGTTCTGAGGAGGTTCCCAATTCACAATTGCAGACACCTTCTCAGGATTCACGGCAATGCCCTTGGCAGAGATGATATGACCAAGATAAAGAACCTCATCAAGCCAAAATTCACACTTGGAGAACTTGGCGTAGAACTGATGTTCCCTGAGCTTATCGAGAACCAAACGCAAGTGCTTGGCATGATCTTCCTTGTTCTTGGAGAAAACCAGAATGTCGTCGAGATAGACCAAAATGAAGTCATTGGTGTAGGCGTTGAAGATGAAGTTCATCATGCGAGAGAACATCGGAGGAGCGTTGACGAGGCCAAAAGACATGACAGTGTATTCATATGAACCAAAGCTTGTCCTGAAAGCCGTCTTGGGAATATCTTGCTCACGGATTCGAATCTGATGATAACCCATACGGAGATCAAGCTTGGAGAATACTTGGGCACCTTTGAGTTGTTCGAACAGCTCATTGATGTTGGGAAGTGGATATTTGTTCTTGATGGTCTTCTTGTTCACTGGACGGTAATCAACACAAAGTCGGTCCGTTCCATCCTTCTTCTTCACAAAAAGAACACCACAACCCCACGGAGAAGAACTAGGCCGGATGAGACCCATTTTCTCTTGAATATCGAGTTGCTTCTTCAGCTCCTTCAACTCTTCAGGTCCGAGCTTGTAAGGACGTTTGCACACAGGTTCCGTGCCAGGCTCAAGATCAATAACGAATTCAACTGGCCGGTGCGGAGGCATTCCTGGAAGCTCTTCTGGAAAGACGTCTTGATATTCGCAAACGACTGGAATTTGAGAGATGGCATCCAATTCACCCTTCTCATTGAGAGAAAAACAGACGGATGGTATTATCCCGAGCGGCAAAGACAATTACATCCTCAGACGAATGAGTCAATTGAATCTGCCTGGCTGCACAATCAAGCTGAGCCTTGTGCTTAGAAAGCCAATCCATTCCGAGAATAAGATCAATATCCGAGTTACCAAGGATCATTGGAGAAGCCAGAAACTTGAAATCACCCATCGAGATAGAAATATCCGGAACTTCGTAGTTAGCAAGCAAGCATCTACCCGGAGAGACAACTGCTAATGGCTTATGCATAACTTGAGAAAACCACCCATGCTTAGATGCAAAAGGTCTCGAGATAAAACAATGCGATGCACCAGTGTCAAAAAGAACTTTTGCAGGAACATCATTAACAGGAAGGTTACCCATGATGACATCTGAAGAATCCTCTGCCTGAGCTGCATTCACCATATTGACCTTGGCGTACTTGGGGTTATGCTTGACCACAGCTGTACTTGCCGATCTGACAGGAGGAGGAGGAGGAAGACGCCTCTGGTTGAAGCACTTGTTGGCATAGTGACCCTTCTGTTGGCACTTGTTGCACGTGACCTCTGAAAGCGGACGGTGGTACGGAGCACTCGATCTTGGAGCTTGAGACGAAGTCTTGTTCTGAAAGCCAGGGTTGGGTGGGTGGGAAGAACCACTGCCACCTTTGCTCTTCTGCTGATACGGCTGACGGAACGGAGGAGGAGGAAGCCAATACTTCTGCTGCTTGGCCACTTGAGTAGAGGAAGAAGGAGTAACATCTCTGACTCGCTTCTTGGAAGCATCACACCTCAACTGAGCAGCCTCTTGCTTCAGTGCCATGTTGTAGAACTCATCGTATCTCAAGGGCTCGAAGAGAACAAGAGCTAGCTGAATTTCTTCTCTGAGACCACCCCTGAACTGATATATCATGCTCTTCTCATCAGGGACGTCCTGCTTGGCAAAGCGGGCGAGCTTCTGGAACAACTTGTTGTAGTCATAGACAGACAAAGAGCCTTGCTTCAGATTGCGGAATTCCTCACGCTTGCTTTCAACCACGCTCTGGGAATATGATGAGCTCGGAAATCTCGACGGAAATCATCCCAAGTGATAACACGTCCACCTCTGGAATCCTTGTACTGCTGGAACCATTCTGCAGCTTGATCTTTGAGTTGGAAGGAAGCGAACTTAACAAAGTCCTCAGGCCTGACGTTACTGCACTCGAAATGCTTGCACAGATCCACAAGCCAATCGTCAGCATCGGTTGCCTCAACACAATTGCTGAAAGTCTTTGGCCCGTTAGCAAGGAACTGGTTGAGTGTAGCAAAGTGATTCTGATTGCTGCCTTGATTCCCTTGGTTGCCTTGATTGCGCTCTTGAAGAATTTGCATGATCAACTGTGTGTTTGCATTGGTTGCGGCCATCACAGCTTGCCATGCCTCCGGAGGAGGTGGAGGTGGTGGCGGATCAGGATTCGGAGTCGTGCGCGTTGGAGGAGCCATCCTGAAGAGGTTGACCACCATTAGCACATTGACAGACAAATATTGAAGCTGAATCCAACGGAATGAAAATTGCAACATATAGTCTTCACATCCGAACAAAATGAACGAATGCATTCCTCTTGAAATGGTCACATATCCATAAATTGAGAAGCCACGTAGAATTAAGGTAGAGAAATAAATCAACAAGGTACGGATCAAGAACGAATAATCGGTAAGAAATCCCAATCTCAAACCAATATCCGTGGAAGAAGAACTAGAGCTACTAGAATTCCCACCTATGAAACTCCCGAACCTTTCCGGTTATGCAATCAGGTGTTGGGGATACAGGGGAAGCATAATATCTCACCCAAACTAGCAAATCCTACATCCAGCTGTATCCATCCTTCAACACATAACCAAGAAACCTTCGGAAACCATCTACCTCAACCTTCGAAAAGCATCCGTTATACAAGTTATGGCGATACTCCCGAACTCCCGCCCCAGTACTGGGTGGCGTCGAGGTTATCTCACCAACGAACTGCATAAAAGAGATTTTCGATGTCGGCGTACTAAACTCAGGTATTCCAGAACTGCAACGATAAAATTATGATGACAACACCTCAGAGCTCAACTCCCCGGGACACTTCCACTAAACCCCTGACAGGAGGCACCAAGACAATGTTCTCATCATAAAACCATCGGAACGATTCCAAGATACCCGCGTGATCCTAAAATTTTTTAGTGAAATTTGAGAAGAGAAGAGTCAAAACTCTACGTCAGGATGCCTTACCAGAGCGATGAGGAGACTGGGAAGTAAAAAGAATTCCTAAACTCTCCGATATATAATTCCTAAATGACTCAAAACATTTTTCTAGACACAACTCGGCCGCTAAAAACGATCAAGCAATGGGGCTCCTAAGGTCGGGGAAGGCTCTGATTACCAACTTGTAACACCCTCGATGCGACTATAGCTCCCACGTGTCGAGGCACGACTTAGAGACATAATCGCATTGAAGGCATATGTCGCAAGTTAGGCAATCTTCACAACATCCCATGTAATATAAATAATAAAGGGGAGATAACATAGTTGGCTTACACTCGCCACGTCAATCAAGTACATAAATAACATTACATCATCCAAACACTCATGGCCCGACTACGGCGCCAAAATAAAAGAGAACCCAACATGCGACACGGTCCCAATCACCCCCAACTGGGCACCACTACTGATCATCGGGAAAGGAAACATAGTAACGTTGAGAGTCTTCGTCGAACTCCCACTTGAGCTCAAACGCGTCTCCTGGAGCGGAATCATCAGGCCCTGCATCTGGTGTAATAGTAATCTGTGAGCCACAGGGACTCAGCAATCTCGCACCCTCGCGATCAAGACTATTTAAGCTTATAGGTAAGGCAAGGTAAATATATGTGGAGCTGCAGCAAGCGACTAGCAAGTATGGTGGCTAACTTATTCGCAAAAGAGAGCGAGAAGAGGAGGCAAAGCGCGAGCGAGAAACTAGAGAGCAACCTGCGCAAACATTACTCCAACACCGTGTCCACTTCCCGGACTCCGCCGAGAAGAGGCCATCACGGTAACACACTCAGTTGATTCATTTTAATTAAGTTAAGGTTCAAGTTATCTACAACCGGACATTAACAAATTCCCATCTGCCCATAACCGCGGGCACGGCTTTCGAAAGTTCAAATCCCTGCAGGGGAGTCCCAACTTAGCCCATGACAAGCTCTCACGGTCAACGAAGGAATAGACCTCCTCCCAAGACGTTCCGATCAGACTCGGTATCTCGGTAATTCAAGACACTTCGACAGGTTAAAACAAGACCAGCAACACCGCCCGAATGTGCCGACAAATCCCGATAGGAGCTGCACATATCTCTTTCTCAGGGCACACTCAGATTGTCTAAACTTCCGGTAGGCCAGCCCAGAGTTGCCCCTGGTAGCCACCGGCGGCTGACAGTTTGGACCAACACTCAGAGGAGCACTGGCCCGGGGGGGTTAAAATAATGATGACCCTTGAGTCTGCAGAACCCAAGGGAAAGAAAAGGCTAGGTGGCAAATGGTAAAACCAAGGTTGGGCATTGCTGGAAAAGCTTTAATCAAGGCGAACTATCAAGGGGTTCCCATTATAACCCAACCGCGTAAGGAACGCAAAATCCGGGAACATAACACCGATATGACGGAAACTAGGGCGGCAAGAGTGGAACAAAACACTAGGCGAGAGGCCGAGCCTTCCACCCTTTACCAAGTATATAGATGCATTAAGATAACATAGCAATATAATGATATCCCAACAAGTAAATAAATGTTCCAACAAGGAACGGCCTCCAATCTTCACCTGCAACTAGCAACGCTATAAGAGGGGCTGAGCAAAGCGGTAACATAGCCAATCAACGGTTTGCTAGGACATGGTGGGTTAGAGGTTTGACATGGCAATTTGGGAGGCTTGCAAAGCAAGTGGTAGGCATCGTAGCATTGGCATAGCAAAAGAGCGAGCAAACTAGCATAGCAAAGATAGTAGTGATTTCGAGGGTATGATCATCTTGCCTGCACAGTTGTCAGAGTTGACTGGATCCTCGAAAGCAAACTCAACGGGCTCCTCGTTAGCGAACTCGTCTCCCGGCTCTACCCAAACAAGACAAACAAGCAACAAGGATACAATCAACCACGTGCAAGGATCAAGCAATATGATGCAATGATGATATGCTATGCGGGATGCGATGCGGGATGCAAAATGCAAGATATGACAGGAAATGCATGAACCTGGCCTCAACTTGGAAATCCAAGTGTGCCACTGGAAAGATGAGATGAAATCGCTTGAAAACGATATAAAGAACGCCGGAATCGGAGTTACGGTTTGGAAATGGCAAGCGATTCAAAAATGACACCGGTCTGCGATTTACAGCAAGTAGCCATCTAAATGCAATGAGATGAACATGCTACAGCAGCCAAACATGACAACAAAATACATGCAGGGATGCACACAAGATGCTTAACAAAAGTCTAGCACTGAGCTACGGCCAATTCATCCATTAACAGGTTCAAACAAGCATGGCAAAAATGCATATGACAAACAGATCTCAGACTTAGTGAAATTAACACTTGTCTGGAATTTCAGATCAGGTAGCCCTCTTCGGAGCAACAAAACTACATGCTACAGGATCTGAACATGGCAAAGTAAAGCATGGCATGGAGCTACTCAAAGAGCTTAACAAAAGTCCCTTAGTGACCTTGAGCCAAAAGGGATCAGAAAATACAATTGCAAGCATGTGAACATAGCAAAAACATAATCAGTTTTCAGACTTAGTGAAAACTGACACATGCTGAAATATAACTCAAGTAGGCATGTTTACGAGCTCGATGCACTCACTACGGTGCAAGTCATGGCAAGACAAGCATACATCCATCAAGAAGGCACAAAATGCAAGCTAGACATGGCAAGAACAATAGCATAGCATGCACGGATCAACTACAACATCATCGGCAAAATTGCAAACAAGTTGATTATCTGCCCAGATTCACAAAGTAGCAAAAGTAGAGCTCGATTGATTCAAGCTAGGGTGCCCCATAATTGCAAACAAAGACATGGATGGATATAGCACTATAATATTAACAAAACATTCTTACTGATCATCCTCGAAAGAGGCACGAATCACTAGGAAACAACAAGAACATATGGCCATATGAGATAAACAGCTCCATGACTTAGTGAAATGCAAAGTCCCTGAAAGCAGAATTAGCAAGTGCACCACTTTGCAAGCTTGCACTAGTCACCACACACATCCTAAAAATACAAGGGTTGCATCTCTGGAGAGATGACAAAACCCTTAACAAAACACATGTAGAGCATCAGGGCATATCATGCACACATTAATCATGGCAAAAATGACAAAAAACTAAATAGAGTAACATATCTGACAATTAACTCAAGTAGCCCTCTTCTAACAGCATTTCGGGCATCAAGATGAGCTCAAATGAAAATGATGCAATGTAACGAAATGATGTACTCTCTGAGATGAACATTTTGATATGCTATATGCCTAAATCGGATCTACGGATGCAAAGTTACGGGGTCATGAACATGTGCACATGGACTGAAAATTTCGGGACTTAGACGAAAAAAACAACCTCCGGATTAGGGTTTACTGTTCATCGCGAGCCGTATCCAGATCGCGGCGGCGCGCCGTTCGAGTTGACCGGGGCAGCTCGCCGGAGCGATGGCCCGGTGCCGCGAGCTTGACGGGGAGGCGGCGGTGCGGCGGCTGCGGAGGAGAACGGCGGCGAGGTCGATGCGGCGGGGCGGCGGCTGCGCGTCGAGTCGGAGCGGCGGAGCGGCGGGCGCCGGTCACCGGACCGCGGGAAGAAGAGCGGGCGGCGGCGCGGGCTCTGGCCGAGCGGTCGGGGAGGGCCGGCCTCGGGCCCCGCGGGCCGCGCGGGAGGCGGGGAAGTGGGCGCGGCGCGACATGTGGCGGCGGGATTGGCGGCGCGATGTGTCCGCTAGAGCGGACATGTCCGGCGGCGGCGTGAGCAGGTTTTAGGGTTCGGGGGAGAGGGAGATCCAATTTCGGGGGGGTGTTTAAATAGGCATAGAGGGAGCTAGGAGAGTCCAAATGGGTGCGGTTTCGGCCACGCGATCGTGATCAAACGCTCTAGATGATGGAGCAGAGTTAGGTGGGTTTTGGGCCAAATTGGAGGGGTGTTGGGCTGCAACACACACGAGGCCTTTTCGGTCCCTCGGTTAACCGTTGGAGTATCAAACGAAGTCCAAATGATACGAAACTTGACAGGCGGTCTACCGGTAGTAAACCAAGGCCGCTTGGCAAGTCTCGGTCCAATCCGGAAATATTTAATCCCCACACACGAAAGAAAGCTAGAAATGACCACCGGAGGAGAACGAAGCGCCGGGATGCAAAACGGACAACGGGAAAAATGCTCGAATGCATGAGATGAACACGTATGCAAATGCAATGCACATGATGACATGATATGAGATGCATGGCAACGACAACAACACACGGAGACAAAACCCGAACCCGAGGAAATAAATATAACTTAACGCCGAAAACGGCAAGAGTTGGAGTACAAATTGGGAAAGTTACATCCGGGATGTTACATTATATTTCCCCAACTAGTCTGTCATGGAGTTAGTGGCAAGTGTTACTCTAAGTGTTGGTTCAACCACAGAAATAGGAGTTGAAGATGATGCCAATAGCTTTTCTGTGGCAATTCCCTTGTTGTACTCATCATGTTTGCCATGCACATTCATATCATTTGACTGATTTTTTCTTAAATTGCAAGGACGCAATTTAGTTTTCACAAATCATGGAATAACTATAGCAAGCCAAAACAACAACAAAATCTTCCATTCTGTGTAAGTTTTTTTTTCATTCACTTCGTGAAACCCATTGTATGAACCAAACCAATTCATTAATGTGCCTATGTAGGGTTCAACATATGAGCCCGAGTTTGATGATGCCTTACATCCCAAAAATGGTATGCAATTTGATACATGAGAGGATGGTGTGGCATTCTACAGATCATATGCTTAGGAGGTTGAGTTATCAGTTCGCTCATGGACAACACACAAAGATGAAAATGATGTACTGGTGTGGAAGAGGTAAATTAATAATCTTTTAAAAAATATGTCCTCGAAGGTTTTACATATGTGGTTTTGTTACCCGTTACAGGTAAATAACGTCCAAAAGGCCCATGATAAGTAGATGTGGTGGCTACCAAGTTAAAAATGTTCGTTCACAGCTCAAATGGTCTATAATGCTTCCTCCACTTGTATTACATAATTATTATGGTGAACCATTTAACACAGTAATTTAATCCCTAGGTGTATTCTTGCAGGATGAGGCTCTGGAGTCATTTCGACATGCATTATGCATAACATCAATCTTGAAGTCTGGCACCTACTATCAAAATGAATTTTCTGTGTTCATGCTAGTTGGACCGGTGACTGTTTTGTACTCTATCGCCTGAAATGCTCTCCTTGTGAAGTATGCCTACTATATGCCGCTGCCAAGTTTTATTTCAGTTCCTTTTGTGTAAACCTGGTACATAAAGGAAACAAATTTGTACTAGTCTATATGTACTTCTGTGTCATTTATGCACTTGGATGCTTCCAGTACAAAGGTGATGTGTGTAAGTAGTTCGGGATGCCAACATAATGGAACAATTTTATGTATTACCATGGTTCAAGTGGCTCTGTGTAACTATTTATGTTGTGCATAATCCTATATTGTTAAACCTGAGAGACCGTTGAATCAGGTTAGTGTTGTAAAGTTTCAGAAATTTATGTTCTGCTCCAGGCACAACTGAGGAGTCGGATCAAGACTAATTCTCTCCATTTATATGTACTAGCGCATATGCTCGTGCGTTGCAACGGGAGATATAATGGTGTATCCATCGAAAGGCCCAACAACATCCAAATGATGCCATCCGGCAACGTCGGGAGGGCGCGCAATGGGCATGGCTAATTCACGTGGGGTGATTAGTTAGTGTGGGCCCATCCTTAAATTCACCGGGGGAGAGAGATTAATTAGGGTGAGGAGAGATTTATGTTGCTTCGTCCCCAGATGCGTTGCAGAGCGTTGCAACGCTCGCAGGCGAGGAAGTCTTTTACCAATTCTACATTAAGAAGCATGCTACAGATACAATGCTTTTGATACGATTTTTGTACGATGATTCTGATCTTAAAAGGCCCCCTAATTTTCAAATCTTAAAGGCATTATTTGTAAGTTGTTATAAAAAAATCTCGCTAAAAGGGTTCTGTTAGACCATCTCCAGTATATTAGAAATAATGAATTATAATTCCTTCGCATTTGAACCGACAATCCCTAGTTAGTTACACATACAATACTTTTTGATACAATTTTTGTATGACAATTCTGACCCTAAAGGACCCCCCTAATTTTCAAATCTTAAAGGCATTTCTTTCTTGTCAAACTCTCCTTCCTTATTTATATATATTGATCATGCCCTCGTATTATAATTCCTTTGCAACATATTATTATCTCCTTCTTTTTTAAAGGAACTCTCCTTCCTTATTTAAGCTCACGTAATATCTTTGCAAGGTTGTTCTCTCCCTTCTTTTTTTGGGAGCTCACCTTCCTTATTTTCGCCCAAGGATCCCACGCTGGTATTATATGGTCATTATCCTCTCCTTCCTTTTCTTTGTGCCAAATTCACTTTCCATATTATGCTTGCTAATCACGCCACTCTTTTTCCTTATTTGTGCCCGCTGATCATGCCACACATCTCATGAAATCTAAGCCATATGTCAGCCATCTTTGTTGCCATTAATTCTCCAGGCTGCTTATTGATTTTGAATAGGAAACATATATAAATCGGTCGAACAGATCGTAAAGCAGCGAGGTGGTACTAATTTATAAAGAAACAAACCTTTTGTTCACATCTAGATGCTTTAGTTTTGTTGCTTGGAGCCTTGGGCCTAGACGTACAGCGTTGGGAGTTTGATTCCACGTGAAGACATTTATTTTCTGCGTGATCTCGGTTTTGCGTCATATTTTTGCCTGGGCCGATTTCGGGCCAAGGCCTAGTAAGGCGATTAGCCCAGCCTGTATGCGAAGTTGTATCGAGGATGAAGCGTACCAACAGCGTGACGGATGAAATTGACGTACCAAATCAAGGATGGACGAAATTACGATGGTAAGAAATAATAGCCCCTTTATTAGTAGGTATAGATAATATAGGTAAAGACTGGTTCTTTCAAGTGATGTATGCGAAGTTGTATCGAGGATGAAACGTACCAGCAGCGTGACAGATGAAATTGACGTACCAAACCAAGGACGGACAAAATTACGGTGGTAAGAAACAATAGCCCCTTTATTAGTAGGTATAGATAACATAGGTAAAGACTGGTTCTTTCAAGTGATGTGCAAATTCCGCTCTCTGTTCCAATGCAAAATGGTGCCTCCACTAGTTGTGCTGTGACATGACGTTAATTGGACCGTGTCTATATATATGCTCATGCAGCTTAACAATTACTTTGTGGCCAAATCCACCAGGGGAATGGTCGAATGATTTCTCAGGTTCTGAGAGAAATCACTAAAGATGTGTTGTAGTTCAGACACATCTTTTACACGTTATTTACTTGTGTCCTTAATTCAACACAAAATTTAGGATAGAAGGCTGAAGTAGAATTTGAACTGGGCATAGCGAATGCACAAGCATCAACATGGGGAAGGTCCGCATATACCAAAAATACCCGTTTCCCGCTGCTTCTACAGAATAAAATATGTGACTCACGATCTGAATAAAAAAAGCACATCATGTTGTTAGGAATTTTGAGGCATCGCTGAATCATAGCCTACAACGGTAGCGGCGGTGCCAAACCAAAAGCATGTCCTCGGCCGCGCCAAGCCATAGCCAGCCCCATCATGCACAGGGATAGATGGTGGGAAGGGACAGAGGAAAGAGGATTGCAACAACCATTAGGGTGGGAGTTATACTGAGAGGGCTCACATCATCATAGATCGCCAGAGAGGGGATCTCACGAAGAGATGCACACGAGAGGAAAGAGGAAAGTGAAGGGGACGATAGGATTTCAGAAAGACGCAAGGTCTATTCTATAAAATGTACCATCGGCCACCCTATGATGTCATCCAGTCCATCTATTCTCCATCTTGTGGCCCAGAATCGGTCGGTGCATCAATTCCATCGTTTCACCCCCCCTCCCCTCCTCTTTCTATCTCTGTTCTCTCATGTGGGCTGTGCCGGCGGCGGCATAAATCAAAGCACGGCTACGGAGGTGATTCCGCGGGGGCATGGATCCCTCTTCCCTATCTTCTAATTGCAGTGCCCTCTTCTCCTTCCTCTTCCTCTTCATTTCTTCACGCAGATGGTGGCGTATCTCTCCGGCCGGGCGTGCCGCGCGCGCTGCGTGCTGGGCGATGGGCGTGTGGGCGTGTGCTTGCCTGGCGTGCCTGCTGCGCGCGCGCGCTTGCCGGTCGAGCGCGTGTGTGGTGTAGTGCTGTGTGCGTGGTGCACTGATGTATGTGCTTCTTTGTGCAGGCTGCAGCAGTTGGAGGGGAAAACGGAATAGGAAGTCAGGGGTACCCAAACCCAACCATGATTTATATCCTTCATCAAAACCAAACAAAATAGACCTGTTCGACCCACATAAAGCTTTGAAAAACAAAAAAAGGACCCACATACCGCCTTCAGATCAATCAGTCCCGAATCGACCCAACACGTCCCTCCCGTACCGCCTTCTCTCTGGCTCTACATCTGATTCCCCAAACCGACCCCGCTAACCCGCGCCTCCTCCTCTCTATCCCGCCGCCGCAGCTCCTCCATCGGCCAGCCGCCCCCAACGCCGGCGAGCGAGACACTGCCGCCCTCCCGACGCGGCCACTGGGGCCACGCCCGCTATTGAGCCAGCGTCCTCACTCCTCACCCCGGCCACCTCCCTCTCCGGCTCCAACGGCGCCTCCCCACGATGAGTTCCGACGGCAGGCTGGACCTCGACGCGACGACAAGCACCCTCGGCCCGGAGGATGACACGGCGCAGGGTCTGATACTGCCGACCAAGGATAAGGTCATGTACCGGCCTCCGCCGGGGAGATCCGCGCTAGGTATGATGCTTAGGCTGTGCATCTTCTAATCTAGAGCTATCTGCCAGTCAAACACGGCGCCAATTGCGATTTGTAGACTTAATGAACTGATCCCACTTCGTATTTAACACGTGTAGCCATGCCAGGAGCTTAGAGATTTAGAGTGAGCTAATCGCTCGTCTGTCTTGCAGGTTTGGACCTGCTCGCACACAAGAAAAGAGAAAAGGAAGGTAACAATTCATTTAAGCGGCCTCCTGAGAAGGTAGTGACGGCTGCTTCTTCTATGGATGAAGATGAGAGGCCAGGATCTACAGAAAATGATGCAAGCAGCCTGTCCGGTGGTGACCGTGGCAGCGTGGCTCGCCGTTATCGAGGAACCAATTCCAGTGAGAAAACATTGTCGAAAGGTGCCTCTTCTTCTCTTGATCCATTGACCATATATACAGCTCTGTCGTAAAATATCTACTGAGATATATACCCTCACTGTGTTACGGCTGTATGCCGACTATTCATTTTCAGTGATGTAACTTAGTCAAACTAAAGCTTTATACTCTGTTTCAGAATCTACAGTCACTGATGAGAATGAAAGGGGTCTTACACCCAGACATCGAGATGAATCCCATCGGCAACAGGTCAGTAATAACAACATTCTCTCGCTTGGTTTAGGGCTTACTCTGTCAAGAGTTTTATTACTTTATGTTCACCTTACTAAACTCAGCATTTATTTCCTTGTTGCTTACAGACCCCCGCCTCTAGGTACGAACTGAATGATGACAGAGGATCCCGTGACAAACGTGGTGCACGCGAGACATCTGCATCCATTGGTTATAGTAGCAGTGGAAGGCGAGGATACCGTGATGACAGGGAATCGAATAGTAGGCGTAATGAACGGAGCAGATCTACATCTATCGACTACACAAACAAAAGAAGTCGGGATGACTATAGCTCGAGAAGCTCAAGAACACCTGGTACTTTGTTGGTATAGTATTCTTTGTCATTTTTGGTTCTCGACTGGCTTAACATGCAAGCTGACAGGAGTGTGGTTGCAATTACAGCAAGATCTGACTGGGACAGTGGCCGATGGGAATGGGAAGATACACCTCGCCGGGAGTACCGTGATGATCGTCCTGGCTCCCAAAGACATTATCCAACACGATCTCCTATGCTGGCTGCTGCATCTCCTGATGCACGATTGGTGTCTCCTTGGCTAGGTGGGAATACACCCCGTTCCGCAGGTAAAGGCAGTTCAGCTCTATATTTTGTGATATTTAACTTTGTTTCTGTGAAAGTAAACATGTTACTTCATATTTCACTGACCTGACTATAATTTACTCATACTCATATTATCTATGCTCTTTTAAATGTCCAGCATCCCCTTGGGATCATGTTTCTCCCTCACCTGCTCCTGTGAGGGCTTCAGGTTCATCAAAAGGGTCTTCGTATTCAAGTTCCAGTGGAAGATCTCATCAGCTTACCTTTTCAAATGTAAGTCATGATTCTTTTCGGATCACTTTATAGGTTCTTCTAAACTCTGATTTTGTTTCTTCGATCCGTGGTCATTGTACCTATAATCATTACCCTCTTATTTCAGGATGCTGAAGCTGATAGAAGCCCCTCAGCTGCTGATAGGAACTATGAGATTACCGAGGAAATGATGCAAGACATGGATTATAATGCTGACCGTGCTTGGTACTTATCCTTTTAGGAATTCCTTATGTCCTAGTGTTTATAAATGAATATAGCAACTCAACATTCTTATATTGTCAGAAAACCAAGTTTAGCTAGTCATTCTTCTAACCTTCACAAATTCTTCAGGTATGATTGTGAAGAACACAACACTGTGTTCGATGGTGATAATTATGCTGCAGATGATAGCTCCTACAAAAAGAAGGAAGCACAATTGCCTAAGAAATTGGTATTTTTTTAATGTTTAATCACACTTTGAAGTACTCCATTCTAACATTCACTAGCGCTATTCATAGGAGTAGGAGTAGCACATATTATTGCGACCCCATAGTAGAAAACTATGTCAGTGTATATGGTAAATGACTTGCATGTTGGGTCTAGTACTTTATCTTCTAAGCACAAATTTGTTCTAGTGAAGTGTCATGTATTGTGGCTTCAGTTTTCCTGTAACCATCTGATATAGTACTCATACATGTCAAAATGCATTGTAAAAAGTCAAGTTGAGAGACATCTATTGTACTCCCCCCGATCCATAATAATGAACTAAAACCATGACACTTATTATGGATCGGAGGGCGTAATATTTTCCTCTGTTAAGTTCCGGATCCTGGTGGGCTGGACATAATGAATTAAATGCTTCATCAGCAGGAACTTCTATTAATCTTATTATAATATTCGTACAGCAAAAATTAGGATGCTAATTCAAGAGTATCACATTCACATATTTCAATTGCATTTCAGCGAATATGTTAGTTTATCATTTACTCGTCGATTTAACATGTATACTCTGGTTTTCTAACTATTTTTATTGCTTGCAGACTCGTAAAGATGGTAGTCTGATGACCCTTTCTCAGAGCAAGAAATTATCACAGATGACTGCTGATAATGCTCAGTGGGAGGACAGACAATTGTTGAGGTCTGGAGCTGTTAGAGGAACGGAGGTGCAGACAGAATTTGATGATGAGGACGAGCGTAAAGTAATACTTCTTGTTCATGGTATGTTCTTTCCCTTCAGAAGTTCATTTTGGTGATGTTCTGCTTGCAGCGTTAGTTGTGACTAAAACAAGCATCATACCAAACCTTTTGTGAACCATCCCCCATTTCTCTTGCATTAGAGTTTCAAGAATATTCCTTCTTGTGAAGTGATGGAAACATTAAATATGTTTGTAATGTATAAATTAACCAGCACAGTGCTAATAGCTACTCCCTCCATTCACAAATATAAGATCTTTTGGATATTTCAGTATGGACTATACACGGACTGAAATGGTGAAAAACACACTAAAACGCGTCTATATACATCCGATTAACAAAAAAGTTGGAGCATCTTATATTTGTGAATGGAGGGAGTATTTGTCTGCTTTCCCATCTCCATTCGCTGGTATATGTGCTGGCTAAGTGCTCCCATCTCCATTGCTAGTATATGTGCTGACTAAGTAGCTGGTGGACATGAGTGTTCAATGTGAGCCTGCGATCTTTCTGATCATTCACTCTCAAAAGCTTCTACTACCTCCATCCCAAATTATAAGACGTTTTGTTAGGCTATTTTATAGCCTACCAAAAACATCTTATAATTTGGAACAGAGGAAGTATATGACGATAGCAAGCATCAAACCGCTCACATGTTTCCATCCTTCATATGTCAATTTGGACATATATTTGCGATTCTTCTATGTTTCTTTGTTTTACATAATAGTACATAGTAGCTAGGTTTGAAGCGAATAGAACATGGCTTGGCCCTGGCATGCCCTTGATGTTTTTTCTTGATAACATTTTTTTCTGCTTGTTTACAGTACATTCATGCACTTGAACTAAAACCAGTCGATGGCTTAATTTTTGGCAGATACAAAACCTCCCTTCCTGGATGGGCGAGTTGTATACACAAAGCAAGCAGAGCCTGTAATGCCACTGAAGGATCCAACATCTGATATGGCTATCATTGCACGAAAAGGTTCTGTTTTGGTTAGGGAAATTCGTGAAAAGCAGAGCCAGAACAAGTCGCGGCAACGCTTCTGGGAGCTTGCTGGATCTAATCTTGGAAATATATTGGGCGTTGAGAAAACGTCTGAACAGGTAAACTATTTCCACATTTCATGTGTATGTCTTAAAAAATGTTGTGACTTGTCCATATGTTTTACTCACTTCTGCAAAATCAGGTTGATGCAGATACTGCTGTTGTTGGTGATCAAGGGGAGATTGATTTCAAGGAGGAAGCAAAGTTTTCGCAACACTTGAAGGAAAAAGCAGAAGCTGTCAGTGATTTTGCAAAATCTAAATCTCTTTCTCAGCAAAGACAATATCTTCCCATATATACTGTTCGAGATGACCTGCTACAGGTTTGTACTTGGTTTTATAGACTTATTATGAGTGTTCTGTTTGTTTAATTATTTTTGTCTTACTTTCCTCTACTACAAGACACATCTCGAAGCTGTATGATTACTTCTATATACCGTGAATTGTGATTTACGCAAAATCCGAAACGGTTGCAAATTTGGAATATGGTTGAGTGAAGACCATTAGATCACCTAGGAAGGACATATATACAAATCCCTACTACTTCATTCAGATAGGAATAGTTTGGAATCTAGTTTCCTTTTAGAACACCTTCTATATTCATGCACCATTCTGGACTTCTTTCTGTATCTTCTTGTATTTAGTATCTCTCAAATGATTATTGCTAATAACCAGTGTTATGCTGCTGCTATGGAGCAGGTTGTGCGTGAAAATCAAGTAGTTGTGGTCGTTGGTGAAACTGGTTCTGGGAAGACCACTCAACTTACTCAGTATCTGCATGAGGATGGATATACCACAACTGGTGTTGTTGGCTGTACTCAACCGAGACGTGTGGCTGCCATGAGTGTTGCCAAGCGGGTCAGTGAAGAAATGGAAACCGAACTGGGTGATAAAGTTGGATATGCTATCCGATTTGAGGACGTCACTTGTTCTAGCACTATAATAAAGGTACAATTCTGCTTGTGCTTTAGTTCACATCAACATGTCTTGTGTATATTTGCAGTGTTAGAAAAACTTGATTATAGAAAGGTTCAATTCATAGGCTGGTAACCTCATTGTTGTGTTAGCCTTATGATTTCTGATTAGATATAATTGGCCACATTCCGAGAACTCTTTAGGTTAACATTCTTAGCCTTATGATTTCTGATTAGATATAATTGGCCACATTCCGAGAACTCTTTAGGTTAACATTCTTAAGTTCAACAATTAATTTTGGTTGACTTTCAGTTGTTTAGCATAGAATTCCTAACGCATATTATATTTTCCCTTCTGTTTGTTTTGCAGTATATGACAGATGGAGTGCTTCTTCGTGAAACCTTGAAAGATGCTGACCTTGATAAATATCGGTATGCTGTTAACCTGCCCTTGTTCTCTCGTAGTGCTGATAAATCTTGTGATATTCATATACCTCAGTTTTGGAATATTGCTTGCTGTATTAATGCTTTCCCCCCTCTTTTATGTAGTGTTATCGTCATGGATGAAGCACACGAAAGATCCCTCAATACTGATGTTTTGTTTGGCATATTGAAGAAGGTTGTTGCACGTCGGCGGGATTTTAAGCTAATTGTCACATCTGCAACCCTAAATGCAGACAAATTCTCAAAGTTCTTTGGAGGGTAAGAGAACTTGCTATATCTTTTTCTCCATTATAAAGATTTGAATCCACTGTCTGCAAACCCTATAATTATTTTCTTTGTCTGCAGTGTGCCTGTATTTAACATTCCAGGCAGGACATTTCCAGTAAATATCTTGTTTAGCAAAACACCATGTGAAGATTATGTGGAAGCGGCAGTGAAGCAGGCCATGACAATTCACATAACGAGTGGCCCTGGAGACATCCTCATCTTCATGACCGGGCAGGAAGAGATCGAGGCTACTTGCTATGCTCTTGCTGAGCGCATGGAGCAGCTAATATCGTCATCCACGAAGAATGTACCCAAGCTCTCCATCTTGCCGATTTACTCGCAGTTGCCTGCTGACTTGCAGGCCAAGATCTTTCAGAAGGCAGAAGAGGGCACTCGCAAATGCATTGTTGCTACCAATATTGCTGAGACGTCCCTCACAGTGGATGGTATCTTCTATGTCATTGATACCGGGTATGGAAAGATGAAGGTATACAATCCACGGATGGGCATGGATGCTCTTCAGGTTTTTCCGTGTAGTCGAGCAGCTGCAGACCAGCGTGCAGGACGTGCTGGAAGAACCGGCCCTGGCACATGCTACAGGCTGTTCACAGAATCAGCTTACCAGAACGAGATGCTCCCTAACCCCGTGCCAGAGATTCAAAGGACTAACCTGGGAAACGTGGTTCTCTTACTGAAGTCCCTCAAAGTCGAAAACTTGCTTGATTTTGACTTCATGGACCCACCCCCCCAGGAGAATATCCTCAACTCCATGTACCAGCTCTGGGTGTTGGGCGCCTTGAACAATGTTGGTGGACTTACAGAAATAGGTTGGAAGATGGTGGAGTTCCCATTGGACCCGACTCTAGCAAAGATGCTTCTCATGGGGGAGAAGCTGGAATGCCTTGATGAAGTATTGACCATTGTATCCATGCTCTCAGTACCCTCAGTTTTCTTCCGGCCAAAAGATCGAGCAGAGGAGAGCGATGCCGCAAGGGAAAAATTCTTTGTCCCAGAGTCTGACCACCTAACACTCCTGAATGTATACCTGCAGTGGAAGTCAAACCAATATCGAGGAGACTGGTGTAATGACCATTTCCTCCATGTTAAGGGTCTCCGTAAGGCTCGGGAAGTGAGATCTCAACTGCTAGACATACTGAAAGCCCTGAAGATCCCACTGACATCATGCCATATGGAATGGGACGTGGTAAGGAAAGCTATCTGCTCGGCGTACTTCCATAACTCGGCAAGGTTGAAGGGCATAGGAGAGTATGTCAACTGCCGGAATGGGATGCCGTGCCACCTGCATCCGAGCAGTGCTCTGTATGGTCTCGGGTACACCCCTGACTATGTGGTGTACCACGAGCTTGTCCTGACAACCAAGGAGTATATGCAGTGTGTGAGCGCAGTGGATCCGCAATGGCTGGCGGAGCTGGGTCCTATGTTCTTCTCTGTGAAAGACACGGACACCTCCCTTCTGGACCACAAGAAGAGACAGAAGGAGGAGAAGACGGCCATGGAAGAGGAGATGGAGAAGCTGAGGCAGGAACAGGCGGAGGCAGCACTCGTGGAGAAGGAGAGGGAGCGACGGAAGAGAGCCAAGCAGCAGCAGCAGATCTCTATGCCGGGTCTGAAGAAAGGTTCGACATATCTGAGGCCCAAGAAGATGGGTTTGTAGATAACAAAGCTGGAAGAAGCTTTTGCAGTGTATTTTGTTTTTTGTAGGCCGAGGGAAACTTGTACAATAGTTATATGTTGGTGATTCACTCACGCCTGAAGGAATGTAGTGTAGTTCAAGCCTGCACTCTGCAGCATGTACAACACACATGAATGTAACATTTACATCACTTGAGGAGACGGCACTGTTAAGCACTTGTCACGATGGCAAAGCATTCTTCTTGGTGCTTGTTTGTATGTCAGTACTTATTAAATTTTAATTCTCGGTACTTGACTGACTTGGCTCAAATTTTTAGATTGATTGACATGAAGTCCACCATTTTAATTACTCGGTTCTGAAGTGAACAATTCCTCTGGTGCATCCGCTTGGTATGATTTCTGTAAGGATTTAAGAGATAAACGAGTTTGTGCATGGCTATAAACATCAATTTAAGAGATAAACAAGTTTGTGCATGGCTAAAAAAAACATAAATGTGTGGCTGTATGTCAGTACTTATTAAATTTTAATTCTCGGTACTTGACTGACTTGGCTCAAATTTTTGGATTGATTGACATGAAGTCCACCATCTTAATTACTCGGTTCTGAAGTAAACAATTCCTCTGGTGCATCCGCTTGGTATGATTTCTGTGAGAATTTAAGAGATAAACGAGTTTGTGCATGGCTATAAACATCAATTTAAGAGATAAACGAGTTTGTGCATGGCTGAAAAAACATAAATGTGTGGCTGTATGTCAGTACTTATTAAATTTTAATTCTCGGTACTTGACTGACGTGGCTCAAATTTTTAGATTGATTGACATGAAGTCCACCATCTTAATTACTCGGTTCTGAAGTGAACAATTCCTCTGGTGCATCCGCTTGTTATGATTTCTATGAGGATTTAAGAAATAAACGAGTTTGTGCATGGCTATAAACATCAATTTAAGAGATAAACGAGTTTGTGCATGGCTAAAAAAACATAAATGTGTGGCTGTATGTCAGTACTTATTAAATTTTAATTCTCGGTACTTGACTGACGTGGCTCAAATTTTTAGATTGATTGACATGAAGTCCACCATCTTAATTACTCGGTTCTGAAGTGAACAATTCCTCTGGTGCATCCGCTTGTTATGATTTCTATGAGGATTTAAGAAATAAACGAGTTTGTGCATGGCTATAAACATCAATTTAAGAGATAAACGAGTTTGTGCATGGCTAAAAAAACATAAATGTGTGGCTGTATGTCAGTACTTATTAAATTTTAATTCTCGGTACTTGACTGACTTGGCTCAAATTTTTAGATTGATTGACATGAAGTCCACCATCTTAATTACTCGGTTCTGAAGTGAATAATTCCTCTGGTGCATCTGCTTGGTATGATTTCTGTGAGGATTTAAGAGATAAACGAGTTTGTGCATGGCTAAAAAAAACATAAATGTGTGGCTGCTGGGATTCGAGCCCAGGTCTCCACGGCCACAACGTGGAATTCTCACCACTAAACTACAGCCACATTTGTGCACATGTAAGCCTGAAAGTCTTTATAACATCAATACAAAGGTGCTGCTCGCTCGATGAGCTTTTCTCCTCGTGGGCCCCGCCTGCTCCATTCTCCACTTTCCCTACTCCGCCTCCACCTCCGCCCAAGCCCCAGGTAAGGAAAAGGAGGTGCCCTAACAGCCTCCGGAGGCGGAGGCGAGCGGCGCGTCACCTACCGCCCCTCCCCGGCGAGCAGGTACTCTCCGACTCCTCGTCATTCTCAACATCCCTATCACTATCGGGCTCGGCTAGACGGAGCCCTTGTTCTTAGATCCATCGATGTCACTTCTCCGTAATCTCAGTATCTCATCCTCGGGTGTTCGTGAATCGTGATTGGAATGCTATGCAAAAAGTAGTCAGCGTAGGTTTAATGCATTGTGTAGTTGTTCCATGCATGCGTGTTCCCTGTTGGCAACTGAACTGATTGCGCCGCCTGACTTACCATTTGCCAAAGTAGTGGTGATTGCTGCGTTCGCCGCGGGTCCGCCTTGCGGTTTGTTCGAATCATCGAGCGTGTGGTGGTGATAACAAGAGCAGCGTGCGGGTTTGGTTGGTTCTTCCGCTGACTTACCTGATTCTTGTGACTTCCCATGGACCATGGTAGACGCATGGACTGTTCTGCATTCTGTTGGTGCATTGTAAAAGGCCTCATTTAGATGGTTGACTGCTTTTCTTTTCCAGAGTTGCCATTTTACTTGGATCAACAAGGCACTGATGGATGCACAATAAATAAATCACACACTTTTCCGTATACCGATAGATATTATGGATATTGTTTCCTTTTCTCATTCGTTTCAATTACGACCCAGCTTTGAAAAGGATTAATCTTACATCTTATGATACATGAAAGATCAACTGTGATGGAATAAGTTGAGTTTGGTTCTGAGATTCCAGTTCATTGACAAACAATGACATGGCGGGATGGAGCCCAAGGGGCGAGAGAGCTGAGATTCATCTCGTGGATTGAATAATGCTGATATCTGGTAGCGCCTTGGAGGATATCGTTCTACGTTTAGGGCAAGATCTGCATATATGGACCTAACTTGAAGCTAACCAAGTTCTGTTCTTAGTCAAATTAAATATGGCAATCAAGTCAAATATTTTATATTCTGAATTTCCAAGACTCTATTTAGTGGTAGTTTGCAGGTGCAGTGCTGTACAAACTAGGGGGAAGGCCACCACCCACCACAACGCCAAACGGAGCCTTTACTCCCCTAGTTCAATATGAGAAGAGTACATAACAAAAAACATGCAGATGGATTTAATTTTGAGGACAAGATTGTACTAACTTCTAAAGTGTAATAATTCTGGATCAGTCTTAAATCTTAATTATGATAAATTTTCTTTTGGATTGGTGAATCTTGCTGTCTTGCATGTGTTTCATCTCTAGCTATTGCGATGATTGACACACAGCACAGTCACCCTGCATGATTTGCTGACCCGGCAGGTTTTCGCGGCACTTATTTATTGTAAGGCTTTTCTAGAAAAAACTTATATTTGACAAAACAAAATCAGTCTGTTTATTGTTTGCCATGTTGTGCCCATTTGCTGGATCTGCTGTGAGAACATTTGAAAATTCATGCTATATCGCCTCATTAAAAGCTGGATCTACCTAGGGGGTGGGTGATAACGTACACACACCAGCAAAGGTTCCATTTTCCGTTTCTCCGTTTGTCACGTGCTTAGACTTTATATTGCATGAAATAGATTGTAATTAGGTCACTTATCCGGTTTCATCGGGATCATGTCCCGCACCCCAAGCTGCCACCCCGAAGAACAACAACCCCCTTGGAGCCTTACTCTTAGAGATGCCGTGATTCTCGTCTCACGACCCTTTTCCTTGGCCTGGTCAAACCCAGGTCCTGGTAACTGTGCTTTACACAACGATTTATCATCAGAGGCTATAGAGCTAACTTGCTTGGAGAAAGGAAATTAGTATCTATGAATATTTACCTTGTGACCATGAGGTTATGGGTTCAAGTCCTGGAAACAGCCTCTTGCAGAAATGCAGGGAAAGGCTGCATGCCAAAGACCCAAAGTGGTCGGACCCTTCCCCGGACCCTACGCAAGCGGGAGCTACATGCACCGGGCTGCCCCCAAAACTTGGCATGATTTGGTGCCAAATCTTGTACCTGGATCATTTACTACAAAAGTTTGAAAGTTATTTTGAGTGTCGCAAATAGTTGCCCTCTTATTTTGTTTTGTTAGACATCTGTTTGTGGACCTTGAAAAGTTGCAACATACTGGTGGCATCTAAAGATGTATCATGCTCATCTCCACAGCTGATTACTTAAGGAAAAAACATTATTATTACTCAGACCGACCTCACTGATATTTCTGCCAAAAAAACAGTAAAAACAAATTCAACATCTGCCACTGTTTAGATTTTGGAACAAATAGTGGCCATGGATGGACCTTTTGTGCATGTGTATGTAATGCACTTTACTTGTGCTTTCCCACTATCCATGAATCATCCTACCAGTGGGAGTGGTGGGTAGTCGGCAAATTATAGGACAGGAAAATGTTCAAAACATACTTTAACTAAAAAATGTATTTCCCATAGACGTTGTCTATCTGAAATTTTGAATTATTGTGTGCTTGACTATATTTATGTTGCACAAGCATCCCTTAACTTATCAGACCCTGTGTGTTATTTTACTGCTCAAAATATTCCGTTAGAAATGGTGTGTAATTGAATCTAGTGATTGCTGGGCATCACTTTCAACAGTTATAAGAAATGGTGTCGCTTGTCATTATTCTGGAATATGCACTCTAGTGTATTGCTTCCAATATGTTGTTTCCTTTTTAATTTTTTTTACACATCATTTGTATCAACTGGATCTGCACAAATAACAACATCCCTGTTCGGCCACCTTTTTGCTTAACCATAGTGGATGTGGAACATTTACCTTCAATTTTTTTACCATGTTTTCCAGGATAAGATGAATCCCACAGCTCATGATCAGACAACACAGCAACAAAAACCAAATGGCCGAAGAGCAGTTGGTAGCTCGCAAACCTGGACAGTATGTGGCTCTTTCCTCCTCCATTTCACTCGGTCGTCATGAGCAAAAATATGTACTGACAAGCTCTATTTTCTACAGCGGTATGGTGTTCTGCTACCAAGCCAGCAGACACGGAAGCAAAAAGAATGGATTCTAACTGATGAACAACAACAAGTAGTCAATGCTAGTGGTCTTGGACATCTTGCTCTTACGACAGGATTTACCATTGACCGTTCCTTGCTTACAGCCTTCTGTGAGAGATGGAACAACGAAACAAATACTGCACATTTCATGGGATTTGAAATGGCACCGTCTCTCCGTGATGTATCATATATTCTAGGAATCCCAGTGACTGGTCATGTGGTGACGGCAGAACCCATCGGTGATGAAGCTGTGAATCGCATGTGCTTGCATTACTTAGGAGAGAGCCCTGGAAGCGGAGAGCAACTATGTGGATTGATCAGATTAACCTGGTTGTACAGGAAATTCCATCAACTGCCAGAAAACCCCACCATCAATGACATTGCATTCAGCACCCGGGCGTACCTTCTATATTTGGTTGGCTCCACCTTATTTCCCGACACAATGAGGGGATTTGTATCCCCAAGATACCTACCACTTTTGGGGGATTTCAGGAAGATACATGAGTATGCTTGGGGGGCTGCAGCCCTTGCTCATTTGTACAGAGGATTGTCTGTCCAGTAACACCAAATGCTACTACCCAGTTTCTCGGCGGTGCAACTTTGCTCATGGTATTGTCTCTTGTGTATTTAGTGTTATATGTGTAGCTTTGTGCCATCTTGATCACTAACTAGAGATTTGCCTTGTTATCTCTAGCTTTGTGCCATCTTGTTCAATAATTAGAGATTTCCCTTGTTATCTCTAGTTTTGTGCCATCTTGTTCACTAATTAGAGATTCCCCTTGTTCCTACAAGGCTTGGATTTATGAGTATATTCCTTTGACTCAACCCCAACAAAAGAATCAGAACACGTTGCTGCCCCGGGCATGCCGATGGAACTTTGGAGGAACAACACGTGGGCAGAGAAAGAAAGTTATGGAATGGAGAAAGGATTTCGAGCAGCTTCAGTTGTCCGATGCAAGTGCAAATTACCTATTTTATAATTTATTCCTACAAATGAACTGCTGTTGAATTAATTTCTTAATCATTTCTTCAGGTCAACTGGAATCCTTACAAGGACATAAATCCAGCGATTGTTCCAGGATATTGCATCGCAGCAGATAACATTTGCCACTCTCGGACATGGCTAATCAGCTTTAACATAAAAGAGGTGTATGTACCTGACCGGTTCAATAGGCAGTTTGGGAGGGAGCAAGGTCGCCTCTATCAGGTGCCAATGTGGGCAAGAAGAACTTGGAGTAAGGGGAAAGACTGGAGGGTTGAGTATGCTCGTGAGATTGAGGACTTCCATCAATTGGTTGGTTGTCGTTTTATCCCTTCTACGGAAGCTAACATAAACTCCCTCCCGAATGAGTCTATAGCTGGACAGAGTACTACCAGATGCAGCCGGAATGCATCTCAAAACTTCTCTATGATGGTAAGGCCCCAATAGGAATCTATTTTCTTTGTACATTTTTAGTATATGAGGTGATCCTTGATGCGATCATCGGTTGTGGGGTGTAGGTTGAAGATTTAAAGAATGATCTCCCGGTAATTGATCGTTATCTGGAGGGACAGGTGCTCCCCGTGGAGGTTGCAAGCTTCCTAGAGAGGGTGAGTACGATGATCAAAACTTACTTCCCACCGCAGAGCAATGAAAGGAAAGACGAAGCAGCTCAGAGCAAGAATGTCAGAGCAAAGAATCCAAGAAAGAGGGTGAGAAAACCTTTGCTCTCTGAAGATCCTTCAAGCCCTCAGGATTCTGTGGTAGACCGGTATGCAGGTGCGCTGGTGCCTTATCAGGCTAGCAAGTGTGACAGGGTGTTGGATGGCACCGTGCCTCTGCTAAACAGAGGGGAAGCGTTGAAGGAAAACGAGGTGATGGATCCCTGGCAAATGTCGCATTTGACAGCAGAGTCGTCTTCCTCTGGAGACTCGAGCTTGCCGGAATCAAGGAGGCGGGGGTGTGAGGAATCCGGAACCCCGAGGAGCAACCAGGGGGTCCGAAGGAGTGGAAGGATGTGCGTGCAGCTCAAGATGTTCAAGCACAGGGACGGGGTTGGGGCCGAGGAGACCAACCGGATCTTCCTCTGATAAGGGAGTGACGCTGCCCGTCGTTTGGTCTTGGGCATTGTACAAAGTAGCGGACCTGTTGTCGCGCTGCCGCAGACAGTTTACTGTTTTATGTAGCGTTTGCAGGCCTTTGGTCGTGGTGAGTGAAAACCTAGCCTTTGGCATGCGTGTGTGCACACATGAGTCGTGTAGGCTGGTAGGGCTAGGTGGATGCTGCGCAACCTTTGTGGCGTATGCGCCGGATTGGATGTGCTATCTATCCTCTCCAGTTAATCTGCGGTACTTGCGTTTTGGTGGTGGTGTGCTTTGTGGCCCTCTGTGTTTTCTTTGCGCGGTAGATATGCACAAGTGCAGGCCATGACAGAATGCCAGGATAGGATGTTGCACCAAGTAGATAGAGCAGTATCACGTGCGGTGGTCTCTCAGAATTTCATGTTGGGGGCACGCCCAATCTTGAATTTTGAGAGGAAAAAATGTCGCAGTCATGGCCGGGTGAGAATGCAGGGAAATTACCGTGTGCCGGATGGCTTTGGCATGCCCCCTACTCCTACTCATCAACAAGAAGCAATCTGAAGGAGAAAGTGGCGAGGCAGCCGTGAGTGGGCGAGGGACGCGGTTGGTTGTCAAGTAGGGCTGGTAGCACCATTCAGGAATTGCCATAAATTTGGACTGCTCTACAGAAAAAGAGGGAGCGAGCTTGCAATGCATGTTGTCCTGGTTGCCACGTTTCGGCTTCACGGGCGTCCACTGGAACCCCATGTCAGCGCGAGCCTTTCCTTTCCCAAAGGAGCCAGAGTCAGGCCAGTCATAATAATATATGACCGCCAAGAGAAGAGAAGAGCAGAGCAGAGCAGTCCGTTCGTCGCCAAAAACCCGCTGGCCGCTGCCCTTGCCCATTCCAGTCTGCACTTCCTTCGTCTTCCTGCGATTCACCCTGGTTTGCTCTCTCCCTCTCTCGATTGTATTAGCGTTTCAGTTCAGTTTCTTTTTCCGTCTAGGATCGTCCTTTTCTTCTTTTTGAATAAAAGGGTTCGTCTAGGATCATCATCTGCTCGTGATTGACTAACTCGACTAGAGTTCCTAATTCTCGTCGTAGATCTCTCCTTCGCCAGCCCCCATTCACTTCTCCTGATTAGGGTTCTCGGGGTTTTGGCCCCCCTTCTTTCCCCCCTCAAGCTTGCGTGCTGCCATGGTGGCGGGGTTTGAAGCCGGAGGATACGCTTGTCCAGCATCTTCGCTCTACTCGAGAAAAAAAAAAGGCTTTACAAGGCGAAATCCGTAATGGCCAGATGCGTTTCTCTGGTATTTTGTGACACCGGTTTCTCATCTTATTTTGCTGCGGTGTACTAAATGGCTGGATCATCTTCTTGATCTGGCGCAAGTATCAACTTAGGGCTTGCTTCTCTTCCTCCGGTGTATAGTCAATTTAAAGGAGTAGTGAATTTCTTACACTAGTTGCATAATAGTGCATCTTTGTGTTTATTTCAACTATGGCCTTCTTTCCAACTCGTTTTTCAAAAAGAGAGCAAAAAAAAACAAAAAACTATGGCCTTCTTTGGCTGGTTGGTTAGTAATAGTACGCTCCTTTTCTTTTACCTTGGGTGTCTGTCGCCTGTCAACCGGTCTGAATCTTATTCTTGTGCCAATGTAGGCAAGGCATATCACTGTGAACACACCATCATGAATAATTTTGCTGACGCCGTATTTCAAGGAGTTGACTCACTGCAGTCGTTTATGCTTTTATGGAATTCTGGTTTCCATGCCATTGTCTTGTCTCACATTCTTGTTGATTACAATCTGTATTTGCTTGCCCTTTTACCATTCAAACTCTCAACAATTGGTTTTGATAATTAAATGCAATTTAAAGGCCAAACCATTGAAAGTCTGAAATCTACATTCTTCCCAACTTCCTGTTACCGCACATCATCTATGCTCTGTTCAGACCTTCCATTAATTTTTTATTCTAACAATAGATCATGTCTCTGATTCTTATTTTGCATACACTTATTACATAACTCTTCAGTCTGCCCCCCTTCCTAAACATTTACTGTAGTTTTGTCGTTGTTGATGTTTTCTCTTTTGGACTTTGTGGTTGTTTTATGGCCTGTAAGCTTTTATCCTCTCATAATATAACACATGCAGCCCTCGTGCATGGTTTGAATTTTTTCTTACCGTGTTTTGTTCCATTTGAAATAACTATGGTGTTTTATCTCTATGCAGCAGAACTAAATGGAATCCTCGGAGGCGGTACCAACAGGCAAAGGTCGCAATCAGGTAGTTATCTTCATAAACCAAGTGACACCAATTTGCCAAACTTTCCTTTGGTTCTTGCATGTATAACATGCGGTGCTTAATCATGCAGGAAGCTCGTGAACTATCACTGTGCCAGACGACGGAGGAGCTCAAGACATGGAATCTGAATGAACGGCAGCAACAGTTAGTCGACGCCAGTGGGCTCGGAAATCTGAAATACATGGGAGATCTGGCCATCAACCGCACTATGCTCAGGGTATTTTGCGAGCTTTGGAGCAAAGAAACAAACACAGCAAGGTTCCATGACTTTGAAATGGCACCATCACTCAGGGACACTGCCTACATACTGGGAATTCCGATCATAGGCCGTGCGGTGACCACCGGGGCTGTGCTCAACATGTCGTCAGAAGAGCTGCTCCTCCAATACCTTGGCCGAGTTCCTGGTTCAAAGGACTGCAGGGGTAGCCGTGTGAAGCTCTCTTGGTTACACTCCAAGTTTAGTCAGCTCTCGGAGCATCCCACTGATAAAGAAATTGCGTGCAAAACAAGAGCATATCTCTTGTACTTGATTGGAGCAACCCTGTTTTCAGACAAAGACAAGGGCTATGTCTCTCCAAAGTACTTACCACTCTTGTCGGACTTTGACAAGGTACGAGAGTACGCATGGGGCACTGCTGCTCTTGCTCATCTTTACAAGGCTCTCTCTGCATTAGCGTCTTCTCACTCTATTGCCAGAAAAAGACTATTCGGCAGCGCCACTCTGCTCATGGTATGTGAACTCTCATTTATCAGGGTCAAATCTTACTTCGGTCATTTTCTTCCAGTTCTATTTAACTTCGCAAACCCTTCTTCTTTGTTGAATAAAATTTTCGCCTTAGGTTTGTGTGAAACAGTGATAATGTTACTGTAGACTAATTTATTTTCAAACAATGGGCACTAGCACGGTAGCACCCATGGCATTTTGATCATTAATGGATGGCAAGCCTCACCAGCGGGTGTGCTGAGCCTGCACCCCACACCGAGTGATGCTCGGTTCTCTAATGTTACTGCAAACAGAAAATAACTATGTATGCATGCACAGTGGAATAAGAGCTGAAAAGGCACAAGTGAGATGATACATTCATACAATTGAAAAAAGGAATTGGATGTTAGGAAAGAATGAAATGCCTTTTGTCCTTCATAGACTCTTTGCAAATAAAGTTGTTTTGGCCTTCTGGGTTCTCGCTCTACTGTTACATTGTGAAAAAAGATTACAATGTATTTTTTTTAGCTCTTAGCATTATGAAGAAATATTATAATATGTTTTTGAGAATATCGATGATGCTACATTCACAGAGAAATATGAACAGGAAAAGGAAAATGTGATCTAATTGCATGTATTTGATATACAGAACATGTATAAAGTTTTCACAATTGGATGTTGTCTAAGAATTTACAGAGCTGCTCATGGTTGACACTTGACACTTCTTAAAACGAGAAAGAATTTCAACAGGAGAATGACAATTGGTAAAAAAAAAACATTGGATGATTGGAAAGAATAAAATGTTTCCTTTTTTTCGAGTATTCTTTTTAAAATCAAGTTGTTCTAAGTTGTGACACTGCTTCAGTATGGAAGTGTTCTAATGTATCTTTTGAGTTTCTGTGCAAAGGGGTGGATATATGAATATATTCCAGCGATGCGCCCTGAAATGGAGGATGATCCAGCACTTGTCGTCCCACGAGTATGCAGGTGGGCCGGGCACGCAATATCCCAACCAGCAAAGGAAGCTTCAGATATCAGAAAAGCTTTCAGTCAGCTTCGAGTTTCAGATGTGAGTTTCCCTTTCGGTAATTCGTAGCCATACTTTATCCTTTGTTAGTTATTATTTATTACTTGGCATTTGGATATATGAATTTATTTCTGATAATGCAAGTATTTTATCTTAGGTGAACTGGGAACCTTACAAGGGTATGGATCCTGCATCTATTCCCAACATCTGCTCGGCACCCGATAGCATCTGCTTCTCCAGAACATGGCTGATCAACTTTAACGTGAGGGAAGTATATCTCCCAGATCGATTTGCTCGTCAGTTTGGTCAAGAACAGCATCCGGCCGGCGATGTTGGTGGGTTCCAGCGACATCAGTGGAACGCGTCAGTGGATTGGAGCCTGGAGTATGCATCAGAGATCAAACATTTCGAGCAGTTGATCAATGCTACTCGTCCTGATCATACAGCAGTTGCTGCCACTTGTAAAACGACTGAGGATGTTTTTACGCCAGCGAGCACGGCACGAGAATTTCCTGGTCTCAAATTGCTTGCAGTGGTAAACTCTGGTCCATAAAGGTAATGCTTATGAGGGCAAGCTTTGTCCACAGTCTAAGTGACCTATCATTCATTCATATAATTGTAGGTGGAAAGCATCAAGAAGGAGCTCCCAACCATCACGCGATTTCTGGAGCAACGGTCACTTCCCGTCGAGGTAGCCACGTCGTTTGCTCGGATCCATGAACTACTGGAGGATTCTCACTTGAAGGAAGGAAATGCCGCAGTGGATGCTGGGGGCGAGGGGACCTCTGAGTTGACTGCACCGCACCCTCCTGCCATTCCACCGCATGGGCCTGTGCCTGATGAAGCGGTGCAGAACGGCAGCGATCATCCTGCGCCGGAATGCTGTGACAAGCCGACGGGGGAGGAGGAGGAGGAGGAGGGAGACGGCAAGGCGGGGGAAGAGGAGGCATCGGAAGGGAGCGAGGACAGTGAGGAGGACGGAGGCCATAAGGGGCGGAAGCGACCGCCGCTTCGGAGGAGCAATCGAAGCTGCGTGCAGGCCAAGAGGTTCAAGAACCGGGGAGGGAAAGGGTCCCAAGCCTCTGACCCCATCGTGCTGTGACTGCTGCATTCATCTGCTCACTCCGTGCCATAATATAAGAGCGTTTTCAACACTACTTATATTATGGGACGGGGGAGTACCATTTTATTGCCGGATATTACATTGCAGTGATTTGTTACGCTCAGATTTATACCGGGACGTCGACGGCTAGATACCCACACGGGCCATTTCCCCTCTTAGCCACTTGCAAGAACTAGTGAGATTTGCTTTGGCTGAATAAGAGTCATCGGTAGCTGAATAATGTGAGCGAAACGAGCTATTAGAGCATGGTTAATAGTATAGCCAACTTGCTCTTAGTCATTAACTTCTTTTTTCGAGATATGCCAATGACGTATCGTATTTTTATAAAAAGAAGAAAGCATTGTTTATAAAAACCCATGGTAGGATGCAAACATCGCAACAGGTACATCAACACCAACCAAAAAAGAAAAGGCCTACTCTCCCACGAATCTAGTTAACCCCGCTACTCTAACTCCGGCAATTTTTCATATTTTGATCTATTCCAAAATTTGCTGCACCAAACTAGTGGGTGTTCTAACTTGCTCAACTCAATTGAACACTCTTGCGTACCTTTGTTTCCAGAGATGCCAAGCGGTTGCAATGACGAACGAGTCAAAACCCCTCTTGTCCATCTCGCGAAAGTTTGCACGGGTCCTCTCCCACCATTCCATGAAGGAGTCATCTTCCTTCGGGATGTGTATGTTAACCCGCAAGCTGTCAAAACAACCATGCCACACCCGCCTCGCGTAAACACGTTGTGCCAATATATGTATGGTCCACGGTGTCCTCCTCCTGAAGACAAGTGTAACAAGCAGAAGGAGCATCCGGAAGTACATGCCTGAAAGCGCACGTTATCTCCCAGATGGGAGGGTGGGGTGGTGTGAATGAGAGATTTTTAGAAATTCGTCAAACTCTGAAGAATTTGACGAAGACCAGAGGGGGGTGAATGGGAGATTTTTAGAAATTCGTCAAACTCTAAAGAATTTGACGAAGATCAGAGTGAAGAAATAGAAACACAAGGGAAACTAAGTCATCACAGAATCAGAGTACATGCAATCAGGATACGTAAGAGTGAAGAACATGCAATCATACAATCATGAAGAATATGAACTGAGGAAATGAAAGATAGAGTGATGAAATTCTTCAGTTTAAATTCGTCAGAGCATAGATCACAAATTCTTCAGCGGTGGAATAATGTAAAAGAGGGTGAGGAATTTGAAATCAGGTTGGCTCGGTGAAGAAAATGCAATTTGGTAGACTACTTCCAGTTGCTGCATCAACTGTACGTCTGGTTGAGGTGGCTGAGTCGCAACTCAGAGGACACACAGTCCTTACCGTATTCCTCTTGAGCTAAGCATACCTCGCCCAATCACTCGTTGTAAGTCTTCAAGGTAGACTTCCAAAACCTTCACAGACTTGTTCACCGGCACACTGCAATGACTCTTGGTGTACTCAGAACTTGACGCCTAACCGTCTGGAAGAATAACAATCTTCGAAGGTAACAGGCGTCGGATCACACAGATCAATCTCTTCAGTGATGCTCAATCACTTTGGCTCTGGGTTTTTCCTCACTTAGGATTCTCTCAAAGTCGTCAGAGGATGGGTTGCTCTCAAATAACAAGTGTCAAGTTCTCTTGGAGCAGCCAACCAACAAGTGGTTGTGGGGGGTGAGGGAGTCCTGGACTAGGGGGTCCTCGGGGTGCCGGCTCATCTCACGTGGGTCGGATTGTTGGGCCGCACCATGTCCGGACCGAAGACACTTGTGCCTTGGTGTGTACCCCAAGTCAAGATGGAAGATCCGGTGTTTCCTTGATGTAACCGATTATCTATAAACCCTAGTACCCCTGGTGTCTATATAAACCAGGGGGTTTAGTCTGTAGAGGCTAGGAGAACAATTGCCATCCTACTAGTTGGGTTTAGTTCCTCCGATCTCGAGGTAGATCAACTCTGTAATCCCCATATACACAAGCAATATAATTAAGCTGGATGTAGGGTATTACCTCTCAGAGAGGGCCCTAACTTGGATAAATATCGTGTTCTACGTCCCTTGTTCCCCATCGATCCAAGATCCACAGTTCGGGACCCTACCCGAGATCCGCCAATTTTGACACTGACATTGGTGCTTTCATTGAGAGTTCCGCTGTCAGATCATCAAAGGGTTGATGGCTCTCCTGATCATCGGAGACGGCATCAAACACTAGGGACATCTTCATCCCGGGCAACTTTTCGCGTTCGGCAGCAACTTCCTGCACGCCGACTCGACTGGTCATCTCAACTAGGTCGACATCTTCGCCCCCGAGCAGCAAGTCAGGTTTGGCAACCTTGAGTATGTCACCGACGCTCGGGGCGATCTGATATTCACGGGCTTTTTGGCCGTACCTTCAACAAAAACGACCTCCTAAGCATTGACTTTGGGACCTCTCCCTGGTCCGATCTCCGGATCGGCCCCTGCCGTGCTATCGGCCTCGAGCTCAGAAACACTACCCACGTCTGAAGACCAGGAATCAATCCTATCCGGACTCTCCCTCCCTATTGTGGAGTCGGCCTCGAACCTTCAGGGGATTTCGGCGTCCGAAGATGGGGATCCAACCCCAGCCGAACTCAGCTTCTTAATTATGGATGCGGCTTTGAGCCCCGACACTGGCATGGTGTCCGAAGATCAGGGTCTGGCCCTGGCCGAACTCATGCCCCACTCCACTATCACGACAGGGGTCAACCTCGAAGAGGCCTCATACACCGACCAGGCCAACCTTGCCTTACTAAATGAGGCGCTGGATCAGACCCAGATGATGACTATTGTTGACGGCCAGTCCTCGACTCACGCTCAACGGAGCCTTGAGGCAGGCCATAGGGAATTTTACGTCCCACCCACCACCCACCTCATAGCCACTATCAAGGACTTAACCGACACGCTGGATTATGCCTCCGAGGAGGATGACGAGATGGACGATGATGGCGAGGCCACGGCCCCTCCCGCCACTGGCCGATGGACGGCCACATCCACCCACAACATTTACATGGTGGACACCCCCAAGGACGAATGTGACGGCACCAATGGTGACGACACCCCCAGAAGGGATAATAAACTAGGGGAGGAGCCCCCCAAGCGCCGGAGGCAATGATGACGCTCCAAGGGGCGACGAAGCAGGGAAAGTAACACGGGCACCGCAGGCGACGACACCCTGGACAATGCGAAGACCTCGGTGACCCTGCCCCCAAACACCAATCTGATGGCTTAGAGGGGCATGAGGGTCAGCATACTCCCGATGACCCCAATGATTCCAAAGATAGCAATTATATGCCCCTCTTCGAAGAGGAGGTCAGCCTTGGACCTGAGGACTTTATCGTCCCAGAAGATCCATTGGGGCAAAAGTGATTGAAGCAACAACTAATGGCTACCACGCGAATCTTGAAGAAGAAGCAACAACAGATAAAAGCCGAGCAAGACACCCTCAATGACAGTTGGACGAAAGTCCTAGAAGCTGAAGACGGGTATGGCTATGAACAACAGACAACGAGCTACCCCAAGCGCAAACTATTGCCACAATTCGACGACGAGGCCTTCGAGCCCGTACCGCCTAGACGGACTCAAGGTGACCAGCCCGACCGCCCCCCCTTGAGGAAGGGACATGCCGTCTGGAGAGCCCGAATACTCACCTGCTCCCCCTCACCATAAAGGCAAGGAGGCGGCACAACCAGCATATCAATACAATCAGCGACACGATCTGACCGCTAGAGTGGGTTAGTCAATGTCCATTTACGGATCAAGAGACTACCCTCACGAAAGAAGAAACAGATACCAAGCATGGCTCGACCAAAACGATAGAGCTCCGATCAACGCTGGGCACGGATGGATTCTTAGGTTCGACGCGACGTGGCACGAATAAGGGGCGCCACTCACCCAGTGTGCTTCACGGATGAGGTGATGCAGCACCAATTCCCAAAAGGGTTTAAACCCATGAATATCGAGCCATACGATGGCACTACAGACCCGGCCGTGTGGATCGAGGACTTTCTTCTCCACATTCATATGGCACGAGGAGACGACCTTCACGCTATCAAATATCTGCCATTAAATCTCAAAGGACCAGCCCGACATTGGTTGAGCAACCTCCCCGAAGACTCCATAGGGAGCTGGGAAGAGCTAGAGGATGCCTTTCGAGCCAACTTTCAAGGCACCTATGTCTGGCCTCCGGACGTTGATGACTTGAGCCATGTGACCCAACAGCCCGGGGAGTCAGCTCGATAATTCTGGAATCGGTTCCTTACTAAAAAGAATCAGATAGTTGACTACCCGGATGCCGAAGCCATAGCTGCGCTCAGGCACAATATCCGGGATGAATGGCTCCCGCCAGCTTGGCCAAGATAAGACAAAGGCAATGGCGGCTCTTACCTCCCTTATGACCCGCTTCTATGCCGGTGAAGATCGTTGGTTGGCTCATAGAAGCACCAACCCAGAAGATCCTGCCACTTCGGAAGTCCGGGACAGCAATGGAAAACCATGCCGCAACAAAAAATAAGCGGCAACACAATGGCACCAAGGCCAATGACACGACAGTAAATGCCGGATTCCGTAACTCCAAGTCAGGGCTGAGAAAAAAGCCCTCTAAAGGAAATCAGGATGGACCCACCAAGTTGGACATTATCTTGGACAGGCCATGCCAGATACACGACACCGCAGAGAAGCCCGCCAATCACACCAACCATAATTGTTGGGTAATTAAGCAGCCCAGTAAAGCAACAGCCAAAGACGCGGGCAAAAGCTCCTGCGGTGAGGATGACGAGGAACCTCGCAGGCTGAACAATGGAGGACAAAAACAATTCCCTCCTGAGGTTAAAACAGTAAATATGATCTATGCCACTCATATACCCAAGAAGGAGAGGAAGCATGCACTTCAGGATGTCTACGCCATAGAGTTGGTGGCCCCGAAATTCAGTTGATGGTCGGGATGTCCGATCACCTTCAATCGCAAGGACCACCCAACCAGTATCCGTCATGGTGGATCGGCGGCTTTGGTTCTCGACCTAATTATTGGTGGCTACCACCTTACCAGAGTCCTTATGGATGGCGATAGTAGCCTCAACCTGATCTATGAAGATATAGTAAGGAAAATGATAATTGACCCGTCAAGGATCGACCCCAGCGGCACCACCTGTTGGGAAACGTAGCAATTCAAAAAATTTCCTACGCTCACGCAAGATCTATCTAGGAGATGCATAGCAACGAGGGAGAGTGTGTGTCTATGTACCCTCATAGACTGAAGGCAGAAGCGTTTGACAACACAGTTGATGTAGTCGAACTCCTAGCTCCGACTGATCAAGCAGCGAACATACGTCACCTCCGAGTTATGTACACGTTCAGTGCGATGAAGTCCCTCACCTTCTTGATCCAGCAAGGTGCCGAGGAAGTAGATGAGGTCCGTCAACATGACGACATGGTGATGGTGATGGTGAAGTGATCCACGCAGGGCTTCCCCTAAGCACCGCGAGAATATGACCGGGAGTGTAAACTGTGGAGGGAGGCACAACACACAACTAACAATTGATGTTATGTGTTCTAGGCGCCCCCTCCCCACATATATATAGGTGGGAGGGGGAGGGGAGCGGCAAGGGTGCGCCCCAAGTAGGAGGAATCCTACTTGGGGTCCTCCCGAATTCGGCCTCCCCCTTCCATATTTTCGGAGGGGGGGGGGAAGGGAAGAGGAAGGAGAGAAGGAAGGGGGGGGTGCGAACCTCCTCTTTCCCTTCTCCCACTCGGCCTCCTTCCTTGGGGGGCACTACAAAAAAATACACTTCTGTGATGATACGTGTTTGTCACAGTAGGTCGCTTTTTTTGTCATGCATGTACATCCATGACAAATTTATGACAGAATCAAGATAGTCATACCTGTGCTGTCGTAGAAGTGTTCCATGACATTACCAAAATTATCATCACGGAAGTGTCCACTTCCATGACGATAAATCGCGCGTCACAGAAGTGCTTTCGTCAAGGGTGACCGACACGTGGCATTCACCGTAACGGAACGCCGTTAAGCTATCGGGTCGGGTTTTGGATCCGATAACCCGTTAATAGCCCCGACCAATGGGGATTTTCCATGTGTAAAATCATCATTGGCTAGAGGAAACACGTGTCGGCTCATTGTCGGGACAGATGTCATCCACTCACTGGACAGAAGGCGCCTATGATACGTCGACACATGGCACGGCCCAACAAGTTTAAATGGGCCGACCCAACTAAAGGACCACAAGATTTTGCGGACCATAATGGGCCGGCCCAGCTAAAGGCCCACGAGATTTTGCGGACCATAATGGGCTGGCCCAGCTAAAGGCCCACAAGATTTCGTGGGCCATAATGGGCCGGCCCAGGTAAAGGCCCACAAGATTTTTGTGTGCCATAATAGGCCGGCCCAGGTAAAGGCCCACAAAATTCTTGCGGATCATAATGGGCCGGCCCAGCTAAAGGCCCACGAGATTTCGTCGACATTAATGGGCCGGCCCAGCTATAGGCCCACAAGATTTTGAGGACCTTAGTAGGCCGGCCCTTAACTGGCTGCCATGTTTTGGGCCAAATGCCGGCCCATATTTGATACGGTCTATTAATGGCCTGCCACGCTCCGGGCCTAATAGTGGCCCATATGAGATCTGGCCCGTTAAAAGCCTACCACGTTTCGGGCCAAATTACGGCCCAGATCAGGTCCGACCCTTTAAGAGGTTTTGGGCCTAATTATGGCCCATATCAGATTCGGCCCGTCCACTGGACACTATGCTTTTGGGCCCACTTGCTAAAGGCCCACTTAGTAATTCGGCCTCATATTAGTTTTGGCCTGTTAATGGCCTGTTTAACATTTCGGCCCTATATTAATTTCAGCCTGTTAAAATCCCATCATATAGTTGGGCCTAACTACGGTCCGGTTTGCATCCAGCCTGCTCGCAGCTGATATCTGATTGGGCCAAACAAGGACCAAGACAATTTTTCGGCCTGTTAAAAGCCCGTGATTTGATTCGCACAATCATGGGCCGGGGTTCATTTCGGGCTGCTGCCGGCCCGTGAGCTGATCGACACGTTTCAGGCCCAGCCTACATCGTGATTGCATGACGGCCCGATTATGTACCTTAATTTTATGGGTTGGCCGGTTTACTGCGAAGACAAGATATATATACAGTAAAATAACTGCAGCATCATGAATAAGAAAAAACCTATACTATACAATAAAGAAATTACGACATATTACATCCACTGGGCATCAAAGTTCACCACTATGATAATAAAGCACAAGCAGACAACAGATTACATACACTGGGCATCAAAGATTGCCACAAGTGCAAATAAACACGCCGACAAAATAATATACAAAACCGACATCACTTCAATAGAGTTCAAGAAAGGTTAGCCCTGCTGGGGAGCTGCAACGCAAGCAGCTGAGCAAGATGATAAGACTGCGCTTGTTCAACACTTATATCTTCCTCACTCTGAAAGATAAACAAGCAGACAGATGACAGGTTTTGCATATAAAAGTATCAGTGCTGACAATTTATCACATTTCTTACTGACGAATAAAGTGACACAGTTTAAAATTTCATTAACACAATATGGTATTGTTTAGGTCAAGACATGACAGGAAATGACATTGTGAAGGAGTTGGCAACTTCACGACACCACTGGATTGCAGATCAAGAACTCATAAGTATCAATGGTTAGTGTGCTGTCAATTTATACCATTTCAGATTGGCAAATAAAGAGACAGTTTAAATAATAGTAGAATGATATGACATTTTTCATAGTTAAGACATTGCAGAATATGACATTGTGCTGTAGTGGGTAGGTTCACCACACCACTGGATTACAGATGAAGAACAGAAGCATACATGCAGTGCAAAAGAAGATCACTTGCTCTGTATAGTTTAATTTACATGGTATGAAGAAGGAACTTGGTTGTACAACTGAAAACTTAAATTGAGAAAGGACGAACTTTTGTTTATGAACTACATATAATAAACTTTAAACAAGCAATTTGATGCAAACACCAAAAATAAACAGCTGTTGCAGTCATGCCTAACCAAATATATACAACAAAGTTTGAAGGCTTGAGATGGACAAACTTACATTATTGGTGAAGACAGGCTCTATAAAGGCCTTGTCCATGCTGATGGGGGGGCAATTCAAAAAGTTTACCACAGAATCTTCTTCAAAAGCATTGCCTTTATTCTACATTTTGGTAAGAGTAAATATAGATGTGATAATATACAAAAAATGGAGAATATTTAAGATAAGATGAAGAGTGATGCTACATAACCAAGTAGCTATAAATGTAAGTGCAGCGATACAGGCAAAAGGTACAACCAAGAGCAATGCACAGCTAAACTTCTTCAGTACCAACCTTATGGTAAGAGTAAATATAGATCTGACGTGTAGAAAATGGAGGGAAAAGGAAAATAAGCTGCAGAGTGATGGTACATGAACAACTACCTGTCATTATAAGTACACTGATAAAGGACAACATGTACTTACAAGAACAATGTAGAGCTAAAAAAACATTGGCATTGGATATATTCTACACTAATGTAACCATTCATACTGAAAGTGCTAGTGATCGACTAGAGGGGGGGGGTGAACAGGCGATTTTTATGAAAGTCTTCAAAACATGGAAGTTTCGAAGACAAATGATAGAAATAAACGTATTACCATGCAGTGGAAGGTAGACTACACTAGGCAAACCATAGTCAAGTATTCAATGAAGTGAAAGCACAATGACCAATAGCAGCTAGGCAGTAAGGATCAGGTAGGAAGATATTGTGAAGCCAATCAGAACAAGCATTCACTCAGTGAAGACAAAAGATAATGCACTCATACAATGACTTCACAGGACCAACAGTAAGTAAAGGGAAGGGAAGGATGAAACCAGTGACTCGTTGAAGATAATGATTTGTTGGACCAGTTCCAGTTGCTATGACAACTGTACGTCTGGTTAGGGAGGCTGAGATTCAACTCAGAAGACCTCGTCTTCACCTTATTCCCCTTGAGCTAAGGACACCCAGTCCTCGCCCAATCACTCTGGTAAGTCTTCAAGGTAGACTTCCAAACCTTCACAGACTTCGTTCATCGGCGATCCACAATGACTCTTGGATGCTCAAAACACGATGCCTAACCGGCTAGAGGATTCACAGTCCTCAAGTGTAATAAGTCTTCAGATCACACAGACAGGAAGACTTAAGTGATGCCTAACACTCTTTGGCTCTGGGTGTTTAGGGCTTTATCCTCGCAAGGAATTCTCTCTCAAAGGCTTCGAGGTGGGTTGCTCTCAAACGACAAAAGCCGTACTCTAACTCTGAGCAGCCAACCGTTTATGGTTGTAGGGGGTGGGCTATTTATAGCCACTAGGCAACCCGACCTGATTTGTCCGAAATGACCCTTGGTCACTAAGGAACTGACACGTGTTCCAACGGTCAGATTTCAAACACACACGACAACTTTACTTGGGCTACAAGCAAAGCTGCTTATCCAACTCTGGACAAGATTTGCTCTCATAGTCTTCACTCGAAGACATAGGATTTTGGTTAAGCATCACTTCAGTCATTCTGACTGGTTCACTTGGACCCCACTTAACAGTACGGTGGTTCCTATGACTCAACAAAGAAGAAAAAGAACGACGAAACAACTAAGTCTTCGCGCTCCATAGTCTTCATGCGATGTCTTCTCTTGTCATAGTCTTCAATGTGAATGTCTTCACATACCACCTTTGACTTCAATGTCTTCATTCATTTTTAGGGGTCATCTCTGGTAGGAAAACTGAATCAATGAGGGACTTCTACCTGTGTTATCCTGCAATTCTCACAAACACATTAGTCCCTCAACCAGGTTTGTCGTTAATACTCCAAAACCAACTAGGGGTGGCACTAGATGCACTTACAATCTCCCCCTTTTTGGTGATTGATGACAAACTGGTTGAAGTTTTCAACGGGGAATAAAATGTGTGAAATCGTAAAGGATAGGGTATTGTCTTCATAAGTTGCAAGGGCTCCCCCTGAAGATGTGCATATAAGTAATTTGCTTTTGGAATGCAAATGCACATGGCAGGTTGTACTTGTGGAGATCCTCTTCAACTTATGATGACAAGTCATTATGCAAGATATGATGTAACGAAGATAATGACAAGCATAATGAAAAATGGACGTCTGCAACATGATCTAAGTGCGGAATTTATCGTCGCACATGCGGAATTTATCATCGCATCACAGAATAGGAAATAAGTAGCAGACGACCATCGAGTTTAAGTGTTACAACTCAAAGAACCAAATGTATTGAAAACGAGAGTTGTAAGCACTTGGCAAAAGTAGCAAAAAGTAAATTAACCACCCATATGGACCCGCTTGAAGACTATCAACCCATATGCTTCTCCCCCTTTTGTCAGTGAGGACCAAAAAGGTTTGAAGACATAGAGCGCCTACTCGTTCCCATGAGGTGCAGGCGAAGCAGCAGGGTCGTCGTTGAGATCGGGTGGTGCAGAGGAACTTGGTGCAGTGTCGACACACGCTGAAGTTGGAGGAGGTGAAGTTGCATCATCTTGGTCATCGATGACTCTGGCATTTACGGTCGCAGCTGAGGACGAGTATTCAGAGTCTTCAAGTGAGGGAGTCCGACGCAAGTGAGCATTTCTGGAAGGAGTTGAGTGAAACTTGAAGCGTTCGGTGAAGCCATCGTCATGCAGATCAGCTTCAGCACCGAGTAGGGTCAAACTCTTCCATGACCTCCGACAGGTTTCATGAGTGACAAAGGCATTCTTGGTGGTCAGATTGCGAATGCGGTTGACATCCACCAAGAGGCTTTGCATCTGACGCTTAAGCCAGTCGTGATGTTTATCCTGTTTCTACTGCAGCGCGACGAGAAGCTCTCGGTCATTGAGGACACGAGATTGTCTTTGAGGCCTTTGCGCAATGGTGCTACCAGTGGCATCAGTTTGAGCACGAGGGGCACGTGTGTTTCCAGCAAGGGGATAAACACGAGACACTGCTGGAATTCCTTCAATGGGCTGGGTGAAGCTTTGGTGATCAGCATTGTGAAGATAAATGGGATCCTTAGCAGGCTCTAGGTAAATGGCTTCAACTGACAGATCAACCTCGGGCAAGAATATAAGATGATTGCGCGCAGACGGCTGATAGTTGAAAGCCGAGTGACGCTTGATCAGACGCATGACCCATGGAGCATAGAATTTCAACCCGAAGATGTCAGAGCCAGACGCAACCAACTGCCTGATGAAGAAGTCTTGAGCATTGAAGCTGATGCCATTGAAGATATAGAAAACCAAAGTCTTCATTGCTCCTTCAAGCTTCACTGCAGATGAGTGTCCTTTGACAGGCCATAGAGTCTTCCTGATGATGTGGTAAATGGTGCGAGGCAAGTACTCTAGGTCTTCAATAAAGAACTCAGATGGGTATTCAGCGTCATGAGGCAAAGGCTTCATCATGCTCAGCATTTGACTCATGTTGGGTTCTGGCTTCTGAAAGATGCTTTCCAAGGCATTTTGATGTTGTTGACAACCTGGTTCATAGTATTCACCAGGAGTGTGCAGTCCTGTGAGCTCAATGATATCAAGAGCTTTAGCTTCATGATGGACATTGCCTGTCATCCACTCAAGGACCCAAGTCTTCGGATCCCTGTTGTAGCCTCGAATATGAAGAGTGGCATAGAATTGAAGCAACAATTCTTCGTTCCAGTGCTCCTTGTCAGTGATGAACCGCAACAGACCAGCATCTCTGAAACAGTCCAGTGCTTCTTTGAGGCAGGGCAGACCAGCTATAGCTTCAGAGTCGAGGCGCATATGTGGAAATATGCGCCCCTGATTGTATAGGACACATGAATAGTAGCTGCGCTGCTGATAGCTCTAGAACCGATCTGAGGAAATGCGCGGTCTTGTATAGGGGTTCTTGGAGCTGTTGAAGAAGGTATTATGTGCCACGAAGCCATTCGCATTGAAGACCCCAGGTGAAGTGGCAGTGCCTGGGAATCGTGGAAGTCTTGGCTTGGGCTTTTGGACTTGAGGCCTGTGCTCAACATGGTACTCAAATTGTGGACCAGCAGTAGGCGGAGGAGTCAGAATGGGCCATCGAACCATAACTGGCTGACCACGATCAAATGCCAGCTCCATTGTGTGAGGTCTTGAAGGGGGAATAGGGGCATTGGCATTGACTTCTGGCGCCTCATTGGCTTCGGGCGCCTCATTGGCTTCAGCCATGACAACGTCATTGGCGTCAGCGGTGATGTTGGTGGCCACCTCAGGGTTGTTAACCTCCACTTCAGAAGCTAGAGGGTCGGTCACATTCTCCTCGAGAACAACATCTTGGTGAGACGGGGGTGTAGCAACTCTTGGGGCTTTTTCTTCATCGGTTGATGCAGCCGGAACATCTTCAACCATTTTGGCTTCGAATTCAGAGACAGTCACAGTAGGAGTGGCACTGGAAACACTTGACGTGCAACAGATTGGTGGTGCACTTCTCCTTCTAGAACGCTCGAAAGAGGGACTTGAGGCCTTGGTCCTTTGCGAAGCCTGTGTAACACTGGCGACATCATTGGAGATGGAGTTGGCTGGGCCTCAAGGTCATCTTCTTCTTCTTGCACGGGTGGTGTGACTTGCTGTTGGGGAGTACTCGGGGTGTCTTGTTGTTGTGGGTGATCAGCCCATGATGCATCCTGAGCAGTTGGCGTCAGAGGACGACCAATGCTGATGAGTTCGATGTCCGTAAGCACAGGCCATGATACCAATTGGTGCTCGATCTGAGGAAGGACTTCATCATCTTCAACATTGTCATGATGACCAATGTCTTCAGCAGCGGTGGGGTCAGCTGCTGGAATGTCTTCAGCTTCAGGAACCTCTGTGGAAGCAGGCTCATGAACAATCAGTTGGCGCTCGTGGTGTTTAGATGTAGGGCGAACCATTGAGATAGGTTCAACAACTAAGGGCTCTGTGGGAGCAGCCCGATCCTTCTTGGTTTTGCGCTTCTTCTTAGAGGGAGCGACATCAGAAGCTTCAGGATTCTTCCTCTTTCTAGCTTCAGCCTTGGCAGCCCTTGCCTTCTTTAATTCTGAAGCCACTGTGGGGACCTTAGGCTTCGAGCCTATCATACTGGCTGGGAAGACAATGGGATGTGCTTCCTGCCTTGTTGCTTCGGGTTCGGCCACAGTTGGCTTCTTCTTCTTCTTTGCAGCCATCCTAGGATCGATGCCAGGACGTCCAAGAGCCTTGCGCTTCTCAGCCTCATTGTAGGCTTGCACACACTTGTCAGCCAGGCTCTTCATGCGCTCACGAGAACCTTTAGCTTCTTCACGCTTCTTGAGAAAGGCTTCCTTGAGCTCGTGCAACATAATCTTGAAGTTTTTCACATCTTGCACACTGAGCTTGGCCATGTGCTTCTTGAACTGAGCTTTCTCATAGTCGATCTTTTGCTTTAGTTCAACGATGCGCTGAGCTAGATCTAGCTCAGAAGCAATGGCGCCAGTGAAGGCGACACTGAGGCCAATTGGAAGTTGCAGATCTTCAAAGCTGAGGTTGGGCGTGTCAAACCACTCATCAATGAAGTTGTGGATGATTGCCACGTCAAAGAGAGGCAAATCATTGAAGATTTTTGCTTCTTCCTTGCTCTTAATCAGTTGCTCAAGAGCGTCATCTGCAAGATCTTCATCGCTGGACAGATCAATGGCGTCGTTGCACAGAATAGCAGCAGCAGTCAGTTCTTGGCTGGCGGGTTGCAAGGGCATCTTTACTCTCGAGGGCTTGGAGATGCGTGGCAAATCTTCAGACTGCACACTGTGTTCAGGAGGTGCAGTGGCCAGAGGCTTCGCACGTGAGATTTTTGGTGCTGAGGTAGACTTTGAAGCTTTAGGCTTCTTCAGTTTCTTTGGCTTCGGCGGTGCAGGCGCTTCATCAGATTCAGCGTCATTTGCAGGCTCATCCACGGCTGTCCCTTGAACCATGATATGAGTGATGACACCTTCCAGGTTGTAGAAGGGCCCAACAAGATTGGGCTCAGCTTCGCGGGTGCCATCGGCATGGGGAGCAGAAGGACTAGGGTTGAAGTCTAGTCACAATGACTTCTTGTTTTGCTTAGCCGAATTCTTGGCAAACTGGAAGTTGCGCTTGAACAGATTGTCGTCACGACACCATAGCAATGACGATGGGTCTGCATCCGCAGGCTGTGGTCCACAGACCATGTAGGGATAGAAGCCTTGTTCAATGGCTTCATCTCTGGACCTGGGTTGAAGATTTTTGTATAGGATGTCTCCCCATGGTCGCTTGATGGCATTCTTCTCAGCATATTCTTGGGTCACAAACTTGTACTTGAACCATTGCTCGGCCCAGTATCTTCGAACCCATTGGATTCGTGTCTTGCGCTGATTGTAATCCTCTTCTGGATCTGTCTTGTACAACTCTGAGAGGTCATCAGGCAGATCTCTTGATGTTCCCCCTCGACGTTGTCTGCCACCCTTCCTTGCTGATTTCTCTGTAGCCATGAACTTCAAACTGAATGGCTTCAAAACGTTCAAATGTTTCAAAGGCTTCCGCTTGCTGGTCAAATAGGAACTGGCTTTGGGAGAATTTATATGATTCTGTAAGAATTCTGCAAATGAATGCAGACTATGAGAACCAAAGGATTCTCCCACGGACATGTACCTGTGACAGCATTAAGGTGCGAGGGAAGGGGAAGAGGTCATATGCATTCTTAGAAGATTTTGAAGATAAATCAGTTTAGAAGACATTGACCTCATAGTGCGAAGACATTCACTCATAGATAGAGAGTTGGTTCCAGATTTGCACGAATCCACGAATAAGTACAAGTGAGGAATCTAACTACTTTGTGAAGCATAAGTGAACATGCTAGGCATATTATGAGATGCAGTATGAAATAGATCCAACTTGTGTGAGCAGAAACTGCTTGTGGTAGAAAGTGATGAATCTATAGGATCAAAGGGGCCGTAAAAAGGAAGTTTTATTTACCACACAAAGAACTGCTAGATGGAGTGGGAGAGGAGGCCGAGCAGTTCGATCGTCCATGCTCTAACTTGGCGATGGAGGACACCTACGGCGACGGCGGAGAAGACGATGTCCGCGGCCGGCGTGAAGACGGCGTCAGTGAGGTCGCGGCAGCTAAGCGCTTCGTCGCCGGCGTCGTCGAGGGCTAGTGGTGGCGCTAGGGTTTGTGCGAGAGTGGAAGAAAGGACGGCACAATGTTATTACACAGGTGCCCCTGGCGATTCACATCTGAAGGGCACGTGGCTATCATGCAACATATCGGAGGTTGTTCCACGTTCCCACGCACGCCTGGATTGTCGGGTGGTCGTTCCCACTTCTCTGGGTTTCAGGTGAAAGGATTTAGCATTGAAAACAGACTTAATGTTTGTCTGTGTATCTTCTGCTGACAAGGACACAGAGAAGATATTCGACAATTTCAATAGAATGCATATGATTTGGAGAGATAGAGTTTGAGATAGAAAGCATAGAGAGGTTAGGGTCCGATCACATTCACTTAGTTCAAAAGATTCAACAAGAAGACATAGCTATAAGTGAATGCTGTAGAGGATAGAACACTAGTATATATATATATATATATATATATATATATATATATATATGAGAAAGACAATCAAATCAACATAGTGAAGATAATCATGAAGACAAGTTGAGATTGAAGCCAAACCAAATGTGAAGACATACCAGACGTAACACCATGAGTGAAACACTTCAAACAGAAAAATTTGGTGGTGGCGTTACCCACCGTATAGGAAGTATTAGACCCAGACACTGCGCACAATTATCGTGGCGCTCCGAAGTCAAATTCCACATTAATGTATTCACACTTAAAATGTAAGTCTTCATTGATTGAAGATATACTTTACTTCGTGTGTTGCACATCTAAGTCATCAATATGCATAAGTGTTAGGATGTGTGCCTGATCACAGGACATTTGAGGATTCCAAGATATTTAGCTCACACCGTAACTTGCAAAACCTCTTCTCATCCAAGGGCTTGGTGAAGATATCTGCCAATTGCTCTTCAGTGTTGACGTGTATGATATCAATATCTTCCTTCACAACATGATCTCTGAGAAAGTGATGACGAATTTCAATGTGCTTTGTCTTCGAGTGCTGAACTGGGTTGTTGGCAATCTTGATGGCGCTTTCGTTGTCGCAGTAGAGTGGCACTTGCTTCAGATGAATGCCATAGTCTTTGAGTGTTTGCTTCATCCATAGAAGCTGAGCGCAGCAAGATCCAGCAGCAATGTATTCAGATTCAGCAGTGGAGAGAGATACATAGTTCTGCTTCTTTGAAGACCAACATACAAGTGATCGTCCCAGAAAATGACATGTGCCTGATGTAGACTTGCGATCCACCTTGTCACCAGCATAATCAGCATTCGAGAATCCAACCAGATCAAACTCTGAGCCCTTTGGATACCATAGTCCTAATGTTGGGGTGTAAGCCAAATATCGAAGAATTCGCTTCACAGCTAAGTGATGCGATTCCTTTGGTGCCGCTTGGAATCGAGCACACATGCAAACACTAAGCATAATATCTGGCCTAGATGCACATAGATAAAGTAAAGAACCAATCATGGAGCGGTATACCTTTTGATCGAACTCTTTACCATTGTCGTCGGGACCCAGATGATGTTTGGCTGGCATTGGCGTCGTGTAGCCTTTGCAATCTTGCATCCCAAATTTCTTCAGGCAATCTTTGAGGTACTTCTCTTGAGATATGAAGATGCCGTTGCGTTGCTGACGTATTTGAAGACCAAGGAAGAACTTCAGCTCACCCATCATGGACATCTGATATTGCTCTTGCATCATATATCCAAACTCTTCACTGTATTTCTGATTGGTGCAGCCGAAGATAATGTCATCCACATATATTTAGCACACAAATAGTTCACCATCATATGTCTTCATGAAGAGAGTGGGTTCGAGGGAACCAGGTTTGAAGCCTTTGCTCTTCAGGAAGTCTTTGAGTGTGTCATACCAAGCCCGAGGGGCTTGTTTGAGGCCATATAGTGCCTTGTTGAGCTTGTACACCATGTCAGGATGTTTTGGATCTTCAAAGCCAAGCGGTTGTGCAACATACACTTCTTCTTCAATCTTGCCATTGAGAAAAGCGCTCTTCACATCCATTTGATACAGAAGAATGTTATGATGATTTGCATAGGCCAGCAGTATGCGTATGGCTTCAAGTCTGGCCACAGGAGCAAATGTTTCATCGAAGTCAATCCCTTCAACTTGAGTGTAGCCTTGAGCAACGAGACGAGCTTTGTTTCTGACAACTTGACCATGCTCATCTTGCTTGTTGCGATATATCCATTTGGTGCCTATTATATTGTGCTTGCGAGGATCAGGACGCTTAACCAGTTCCCATACATTATTCAGCTCAAACTATTGAAGCTCTTCTTGCATAGCTTGAATCCATTCGGGTTCCATGAAGGCTTCTTCAACTTTCTTGGGTTCAGATATTGAGACAAATGCAAAGTGCCCACAGAAATTTGCTAGCTGTGTTGCCCTTGAACAAGTGAGTGGACCTGGTGCATTGATGCTATCAATTATTCTCTCAATCTGTACTTCATTTGCAACATGAGGATGTACAGGACGAAGATTTTGCTCTTGCTAATCATTGTCATCGTTAAAAGGATTGTCTTCAGGCTGAGCATTGTCTTCAGTTTGATCAGGTGCGGAGATGATAAGTTCCTCTTCAGGCTGAGATTCAGATGGTATGATTTCTCCAGTTCCCATAAGTTTGATTGATTCACTGGACGGAACTTCATCTAGCACATTTGGCAGGTGCTCTCTTTGTGAGCCGTTAGTCTCATCGAACCACACATCCACTGTTTCAACCATTTTATAGTGAAAAAGGTTGAAGACTTTGTAGGAGTGCGAATCCTTTCCATATCCAAGCATAAAACCCTCATGTGCTTTTGGTGCAAATTTTGAAGTGTGATGTGGATCCTTGATCCAGCACCTGGCACCAAATACTCTGAAGTAACTGACATTTGGCTTCTTGCCAGTAAGGAGCTCATAGGATGTCTTGTTGAGAAGCTTGTGAAGATAAACACGGTTGATGATATGGCATGCAGTATCAATGGCTTCAGGCCAGAACTTTCTTGGAGTCTTGTATTCATGAAGCATCGTCCGGGCCATCTCAATAAGTGTTCTGTTCTTGCGTTCCACTACGCCATTCTGCTGCGGTGTGTACGAAGCTGAGAATTCATGTGTAATGCCCAAAGTATCAAGATAAGTGTCTAGACCAGTGTTCTTGAATTCAGTGCCATTGTCACTTCTGATGTGCTTGATCTTGACGCCATAGTTGTTCATGGCTCGATTGGCGAAGCGTCTGAAGACATCCTGCACTTCTGTCTTGTAGAGGATTATATGCACCCAGGTATATCTTGAATAATCATCAACAATGACAAAGCCATAGAGACAAGCAGTAGTAGTAAGAGTTGAGTAATGAGTGGGACTGAAAAGATCCATGTGGAGCAGTTCGAAGGGTTGAGTCGTTGTCATGATTGTCTTCGAGGGATGCTTGGCCCTCGTCATCTTTCCTGCTTCACATGCACCGCATAAGTGTTCTTTCTTGAACTTGACGCCCTCGATGCCTATGACATGCTTCTTCCTTGCAAGGGTGTGGAGGTTCCTCATGCCAGCATGCCCTAGCCTCCGATGCCAGAGCTATCATTCAGAAGCTTTTGCTAGAAGACATACGGCAAGTTGTGGTCCTGCTGAGAAATCTACCACGTACAAATCATCTTTTTGATACCCTTCAAACACTAGAGACTTGTCAGATTCCATTAGAACAAGGCAATGATATTTTCCAAACATCACAATCATGTTTAAATCGCAAAGCATTGAGACAGACATTAAGTTGAAACCAAGGGATTCAACAAGCATGACTTTATCCATGTGTTGATCCTTTGAGATTGCAACTCTACCTAGACCCAATACCTTGCTTTTACTAGTGTCAGCAAATGTGATGTGACTTTTGTCAGATGGACGTAAGGTTGAGTCCATGAGAAGGCTTCGCTTGCCAGTCATGTGATTAGTACACCCACTATCAATAATCCATTCTGAAGCAGCTGGTGTCGTACCCTACAGTGCAGTTAGGGGGATAGGCTTCACGAAGAGAATTGTGAAGCATAAACATTTGACGAACAAGTGGATTATGAAAGCTTAAATCAAGGTTAGGACTGATAGAGCAAGTGGCAAGTGACTCAGGAACAAAGTACATAATAAGTCCATTTGGGCATTTGATCTTGCGCCCTACAAGATGTTTAAGGTCCCCAGCAATAGCGTCAGGCGATTTTGGTTTTCGGCTGGAGACCTTTCCCTGCAAAAGAGAGTTAAGCTTTCTTAGCCACCCACATATTCAAGGGTGGCTTCGAAGCAATGAGTCTGAGTGCAGCATCTGAGAACTTTGGCTTTGGAGCCCTAGCAAAAAGTCTTGCAGGTGGACAATAGTACTCATAAGAATAAGCAGAATAGTTCTTGGTCTTATGAACATGGCGGTTTGATGAACCGCGCTCATATTCATAGGCCTGAGTATGGTTTCCCTGCAAAACATTTGCGTTAGTGCGACTCAGGTGAGTCCTCTGTCTGTATGAAGCCTTTGGGCCGTATGAAGCCTGTGGTTTGGGGTTTGTCTTCTTCATTTGTGGTGTCATGACGACATTCACAGGAAGATTCTCCAAACACCTTTTCGGCACCCAGACCTTCTTCATAGGCGGCCCATTCCTGTAGTTAGTACCAATATACCTGGCAAACACTTCACCATTCTGATTCTTAAACAGTTTATAGTTTGCATCAAAGGATTCATCAATAACAATGGGATTAGCATAAGTGAAGCCAGATAGGGTGGATGGATCCACTGAAGGTCCCTTTGCAGCAACCCATGTGGTTTTGGGGTACTGCTCAGGTTTCCAGTAAGAGCCATCATCATTCATTTTCCTTTCGAACCCAACACCCTCTTTCCTAGGGTTTTGGTTCAGGATCTGCCTTTTGAGGACATCACATAGTGTCTGATGCCCTTTGAGACTTTTGTACATCCCTGTTTCAAGCAACGTCTTCAACCTAGCATTCTCATCAGCAATAGCAGTGGCATCCTCAGCAGAGGGGTTAGTTACCACATCAGCAGTTGAAGATATTGCAACAGTAGCAGCAGTAGAACATTCAGCAACAGAAGTAGCGTTATCACGCTCAATGCATTTAAGACATGGTGGTTCAAATCCTTCCTGAGCGGAACTGATCTGTTCGGCGCGAAGTGACTCCTTTTCCTTTTGAAGATCTTCATGAGCCGCTCTCAATTTCTCAAGATCTTGCTTCCTTTGAAGATAATCATAGGAAAGATTTTCATGAGTTGTTGAGAGCGATTCATGACGACTTTCAAGTTCCTCATACTTAACATGAAGATTTTTTATGTCTTCAATTAAGGACCGAGATCGAGTCATTTCAGCGTCTAACAGATCATCACTTTTGTCTAATAGTTTTTGAATATGTTCCATAGCTTTCTGTTGTTCAGTTGCAATTTTAGCAAGTGTTTTGTAGCTGGATTTGGAACCACAATCAGAGTCATCTTCACTAGATGTTTGATAGTGAGTAGTGCGTGTGTTTACCTTAGCACCGCGTGCCATGAAGCAGTAGGTAGGAGTGGAGTAGTCCTTGTCATTTGCATCGATGTCGGTGATGAAGTCATTGTCTTCAGTGTTGAAGATGGACTTGGCAACGTATGCTGTAGCCAGACTCGCAACACCAGAATCAGACTCCTCCTCAGACTCCACCTCCGCCTCCTCAGAAGCGGACTCCTCCTCTAAATCCATTTCCTTGCCAACAAACGCACGTGCCTTGCCAGATGAGCTCTTCTCGTGTGATGAAGACTTGGAGGAAGACTTGAAAGAAGACTTTGAGTATTTCTTCTTCTTCTTGTCGTCAGAGTCATACTCCTTGCTCTTCTTCTTCTTCTTCTTCTTCTTCTTCTTCTTCTTGTTCTCATTGTCCCACTGCGGACACTCAGAGATGTAGTGGCCAGGTTTCTTGATAGAGGCTAAGGTGTCCCGATGTTTCGATGAGATGGTGGCTATCGTTTTCTGTGGGAGTCGACCTTGACGATCCGACTACGAACGTGCGAGACGTCGCGCCTTAGCAATCGCTAAACCAACTTCCGAGGGTTATTGACCACGCCGGAGCATGATCAACCTGACCACGAGGGTCTGTTTCCTGCGAGCAAACGAAGAACAAGCAAGAAACTGAGATTGCAATTGGGATATTGCGAATATAAGATGAAAGCTTTATTGATCAAGGTGGGGTTCTGTGACGTCTTGGTCTGGTCGTTGGACACAAACGAAGTACGCGAAGTTGCAGCTATGGCGAACTTTTAATCTAAACAAAACCCAAAGTCTAAACGACGCCCTAAGGTCTGTATATATGGAGGAAGAGGGGGGGAATTTCGTGGCCCTTGAGGGTGGGGTCCGAAACCAACCCTAACTCTTGTTTCCCCACACATACGGACTCTAAAAATAGCCTATACTTAAGTATTTCGAAATTACATGGGCCTGGCCCATTAATAAGGTGACGCAGCACCTAGAATAGCCTATGGACGAATATTATGAAGTGGCATCTTGTATATTTCGTCCAAGGCTTCATGCACTCCTTATGGCGGCTTCAAAGTCCTGAAATCATCACTTGTAACTCCGTTCTTGATCCCCTTGCGCATGCCATCAACTCCATGCGTGTTCTTGCTCCAATGTTCATCCTTCTCCAAGCTAGGCCCTTCATTTGTAAGCAAAACAAATGTATCCAATTTAGGCAGCATCATAATCTCATGAACATTAGAATCATTACCAAGAAACGAAAGTACCTGGTAATTTAATTGGCGTGCGCGAGCTCTAGTAATTGGTCCAGTATATGTAACAGTAGGGGCTGTGGGTGTAACAATGGTATTGATGTCCTCATCATCCTCCCCTTCTTGAAATGAAGTCGTCCTCGACGGAAGCGCATCTTCCTCACCCAAATAAGGCTTCAAATCTGCAATGTTAAAAGTGGGACTAACCCCCAAATCTACAGGTAGCTCAAGTTTATATGCATTATCATTTATTTTCTCTAACACCTTAAAAGGACCATCAGCACGTGGCATTAGCTTTGATTTGCGCAGATTAGGAAATCTATCTTTACGCAAATGTAACCAAACAAGATCTCCAAGCGCAAACACAACATGTTTTCTACCCTTATCTCCAGCAAGTTTATATTTAGCATTCATACGCTCAATGTTTTCCTTAGTTAACTCATGCATTTTTAAAATCAATTCAGAACGTTCTTTAGCATCAAAATTAACCTTCTCTGAAGATGGAAGAGGCAACAAATCAATAGGTGCACGAGGTAGGAAACCATACACAATTTCAAAAGGGCACATCTTAGTAGTAGAATGCAATGAACGATTATAAGCAAATTCAATATGAGGCAAGCATTCTTCCCACATTTTCTTGTTATTCTTCAAAACAGCCCTAAGCATAGTAGACAATGTTCTATTGACTACTTCAGTTTGTCCACCAGTTTGGGGGTGACAAGTAGTACTAAAAAGCAGCTTAGTCCCCAACTTAGCCCATAAACATCTCCAAAAGTGGCTAAGAAATTTAGTATCACGATCTAAAACAATAGTATTTGGCACACCATGTAAGCGAATAATTTCACGAAAGAACAAATCAGCAACATTAACAGCATCATCGCTTTTATGACATGGTATAAAGTGTGCCATTTTTGAGAACCTATCCACGACAACAAATATGCTATCCCTCCCCTTCTTTGTTCGAGGTAAACCTAAAACAAAGTCCATAGATATATCCTCCCAAGGAACACTAGGTACAGGCAAATGCATATATAAACCATGAGGATTAAGTCGTGACTTAGCTCTTTGACATGTAGTGGAGCGAGCAACAAAACGCTCAACATCCCGTCTTATCTTTGGCCAAAAGAAATGTGTAGCAAGTATATCCTCCGTATTCTTGACGCCAAAGTGTCCCATTAATCCTCCTCCATGCGCCTCCTGCAACAACAAAAGACGAGCGGAGCTAGCTGGAATGCATAGCTTGTTAGCACGAAACACAAATCCATCGTTAAGAATGAACTTGTTCCAAGTTCTCCCTTCCTTACAATTCTGCAATACATCTTTAAATTCAGCATCATGAACATATTGATCTTTGATGGTCTCCAAACCAAATATTTTAAAGTCAAGTTGTGAAAGCATAGTATAACGACGAGACAAGGCATCAGCAATAACATTTTCTTTACCCTTCTTGTGTTTAATGACATAAGGGAAAGTCTCAATGAATTCAACCCATTTAGCATGTCTACGGTTCAGTTTTGCTTGACTTTTAATGTGTTTCAAAGATTCATGATCAGAATGTATAACAAATTCCTTGGGCCATAAATAATGTTGCCATGTTTCTAAGGTCCGAACAAGAGCATATAATTCTTTATCATAAGTAGAATAGTTCAGACTAGGCCCACTCAATTTTTCAGAAAAGTATGCAACAGGTTTTCCATCTTGTAATAATACACCTCCTAATCCAATTCCACTAGCATCACATTCAAGCTCAAAAGTCTTATTGAAATTAGGAAGTTGGAGTAAAGGAGCATGTGTCAACTTATCTTTCAATACCGTGAAGGCTTCTTCCTGTGCGGTACCCCAAACAAAAGGCACATCCTTCTTTGTAAGCTCGTTGAGAGGTGTAGCAATGGTGCTGAAATCTCTCACAAAACGCCTATAGAAACCAGCGAGGCCAAGGAAACTCCTCACTTGTGTGACCGTTTTGGGCTGCGGCCAACTCTCAATAGCTTCAATCTTGGCTTTATCAACTTCAATTCCCTGTGGAGTAACAACATAGCCAAGAAAAGATACTCGGTCGGTGCAAAAGGTGCACTTTACAAGGTTTCCAAACAAACGTGCATCATGTAGAGCAATAAAAACAGCACGTAAATGTTCCAAATGTTCCTCCAAAGATTTGCTATAAATCAATATGTCATCAAAGTAAACTACCACAAATCGTCCAATGAAAGCACATAAAACTTCGTTCATTAACCTCATGAAAGTACTAGGTGCATTAGTTAACCCAAAAGGCATGACTAACCACTCATATAATCCAAACTTAGTTTTAAATGCTGTTTTCCATTCATCACCCAATTTCATACGAATTTGATGGTATCCACTACGCAAATCAACTTTGGAGAATATTGTAGAGCCACTCAATTCATCAAGCATATCATCTAGCCTAGGAATAGGATGACGATAACGAATAGTAATATTATTAATGCCTCTACAATCAACGCACATACGCTACATACCATCCTTCTTCGGCACTAAAATGATAGGAACAACACAAGGACTAAGGGATTCGCGTATATAACCTTTGTCGAGCAGTTCTTGTACTTGACGCATAATTTCCTTCGTCTCCTCTGGATTGGTACGGTATGGTGCACGGTTGGGTAGCGAAGCACCGGGAATTAAGTCAATTTGATGCTCAATCCCTCGAATAGGTGGTAATCCCGGTGGCACGTCTTGTGGAAAGACGTCAGTGAACTCCTGCAAAATGTTAGTGACAGCAGGGGGCAAAGAGGAAGGCACGTCCTCGAATGAAAATAATGCCTCTTTGCACACAAAAGCATAGCAAACAGATTTGCTAAAATCTAGCTCATCAATATCAGATTTGGTGGCAAGTAAACATGCACTTTTCAATTTAATTTCAGAAACAACAGTAGATGGTTTATTATTAGGCTTCATTTGGTGCTCAAATTCTTTTGCCACAATCTGATTTTCACTCTTATTTGTCTCCTGTTTTGCTTTATTAGCTCTATTAATATCATCTTTCAAAATGGAATCAGGAGTCATAGGAAGCAAAGTAATATTTTTATCGTTATGAACAAGAGTATACTGATTGTTTCTACCATGGTGTACATAATTTTTATCAAATTGCCATGGTCTACCAAGTAATAAGGAACATGCTTGCATAGGTACCACATCACAATCAACATAATCAGCATATGTAGAGATACTAAAATGCACACGAACAGTACGTGTTACCTTAACCTTGCCGCTGTTGTTGAACCATTGGATGTAGTAAGGATGTGGATGTGGTCTTGTGGTGAGAGATAGCTTCTCCACCATCTCCATGCTAGCCAAGTTATTGCAGCTCCCTCCATCTATGATCACGCGAACAGAACGTTCCTTCACAACTCCCTTTGTATGGAACAAATTATGCCTCTGATTTTGCTCAGCTTGTGTAACCTGCACACTCAAAACACGTTGAGCAACTAAACATTCATACCTGTCAGCATCTTCAGGAGCCATGTATTGCGTCTCATGATCAGAATCGTCTCCACCGTGTTCTTCACGTGTAATAAGAGCCAAAGTCTCCTCATCATAGTCACTAGAGGACTCATACCCACCATCCTCAGTAACAATCATCACACGCTTAGATGGGCATTCTCTCGCATAATGACCTCCACCCTTGCAACGTCGACAAATAATATCATGTGTTTGCCCTGTTGATGCCATGGATGAAGAAGAGCTCTTTGCAGGCCCAGAAGGTGTGCTCTTGGCAGATAGTGGTGATTGTGCCTGCTTTATTGTATCACGGTTGGAGGTGGCAGTCGACGGAGGTGCCGGTGTAGCAGAACATGTGGAAGTAGATGATGCACGTGGTGTCCATGATGAAGGTCAACCTGCAGAAAAGTTAGTCCGCGCCAATGCCTGTCGATCCTGCACTTCACGTTCAACTTTACAAGCAAGATGGAATAAATGAGTGATATTAGTATACTCCTTATACTCTAGAATCGTCTGAATCTCTCTATTTAATCCACCCATAAAACGTGCAAGCATAGCTTCATTCTCCTCAACAATACCACATCTAATCATGCCAGTTTGTAATTCCTGATAATATTCTTCTACATAATTTTTTCCCTGTCTTAAGCGCTGCAATTTTTGAAGTAATTCACGTTGATAATATGGTGGAACCCAACGAGTACACATAGCAGTTTTCAAAGTAGCCCAAGTAGCCAGAATAGGATATAATCTACAATGCTCAGACCACCAAACACATGCAAAACTAGTGAATGCACAAACAACAGCAGGAACACGTCTCTCCTCGGGATATTGTAAACATGTAAATCGCTGTTCAGTTTCTAACTCCCAAGTAAGATATATATCAGGAACATATCTACCCTCAAATGGTGGAATATTCAATTTTAGTTTAGGGAGATGGTCATGATCTCGTACCTGAGGGTGAGCCCTACCATTGCCATTATTTGCATGTGGACGACCTGGTGGTTGCTGTGCTGGTGGTGGCACGTAGTTCTGATTTTGATCAACCTCATCCTCATAATCTCCCACATAATCATCCTCCTCCACATCAGCAGTAGGAGCCACAGAAGTATCAACATCAGCACCAGCAGTTTGGCCCGACTGAAGAGGGACACGGCTCGCTCGGCGGAGGGCTGTTTCCCGATGTGGAGGTAGTCAATGTTGTTGCTGTTGTTGCAGAGGTGCGGCAGGAGCAGCCGATGGTGGTGGTGGAAAACGCGAAAGCAATTCAGCAAACTTGTTATCGAGCTTTGTTTCAAACGTCTTCTCCATGCCATCTATCTTCTCCATGGCCTCTTCAAATCTGTTTATCACATCTTGCACCTGTCCACTCATCATTTGCTGAAACGTATCATGAAGCTCCTTGTTCGTCAAGTTCTCCCAGTCAGTCTCGTCGGCTTGTGAATCTGGCATGGTTAGCAGCAATAGAAACACACAAGAAGATGATCCTACAGACTACTAACAAGTGGTGGTGGTGGCGGGTGTCACAAATCCGTCAAGCAAATCTCAAATTCTTACCAGTTCTTACCCAGCAGCAGGCGGTGATCGGCAACCGTTGTAGTCAAAACTCTCAAAAGCTTGGATAGAGCGATTGCCAGGGAGAGTCAAACGCACGACGTAGATGTATGTGGAGCTGGGAAGGCTTATAGTATGGTATCAAAAAGGGTCAGCAATAATCAATTCAGAGATGCAAAGTTGAACAAATGCTCAACGACGGTACTATGCTGGTCCTAGGCTAGACCGTGCTAGAGACGCGAGCCTAGAACACTAACAAAATCACGGCGCTGCACGTAAATAAGGGAAAAGCACACTCTGGAACTCTTTTTTTTCGCTCTTTTTTTGCGCTCCTTTTTTTTGCGCTCCTTTTTTTTTGCGAAAAATCACTATAATGGCGAGTGTCTCAAAACTCTTCCCTCGTCAAACTGATAGGATGGGCACGGAATTTTTTTTTCACTTTTTTTTTCGGAAATCAGGGCAGCGACGACGAAGAAGTGCGACAAAAAATCACTATGATGGCACGTGGCTCAAAAGACTCAGAAAAGCCTAAAAATAGGATAGTAAAAAAAATTTGCCCGTGAAAATTTTGGCCTAAAAACTGCCCGGGGGTCTCTAGACTCTTTTTTTATTTTTTTTCCGAGACCTACGCAGGCAAGGAAACACGAATCAAAATTTAGATTGATCTCAAGAACAAACCTAATATGAGAAGAACTCGGATTGGTGGTGGATATATGGTTGTGGTATATGGCAGCGGTGGTGGTATATGGTAGCGGTGGTGGTATATGGATACAGATTGGTGGTGGTATATGGATACGGATTGGTGGTGGTATATGGATATGGATTCAGAGCGGTGGCGGATAAGCAAAAGTGGTAGATGGGCGATGATGATGGTGCGGCGGCGGCATGACAACTTATGACCAGAACTCGAAACTCTAAAAGACTAGACTCTAAGACCAGCAACTTGACACGACGATGCAACCGCAAATTCAACAAAGCAAAAACCCTAAAAAGATTATGCAAAGGCTTAGATTGGTTCGGATATGATGAACTAACCCTAATTTTTTTTCTGGCTTTTCCGTGGACTATAGGTATGAAGAACAGACTCAATCTAATCTACGAAAAACTGTAAAATCTCACCGAGCAACCTGGAAATCTGATACCACTTGATAGAGGCTAAGGTGTTCCGATGTTTCGATGAGATGGTGGCTATCATTTTCTGTGGGAGTCGACCTTGACGATCCGACTATGAACGTGCGAGACGTCGCGCCTTAGCAATCGCTAAACCAACTTCCGAGGGTTATTGACCACGCCGGAGCACGATCAACCTGACCACGAGGGTCTGTTTCCTGCGAGCAAACGAAGAACAAGCAAGAAACTGAGATTGCAATTGGTATATTGCGAATATAAGATGAAAGCTTTATTGATCAAGGTGGGGTTCTGTGACGTCTTGGTCTGGTCGTTGGACACAAACGAAGTACGCGAAGTTGCAGCTATGGCGAACTTTTAATCTAAACAAAACCCAAAGTCTAAACGACGCCCTAAGGGCTGTATATATGGAGGAAGAGGGGGGGGGGAATTTCGTGGCCCTTGAGGGTGGGGTCCGAAACCAACCCTAACTCTTTTTTCCCCACACATACGGACTCTAAAAATAGCCTATCCTTAAGTATTTCGAAATTACATGGGCCTGGCCCATTAATAAGGTGACGCAGCACCTAGAATAGCCTATGGACGAATATTATGAAGTGGCATCTTGTATATTTCGTCCAAGGCTTCATGCACTCCTTATGGCGGCTTCAAAGTCCTGAAATCATCACTTGTAACTCCGTTCTTGATCCCCTTGCGCATGCCATCAACTCCATGCGTGTTCTTGCTCCAATGTTCATCCTTCTCCAAGCTAGGCCCTTCATTTGTAAGCAAAACAAATGTATCCAATTTAGGCAGCATCATAATCTCATGAACATTAGAATCATTACCAAGAAACGAAAGTACCTGGTAATTTAATTGGCGTGCACGAGCTCTAGTAATTGGTCCAGTATATGTAACAGTAGGGGCTGTGGGTGTAACAATGGTATTTATGTCCTCATCATCCTCCCCTTCTTGAAATGAAGTCGTCCTCGACGGAAGCGCATCTTCCTCACCCAAATAAGGCTTCAAATCTGCAATGTTAAAAGTGGGACTAACCCCCAAATCTACAGGTAGCTCAAGTTTATATGCATTATCATTTATTTTCTCTAACACCTTAAAAGGACCATCAACACGTGGCATTAGCTTTGATTTGCGCAGATTAGGAAATCTATCTTTACGCAAATGTAACCAAACAAGATCTCCAGGCGCAAACACAACATGTTTTCTACCCTTATCTCCAGCAAGTTTATATTTAGCATTCATACGCTCAATGTTTTCCTTAGTTAACTCATGCATTTTTAAAATCAATTCAGAACGTTCTTTAGCATCAAAATTAACCTTCTCTGAAGATGGAAGAGGCAACAAATCAATAGGTGCACGAGGTAGGAAACCATACACAATTTCAAAAGGGCACATCTTAGTAGTAGAATGCAATGAACGATTATAAGCAAATTCAATATGAGGCAAGCATTCTTCCCACATTTTCTTGTTATTCTTCAAAACAGCCCTAAGCATAGTAGACAATGTTCTATTGACTACTTCAGTTTGTCCATCAGTTTGGGGGTGACAAGTAGTACTAAAAAGCAGCTTAGTCCCCAACTTAGCCCATAAACATCTCCAAAAGTGGCTAAGAAATTTAGTATCACGATCTAAAACAATAGTATTTGGCACACCATGTAAGCGAATAATTTCACGAAAGAACAAATCAGCAACATTAACAGCATCATCGCTTTTATGACATGGTATAAAGTGTGCCATTTTTGAGAACCTATCCACGACAACAAATATGCTATCCCTCCCCTTCTTTGTTCGAGGTAAACCTAAAACAAAGTCCATAGATATATCCTCCCAAGGAACACTAGGTACAGGCAAAGGCATATATAAACCATGAGGATTGAGTCGTGACTTAGCTCTTTGACATGTAGTGCAGCGAGCAACAAAACGCTCAACATCCCATCTCATCTTTGGCCAAAAGAAATGTGTAGCAAGTATATCCTCCGTATTCTTGATGCCAAAGTGTCCCATTAATCCTCTCCATGCGCCTCCTGCAACAACAAAAGACAAACGGAGCTAGCTGGAATGCATAGCTTGTTAGCACGAAACACAAATCCATCGTTAAGAATGAACTTGTTCCAAGTTCTCCCTTCCTTACAATTCTGCAATACATCTTTAAATTCAGCATCATGAACATATTGATCTTTGATGGTCTCCAAACCAAATATTTTAAAGTCAAGTTGTGAAAGCATAGTATAACGACGAGACAAGGCATCAGCAATAACATTTTCTTTACCCTTCTTGTGTTTAATGACATAAGGGAAAGTCTCAATGAATTCAACCCATTTAGCATGTCTACGGTTCAGTTTTGCTTGACTTTTAATGTGTTTCAAAGATTCATGATCAGAATGTATAACAAATTCCTTGGGCCATAAATAATGTTGCCATGTTTCTAAGGTCCGAACAAGAGCATATAATTCTTTATCATAAGTAGAATAGTTCAGACTAGGCCCACTCAATTTTTCAGAAAAGTATGCAACAGGTTTTCCATCTTGTAATAATACACCTCCTAATCCAATTCCACTAGCATCACATTCAAGCTCAAAAGTCTTATTGAAATTAGGAAGTTGGAGTAAAGGAGCATGTGTCAACTTATCTTTCAATACCGTGAAGGCTTCTTCCTGTGTGGTACCCCAAACAAAAGGCACATCCTTCTTTGTAAGCTCGTTGAGAGGTGTAGCAATGGTGCTGAAATCTCTCACAAAACGCCTATAGAAACCAGCGAGGCCAAGGAAACTCCTCACTTGTGTGACCGTTTTGGGCTGCCGCCAACTCTCAATAGCTTCAATCTTGGCTTTATCAACTTCAATTCCCTGTGGAGTAACAACATAGCCAAGAAAAGATACTCGGTCGGTGCAAAAGGTGCACTTTCCAAGGTTTCCAAACAAACGTGCATCATGTAGAGCAATAAAAACAGCACGTAAATGTTCCAAATGTTCCTCCAAAGATTAGCTATAAATCAATATGTCATCAAAGTAAACTACCACAAATCGTCCAATGAAAGCACGTAAAACTTCGTTCATTAACCTCATGAAAGTACTAGGTGCATTAGTTAACCCAAAAGGCATGACTAACCACTCATATAATCCAAACTTAGTTTTAAATGCTGTTTTCCATTCATCACCCAATTTCATACGAATTTGATGGTATCCACTACGCAAATCAACTTTGGAGAATATTGTAGAGCCACTCAATTCATCAAGCATATCATCTAGCCTAGGAATAGGATGACGATAACGAATAGTAATATTATTACTGCCTCTACAATCAACGCACATATGCTACATACCATCCTTCTTCGGCACTAAAATGATAGGAACAACACAAGGACTAAGGGATTCGCGTATATAACCTTTGTCGAGCAGTTCTTGTACTTGACGCATAATTTCCTTCGTCTCCTCTGGATTGGTACGGTATGGTGCATGGTTGGGTAGCGAAGCACCGGGAATTAAGTCAATTTGATGCTCAATCCCTCGAATAGGTGGTAATCCCGGTGGCACGTCTTGTGGAAAGACGTCAGTGAACTCCTGCAAAATGTTAGTGACAGTAGGGGGCAAAGAGGAAGGCACGTCCTCGAATGAAAATAATGCCTCTTTGCACACAAAAGCATAGCAAACAGATTTGCTAAAATCTAGCTCATCAATATCAGATTTGGTGGCAAGTAAACATGCACTTTTCAATTTAATTTCAGAAACAACAGTAGATGGTTTATTATTAGGCTTCATTTGGTGCTCAAATTCTTTTGCCACAATCTGATTTTCACTCTTATTTGTCTCCTGTTTTGCTTTATTAGCTCTATTAATATCATCTTTCAAAATGGAATCAGGAGTCATAGGAAGCAAAGTAATATTTTTATCGTTATGAACAAGAGTATACTGATTGTTTCTACCATGGTGTACAGAATTTTTATCAAATTGCCATGGTCTACCAAGTAATAAGGAACATGCTTGCATAGGTACCACATCACAATCAACATAGTCAGCATATGTAGAGATACTAAAATGCACACGAACAGTACGTGTTACCTTAACCTTGCCGCTGTTGTTGAACCATTGGATGTAGTAAGGATGTGGATGTGGTCTTGTGGTGAGAGATAGCTTCTCCACCATCTCCATGCTAGCCAAGTTATTGCAGCTCCCTCCATCTATGATCACGCGAACAGAACGTTCCTTCACAACTCCCTTTGTATGGAACAAATTATGCCTCTGATTTTGCTCAGCTTGTGTAACCTGCACACTCAAAACACGTTGAGCAACTAAACATTCATACCTGTCAGCATCTTCAGGAGCCATGTATTGCGTCTCATGATCAGAATCGTCTCCACCGTGTTCTTCACGTGTAATAAGAGCCAAAGTCTCCTCATCATAGTCACTAGAGGACTCATACCCACCATCCTCAGTAACAATCATCACACGCTTAGATGGGCATTCTCTCGCATAATGACCTCCACCCTTGCAACGTCGACAAATAATATCATGTGTTTGCCCTGTTGATGCCATGGATGAAGAAGAGCTCTTTGCAGGCCCAGAAGGTGTGCTCTTGGCAGATAGTGGTGATTGTGCCTGCTTTATTGTATCACGGTTGGAGGTGGCAGTCGACGGAGGTGCCGGTGTAGCAGAACGTGTGGAAGTAGATGATGCACGTGGTGTCCATGATGAAGGTCGACCTGCAGAAAAGTTAGTCCGCGCCAATGCCTGTCGATCCTGCACTTCACGTTCAGCTTTACAAGCAAGATGGAATAAATGAGTGATATTAGTATACTCCTTATACTCTAGAATCGTCTGAATCTCTCTATTTAATCCACCCATAAAACGTGCAAGCATAGCTTCATTCTCCTCAACAATACCACATCTAATCATGCCAGTTTGTAATTCCTGATAATATTCTTCTACATAATTTTTTCCCTGTCTTAAGCGCTGCAATTTTTGAAGTAATTCACGTTGATAATATGGTGGAACCCAACGAGTACACATAGCAGTTTTCAAAGTAGCCCAAGTAGCCAGAATAGGATATAATCTACAATGCTCAGACCACCAAACACATGCAAAACTAGTGAATGCACAAACAACAGCAGGAACACGTCTCTCCTCGGGATATTGTAAACATGTAAATCGCTGTTCAGTTTCTAACTCCCAAGTAAGATATATATCAGGAACATATCTACCCTCAAATGGTGGAATATTCAATTTTAGTTTAGGGAGATGGTCATGATCTCGTACCTGAGGGTGAGCCCTACCATTGCCATTATTTGCATGTGGACGACCTGGTGGTTGCTGTGCTGGTGGTGGCACGTAGTTCTGATTTTGATCAACCTCATCCTCATAATCTCCCACATAATCATCCTCCTCCACATCAGCAGTAGGAGCCACAGAAGTATCAACAGCAGCACCAGCAGTTTGGCCCGACTGAAGAGGGACATGGCTCGCTCGGCGGAGGGCTGTTTCCCGATGTGGAGGTAGTCAATGTTGTTGCTGTTGTTGCAGAGGTGCGGCAGGAGCAGCCGATGGTGGTGGTGGAAAACGCGAAAGCAATTCAGCAAACTTGTTATCGAGCTTTGTTTCAAACGTCTTCTCCATGCCATCTATCTTCTCCATGGCCTCTTCAAATCTGTTTATCACATCTTGCACCTGTCCACTCATCATTTGCTGAAACGTATCATGAAGCTCCTTGTTCGTCAAGTTCTCCCAGTCAGTCTCGTCGGCTTGTGAACCTGGCATGGTTAGCAGCAATAGAAACACACAAGAAGATGATCCTACAGACTACTAACAAGTGGTGGTGGTGGCGGGTGTCACAAATCCGTCAAGCAAATCTCAAATTCTTACCAGTTCTTACCCAGCAGCAGGCGGTGATCGGCAACCGTTGTAGTCAAAACTCTCAAAAGCTTGGATAGAGCGATTGCCAGGGAGAGTCAAACGCACGACGTAGATGTATGTGGAGCTGGGAAGGCTTATAGTATGGTATCAAAAAGGGTCAGCAATAATCATTTCAGAGATGCAAAGTTGAACAAATGCTCAACGACGGTACTATGCTGGTCCTAGGCTAGACCGTGCTAGAGACACGAGCCTAGAACACTAACAAAATCACGGCGCTGCACGTAAATAAGGGAAAAGCACACTCTGGAACTCTTTTTTTTCGCTCTTTTTTTGCGCTCCTTTTTTTGCGCTCCTTTGTTTTGCGAAAAATCACTATAATGGCGAGTGTCTCAAAACTCTTCCCTCGTCAAACTGATAGGATGGGCACGGAATTTTTTTTCACTTTTTTTTCGGAAATCAGGGCAGCGACGACGAAGAAGTGCGACAAAAAATCACTATGATGGCACGTGGCTCAAAAGACTCAGAAAAGCCTAAAAATAGGATAGTAAAAAAAATTTGCCCGTGAAAATTTTGGCCTAAAAACTGCCCGGGGGTCTCTAGACTCTTTTTTTATTTTTTTTTCCGAGACCTACGCAGGCAAGGAAACACGAATCAGAATTTAGATTGATCTCAAGAACAAACCTAATATGAGAAGAACTCGGATTGGTGGTGGATATATGGTTGTGGTATATGGCAGCGGTGGTGGTATATGGTAGCGGTGGTGGTATATGGATACAGATTGGTGGTGGTATATGGATACGGATTGGTGGTGGTATATGGATATGGATTCAGAGCGGTGGCGGATAAGCAAAAGTGGTAGATGGGCGATGATGATGGTGCGGCGGCGGCATGACAACTTATGACCAGAACTCGAAACTCTAAAAGACTAGACTCTAAGACCAGCAACTTGACACGACGATGCAACCGCAAATTCAACAAAGCAAAAACCCTAAAAAGATTATGCAAAGGCTTAGATTGGTTCGGATATGATGAACTAACCCTAATTTTTTTTCTGGCTTTTCCGTGGACTATAGGTATGAAGAACAGACTCAATCTAATCTACGAAAAACTGTAAAATCTCACCGAGCAACCTGGAAATCTGATACCACTTGATAGAGGCTAAGGTGTTCCGATGTTTTGATGAGATGGTGGCTATCATTTTCTGTGGGAGTCGACCTTGACGATCCGACTATGAACGTGCGAGACGTCGCGCCTTAGCAATCGCTAAACCAACTTCCGAGGGTTATTGACCACGCCGGAGCACGATCAACCTGACCACGAGGGTCTGTTTCCTGCGAGCAAACGAAGAACAAGCAAGAAACTGAGATTGCAATTGGGATATTGCGAATATAAGATGAAAGCTTTATTGATCAAGGTGGGGTTCTGTGACGTCTTGGTCTGGTCGTTGGACACAAACGAAGTACGCGAAGTTGCAGCTATGGCGAACTTTTAATCTAAACAAAACCCAAAGTCTAAACGACGCCCTAAGGGCTGTATATATGGAGGAAGAGGGGGGGAATTTCGTGGCCCTTGAGGGTGGGGTCCGAAACCAACCCTAACTCTTTTTTCCCCACACATACGGACTCTAAAAATAGCCTATCCTTAAGTATTTCGAAATTACATGGGCCTGGCCCATTAATAAGGTGACGCAGCACCTAGAATAGCCTATGGACGAATATTATGAAGTGGCATCTTGTATATTTCGTCCAAGGCTTCATGCACTCCTTATGGCGGCTTCAAAGTCCTAAAATCATCACTTGTAACTCCGTTCTTGATCCCCTTGCGCATGCCATCAACTCCATGCGTGTTCTTGCTCCAATGTTCATCCTTCTCCAAGCTAGGCCCTTCATTTGTAAGCAAAACAAATGTATCCAATTTAGGCAGCATCATAATCTCATGAACATTAGAATCATTACCAAGAAACAAAAGTACCTGGTAATTTAATTGGCGTGCGCGAGCTCTAGTAATTGGTCCAGTATATGTAACAGTAGGGGCTGTGGGTGTAACAATGGTATTGATGTCCTCATCATTTCTTGCACTTGTGGCATGTTCTCTTCTTGTAGTCATCAGCAGAAGCTTCATCATTCCTTGAGCTTGATCGTGAAGACTTTCTAAAGCCTTTCTTCTTGGTGAATTTTTGGAACTTCTTCACAAGCATAGCAAGCTCCTTTCCAATGTCTTCAGGATCATCAGAACTGCTGTCAGATTCTTCTTCAGATGAGGAGACAGCTTTTGCCTTCAAGGCACGAGTTCGCCCATAGTTGGGACCGTAGATGTCCCTTTTCTCAGAAAGCTGAGACTCGTGTGTGTTGAGCCTCTCAAGTATGTCAGACGGATTGAGTGTCTTGAAGTCAGGACGTTCTTGAATCATCAGGGCTAGGGTGTCAAACGAGCTGTCAAGTGATCTCAGGAGTGTCTTGACGACTTCATGCTTGGTGATCTCAGTGGCGCCAAGAGCTTGAAGCTCATTTGTGATGTCAGTGAGTCAATCAAATGTGAGCTGGACATTCTCATTGTCATTTCTCTTGAAGCGGTTGAAGAGGTTGCGAAGGACACTGATTCTCTAATCTCTCTGGGTTGAGACACCTTCATTGACCTTGGAGAGCCAGTCCCAGACTAGCTTAGATGCTTCCAAAGCACTCATGCGACCATACTGTCCTTTGGTTAGATGACCATAGATGATGTTCTTGGCAGTGGAGTCCAGTTGAACGAACTTCTTGACATCAGCAACGGTGACACCTTCACCAGCCTTAGGAACGCCATTCTTGACGACATACCATAGGTCGACGTCAATGGCTTCAAGATGCATGCGCATCTTATTCTTCCAGTAGGGATATTCAATTCCATCGAAGACGGGGCATGCAGCGGAGACTTTAATTATCCCCGCAGTCGACATAGCTAAAACTCCAGGTGGTTAAACTGAATCACACAGAACAAGGGAGTACCTTGCTCTGATACCAATTGAAAGTGCTAGTGATCGACTAGAGGGGGGGATGAATAGGCGATTTTTATGAAAGTCTTCAAAACATGGAAGTTTCGAAGACAAACGATAGAAATAAACCTATTACCATGCAGCGGAAGGTAGACTACACTAGGCAAACCATAGTCAAGTATTCAATGAAGTGAAAGCATAATGACCAATAGCAGCTAGGCAGTAAGGATCAGGTAGGAAGATATTGTGAAGCCAATCAGAACAAGCATTCACTCAGTGAAGACAAAAGATAATGCACTCATACAATGACTTCACAGGACCAACAGTAAGTAAAGGGAAGGGAAGGATGAAACCAGTGACTTGTTGAAGACAATGATTTGTTGGACCAGTTCCAGTTGCTGTGACAACTGTAAGTCTGGTTAGGGAGGCTGAGATTCAACTCAGAAGACCTCGTCTTCACCTTATTTCCCTTGAGCTAAGGACACACAGTCCTCGCCCAATCACTCTGGTAAGTCTTCAAGGTAGACTTCCAAACCTTCACAGACTTCGTTCACTGGTGATCCACAATGACTCTTGGATGCTCAGAACGCGACGCCTAACCGGCTGGAGGATTCACAGTCCTCAAGTGTAATAAGTCTTCAGATCACACAGACAGGAAGACTTAAGTGATGCCTAACACTCTTTGGCTCTGGGTGTTTAGGGCTTTATCCTCGCAAGGAATTCTCTCTGAAAGGCTTCGAGGTGTGTTGCTCTCAAACGATAAAAGCCGTACTCTAACTCTGAGCAGCCAACCATTTATGGTTGTAGGGGGTGGGCTATTTATAGCCACTAGGCATCCCGACCTGATTTGTCCGAAATGACCCTTGGTCACTAAGGAATTGACACGTGTTCCAACGGTCAGATTTCAAACACACACGGCAACTTTACTTGGGCTACAAGCAAAGCTGACTTATCCAACTCAGGACAAGATTTGCTCTCATAGTCTTCACTCGAAGACATAGGATTTTGGTTAAGCATCACTTCAGTCATTCTGACTGGTTCACTTGGACCCCACTTAACAGTACGGTGGTTCCTATGACTCAACAAAGAAGAAAAAGAACGACGAAACAACTAAGTCTTCGCACTCTATAGTCTTCATGCAATGTCTTCTCTTGTCATAGTCTTCAATGTGAATGTCTTCACATACCACCTTTGACTTCAATGTCTTCATTCATTTTTAGGGGTCATCTCTGGTAGGAAAACCGAATCAATGAGGGAATTCTACCTGTGTTATCCTGCAATTCTCACAAACACATTAGTCCCTCAACCAGGTTTGTCATCAATACTCCAAAACCAACTAGGGGTGGCACTAGATGCACTTACACATACAGATCAGATAACTTGGAGCGAACAATTGATAAGCAAGATATCATGCATATTGCTGTCACATAATGAACCAGGTATGTATGCAAGTACAGTGATACAGGACAACATGTACTAACAAGAGCAAAGCAGCAGGCAGCATATTTGCGATATCCCGTCGTTCTTGTCAAACCGGAATTCTTCTTCGAGCAGATTTCCTGCAAAAAAGATCCGTAAGGCACGTGCGGAAAAGTAGAAGTTCAAATTGTCATGTGATTTCATAGACAGTACCTCATCCTGGGAACGAGACCAGTGCATAATAAGGTTTTTCCATTCAATGTCTTCTAAATTTAGCACAGGAGACTTCACCGGAAATTCATTTATAGACTTGCCATCAAAGTGTGATTTCCTCAGGTAACACCGATACTGCTGCAATGCTTCCTTGAAAAGCACAAGCAAGCTTTGCTCGTCATGACTATCCAGATTGACCCTCTCCTAGTTACAACAATGTAATGTAAATCATTGATGTGTTCAATCAGCAGAAAACAGGAAAATAATAGCCATGAATAATAGCACTTACACGTAAGTTGGACAGGAAGATGTGAAAATGGTGTTTGTCTTCACAATAATCTTCCCCTGATGGGAATATATGCACGTAGTCCCTAACAACATTGAAAGCATTGTCTTTTAAAATGGGAATAAATGGAATGGGGTTCCAATCTGCAGGAATTGGCCGTCTCTGCAGTTGGGATAGGTCTTCGGCCGGTGGACTTGCTGTACTTTTTGCTGGAGTGGGATTTTTCTGTGGTACAACTGGTGCTATGGCAAATGAAATCGGTATACCTTTTGCTGGAGTGCAGGTCCTGTGTGGTGGGGCTAGTGGTGTGGCCAGTGAAGTATGGGTACAGTCTGCTGGAGTCGGTCCTACGTTTTGTGTCACTGGTTGTACAACCAATATAAGTGGGGTGCTGTCTGATTTCTCCGGCACCACCACGTTTTTCAAGGACTTTGCTGGTGCTCCTTCAGGTTCGGCAATCACCCTCTTCCTTTTTGATGTCTGATGCACAAGAACAACATTTGAGTGGAAAAACATGGTATGATGACAAATGGAATATGTATTGATAATGGATGGGCATGGAATCTCGACATATATGATGAGTAAACTAAGCAGATGGCGGTGCAACAAAGTAGAAGAAATGCAAGACAACATATGCAAGATACCCGCAATCAATAAAACATTGCCAAATTAGAACAGGCACCTTGATGGGTGAACAGGACATGCCATCTGCCTTTGACTCCTCGAGGTTAGAATAGTCATTAGGATGATATTCTGAACAAGAATCAACAGGTGGGGAGCGTATGAGTTTCATTGCATCCAGAATGGCACTCAATGCCTTGGTGCCAATTTTGTATGTCATTGCAGTGTTTAGCTTCAAGAGTGGACTGCTGCTAGTGCGACACAAAGCAGCTACACAGATCATAGTGTAGATATAACGGGAAAACCATAAGCATCAGAGTAAAATCAGCAAAGTGGAACTTGCTGGAATATATGTGCTAGTATTGACGGTACGGCTAGAAAGGCTTCGGATACCAGCTCTCTTCAAGTGAAGGTGCGGTACTGTTAATATCAATGTAACTCTCAAAGGAGACACAGCTCCCCGCATTTCCTTGCTATTCTTATAGGATTCAAGTGGGCAGGCCACTACAAATCCTATTCCTATGTTTACAAGATCCTACGAATCAAAGAGGCTCAAAGTGTCCATCACAACCGACCGTATAGACCTCTACACCGCAAATGTCCCTGCTCATCTTTAGTACAAGGAACATACTGTACTACTATAATACTCCCTCCGTTCCAAAATATAACTCTTGGTAGAGATTTCCACTATGGATCACATACAGATGTATCCAGGTACATTTTAGAGTGTAGATTCACTCATTTTGCTCCATATGTAGTCCATGGTGGAATCTATACAAAGACTTGTATTTAGGAACTGAGAGAGTACATATTAAAGAAGAACGGAAGAGGAACATGGTAAAGAAGAGCAAGAAGATTTTGGATAATAAAATGTTGGTTGCACAGTGCCCACACATGATGAACCAGAGCGCATTAAGAATGCAACTCCTAGCTGTCTCTCGACCATTTCAGGCGGTTGGATGAAGATCCTACGTCTCCTAACCCTTCTTCTTCCTCGTCTCTGATTCTTCCCATACAGAACACCGCACGGGCTGCCGCTCAGACCACCGGCCCCCACCGCCTGTGTTCCTCCGCCACCCCCACCCCCACCCCCACCCCAACCCCCACCCGCGTCGAGTTTTCTTCGTTCGGCGAGGCCCCACAACCACTCGAGCCCCTTCGATCGCACCGGCGAACTCCGACGAGCTCTGAAAAATCGACTGACCCAATTTTGAAATTTAGTCTATTGTGATTTAACTAGTGTGGAATATAAAAGGGGAAAACCATAAGCATTGCGAGTATGGTGTTGAGCGTGCCATGGCGGATCTGAAGGTGCAAACCGAACAAAGGCAACTTCGCAACCAAAACAAGAAATCAGAGTAAAGCAGTGGTGATCTATTTTCTTGCTGCGATAAATAAGTTGAGCAGATACGAAAGAGTACCGCCTCTGGTGCGGCGCCGTGTAGGCATCTGCTGAGAATTTGATGGTGCTGCGGTAGCGATGGCTGTCGGCAGTGTGGAAGCAGATCTAGGAGGGTAGACGGTGGCGGCGGGGCGCATTGGACGCGACGATCGTAGGAGCGGCACCGACAAGGTGGACGACGGCGGGGATGAAGCGAGAGGACGGGATGCAAGGATCCCGGTCCGAAGCCGTGGATGAGAGAGGTCGATCTCTTGTAATGGACGACGGCGTCGGGGTATCAGCTCCGGCATGGTGAAGGAGGACAGCGGTGGATGGGGTGGCGGACGGCGGCGGACGGAGGAGGGTGGGGTGGAGAGGGTGTTTTGGCACCCACGGAAAAGGGAGGTAGAGAGGAAGGGGGGAACCATGTATTCAGGGCGCGCTTGTCTCAAATGTGAGGAAATTTACAAACTTAGCCCCCGTTTTAAATTTCTACTACATCACAGCAACACTAGTTGGTCGAGGATAGGACGGTAATCTCGCATACACCGAATATTTGCCGGCGAGAGTTTGTTTTTGGCGCCCACCGTGTATGAATATGAATCGGGGAGGGAGTCGATTTTGGCCGAGGACACACTGTGTTTTGGCGCCCACCGTGTATGAATCCGGGTGAGAGGCGGTTACGTCATGTTTGGGTGAAATTACAAACCTACCCCTATCGAAACCTATAGAAATCCAGCATATAGGCTTTGCGTGGCAGGGATAGGTAGCAGTGATTTCCATCTCGCAGATTTTGGTTCCGGGCGGTTACTGCGACTTTCCCCACTTCGTTCAAATTTTGCAGAGTGCACGTTTACCGTGCCAACTCAATTCGAATCCCGTTTGTATTCTATTTTTTTCAGGCGGGATCCATTTTCAATTGGAATTACATTCTATATACATCATTTTTTATATATACTTTCAAAAGCACAACACCATTTATACATAAATATGGTTTACAAATGGCATGATCTCAGATTCATAAGGTTGTGTCCATCAATTTGGATTTTCAAATATTTGAAACCACTTTATGTTGAAATCCAATGTATGCATTCCTCGCTAACTGTCTCCAATTAATGTGTGTTTCATGCGGGTTTTTTACTTCTCAAACATTTATAATGTGTTTCACACACGCAACATATAGTGTAATCCCGTTTAGACATTAATTGCATATAAACCATACATTGTTTGTAATTGAAGAATCTATGGATCACCAATATTGATAAACTATATAACATTACATGTGTGCCCAAATTGAAATGAATATGCATGTTTGATACACCAATTTGCATTATGATATTATCAATGTCGTGATCTCCAGTTTAAATATTTGAATCCCCTTTAATCCAGATATTCGTCTCATATAGCTATCACTCATGCTTATATAGGACCATCTCTCTGGACCTATACGCATTCATCGTCTCTCAGGCATCTCTCGTGCTACGTGTATGTCGACAATGATCTTTTATCTTCGTAACACACTGACGGTACTCTCTCCCTCGACCTTCATCACTCTATCTCTCTCTAAGTATATCTCTCTCCCTGCTATGTGTCTCTAACTATGATTCTCCATGTGGAATCTCTTTCTCTCACACAAACACAAAATTTTGTCTCCCGGGTTCTCATTTCTCTCTACTATTCCCATGTGTGCCACTCGTACACCCCTCATACAGAGATGTCTTTCGCTCCTTAGATATGAGAACCTATGACTCTTCCTCATCAATATCTCTTTCTCACACACAAACACAAACTCTGTCTCCCAGGGTCTCATATTTCTCCATTGTTCTCTTGTATGTCGCTGACACACACCCTCTCTCCCTAGAAATATCTTGCATTCCCTCGTATGTCTCTCTAGCTATCACTCTCGTTGTGAAATATCTTTCTCTCTCACAGACACAAAACTCCATCTCTCTGGATCTCATTTCTCTCTGATATCTGTTTGTATGTGACTCACACGCACCCTCTGTCTATCTCTCTCATGCCCACACACATAACCCAACCTTCTGATCCACTCGACTCCTATCTCTAACGCACACTAGCTAGCATCTTTATCTTTCTATTTATCTGTTTCTCCATCAACCTTCTTTCTCGCCCTCACTCTTGATTCCTATCACACACACTACATATGTTTCTCTCTACATGCAGTCAAGTGCCCTCTCACACACATATATAACTTCACCCTTTGAACCACCCGACGGTCATCTACAACACCCAAACTAGCGGATGTCCCTCTAGCTAGCATCTCCATCTCTGTATCTATCTGTAGTTTCTCCCTCAACATTTCTTTCTCGCATGGAGTCTTGCTTCCTATCACCCACACTATATATGTCTCTCCATACATATGCATTTATAGGTTGGTCTCTTTTGCACAATCGTTGTGCCTCACTCCCTCTGCTCGCCATAGATGCATGCTCCAGCCCACGCCACTATCTCTTAAAGAGAAAAACACATGCTCAATTGTCGGGACTTCTTCCATGCATTCTCACATGCATGTATATTGTCATACTGATCCGTCTCTCCCATGTCATTGATCTTGTGACTTATGTCTTCTTTCTTTTATCTCGATCATGCGCACGCACACACACACACATCCCACGTATACATGTATACCTCTCACACATGCACGTTCAAGGTCTCTATGTCTCCATGCGTAGTTAATTACCCTCAATCCTAATGCCACATCGAATCATTCTCCTCTTTTGTGCACATAACTTCCGCCTGGATGGGTAAAACACACACTCACACTTAACAATCTCCTTCTAGCTACCCCTGCCTCTCACGCTTCCCCTATATCCCCGAAACCAATAAGACCATCCCTTAGTTTAATTCCCGCCTACATGCACCATCAATATATAGTAGTCTTCCTCGGTGTCTCTCTAACAAACACGTTCTCTCGAAGTCGACTCCTCTCACGCGCACACACCTTCTCTCCCCTCTCTACAGGCATTTTCTCTCTTGCACCCCATCATTGGTGGCCTCTGCCATACACATCACCTCTCTATGATGAAAGCCATGCACACTTAAATTACATCCGCCACAGAGGACCCCGCGACACACACACACACGCACGCACCCCCCAACACACACACACACACACTAAGACTCCATCTCTATCTCTCTCTCTCACACACACACACACATGCAAGCACGCCCACCCGCCCCCCACACACACTAAGACTCCATCTCTCTCCCTCTCTCTCTCACACACACACACAAACTAAGACTCCATCTCTCTCCTCTCTCTCTCTCACACACACACTAAGACTGCATCTCACACACACATGCTCTAGGCGGAGCATTTGTTCCTACCACCCTTCATCCAACCTTACCCGTATGATAAACAATCACCTTTATTTACTTGTATAACATGGACAAATTCCACTTTACTTTAGTAGTCAGCAAACTTATCATCTGTACCCTTATAAAAAAATGAGTTGGTGGTGATGGTGTGCCTGCCATCTTGTAATACAGACCGTATGATCTATATCTGAGGATAGAAAGCAAACTATGATAATTTTACAAAAGATACCGGCACCTCTCTCCACATCATTATCTCTCGCAACCTCATTGCTCAACAATTAAAAAAGGAATAAGTCTCTGGAAAAATCTAGCATGCATGGTGGCCGCTGCCGCCTGCCGGCGCCGTCCAGCCCCATGCCTCCACCCATTCCGACCACCAGTCACCACCATGATCCACTCCTCCTTGCCTTATCTCTCATCTTTCATTTTTTCGATGACATTCTCAAGATACCAGTTTTCCGATAAAATTCTTGAGATATCACTAGTTTTTACACATGGGATTACTCCTGCATGGGTCAATCACAACAGGTGTTCTGTAAAAAAATGCATATTGATGTTCCGTGCAATGCACGAGAATCTTCCTTGTAATTATATAACGCAAATCACGAGCAGGAAGTGACATTTTTTTGACACAACCACATTAACATGGCCACGTAAATCACTAGCTAAAGTAAATACCATTATACTTATATCCCGATGCAAAAGGTTGAGTACATGTCCGAAGAGTAGAGTCGCACACATGCACTCTGTCTCTCAGAATCTCTCTCACACACACACCAGTTACGTGACGCCCACTTAAGCAGACACGTATGTTACAATTTGTGCACCCGCGGGTACACGTGATGCTGCACATTTATTTAAGCCGGAAGGCGAACCCAAATAGTAGCTGCATTCATTCCCCTCCCGCCGCCTCTTCTCTGGTCGCCGTCGCCCGGTAGCCATGGGCCGGCCGAAGGTAACAACATACGCCATACTCCCGCCGGAGCGGCGCTTTAATATGGAAATTTTAGTGGTCATGCATGCATCTTTTTGTGCTAGCACTCCTATATAAGGGTTGACCGGTCGCTTCCCGCGGACGTGTGCGGGCGGTGGAAGAGGAAGGAGAAGGGAAGCGGGCTGTGGAGTAACGTTTTTTACCACAATTTCTTAGGAAACTGAGTGCAATAATTGAGTAGTTTTGCAAACTACCAGTACTACACCTGAAACGGTTCAAAACCTATACTCCCTTGCCAGCGCACTCTTCCCGCGTGAAACAGTCAGCGTCCCCCTGGAGCATCAGTGCCGCATTAATGCCCGGCCAGAGCGGAGGCGACCTCTCACTGGCGCCGGCTTTGAAGTGGCGCGACGGCCGAGAGAGCGCCGCTTCCCGGTGCACGCGACTGCTCCGCGTCGAGACTGGCCATAGGCCCTGTTTGGATCCATGGGTTAGAGTTAGTTTGAGCTAGTTGGGGCTCAAATAGCCCTAAACTATCCAAGCATGAGGGTTTAAATTGGAGCAAGTTGCACCGAACCCACCAAAAAAAACTATCCCACCCAAGAGGTGCTAACTGGAGATAGTTCTCATTGGGACCACTGAAAAATCACTTTTCTCTCTCCATGAAGTGCATTTATTGTCAATCTAACCCTGTCACCCAAACACCTCTTTGGCTACAGTTAGTTCAGGGTTAGTCATGAGTTAGTCTAACCTCTAGCTAAGTTAGAGTATCAAATAGGAGCAGTATAGGACATGCAAGTTGCTCAAAGCATACATGCAAATTCGTACGTGAAAGGATTTTTTCTTTTTGAAAACGGAACGTGAAAGGAATTTTTTTAGAATGCTCTTGGCATGTCGCTAACATGTGATAGTTAACCGACCTCAATAGACGGCAGAAACGCCAGCCCGCCGCACTTTGATAGAGACGAGGAGGGAGAAGCGATACAGGCTGCTGGATTACTAGAGATAGGTGTCGCACGGAAGCCAAGAAATATGGTGATAGCGTGGGTTAGCCATGTACTAGTATGATACTACACTGGGCTGCCGTGTTTCGTACTCTTCCAGTCCACTGTGGAGATGATTGGTTAATTTTATATCGCTGAATAATATTAAATATTATGAGTGCAGACGCTCCACCACGAGGTTCCTTGCTCCTTCTCGGTCGTCCGGAATCTATGTTCTTCCACTCTATTTTTTTACATGAGCTTTGTTCATCCTTTTGCCAATACGCGAGACATCTAGCATCAAGGTGCACGTGTTATGCAAGGATCGTTCCATCTATATGAAGAACAGATGGGACTAGAACTACGAGACGAACATGTACCCAGGAGTGGACGTACGAACCTGAGTAATGTAGCGCAGTAAGTGAAGTAGAAAGGCACAAATGGTATGAACATGCATGGCATATAGGGTGTGTTTGGTTGCGTTCTCGTCTCAACATAGTTGTTCCCTCTTCATGCATGCTCAACTCAACACCCCTCTTCATGCATGCTTCTAGTGTATTTGTGCTAAACTAGTGTGGACTCATGCACCCTCCATACACTCTACCAAACACCCAAAATTAGGTCGAGAAGGGAACTCTTGGGCGGCATTTGTCTCTTACTACGTACTACCACTAAATGTTGTACGTGCAATGCACGGTGATGTTATGGAGTACGTGCCTAAGTACTCTACTACTACTATATTAGTTGGAGGCACATATTAACTTTTATATTTGTTTACGTGTATGCCCCGAGACCTTCCAACTAGACGTGTCTTTGTCTCCAGGTCGCACTTTGTATCGTTCATACCACTAAGTACTACTACGTGTGGTCTCCGACCCAGAAGTGGAAGAAGTGGAGACGCTCTACCACGCTATTTTTTTACACTGGGCTCTACCACGCTGTTCATGTCCCACTCCTTTCACTGACGTGTGGGACATCCAGCACGTGCCGTGTTTGGCACCCTTCGTCGTAAGAGTTGAAACACTAGCATTCATCAGAAATAAAAAATAATTATAAATCGGCAGTGACACTATTTTTTTGAACCAATCAGCAGTGAGGCTGCTTGTAATGGGTAGTATCATAAGTTAGTATCATGCATATCATACTAGTGTGTGATACTACCTCTCTAATGCATAGTATCATGTATTAGTATCATAGATGACTTTATTTATTGCCATGCATGACACATAGTAGCATTGCATTTATTATGATACGGTATCATGATATGATACTCAACCATCTCTTTCTTCATTTAATGCTATGCCACATCATCAAAATTGCCTACTTGGCATGCATGATACTAGTTATGATACTCCCATTACGACCAGCCTGATACTATACCACGCAGTTTCCTTGCTCCTCGATATCGGAAAGAATACTTCCGTTCGCCAACATGTGGGACGTCGACCATCCTGGTCCACTTGCCATGCACGCAGAACTCCAAGGGAGTCACCCAGGTTGTCGTGCCGCAGTAACAATGACTAATGAGCCGTCAAATCACAGGCCCACTTCCCACTTTGAAGTTGCTTGGACGAAGGAACCATCATGACTTCGTTGAATTCCGCTTCTTGAAGAAAACTACTGTACCAGCAGTACTGCTAGCTACAGTAGTTACTCCAATAGAGGCCTCCTTTCGTTCATAGGATAGGAATATGAAAATCATAGGAAGTGAGATGACATGCATCTCAATTCCTATAGAGAAAGAGATGCCATTTGATGCTTAGGATAGGAATTTTTCCATTTAGTCTAGGCTAATGTACTGGTAATTGCTCTAAAAACTACAGTAGTAACTAGTAGTACTGGTACATGCTCGTACTCAGACACACACACACACACACTAACTACTAGTACTACTACTTCTCACATGCTGGCCAGACGCCGTCGTTCTCCTTCCCGGCTTTGTCGGCGACACCCCACCGTGCTTGGATCTCCGCCGACCTCTCCGCAGCAGCGCGTGCGTCCTTTTCTTTCTTGCGGCGGCGGGCCTCTCTTTTCTTGAGTGCTTTCTGACTTTTCCGCTCCCTCTGTGCGGCTTTGGCCGCCTCTTGCTCTACCGCCCATTCGGCCTTGGCATCTTCAAATTCCTCCCACATAGTTGTGAGGTCGCGAGCGGCGATGAACTCGGCACGGCGGGATGCCATCGCTTCCCTACCATTTTGTGTGCGGTCATGGGCGGCGAGGAACTCGGCGCGGCGGGATGCCATCGCTGCCTTACCGGTTAGTGTGCGGCGCGGTGGCATGAACGACGCTTGGTGAGAGCTCTGGGGTGGAGTGGCCGGACAACCGTATAGTGCATTGGTTTGTCAAGAGCTCAAGGACAGAAGATGAAGCAAATTTGGATTCCCCTTCAATCCTGGTCATTTATTACCGAGTAAAATGCATTGGCGGTCATCAAACTTGTCTTGATAGCTCACTTTGATCATTGTATACGAGATATGGTGATTATACGGTCACTGGCTCAGCGTATAGCTCCGTATTTGTCTGGTTGACTAGTCAAACAGTCCGCATGCGCCTCATCAGCTCGTGTTCTTTATCTATCTACGCGGGCCTACCTGTCAATGGAGAAAGAAATACTGTAAAAACCAAAATTATGCTAGAGTCCGGACCGCTTCCGGAGCCCGCTCTCACCGCCCTGGCCCCTCAAGACGCCAGCTGCCCGCCGCATGCATGCATAGCAAGTAGTACTCCTTATGTGGAGGAGAGAGAGGCATTGACAAAGTCAAGGAGTGGGCTCTGCAAGAGCCCGTCTCTACACGTGCTCCTAGGTATAAAAAAATAATTCTAAAAAAGGCATAAAAACAATTGTGTCTTAAAAAAGAAAGGTAAAAAACATTTGAGAGGAAATAGATAGAGAGAAAGTGAGAAAAAGCTGTAACCTGGGCATTACATGAGGAAGGAGGGAGTGGTGCACATGCCAAGTTCACTGGGCTGCCGTGTTTCACACTCCTCCGTCGTAACAGTGGAGACAATAGCTTTCATCAAAAATAAACAATGAATACTCGTTGCTCGTCCTCTATATCGGAAAGAATACTTTCATTCGCCGACATGTGGGACGTCGACCATCCTGGTCCACCTGCCATGCACAAAATTATCCTGGTCTACCCCGGTCGTATCGCAGGCCCAACCTTTCCCACTGTAAGTTGTTCGGACGAAGGAACCATCATGACTTCGTTGAATTCCGCTTCTTCAAGAAAACTTACTGTACCCGCAATACTGCTACCACACGCGAAGACTGGACGACACTGTACCACGTCATATCACTGAAACCCACTAGGGCAAACTAGCCCGCCTAGGTCATCTATTTTGGAACGGAGGGAGTACGTCTCTGCACTGCTATGATTTTGTGTTGCACGTCATATCACTGAAACCCACTAGGCCAAACTAGCCCGCCTAGGTCATCGATCGCTAAGCCTACAATTTTAGGAGCTAGGGCTATTGGTCGATCGACGAGGGATAAGTATAAGCGTACCACGAGCTCATCAGCCCCAACGTTTCTCTTCGGTGAGTGTTTTGCAAGTACTATAGCTCGCACAGTAGCTAGCCTACTAACACCAAGAATCATCAAACAAGCCCTGCTGATATGATAAACAGTTCAAACTTACATCTAATCATGCCATATATTACATCAAAAGCTGGTGAGGATACATCTGTTTCCATAACTCGGAGAGGGTTCGCATGATTCATCGCATGATTCACTATCAAACAAAAGTAGCAAGATCCGCCCACACAAGACAGTGCACTAGCCCTAAGATGGTTTGATAACACGCATCGTTCTGGTAATTAAACACAGGGCAATGCAAACTACCCTGAAGGATTAGCCCGACCAACTATTTCTTGTCATCGATCTCTCGGGCAATGACCACAGCACGGACAACGGCATGGGAATCGATTTCTGGGGCGATGTCCGCAGGACTGACCGCGACATCGGAATCGATCTCTGGGGCGATGTCCACAGGATGGACAGCGGCATCGGAATCGATCTCCGGGGCGATGCCAACAGGACGGGCCACGACATCGGAATCATCAAGGACGTCCACCGGCACCTGCACAACCCTAACATATTAGCAAGCACATTGCAAATAATCAAAAACCACAACTATGGTAATAAGCCATTATTTTTTACCTTGTGCAGCTCACCGGGGGATCTCATCCCTCCGGGGGCCATCTCCTCGTCCTCGATGGGGGCCATCACCTTGCCAGGGGAATACTGCTTCTCAACGGCGACTATCTCCTCAAACTCGGTCTTGAGCCTCACATAGGTGGCAATCAGAGTTCCTGGGGTAGGCACGGTGGGGCCCTTGCCGTTCTTCCAACTTCCTTTGAGGAGTTCGTCCGCCAACGTCCTCAACTCTTTGGCCAATGCTTGTTTCTTGGAGTTCTTCGTCTCCATGGGTTGGCCCGCCAACATGGTCAACTCGTTGGTCGGTGCTCGCTTCCTGGAGATCGCTGTCTCCAGTGGGTTGTCCGCCGGCAACTCTTTGCCTAGTGCTCCAGGATCCATCAATGAACTGACAAACAAAAAGCAATCGAAAGGAAACCACAATCGCAATGAAAACGGGAAAAGAATAGGATGTGAGAATCGGTCGGTGCTTCGCAAAAAGAAGATTCTTGGAATGAAAATATAGCAGCATAACTGATTCGCCCACCTTTCCTTCGTCGGTACAGAAGAAAAATGGCAGAAGTGAGTAGCCTGGAGTGAGGTTTTCTTCAAGAAAGGGAAGAAAGGGCTTGAACGAGCGTTCCAGTGAAATGATGGTTGCTTCGTCCAGTCCAACTTGGAGGCCACCTTACCACTGCTGGTAAAGGTGTGGGTTTTGTGATATGACGGGTCATGACGGCCACACCGGGGTTACAGGTGAGTCTCGACTGTAGCACCTCGCTGTGATTTGGTGGATGGCACGCGGGCCCGGATGCTTTGAAATGTCCCGCATGTAGATAGAGCGGCTAGTCATATAGGAGTGCTCAATATTGTGCACCGCGACCAAGGCGGAGAGGAAAACGAGAGAACTACGTAATTAATGCATGAGTTTAATTAGGGTAGTTTTGTAAAGTACGAGATACATTCCTCCAATCGCAAAATGCCTTGGTTCATGAGATTTGAGATTTGAGCCCTATAAACCGGAAGGGAGGGAGTACTGCACACGGTGTAGTCTAGTCACTTGTTGAAATCTCTAGAAAGGCAAATACTCCTTTCCGGTTTACAGGGCTATACTACTCCCTCCGTCTAGGTGTGTAAGTCATCTTAGGCTAGCCATAGTGGGAGTAACTTAGCTAGTAACATAGCGCACTCCAAGAATTTTTTGCTTATGTGGCAAGTAATTAATGAGAGGTGGTAACATAATATGTTACTGTAACATAGCGCTTTTCAAGATAAGATGAGTCTACAAGCTAATAAATGAAGCCATCTAAAATACTACTATTATGTTACTTTGCATTATGAAGGTAGTAATTTAGGCTAGTGTCATATGCATGACACTAGTCTAAGTTACTCCCCACTATGACCAGCCTTACGAAAACCAAATAGTCCCAAAACACTTAGGCGCGGTGCATTAACTTCTACCTTGTTTCTTGTTTCTTGACATATCAACCAATAAGAGATGAGAGGTGTGCATGCTTTTAATGACTTGCAATGGCTAGTTCATTGCATGCAATGCTATTAATTAGCAAATAAACATTGGTGACCCCAGGAGGAAACGGTGCTAAGCGCGTGGACCTATGCAGAATGAGTATCAACCAATGGATAATGGAGTTTAATTGTTAAACAATAGCAATTTTGTCTCATGCAAGAGCCTGGCTAGTACTCCAAGGAACCGCACCACGCGAGCGTTCGCAACTGCCACGTTCGGGTTGCGCTTGGCTCTTCGCCTCTTCGAGAAGACGAACAATAATGATTACTCCTACTTCTACAGTATCGAATGCACTGCTGCATGTCCGTCCACCTCGTGCGGGAGGGATAGCGAAAGCTTCAACTTACTGCTCCTGCCTTTGCGTCCATGACAGGTGGGCCCAACAGGTGGTTGGCCCTCCTGTCATGCAGCCAAAGGCAGGTGCAGTTAAGGCACCGGAGCTCAGTCCGCGAGGGAGAGGGCGTTGTAGTAATGAAATTTCTCGGTCTTGTACGAGTTGACGAAGATAGGGGTTGCTTGCTTGCTAGGGTTGCTCACTACGTATATATAGGCCGGAGCCTCCGCGCTTGCTTGCTAGGGTTGCTCTATTCACACACTCTCATCCTCTCCAGATTTAAACAAGATAGGGGTAGTAACACTGTCTTTCTCCCTTCAAAAAACACTGGCTTTCTATCCTCACCGCTGGTTACAGATCCGGACGTATCCCCCTCCGCCGGTGAAGGGGAGGAGGGGCAGCGTTTAGGCCGTCGTCGACAGCGAGGGAGGAGACCCACTGCCGGCCGCACCGTTATCTCTGGCCGAGCGCCGGCGCGGGAGGTCCTCCGATCCCTTCGTCGTTGCCTGTGGGCGGATCCGGCCTCCCGCCGCCCACCTATCCACATCCCGACGACCTTCAGGTATATCTTCGTTCGAAACCGCCTTAGCTCTACTTCCCCAGCTCGCTACGTCGCTGCATGTGCATCATTTTCTACCTCTCAGCCCCTCTCGATCGGATGGTCCAACGTCACATATTTTTTTCTTCTATTGTTAGAGGTAAAGCTACTTCATGGAGTCGAATCTTGTACTCCCTCCGTCCGAAAATACTTGTCATTGAAATGGATGTATCTAGATGTATTTTAGTTCTAGACACATCCATTTTGATGACAAGTAATTCCGGACGGAGGGAGTACTTGGTTCAAACAAGAAATAAAGTGGGGGTGGGGGAATTTAGTATGTACATCGGACTTGGTACAAACAGGAAGGAAAGGGGGTGAAAGTAGTACAGACTGGTCATCCAACCGGTCTCTTGGTCGAAAAGGGAAATATAGGGGTAACGCTGTACACAGTGGTATGACCAGGACTAGATTTGCTATCCACACATAGGAGTAGGTGGCTAGAGTGAACAAAAATGGGACCAACCCAGATATGTTTCTTGGATGTTTGTTTCTCGGGGCAACAAACTATGAATCACCACTTTATGCCCCTGTTTACGTACATGGTGCTGGACTGCTGGTGCACCCACTGTTATAAGCCATGACAAGTTTAGCCAAATGTTTTTGCCTGTAATTGTTTGAGACTCTGACTGTTTCCTCTGTGCCTTTTTGTGCAAACAGGGATATCCAATTCACCTGGTTGCTGTTGTGACCTTTTGGTGCACTGCACAAAACTCTTCTTAAAAGAAGTGACTTTTGTGCTGTTTAACTGGAATGTCAGAATGGAACAGTTGGTTCATTTTGGTGGAACTGCACAAAGGGAGATCTGTGTTCCAATCCTCATCATCCATATTGGCGCCATAACCTTCCTTTAGGTAAGAATGATATTTAATGCATGTGTTCATCTCTATTTTCCGACTGCCATGAGAAAATAATGCTGTTTTTTACTAGTACACTTGTACTCCCTCACTGACAAAACCAATTCTGAATTAGAAGGCCAATCATGTACTTGGTTTCACCAACTGGTGAGGAGAAAGAGAAACAGAGCATGAAGAGGAAGAAGAAGAAGAATAAACAGTGCCAAGGCGATCTTGCTGAAGCCAGAGGCCTCAGTCGAGGCCATTCAAGGGCTCCGGCAACGACTACCTTACATGTGAGACGATCCTCCAGGGAGCCCTTCCACTTCTGCTGTCTCACTTAATTAATTAGGAGTACTTAAGTACCACTAATTTATTACTGCCTAATTTTCCTGTTGGAGTTAAACAAATCTTTAGTAGGACCCTATGCTGAATCATGTACGTGTGTATGTTTGTCTATGGAGGTGAATCATGTGGTGGAGCAGGGAGGGAATATTATTAGTGTCATGACATAATAGTGCTATTGTTTTGCATGTCAATTTATTGCCATTGGTTCAATGAGGCAATGTTTTGCGTATTGTCCATCATGAATTTGATGCTACTGGTTGAGTAATATGCTAATGTCTTCCTATCCTTTCTCACTAAGCTAATGAAGGTTTCACCTTGTTCCTACTTGTGCAAACAGGGATCATGTTGTGCCAATCATACATTAAATGGAACTACACAAGACAATACAATGAACTGTATCCCAGCCAGTGCTTTAACTCTGCTGGAAGTTCTTGATAATCTTTCGATATAATCTCAGCACTGGTAAACAAGAGTGATTTCAACCATACATTTGAAGTGCACAAAAATATATACTATTGTGTGATTCCAGTGAGTGCTTTATCATCTCTTATGGGACTACATGAATAAGCTTTTTTTCTCAGGTTGGTACGGGCCTAAGGCCTTCATCCATATTAGTTTGCTGTCATCTCTATTTGTATCGTGCTACTGTCATGAGAAACTCCTTTATCTTTGCACGTTAAAGTTTTGCAACCTATGATAAATGGCAATGCTTTGAGTGTTGAGTTGAGCTAATTGGCACTGATTAAATAAACTAATACCTCTCTTTAAGCAAGACTACTATGTTGCTAACTTTACCCATTAAGATAATGAGGGTGCTTCTATTTGTTAGTGTATGTTTCATAAACTAGTCCCACTATTACAGTAATCTCACTCTCTCAATATATGTGCCAACAGGGATGCTCGATTTTGGTGGAACTGCACAAAAACTTTGGGTGCTTCATTGCCTCGACAGCTTCCGTCCTTTCCTGTCAGTTGCTAAACTCCGCATGCTTTCTTCCTTTGCTGTCAGTCGCTTGGCTTATCTCGGCTTCCAGTCAAAGGAAATAGTAATTGATATGCTACCTCACACAGGTTGGTACTGGTCTTTATCCTGATTATTGTGCCTGTCATATGTATTGGTAATTTGGTATTGTGCTACTGTTTGCCGATTTCATAAAGGAGTAATTTGGAGCCTGAACTCGCAGGCAAATCATTACATCGGGTGATTTCAGTAGAACTGCACAAAATGATCAGATGGACAGGTACTTATGCTGCTGCTATGTACTCCAAAGTTCACTCAGACAAGCATCGATGTTGACAAGAAGTGCCTATATTCATTCGAGTATCAACCGGCGTCAACCAATTGTCAAACTCCAAGTGTTAGGAGAGTGAACGCCAAAAATATTGCTTGGTGCATAGCCCAGAAAAACGCAGTCCAGTCTTTGGTCCCAACTTGTGCCTTTTGGTTATCGGCACATATGGTAGCGAACTATATGGCATGGAGTCTAAAGATTCCAGACAAGTTGGTTGACGCGTATATTCATCTGGCACTTAATCAGTCTGCACGCCAAGGATGCTCCATTTCAGTTGAACTGCACAAAAAATTTGGGTGGTTCATTTTCTCAACCGCCTCCTTTCTCGTCTTCAATGTAGAATTTTGGCGAGATACAGGACCAAGATGACCCAGTAAACTGGTTGGATGAAAGTAGTGGCCAAGTTGCTCAAACCTCCCTGGGCACGAGGCCACTATTTGAGGATAAACCTACAAGCAAAGTTCAGATTGTCTGTGCTGCCTCTTATGTACTCGAAAGTTTACTCGTACAAGAACTAATTTTAGCAAGAAGTACCTCCGATTGAACACCATTTACCAGTCTGTACCCTAGGTAATTAAAGTTCGTCCATGGATCATATTGGCTGTGATCTCAATCATTTGGATGCATAAACATACTGAACATGCGTATATCTGAATCTTTTTGTAAATTATGTATGAATATTGTCGTGTGATCTATCAATCATTTGGATGCATAGATATGCTGAGCTTGTGTATATATGAATCTTTTGAGTTGTTGATTGTGAATGTTGGCTATGGATATGAACGTGTCCTGTGAACCTGAGTTTGATATGAATGTTTACCTTTTCTGTTGTATTTGTGTGTGAACTTGTTAGTATGCCTACTATGGGGTATAAAACGCAGGTCTCTTATAAAAGTAATACCGTGTTCAATTTATGTTTTCCCTTCTAACCACCACGGCTGTGCTGCCGCGCACCCGAACCAGTGAAGTTTCCCACTCCTCTCCATCTGCGACTCCACTGCAGCTTAATAAATAGTAACGTCTTCGAATTTAGCCCGGTTTTCCGTAGATTAACCAGGCAATTCTCTTCTTCTTAATTAATTGACGAGGCAATTCTTTTGCCTCCGTTTTGAAAAAAATAGTAACGTCTAACTAAGCCAGTTAGTTAGATGCGTACACTTGGTGTAGTAGGATCTTTATTTAGTTTGATGCATACACTTGTTCTTTTTTGGTAGCCCTTTTGTAATGATGGCTGATGTTTGGTTTGGAAGAGAGAGCTGCGTCTTCACTCTTCTGGCCTGCTTACTGCTTCTGTTGCACCCCCAGCCCTGGTTGCTGCTGCTGCTGCTGTTTTCAATGTACAATCAGTAGTATATTTCGTCTGTTGGTTGAATAAATGTGTTGTTAGAACGACAAACACAATGTTTTGGAAGTCGTTGCACGGTTCGATCCTTTAGTGCCCCGTACCGTACGTAGCGCATACTATTTATCGTACGGAACACATTTTTTTGAAACTCGGAACACATTTTCCACTTGTTGATAACATGCAGCCCACTGATGAAGGCCCAATAGAGAAGCCCATAATTAACTGGAAGGGAGGCTCTCACATGAATCCGGCCCAGGTACATGCTCATGGTCCCCTAAACATAAATAAGTAAATAAATAAATAAATAAAGCTAAATGCTCATGCACCAGTTCTTTGGGAAAATAGGTAGCCCAGTATTTCTTTTTGAAGAATACCCAAGCTAGGCCTATTTGTTTTCTCCGAATTACTGGGCTGCAAATCTTTCAAGACGAGGAGGGATGCATTCCGGCCTGGCTTAAGAGTATGGTCAATGTCTGTTAAAAGTAATATCAAAAGGGGTTGAAAATTCCAAAAAATTATAGCAAATGGGATATAAGTTTCTTTTTTTGTTTTTGTTCTTCACTGATATCTTATACGTATTTCATTGGATTTAACATGACATAGTACTAATTTATTTTTAAATTTGTTTTAGTATGGCTATTAATTTTTGGATTAAGAATATTTCGTTCCCCAGCAAAAATTTGCGAATTTTCAAAATTTCCCACATATTTAGTTAATTTTTTGACCCTGGTACTGACCAGAAAATGGCCAGCAATTCTAAAAATGGAAAACGGGCTGCAATAAATTCCATATGAATTAGAAAATGAGTAAAAATTATAAAAATAATAGCAAATGGGCTGTACACGCCACAGATTTCGAGGCTGACTTGTTTACGCAAGGCTTTGTCAGTGAACACACGATTCTAGCAGCAGTTAGTGTTGGATGTCCATCCAACGGCCGACGTGCTTCTTCAATCTCTGATCTTCCTGCTCCAGCCGCCTAAACTAGCGCCGGCGGGACTGCCTGCTCCCTCCTCTTGTGGCCCGCTGTGATGCCGCGCAGGCTTCCCCGGCCCACCCTACTCCCTCCGCTGGCCTGGCCGCACGCAATCAACTGCCTCCTTATTACGCGAAAAAAATGATTCCTCCCACTGACATCTGGGGCGCACCGGTTGGGAGGCTGACCTGTGGGCCTACTAAGTTGACGCGTACGCAGGGCTTGTCAACTTAGTCAACAAACGATTCTAGCAGCAGTAACCGTTGGATTTGAATCGAACGGTCCTGCTGCTTCTTCAATCGCTGCTCTTCTTGCACCAGCCGCCCAAACCAGCGCCGGGGAGACCGCCTGCTCCTGCCTCCAGTGGCCGGCTGTGCTGCCGATGAGGCCTCATCGCCCCCTACTACTCCCACCGCTAGCCAGGCCCTGCGGCGACGGCAGCCTCACACCGCAGCCGAACCAGTGAACCCTCGTACTCCTCTCCGCGTGGGCATCCACTGCCGCGTCTTCCCCGGCTCCGCGTCGTCCCCTTCCTAGGCCTCGCCGTCGTCCACCGCCTTGGTGCTCTCGGCGCGGCGTGGTCAACGTGGTCAACGACATTCCATCGGAAGAGTACTGTACGTGGAGAGGCTGACAGCTGGGTCCACGGCCACAGCCCAGTTTTTTTGTGATTTGCCAAGTAAGTCGCTTTGTCAGGCCTGTTGGGCTGCAAATCTTTCAAGACGAGGAGAGCTTTCATTCGGCTGGCCGAGAAAATGGCCCATCAGTAATGAGAAATGGGTTGTACATTTTTAAAACACATCAAACCGGCAATTAGTTTCAAATATCTTTTCTTCATTTCGAGATTTGAAATTACATTAATTTTTATGCGTGGAGAATTTGTTGGATTTTATATTGATATACATTTATTTTTAAAATCAGTTTGAATGTGAGTCGAAATTTCGGGATTAAAAACAGTTCGGACCGCACCGAAATATGCAAAATTTCGTATAATTTTTTAACCGTGGCCACAATATGGGCTGTAATGCTAACAAAAAGAATATGGGCTCCAAAAAAACCTTAATAATTAGCAAATGGGCTGTAAATTATTAGAAATAATGGCAGATGGGCTGTATGCTGTTTTCCACAGATTTGAGGCTTTCCTAAAAAAAGGTTGACGCACAAGCAGTGACTGTTGGATGGCCATCCAACGGCCGTCGTGCTTCTTCAATCTCTGCTCTTCCTGCTCCAGCCGCTCAAACAGGCGCCGGCGGGACTGCCTGCTCCCTCCTCCCCGCGGCCGGCTCTGCTGCCGCGCAGGCCTCACCGCCCCACCGTACTCCCATCGCTGGCCTAGCCATCCCTCTACTCACCCACACCTGCTGTTATTCTCCGGCGACGGCAGACGAACCAGTAAACCCTCGTACAGTCGTACTCCCCTCCGCGTGGGAAACAACTGCCGAGTCTTCCCTGCCTCCGTGTCGTTCCCTTCCTAGGCCTCGCCGTCGTCCACCGCCCTGGTGCTCTCGGCGCGGCCTGGTCAACGTGGTCAACGACCGACATGCATCTGAAGTGGACTGTACGTGGAGAGGCCGACAGCTGGGTCCACGGCCGCACGCAAGGAAATGCCTCCTTATTACGCGCAAAATAATGATTCCTCCACCTGACATCAGGGACCCACCGAAAGGGCCTCTGTATTTCGCGAAAAAAACGTTACCGCCGCTGACAGCTCGGACCCACCAGCTATATCTTCGCACGCAAGGAAGTGCCTCCTTATTACGCTCAAAAAAATGAATACCCCCTGCTAGCTGGGACCCACCTTGGTGGGAGGCTGACTTGTGGGCCTACTAAGTTGACGGGGACGGAGGGCTTTGTCAACTTAGTCAATATGCACGATTCTAGCTCCAGTGACCGTACGATGTCCATCCAACGGCCGTAGTGCTTCTTCAACCTCTGGTCTTCTTGCTCCAGCCGCCCAAACCAGCGCCGGTCGTGCCTCGTGCTCCTGCCTCCCGTGGCCGGCTGCGATGCGGCGGAGGCCTCACCGCCCCCTACTACTCCCACCGCTGGCCAGGCCATCCCTCTACTCACCCACACCCCCTGTTATTCTGCGGCGACGGCAGCCTCACACCGCAGCGAACCAGTGAACCCTCGTACTCCTCTACGCGTGGGCATCCACTGCCGCGTCTTCCCCGACTCCGCGTCGTCCCCTTCCTAGGCCTCGCCGTCGTCCACCGCCCTGGTGCTCTCGGCGCGGCGTGGTCAACGTGGTCAAGGAACGGCTTCCATCGGACGTGGACTGTACGTGGAGAGGCTGACAGCTGGGTCCACGGCCGCAGCAAGGAAGTGCCTCCTTATTACGTGCAAAATAATTATTCCTCCACCTGACAGCGGGACCCACCGGACGGGCCACCGTATTTCGCGAAAAAAACGTTTCCCCCTGACTGCTGGGACCCACCAGCTACATCTTCGCACGCAAGGAAGTGCGTCCGGGCAAAAAAAAACGATTCGCCCCCTGACTGCTGGGACCGACCAGCTACATCTTCGCAGGCAAGGAAGTGCCTGACAGTCGGGACCCACCTGGTCAAAGCATACGTAGCCTTGTCATTCTGGTCACGTACGTGTACGTACATACTGGTCGATGTAGAGGCGCGCACGTGTCGTAGTAGAGGCGAGCACGTGCCATAGTAGAGGCGCGCACGTAGCATTTACACGTACGTACAGCGGCCAGGGTGCAAGAAAGAAAATACGGCCACGTATGTGTACATACAGGCGGGGTCTCGAACGCCTACTCGCGCATACGTACGGCGAGGGCTCGTGTACATGGCTGGGTCGGAACGGAGAAACATCGTCGTCGTCGTGTTCATGGGGAGGCAATAGAATGCGTCGTGTTCATCGGGAGGGCTTGGACGGAACAGGCGATGGAAACGAGGCTCGGCGTACCGCAGAACGGAGGAAACGGCCTTGTGTTCGACCGGCCACGTTCGAAACGGGATCCTATTGATCGGGAGGGGTCTGGCGTACCGTAAAACGGAGGAAATGGACCTGCTACGGTCGAAACGGGGGTCCTGTTGATCGGGAGGGGTGTGGCGTACCGCAAAACGGAGGAAACGGACTTGTGTTGGAGCGCTACGGTCGAAATGGGGGTCCTGTTCATCGGGAGGGGTGTGGCGTACCGCAAAACGGGACTCCATGGGATACTGTTCATCTCCACCGTCGACCTCCTCCAGCCTCCACGGGCTCCTGTTCATCCAGCCTCCACCGCGCGCTACTCCACCGGCTACTGTTCAACCACCCCTCCACCGTCTACTGTTCATCCAGCCCTCCACACCACGGGGTCCTGTTCAACCACCCCTCCACGGGCACCCCTCCACCGTCTACTGTTCATCCAGCCCTCCACACCACGGGGTCCTGTTCAACCACCCCTCCACCGTCTACTGTTCATCCAGCCCTCCACACCACGGGGTCCTGTTCATCCACCCCTCCACGGGCACCCCTCCACCGTCTACTGTTCATCCAGCCCTCCACCACACCACGGGGTCCTGTTCATCCAGAGGCAACGCCACCGCTCACTGTTCATCCAAACCCCCCCCCGCAACGCTCACTGTTCATCCCATCGATCGGCTTCAGTTAGCAGCAGTAGCGAAGGAATCGCTCGATCGGGTTCAGTTAACAGCCATTGATCGATCGCTCGGGTTCAGTAACGCGTAGCCTGCAGTGCAATCGCTCGGGTTCAGTTAGAGCCCAACGCCTCGCTCGGGTTCAGTTAGAGCCAACGCCTCGCACACACGCGCGTACGTGTATGAGAGAAACGCGCATCGCTCGGCCCCGACCTCCCACCGTAACCGAGAACTCCCCGAAATTTTCCTCCCGCTCGCTTCTACCACGGGTTTTTCCGTCATGGACGGCCCAAAGAATGTCACGCAGCTGCGTCTCCGGCCCGCCCAGGACGAAAAGCCCATTTTCTGTCATGATTTTTGTCATAGAAGTCGGAGCCCACCACATCTATGATGATACCGGGTTTTGTCACAATTATCGTCATAGAAGTGTCATATGTATGATAGAATTTTTTTTCGTTTGGCCCAAAATGTCACGGATGTGTCTTTTTTTGTAGTGGGGGGGGGGGGGGCTCCACCCCTTGTGGGCTGGTGTGCTCCCCTCCTATGGCCCATATGGCCCATATCTTTCCCCGGGGGATTCCGGTAACCCCCTCGGCACTCTGATAAATACCTGATACACTCCGGAACACTTTCAGTGTCCGAATTGAAGGAAATATGCCCTAGAGGCAATAATAAATTTGTTATTTATATTTCCTTATATCATGATAAATGTTTATTATTCATGCTAGAATTTTATTAACCGGAAACTTGATATATGTGTGGATACATAGACAAAACACAATGTCCCTAGTAAGCCTCTGCTACCTCTTGAGCACTGCGTTGGATTTCCTTGAAGAGGAAAGGGTGATGCAGCAAAGTAGCGTAAGTATTTCCCTCAGTTTTTGAGAACAAGGTATCAATCTAGTAGGAGCTATGCGCGAGTCCTCGTGCCTGCACAAAACAAATAACTCCTTGCAACCAACGCGTAAGGGGTTGTCAATCCCTTCACGGTCACTTACGAGAGTGAGATCTGATAGATATGATAAGATAATATTTTTGGTATTTTTGTGATAAAGATGCAAAGAAAAATAAAAACAAAGTAAAAAAGCAAAGGAAATAACTAAGTATTGGAAGATTAATATTGAATGAGATAGACCCGGGGGCCATAGGTTTCACTAGTGTCTTCTCTCAAGAGCGTAAGTATTTTACGGTGTGAACGAATTACTGTTGAGCAACTGACAGAATTGAGCATAGTTATGAGAATATCTAGGTATGATCATGTATATAGGCATCACGTCCGAGACAAGTAGACCGATCCTGCCTGCATCTACTACTATTACTCCACTCATCGACCGCTATCCAGCATGCATCTAGAGTATTAAGTTCATGAAAACAGAGTAACGCCTTAAGCAAGATGACATGATGTAGAGGATAAATTCATGCAATATGATAAAACCACATCTTTTTATCCTCGACGGCAACAATACAATATGTGCCTTGCTGCCCCTACTGTCACTAGGGAAAGGACACCGCATGATTGAACCCAAAGCTAAGCACTTCTCCCATTGCAAGAAAGATCAATCTAGTAGGCCAAACCAAACTGATAATTCGAAGAGACTTGCAAAGATAACCAATCATACATAAAAGAATTCAGAGAAGAATCAAATATTGCTCATAGATAATCTTGGATCATAAACCCACAATTCATCAATCTCAACAAACACACCACAAAAAGAAGATTACATCTAATAGATCTCCAAGAAGATCGAGGAGAACTTTGTATTGAGATCCAAAGAGAGAGAAGAATCCATCTAGCTAATAACTATGGACCCGAAGGTCTGAAGTAAACTACTCACACATCACTGGAGAGGCCATGGAGTTGATGTAGAGGCCCTCCGTGATCAATGCCCCCTCCGGCGGAGCTCCGGAAAAGGCCCCAAGAGGGATCTCTCGGTACAGAAGGTTGCGGTGGTGGAATTAGGTTTTCGTGGTGCTTCTGGATGTTTGGGGGTACATGGATATATATAGGAGGAATAAGTACGTCGGTGGAGCACAGGGGCCCACGAGGGTGGAGGGCGCGCCTAGGGGGGTAGGCGCGCCCCCTGCCTCGTGGCCTCCTTGATTGTTTCTTGACGCCCACTCCAAGTCTCCTGGATCACATTTGTTGAGAAAATCACGTTCTCGATGGTTTCATTCCATTTGGACTCCGTTTGATATTCCTTTTCGTGAAACTCTAAAATAGGCAAAAAAACAACAATTCTGGGCTGGGCCTCCGGTTAATAGGTTAGTCCCAAAAATAATATAAAAGTGGATAATAAAGCCCAATAATGTCCAAAACAGTAGATAATATAGCATGGAGCAATCAAAAATTATAGATACGTTGGAGACGTATTAGTCTCTACTAGACTAGATCGTTAATCAAAGATGGTTAAGTTTCCTAACCATAGACATGTGTTGTCATTTGATGAACGTGATCACATCATTAGGAGACTGATGTGATGGATAAGACCCATCCGTTAGCTTAGCATAATGATCGGTAAGTTTTATTGCTATTGCTTTCTTCATGACTTATACATATTCCTTTGACTATGAGATTATGCAACTCCCGAATACCGGAGGAATACCTGGTGTGCTATCAAACGTCACAACATAACTGGGTGACTATAAAGATGCTCTACAGGTATCTCCGAAGGTGTTTGTTGGGTTGGCATAGATCGAGATTAGGATTTGTCACTCCGAGTATCGAAGAGGTATCTCTGGGCCCTCTCGGTAATGCACATCATAATAAAACTTGCAAGCAATGTGACTAATGAGTTAGTTACGGGATGATGCATTATGGAATGAGTAAAGAGACTTGCCGGTAACGAGATTGAACTAGGTATGAAGATACCGACGATCGAATCTCGGGCAAGTAACATACCGATGACAAAGGGAATAACATATGTTGTCATTATGGTATGACCGATAAAGATCTTCGTAGAATATGTGGGAACCAATATGAGCATCCAGGTTCCACTGTTGGTTATTGACCGCAGAGGTGTCTCGGTCATGTCTACATAGTTCTCGAACCCGTAGGGTCCGCACGCTTAACGTTCGATGACGATTTTGTATTATATGAGTTCTGTGATTTGGTGACCGAATGCTGTTCGGAGCCCCGGATGAGATCACGGACATGACGAGGAGTCTCAAAATGGTCGAGAGGTAAATATTCATATATTGGACGATGATATTCGGACACCGGAAGTGTTCCGGGGGTACCGGGTGCATATCGGGTCACCGGAAGGGGTTCCAGGCATCCCCCTGGCAACTACATGGGCCTTAATGGGTTAAGAGGGGGATAGACCAGCCCCTAAGGGGCTGGTGCGCCCCTCCCATATGGGCTGGCCAAATTGGAGTAGAAAAGGGGAAGGAGGAAAGGAAAAAGGGAATAGGATTCCCCCTTCCCCCTCTTCCCTTCCTACTCCGAATAGGAATAGGAAAGGGGGAGGCCAAATTGGGAGGACCCCAAGTAGGATTCCTCCAACTTGGGGCGCCCCCTTGGCTGCCTCTCCTCCCCTCCAACCTATATATATGAAGGGGGGGGGGTAGCGCTAGAACACACACCAACAATTGTTAGCCGTGTGCGACGCCCCCCTCCACAGTTTACGCCTCTGGTCATATCTCCGTAGTGCTTAGGCGAAGCTCTGCGCGGATCACTTCATCATCACCGTCACCACGCCGTTGTGCTGTCAGAACTCTCCCTCGACACTTTGCTGGATCAAGAGTTTGAGGGGCGTCATCGAGCTGAATGTGTGCAGAACTCGGAGGTGTCGTACATTTGGTGCTTGATCGGTCGAAACGAGAAGAAGTTCGACTACATCAACCGCGTTGTCAAACGCTTCCGCTTTCGGTCTACGAGGGTACGTGGATACACTCTCCCCCTCTCGTTGCTATGCATCTCCTAAATAGATCTTGCATGAGCGTAGGATTTTTTTTTGAAATTGTATGCTACGTTCCACAACACGAATACTGTCATCCTATATATCAATCTTTACCTCTTGACCATTTCGAGACTACTCGTCATGTCCGTTGTCTCATCCGGGACTCCGAACAACATTCGGTCACCAAATCACATAACTCATATAATACTAAATTGTTATCAAACATTAAGCGTGCGGACCCTACGGGTTCGAGAACTATGTAGACATGACCGAGACACCTCTCCGTTCAATAACCAATAGCGGAACCTGGATGCTCATGTTGGCTCCTACATATTCTACAAAGATCTTTATCGGTCGAACCATTATGACACATACGTAATTCCCTTTGTCATCGGTATGTTACTTGCCCGAGATTCGATCCTTGATATCTTCATACCTAGTTCAATCTCGTTACTCGTTCTGTAATACATCATCTTGTAACTAACTCATTAGTCACTTTGCTTGCAAGGCTTCTTATGATGTGCATTACCGAGAGGGCCCAGAGATACCTCTTTGATACTCGGAGTGACAAATCCTAATATCGATCTATGCCAACCCAACAAACACCTTCTGAGATACCTGTAGAGCATCTTTTAATCACCCAATTAGGTTTTGACGTTTGATAGCACACAAGGTATTCCTCCAGTATTCGGGAGTTGCATAGTCTCATAGTCGAAGGAATACGTATTTGACATGAAGAAAGCAATAGCAATAAAACTGAACGATCAATATGCTAAGCTAACGGATGGGTCATGTCCATCACATCATTATCCTAATGATGTGATCCCATTATCAAATGACAACTCATGTCCATGGTTAGGAAACCTTAACCATCATTGATCAACGAGCTAGTCAAGTAGAGGCTCACTAGGGATACAATGTTTGTCTATGTATTGACACATGTATTTGGGTTTCCGATCAATACAATTCTAGCATGAATAATAAACATTTATCATGAATAAGGAAATATAAAATAACAACTTTATTATTGCCTCTAGGGTATATTTCCTTCAGTCTCCCACTTGCACTAGAATCAATAATCTAGATTACATTGTAATGATTCTAACACCCATGGAGTCTTGGTGCTGATCATGTTTTGTTCGTGGAAGAGGCTTAGTCCAGGGGTCTGCTACATTCAGATCTGTATGTATTTTGCAAATCTCTATGTCTCCCTCCTTGACTTGGTCATGGATGGAGTTGAAGCGTCCCTTGATGTGTTTTTTTGTGAAATCTAGATTCCTTCGCTAAGGCAATTGCTCCAGTATTGTCACAAAAGATTTCATTGGACCTAATGCACTAGGTATTACACCTAGATCAGATATGGACTCCTTCATCCAGACTCCTTCATTTGCTGCTTCTGAAGCAGCTATGTACTCCGCTTCACACGTAGATCCCTCCATGACGCTCTGCTTGGAACTGCACCAACTGACAGTTCCACCATTCAATATAAATACATATCCGATTTGTGACTTAGAGTCATCCGGATCAGTGTCAAAGCTAGCATCGATGTAACCATTTACGACGAGCACTTTGTCACCTCCATAAATGAGAAACATATCCTTAGTCCTTTTCACGTACTTCAGGATGTTCCTGACTGCTGTCCAGTGATCCACTCCTGGATTACTTTGGTACCTCCCTGCCAGACATATAGAAAGGCACACATCAGGTCTGGTACATAGCATATCATACATGATAGAACCAATGGCTGAGGCATAGGGAATGACTTTCATTTTCCCTCTATCTTCTGCATTGGTCGGGCATTGAGTCTGACTCAACTTAACACCTTGTAACATAGGCAAGAACCCTTTCTTTGACTGATCCATTTTGAACTTCTTCAAAACTTTATCAAGGTATGTGCTTTGTGAAAGTCCTATTAAGCATCTTGATCTATTTCTATAGATCTTGATGTCTAATATATAAGCAGCTTCACCAAGGTCTTTTATTGAAAAACTTTATTCAAGTATCCTTTTATGCTATACAGAAATCTATATCATTTACAGCCAACAATATGTCATCCACATATAATATTAGAAATGCTACAGAGCTCCCACTCACTTTTTTGTAAATACAGGCTTCTCCAAAAGTCTGTATAAAACCATATGCTTTGATCACCTCATCAAAGCATATATTCCAACTCCGAGATGCTTGCACCAGTCCATAGATGGATCGCTGGAGCTTGCACACTTTGTTAGCACCTTTAGGATCGACAAAACCTTCTGGTTGTGTCGTGGAATTGTCACGACAGATATCCTAGAGAAAGGACTTAGTCGTGGAGCCATTGCAACTAGGAAGCTTAAAGGGGTTAATCGGGACAAAGGACACAAGAGGTTTATACTGGTTTGGCCCCTTGCGGTGAAGGTAAAGCCTAGTCCAGTTGATGTGGTATTGCTAGGTTTCGATGACCAAGGAGCGAAATACGCTAGCTTGGCTCTCGATCTGCTGTTTCTTGCCCTAAGCCACCGCCGGGTCGTCCCCTTATATACACGGGTGGACGCCTGGCGGCCTACAGAGTCCCGGCCGGCTCATACAACGTGTACGGCTCGGTGACTTCTCTTACATGCCTTTCTTTACAAGTCTTACTTATACATGGCAGTTTACAATTATGGGCCTTAAGCTGCCTCTGGGCTTGGGCCTACTACAAGTCTTATAATAAACCATCGCCTTGTATATTCGCTGGGCTTCTTTTAATAACCCGCCATGAAGATTGACCCGGCCCCTCTTGGGCGGGTCATACCTGGTAGTCATATTCCCAACATTAGGCCCCAGGTTGATTTGAACATTGTTCTTGTCAATCTCCAACACTTAGACGAAATCCATCTTCCACTGTTTTGTAAAAGCTCTGTAACCCGCCATGACGTCATCTTCAGAAAATTTGGAGAACTGCCACGACGTCATCTTCAATGGATCCTTATCTTAAATGTTTTCCAAAAATCGAGGCGTCCATTTAGCTGGATAATCATTACTTCGGTCTTCCTTGATTTTTGCGCCTGCCTGTTCACTTATCCCCTTATAAATAGGCACGGCCGGTACTTCCTCTTTCTTCTTCTTCCTCCTCTCGCAACTTCTCTACCGCTCGAGCTCCGTCGCCGCCGCTACGCACCGTCGTCCTCAACTCCGGCCGCTGCATCACCCTGAGCCTGTCCAGAGAACGGCGACGATCTCCCACAGCAGCTCTGCATCCGTAAGCACTTGCCTTCTCACCCCCATAGATCTGCATTAGGGTTTGTGAGGTTTCTTTCTTATGTTCTTCGCTTTTCGTTGTAGATTCCTTGTAGCTTCTTCACTGCACCTTCCTTTGATCTAAAAGAAATATAGAATCTATGTGGTAGTTGTTTTACATCCATTTCAGAGGCTAACAGATCCCTTTCTTCTTGTACAAAGGTCTCCTTAGAACTGATGAACTCCTCTGTGCTGGTTTTTAGGTCTAGATTTATTTCCCTTTTTTGAGCCATCTTGATCCAAAATAATAGCAACCACTTGTGAAACCTGTTTATCTTAGTACTTAGCCAATTTTGACACAGGCAACCTTTGAGTATTTTTTAGTCATGGCGGCTTATGACTCCGGCTCATTTTTCCTTTATATATCATTAGCCCTTACTTAAACCGCCATTACTCATCTATACTATAATCATGAACTTGTAACTCCACCAATAAATTGAACCGGTAAATTACTTTCTTTTCAGTTTGCCCTTTTTTCATCATGCCATCAAAAGCGCCAATAGTATGCAACTGGGCCCCTTCCACAATTACTGAGGATACCTTGAAAGAATTTGTCACCATTGGATTTTTGCCAAAGAAGAACATTATGTCCCATCGTGCTCCTGACCCGGACGAAGAACGGCCTCAGCCCAAAGATGGTGAAGTTATCGTTTTCACTGATAACATGAACCGGGGCTTCTCACCACCCGACTCAAAGTTCTTCTGAGATGTTCTGCATTTTTTTCAAGCTTCATCCACAAGATATTGGACCCAACTCTATATCCAATATCTGCAATTTTCATGTTCTTTGTGAGGTATATCTTCAAGAAGAACTGACTGTGGAGCTCTTCAGAGAGTACTTTTATTTGAACCGCCAGAATGAGTGCACCAAGGGCCCTAGCTTGGAACTTGGCAGAATCTCGATTCAACACCGACAAGGTGCTGTCTTTCCTTTAGTGGTCTTACCAAGCCATCCTAAAGATTGGAACCAAACTTGGTTCTACCGCCAAGATATATCACCAGCTGATGAAAAACCACTACCGGGTTATCGCGCAGAGCGTCTTGATTCTAAGTCCGTGCTCCCTGACAAGCTTACTACTACTGAACGCAAGAAGCTTATCCCATCTATCAAAAAGGATTCAAGCTTTATTGGGGAATGGCTTAACTGGAGTTGACCTGATCCGTTGCTGGATCGCATGGCGGGTCATCCCTCTAAGCCGCCGATCCAAGTTAATGTATAAATATGGCGGAGGCCCAGATGATTCTCTATGTTATAGCCCTGTACAACTAACTGAAGAAGGCATCGTTGCAATGTCAACCATTCTCGTGAACGGCAAATACGAAGACTGCAGTAAAGTTGGATTAAACCCCTTCTGCAAACTTAACCTAGCACCAGAGGTAAATCCCCTTGACTTCCTCTTTTGTTTTCCTCAGTAGTTAAATACTTGCATGGCTTTTTAACCTATTTACTTGCTTACAGGCCAAATCTGATTTCTGGAAGGCCAAGTATGATCATGAAGCTGCCAAGAAGGCTAGAGCCGCTGCCATAGCCGCCAGGAGAATGACACGGAATCCCAAGAAAAAGAAGACTACATCTGACATGTTCCAGCTGGATGATGCTTCTGAGTCGGAGGTAGCCCTTGACTCCCTTGGCCAGTTTTTTAACAACCTTATTGACACTGACTATTGCCAGGACGACACAGGGGCCAGCCAGGTTGTAGAAGAAGAGGTAACTATTCCCTCTGACTCAGCTCCTTTGCCAAGATAGAAAGTTCGACTGGTAACCAGGAAAGTAAGGTTTTCACACCCTTTGGCTTATTTGGACCCTCATTTTCTTTTGAAAAAGCAGCAGCATGAGAGCCGCCGTCAGGCCCGGACTAATGACGATAATGAACCGCCTACCGACTTACAAAAAATTCCTCGGAAACGCCAGAATGAGGTTTCTTTCACCTTTGTCCTTTTTGTCCTTTGTTTTTATCCATGAATCTATTTCCTTATTTTCTTAACTTTATTTTAGCTTTGTAGGAGGTTTCTCGCTGTTTTGGCGACTCGTCACAAACTCAATTTCCGGCTTTCAAGACTGCCCCTGGGTAAGGACAATCATCTTTCTTCTGCATCTTTAAAAACTGCATTATTATACTAACTGTCTCATAAAATCTTTCTTAGTGGTCAAGCAAAATCCAAGAAAGCTAAGGTGACTAAGCCGGCAGAAAACCCGAAAGATCCTGCACCTGAATCGGCAGTCCCAACTCCTCCTGATCAATCTGAAGCACCAGAAGACCCGGCTATCCATGTTCAATTGGACCCTCCTGAGCCGTCAGCTGATGAAACCACTCTTAATCCGGCTATCACTGAACCATCTAGCTCTGCCAACCCGCCGACAACTTCTGACAATGATGCCTTAATTACTGGTAGTCGGTTTATTGAGCCGGGCAACCCCACTGTACTGGCCCGACACTCTGCTAAACAAGAAGCTTTAGAGAGGCAGAAGGTGTGGTTTGATGTCTCTCATTACGCTCATCTGAACATTAGTGACGTGCTGTCTGGCTACCTCAGTCATGTGCATTCTAGCCGTGACTCGGAAATTGAGATGGTCAAGCAACTTCAGCTGAAATATGAGGTATGTTCACCGACTTTCACCATCTTATATATGCTCTGCCAGCCCCCAAGTCTCCGGATTATGATGAAGCTGAATGATCTATAGACTTGTGATATAGGTTGATACTCTCTCTTAGATTTTCCTTAAATCCAGCTTAACTTTCATCTATAGTCCCCAAGGGCCAGCTCAATTTATCACAAATGAGCCGGTACTTAACTTCATAACTGTCTTGAATCAGTCGAAACAAATATTGTGATCAGGCTCAATATGAAAAAACTTTCATAAGATCATGCATTAGCCCCCAAGTGCCATGTGTTGTTACTTGTAAAATACTTGGGACTTTAAGCTTGGAAAAAAGGAACTTCTTTGGCAGACATTAGCCCCCAAGTGCCAAGTGGTGTTGCATTGCAAAGCACTTGGGACTTTAATCATTATAACTTTTATTTAAATTTTGACACACCCGTGCATGTTTGTAGACCGCCCTAACTGAATTGGGCTCTCAATTGACGGATGCAAAGACCCGGCTGGCGGATCAAGAAGTGGAGATAAAGACGGCTGAATCCAAACTTCAGTTGAGACTCTCTGAAGCTGAAAAATTGAAGACCAGTTTGGATGCGAAGAAGAAATCCTGGGCCGTTGAGAAGGCCTTGCTGATACAACATGCTGAAACAGCAAAGGCGGTTCTCGAGGAAGTTACCATAGAGCTCACCGGCTTAAAAAACCGTGTGTCTCAAATGGTCTTTGCAATCTTTGGTGAGTCATTTGCATTAATCACTTACACTCTATTTTGACCAGGAATATAAGCCGCCTGCTGAACCTTTGTTAAAACACTCATAGGTCCACGGAGTAACAATCTGAGTCAAAATAGTGTGACAAAACTGAAGGCGGTTTATACCTTGGTGGAGCAACTGTACACTGGTGCTCAACGAGCACTTGCAACTATCTCCCCTACCAACCAAGGACCCAACCGTTTGAGTGATGTTTTGAAGAAGCTATCGGTCTTACCCGCCAGATTTCAAGAGGTCAAATGGTCTTGTGCCAGAGCCGGAGCCCTGACTGCCCTGAGCCGCTCCAAAGCCTGGGTGTCGGATTTAGACCCGGTGGACGTGGCTAAGGGGTACCCTACCGTGAAGGAAGACGTGAATCCATTTGAGCAAGATGACTTTATTGCCTGTGTGAGGGGAGTTCGTCCTTAGGCTACCATTCTTGGCGAGGAGACCAACTTCGACAAATATCAGCCATGTTTTGATATGGAGAATAAAAAGATGACGACTCCCTCTTATAAAGTGACGGATCTTATCCGGATGGTTCGCCAACACACTTTTGCCCTGGAAATTGACCCGGCCGGCCTAATTGACGATGAGGCTGAGTTCATTGCTCTGAATGGCTTTGACTGGTCGAATCCCAACTTCCAACCAGTGGAGGGAGGTGAGCCAGCAAGGGAGGAGTCATAACCATCTGAATAATCCAGCCTTCAGCTTAAGATCCGCTTAAGAGAGAAAACAACCTAACCTTTTGGGCTCTCAAAGCCTTGTAATAGGTTAGTTTGAAAACTGCATATTTTGCCTATGCCATCTTGCATAGGATGCTGCATATGACCTTTTAGCCGTGATGTCAATATATGCATTATATCTGCCATCGCATCTGCAGTGTTTGAATCTGTTCCTGTATGCAAAAGATAAAAAACTGTCCTGGCAGTTGATCACTGGACGGGTAAAAAACACTCGATACATAAGTATGAAATCATCATGGTGTAAAAAACAGGACCAGATGTAAGATAAACAAGGCTGAAAAAACCTTTGATTAACAAAAAGATACAGATAAGTCTGTTTATGAATAACAATGTCATACCTATGTTCTTTGATTCTGAATTGCCGGCTCATATGATCTGGACAATAAGGTTGACGACCCTAATGTTTGTAGAAGCCAATACCTTGATATGCCCGATGATTGTTATCCCTTGGCAACTCATTGTCAAATAACCGAGCCGGTTCAAATTGAAACCATACGTGCAGTTATCTTTGAGACAACAAAAAACCAGTAAAACAAAATAGGATGTTTGAAAACAAAAAACCATATGTGCGCTCGTCGTGCAAATTTTTGACACCCATCGCACCTAAGGACCAGATCCTTTGCATCAGCATGAGCCATTAGCCAGTAAAAACCATGACGAAAAGCTTTAGCCACAAGAGATTTTGAACCGGCGTGATGGCCACAATCCCCTTCATGGATCTCACGAAGAATTTCTTGACCTTCTTCAGGAGAGACACAACGCTGAAATGCTCCAGTGACGCTGCGATGATACAACTCACCGTTGGAAATTGTCATTGACTTAGACCGCCGGGTTATCTGTCGAGCCAAGGTCTCATCCTCTGGCAACTCACCCCGGGTCATATAAGCCAAATACGACACTGTCCAATCTGGAATGACATGAAGAGCCCCACTAACTGTGCCTCTGGGTCTGGAACGGCCAAATCTTCCTCTGTAGGCAATTTGACAGAAGGGTTATGCAGAACATCTAGAAAAGTGTTAGGTGGCACCGGCTTACGCTGAGATCCCAACCGGCTTAAGGCATTAGCCGCTTTGTTTTTTCTGCGGTCAATGTGCTCCACCTGATTACCTTTGAAATATCCGGCAACAACATCAACTTCCCGAGGATAAGCCGCCATGAGAGGGTCCTTGGAGTCCCACTTGCCTGACACCTGCTGAGCCACCAAATCTGAGTTGCCAAGGCACCGTACCCGGCTTAAACTCATCTCCTTAGCCATTCGAAGACCATGGAGTAAGGCCTCGTATTCTGCTGCATTGTTAGTACAAGGAAACATTAATCGCAACACATAACAAAACTTGTCACCTCGTGGAGAAGTTAAAACAACTCTAGTCCCCGAGCCTTCCAACTGTCTGGACCCATCAAAATGAATCGTCCAATATGTGTTGTCTGGATTCTCTTCAGGTGTCTGCAACTCCGTCCAATCGTTAATGAAATTGACCAACGCTTGAGATTTGATCGCAGTACGTGGCACATACTTTAAACCATGAGACCCAAGTTCAATGGCCCACTTAGCGACTCGTCCTGTGGCTTCTCTATTTTGAATAATATCTCCTAACGGAGCAGAGCTAACCACAATGATAGGGTGACCCTGAAAGTAATGCTTGAGCTTCCAGCTTGCCATGAACACCCCATAAACCAGCTTCTGCCAATGTGGGTATCTTTGCTTAGATTCAATGAGCACCTCACTGACGTAGTAAACCGGCCACTGAACCGGATGTTCCTTGCCAATCTCCTTGCGCTCCACCATAATAGACACACTGACAACATGTGAGTTAGCAGCCACAGATAACAACATCGGCTCTTTCTCAATGGGGGCAGCCAGAACCTGTGGCTCAGCGAGCTGCCTCTTTAGATCTTCAAAGGCAGAATCAACAGTGTCACTCCAGACAAAGTCATCCGTCCTTTTCATCATCTGATACAACAGCATAGCCTTCTCACCTAGCCGGCTTATGAACCGGCTTAAACTGCAACCCGACCCGCCAGCCTTTGAATGTCATTGATACATGCCGGCTTAGCCAAAGATGTTATTGCCTTAATTTTCTCCGGGTTAGCCTCAATGCCTCTGTTAGACACCAAAAAACCCAAAAGCTTGCCAGCGAGGACTCCAAACACACATTTTGCTGGGTTAAGCATCATCTTGTAGACCCGAAGGTTATCAAAAGTCTCCTTTAGATCATCTACCAGAGTTTCCTATGCTCTGGATTTAACCACTATATCATCCACATAAGCATGAACATTACGTCCAATCTGGTCATGAAGACAGTTCTGCACACATCGCTGATAAGTTGCCTGGGCGCTCTTAAGCCCAAAAGGCATAGACACATAGCAGAAGGCTCCAAATGGAGTGATGAAAGCTGTCTTCTCCTGGTCCTTAACTGCCATCTTGATCTGATGATAACCAGAATAAGCATCCAAAAAACTCAAACGCTCACATCCTGCCGTAGCATCAATGATTTCATCAATACGAGGGAGAGCAAAAGGATCAGCCGGACAAGCCTTGTTTAAATCTGTGTAATCCACACACATACGCCAGGTGCTGTTCTTTTTGAGTACAAGCACCGGGTTAGCCAACCACTCTGGGTGAAAAACTTCAACAATAAACCCGGCAGCCAAGAGCCGGGGTACCTCTTCTCCAATAGCCTTACACCTTTCTTCATTAAACCGTCGAAGAAACTGCCTGACCGGCTTAAACTTTGGATCAATGTTGAGAGTGTGCTCAGCGAGTTCCCTCAGTACACCAGGCATGTCAGAAGGTTTCCATGCAAAGATGTCCCGATTCTCACGGATGAACTCGATGAGCGCGCTTTCCTATTTTGGATCCAAATTGGCACTGATAATGAACTGTTTGGATGAGTCGCCAGGCACAAAATCAATCATCTTAGTATCATCAGCTGACTTAAATTGCAGCGCCGACTCATGCTCCGTGGTTGGTTTTTTCAAAGATGTCATATCTGCCGGGTCAACGTTATCCTTATAAAACTTCAATTCCTCCGTTGCGCAAACAGATTCGGCATAAGCCGCATCACCTTCTTCACATTCCAGGGCTATCTTCTGGCTTCCATGTACTATGGTGGTGCCTTTATAACCCGGCATTTTGAGCTGTAGATAAACATAACACGGTCGAGCCATGAACTTAGCATAAGCCGGCCAACCAAACAGAGCGTGATATGGGCTTTTGATTTTAACCACTTCAAAAGTTAACTTCTCAGCCCTAGAATCATACTCATCCCCAAAGGCTACTTCTAGGTCAATCTTACCAATTGGGTACGCTGACTTACCAAGTACCACCCCATGAAAGACAATGTTGGATGTTTTAAGACTCTTATCAGTCAACCCCATGTGATGGAACATCTCATAATAAAGGATGTTGATGCTACTGCCTCCGTCCATGAGCACTTTAGTGAACTTATATCCACCAACCCGAGGTGCCACCACCAAAGCCAGATGACCCGGATTATCGACCCGGGGAGGATGATCTTCCCTACTCCATACAATAGGCTGCTCAGACCATCACAAATAACGTGGAACCGCCGGCTCAACAGTATTTACAACCCTCTTATGAAGTTTCTGGTCCCTCTTGCACAAACTGGTGGTGAACACGTGATACTGCCCACCGTTCAGCTGCTTTGGGTTACTCTGATACCCGGACTGCTGCTACTGCTGCTGACTGCCCTGGCCGGATTGCTGATTATAGCCGCCTTGACTACCTTGATGGCCCTGGCCATGAAAACCGCCACCGCTTGAGTTGGTGCCCGGGCCATGGAAGCCGCCACCGCCTGAGCCGCCGCCAGGTCCGTGGTTACCATCGAATATGTTCGAATTCTTAAAAGCCTTCCTGATCGTACAGTCTTTCCATAGATGGGTAGCGGGCTTCTCCTGGGTGCCGTGTCTTGGAGAAGGTTCGTTTAGCAGCTGCTCAAGGGTGGGATCTGACCCGCCAGACCAAGGAGGTGGCCTCCCCTTGCGTTGTTGATTGTTGCCCTGTGCATTGGTGTTAGCCACAAACTCCAGACTACCGTCAGCCTTACATTTATTACCTCCTTGATTCGCCGGGTTGTGCTGGTGACCTTTGCCATTGCCGTTCTTCTTTCCCTTCCATGTCTTCTCTTTGTCAGACGCGGGGTCCTTGGTACTGTCAGAATCGGCGTACTTGACGAGAGCCGCCATCAGCTGGACCATGTCATTAGAGTCACGCTTGAGCCGCCCCAGCTTCTGTTTTAGAGGTTCAAAACGGCACTTTTCTCCAACATTAAGACCGCGGAGCCGGCATCCATCTTATCAGATGAATGTATTATTTCCTTGACCCGGCGCACCCAATGGGTCGTGGATTCGCCTTCCTCTTGCTTGTAGTTAGTCAAGTCCACGATCGACATGGGCTGTTTACATGTATCTTTGAAGTTCTGAATGAACCGGGCCTTTAACTCCGCCCATGAGCCGATGGAGTTGGGCGGCGACCCCTTTAACCAAGTACGAGCTGTTCCATCCAACATCATGGTGAAGTATTTAGCCATTGCTGCGTCACTAACCTCTAATAACTCCATGGCCATCTCGTAACTTTCAATCCATGCTCCAGGCTGCAGGTCGGCTATGTAATTGGGCACCTTACGAGGCCCCTTAAAGTCCTTTGGCAAACGCTCATTACGCAGAGCCGGCACAAGACAAGGGACACCTTCTGTCCTTGTGGCCACCCCTGCTTCAACAGAGGTCGCTGGATAAACTGGAAAAGCTTGGTGAGCCGCCTGCTCAGCCGCCAGCTGAACCGCCCATTCAGCCTCTTGACGGATCCTCTCCTGGTCCACCAAGTTAAGGGCTCCGCCCGGGGTCAGGTCACGCTCGCACGGTTATGGCGCTGGGCGTTGCTTGACATGGCCGCTGAGTCCATATGCCTGCTATAGCTTGGGCTCCGGCTTGGGCGAGGGGTTGAATGGATTCTATCTCGACTACAATAATATGCATCCTGTTGTGCCAGAGCCGTCTGAAGAAGTTTTCTGACCCGTCATGTTTCGATCGCTGTCAGAGAGTCGCCTTCCATTGGGAGAGCCGCCAAATGAGCCGACGCACCGACAAGATTCTCCAAAGGGTTAGAAAAGTGACCCGATGGTATTGGTGTGGAATGAGGTGGAGCAGTATTTACATGGGGGGGTGTTCCATGGCCCACGGTTGAACGGGCGCTTTGGTCTCGGGTGTTATGATCCGATTTGCCTTCGGCGGGTTATTGGGACCAGCTCCAGGTGTGTGGAAGAGGTTCCTAGGATCATAAGTCAGAGGCAAACGTGATTGAGCTTTTTGGTGCCTTCTCCTCATGACCTCATTTGATGCATTTAGATCCACCGAGAGCCAGAAAGTCTCTGCTTGAAGCTGCTGAGCACGAGCATCTAGAGCTGCCCGCTCTGCAGCCATCCTTACCTCCTCCGCTGCTAAATTCTCCTTAGCTTGTGTTACCTCCCCACACGACTGTGCCACCTCTGCATCATGCTAAGCCTTATCTGCCGACTCACCCACGGCGGTCAACAAGGTCGTCATCCTGTCCATGAGATCCATCAACACCTGAGCCGGCGGACGCGCGGGGTCTCCTGACCCGGCCGCCGTCGACCCGGTGGTTATTGCAGTCGCAGCCGTAGAATTCTGCCTGGGTTGAGTGCCAGCCATGAAGACTCTGGCTCGATTTGGCGGCTCAAAGGGGTCCGGAATACTGCTACCATCGGAACAACCCCCAAGCCCGCCATCTTGTAGTTGATACAAAGAATCTGTCTCGCCTGTGGACGAATCATCGTCGGAGTGAATAGCTGTCTCACTGCCATCCACCAATCCTTCAGAAAGTTCCCCTCCATGGATGCAACCCATGAAGGCATGCCGCACGGCGGGTCGAGCTCGGGCGGGTTTCGCCCACTGAGCCGTGTCGATGAGGTCGGCGCAGATGTCTGGCTCAGGGCCCGGCTCGCTGATCCGGCCGATGAAGACGTGGATTCCACCGATGGGGACCCAGTACCCGTACTCGATTGAGCCGGCCTCGGGGCCCCAGCCTGCGTCGTCGATGTAGAGCATACCGCGATGACTCTTGGTCATCCGGCCCACAGTGTATCCCTTGAGCCCTTCGAAGCTGCCCTTCAAGAACTCAAATCCACCGTGCGCTGGCCCCACGGTGGGCACCAACTGTCATGGAATTGTCACGGCAGATGTCCTAGAGAATGGACTTAATCGTGGAACCATCGCAACTAGGAAGCTTAAAGGGGTTAATCGGGACAAATGACACGAGAGGTTTATACTGGTTCTGCCCCTTGCGGTGAAGGTGAAGCCTAGTCCAGTTGATGTGGTATTGCTAGGTTTCGATGACCAAGGAGCGAAATACGCTAGCTTGGCTCTCGATCTGCTGTTTCTTGCCCTAAGCCGCCACTGGGTCGTCCCCTTATATACACGGGTGGACGCCTGGTGGCCTACAGAGTCCCGACCGGCTCATACAACGTGTCCGGCTCGGTGACTTCTCTTACATGCCTTTCTTTACAAGTCTTACTTATACATGGCAGTTTACAATTACGGGCCTTAAGCCGCCTCTAGGCTTGGGCCTACTACAAGTCTTATAATAAACCATCACCTTGTATATTCGCTGGGCTTCTTTTAATAACCCGCCATGAAGATTGACCCGACCCCTCCTGGGCGGGTCATACCTGGTAGTCATATTCCCAACAGCTTGCATCATATACAACTCTTCTTTAAGAAATCCATTAAGGAATGCAGTTTTGACATCCATTTGCCAGATTTCATAATCATAAAATGCAGCAATTGCTAACATGATTCTAACAGACTTAAGCATTGCTGCGGGTGAGAAAGTCTCATCGTAGTCAACTCCTTGAACTTTTCAAAATCCTTTTGCAACAAGTCGAGCTTTGTAGATAGTAACGTTACCATCATCGTCAATCTTCTTCTTGAGGACAAGTCTATGGCTCGCCGATCATTGGGCAAGTCCACCAAAGTCCATACTTTGTTCTCATACATGGATCCTATCTAAGATTTCATGGCGTCAAGCCATTTATCGGAATCTGGGCTCATCATAGTTTCTTCATAGTTCATAGGTTCGTCATGGTCTAGTAACATGACTTCCAGAACAGGATTACCGTACCACTCTGGTGCGGATTGTGCTCTGGTTGCCCTACGAGGTACAATAGTAACTTGATCTGAAGTTTCATGATTATTATCATTAGCTTCCTCTCTAGTTTGTATAGGCATCACGGGGACGGTTTTCTGTGATGAGTTACCTTCCAACTCGAGAGAAGGTACAATTACCTCATCAAGTTCTACTTTCCTCCCACTCACTTCTTTCGAGAGAAACTCCTTCTCTAGGAAGTTTCCATTCTTGGCAACAAATATCGTGCCTTCAGATTTGTGGTAGAAGGTGTACCCAATTGTTTCCTTAGGGCATCCTATGAAGACACACTTCTCCGATTTGGGTCGAGCTTATCAGGCTGAAGCTTTTTGACATAAGTGTCGCAACCCCAAACTTTAAGAAACGACAGCTTAGGTTTCTTGCCAAACCATAGTTCATACGGTGTCATCTCAACGGATTTAGACGGTGCCCTATTTAACATGAATGCAACTGTCTCTAATGCATAACCCCAAAACGATAGTGGTAAATCGGTAAGAGACATCATAGACCGCACCATATCTAACAAAATATGGTTATGACGTTTGGGCACACCATTACGCGGTGGTGTTCTAGGTGGCGTGAGTTGTGAAACTATTCCACATTGTTTTAAATGAAGAACAAACTCATAACTCAAATATTTGCCTCCGCAATCAGATCATAGAAACTTTATTTTCTTGTTACGACGATTCTCCACTTCACCCTGAAATTCTTTGAACTTTTCAAATGTTTCAGACTTGTGTTTCATTAAGTAGATATACTTATATTTTCTTAAATCATCTGTGAAGGTCAGTAAATAACAATACCTGCCGCAAGCCTCAACACTCATCAGACCGCATACATCGGTATGTATTATTTCCACGCTCCATTGTTCCGGAGAACGGAGTTTCAGTCATCTTGCCCATGAGGCATGGTTCACTAGTACCAAATGATTCATAATCAGGTGATTACAAAAGCCCATCTGCATGGAGTTTCTTCATGCGCTTTACACCAATATGACCTAAACAGCAGTGCCACAAATATGTAGCACTATCATTATCAACTTTGCATCTTTTGGCATCAATATTATGAATATATGTATCACCACAATCGAGATTCAATAAAAATAGACCACTCTTCAAGGGTGCATGACCATAAAATATATTACTCATATAAATAGAACAACCATTATTCTCTGATATAACCGTCTCGCATTAAACAAGATATAGATATAATGTTCATGGTCAATGCTGACACCAAATAACAATTATTCAGGTCTAAAACTAATCCAGAAGGTAGATGTAGAGGTAGCGTGCCGATGGAGATCACATCGACATTGGAACCATTCCCGACACGCATTGTCACCTCATCCTTAGCCAATCTTGTTTAATCCGTAGCCCCTGTTTCGAGTTACAAATATGAGCAACCGAACCAGTATCAAATACCCAGGCGCTACTATGAGCATTAGTAAGGTACACATCAATAACATGTATATCAAATATACCTTTGTTCACTTTGCCATCCTTCTTATCCGCCAAATACTTGGTGCAGTACCGCTTCCAGTGACCAGTCCCTTTGTAGTAGAAGCACTCAGTTTCAGGCTTGGGTCCAGATTTGGGCTTCTTCTTGGGGGTGGCAACTTGCTTGCCATTCTTCTTGAAGTTCCCCTTCTTTCCCTTGCCTTTTTCTTGAAACTAGTGGTATTGTTAACCATCAACACTTGATGCTCCTTCTTGATTTCTACCTCCGCAGCTTTGAGCATAGCGAGGAGCTCGGGAATTGTCTTATCCATCCCTTGCATATTATAGTTCATCATGAAGCCTTTGTAGCTTGGTGACAGTGATTGAATAACTCTGTCAATAACACTATCATCCAGAAGATTAACTCCTAGATGAGTCAAGTGATTATGATACACAGACATTTTGAGTATGTGTTCACTGACATAACTGTTCTCCTCCATCTTGCAGGTATAGAACTTGTTGGAGACCTCATATCTCTCAACTCGGGAATTTGCTTGAAATATTAACTTCAACTCCTAGAACATCTCATATGGTCCATGACGTTCAAAACGTCTTTGAAGTCCCGATTCTAAGCCGTCCATCATGGCACACTGAACTATCGAGTAGTCATCAGATCGAGCTTGCCAGACGTTCATAACATCAGCATCTGCTCCTACAGCAGGCCTTTCACCTAGAGGTGCATCAAGGACATAATTCTTCTGTGCAGCAATGAGGATAATCATCAAGTTATGGACCCAGTATGTGTAGTTGCTACCATCATCTTTCAACTTAGCTTTCTCTAGGAACGCATTAAAATTCAAGGGAACGGTAGGATGGGCCATTGATCTACAACATAGATATGCAAAAACTATCAGGACTAAGTTCATGATAAATTAAGTTCAATTAATCAAATTACTTAAGAACTCCCACTTAGATAGACATCCCTCAAGTTATCTAAAGGATGCGTGATCCAAATCAACTAAACCATGTCTGATCATCACGTGAGATGGGGTAGTTATGAATGGTGAACATCTCTATGCTGATCGTATCTACTATATGATTCACGTTCGACCTTTCGGTCTCCAGTGTTCCGAGGCCATGTCTGTACATGCCAGGCTCGTCAAGTTTAACCCGAGTATTCCACATGTGCAAAACTGTCTTGCACCCGTTGTATGTGAACGTAGGGTCTATCACACCCGATCATCACGTGGTGTCTCAACACGACGAACTGCCGCAACGGTGCATACTAGGGGAGAACACTTATACCTTGATATTTTGTTAAGGGATCATCTTATAATGCTACCACCATACTAAGCAAAATAAGATGCATAAAAGATAAACATCACATGCAATCAAAATATGTGACATGATATGGCCATCATCATCTTGTGTTTTTGATCTCCATCTCCAAAGCATCGTCATGATCTCCATCGTCACTGTCTCGACAGCTTGATCTCCATCGTAGCATCATGGTCGTCTCGCCAACTATTGCTTCTACAACTATCGCTAACGCATAGTGATAAAGTAAAGCAATTACATGGTGTTTGCATTTCATACAATAAAGAGACAACCATAAGGCTCCTGCCGGTTGTCAGATATCTTACAAAACATGATCATATCATACAATAACATTTATCACATCATGTCTTGACCATATCATATCACAACATGCTCTGCAAAAACAAGTTAGATGTCCTATACTTTGTTGTTGCAAGTTTTACGTGGAAGCTACGAGCTTCTAGCAAGAACCGTTATTACCTACGCATCAAAACCACAACGGTGATTTATCAAGTTTGTTGTTTTAACCTTCAACAAGGACTGGCCGTAGTCAAATTCGATTCAACTAAAGTAGGAGAAACAGACACCCGCCAACGACCTTTATGCAAAACTAGTTGCATGTCTGTCTGTGGAACTGCTCTCATGAACATGGTCATGTAAGGTTGGTCCGGGCCACTTCATCCAACAATACCACCGAATCAAAATAAGACATTGGTGGTAAGCAGTATGATGATCACCTCCCACAACTCTTTGTGTTCTACTCATGCATGCATATCATCTACGCATAGACATGGCTCTGATACCACTATTGGGAAACGTAGCATGCAATTTCAAAAAAATTCCTACGCTCACGCAAACTTTATCTAGGATATGCATAGCAACGAGGGGGAGAGTGTGTCTACATACCCTCATAGATCGAAAGTAGAAGCATTTGACAACGCGGTTGATGTAGTCGAACTTCTTCTAGCTCCGACCGATCAAGCACCGAACGTACGACACCTCCGAGTTCTGCACACGTTCAGCGCGATGACGTCCCTCGCCTTCTTGATCCAGCAAGGTGTCGAGGAAGTAGATGAGTTCCATCAACACGACGGCGTGGTGATGGTGATGGTGAAGTGATCCGCGCAGGGCTTCACCTAAGCACCGCGAAAATATGATCGGGGGTGTAAACTTTGGAGGGGGGGGGGCGCCGCACATGGCTAACAATTGATGTTGTGTGTTCTAGGTGCCACCTCCCCACATATATATAGGTGGGGGGGGGGGAAGGGAGCAGCAAGGGTGCACCCCAAGTAGGAGGAATCCTACTTGGGGTCCTCCCCAATTCGGCCTCCCCCCTTCCATATTTCCGAAGGGGGAAAAAGGGAAGATGAAGGAGAGAAGGAAAGGGGGGGGGGAACCCCTCTTTCCCTTCTCCCACCCGGCCTCCTTCCCTGGGGGGGGGGGGGCGCCACCCCTTGTGGGCTGGTGTGCTCCCCTCCTATGGCCCATATCTTTCCTCCGGGGGTTCCGGTAACCCCCTAGGTACTCCGATAAATACCCGATACACTTCCGGTGTCCGAATACTATCATCCTATATATCAATCTTTACCTCTCGACCATTTCAGGACTCCTCGTCATGTCCGTTATCTCATCCGGGACTCCAAACAACATTCGGTCACCAAATCACATAACTCATATAATACTAAATCGTCATCGAACGCTAAGCGTGCATACCCTACGAGTTCGAGAACTATGTAGACATGACCGAGACACCTCTCCGGTCAATAACCAATAGCGGAACCTGGATGCTCATATTGGCTCCTACATATTCTACATAGATCTTCATCGGTCGAACCGTTATGACAACATACGTAATTCCCTTTGTGTCGGTATGTTACTTGCCCGAGATTCGATCGTCGGTATCTTCATACCTAGTTCAATCTTGTTACCGGCAAGTCTCTTTACTCGTTCCATAATACATCATATTGTAACTAACTCATTAGTCACTTTGCTTGCAAGGCTTCTTATGATGTGCAATACCGAGAGGGCCCAGAGATACCTCTTCGATACTCGGAGTGACAAATCCTAATCTCGATCTATGCCAACCCAACAAACACCTTTGGAGATACCTGTAGAGCATCTTTATAATCACCCAGTTACGTTGTGACGTTTGATAGCACACAAGGTATTCCTCCGGTATCCGGGAGTTGCATAGTATCATAGTCGAAGGAATATGTATTTGACATGAAGAAATCAATAGCAATAAAACTGAATGATCAATATGCTAAGCTAACGGATGGGTCATGTCCATCACATCATTCTCCTAATGATGTGATCCCTTTATCAAATGACAACTCATCTCCATGGATAGGAAACCTTAACCATCTTTGATCAACGAGCTAGTCAAGTAGAGGCTCACTAGGGACACAATGTTTGTCTATGTATTGACACATGTATTTGGGTTTCCGATCAATACAATTCTAGCATGAATAATAAACATTTATGATGAATAAGGAAATATAAAATAACAACTTTATTATTGCCTCTAGGGCATATTTTCTTCACCACCTTCAAGGGATCATGCCCAGCGTTGAAGCCCACTGTTTGGGCATGCTCAATTGGAAGTAGTGCTCGGCTCCCTTGACAATTTCCGGAGCGAAGACTTGATCTTCGATATTGCACCTTTCCACAATGGCCATCATGCCCTGCTAGGTCGAACGACATTCGCCCATTTTAACGCCGTCCCCCACTATGCCTACCTCAAACTGAAGATGCCCAAACCACGAGGCGTCATCACAGTCAATGGCAACACAGAGCGCTTTTTTCGGACGGAGGAACACACCACGGCCTTGGCGGCCGAATATGAAGGGCCGAAGTGCCAGCCGGCCATCAAGGCACGAGAGGTAAACAAGCGAGCATGGGCGCTATCTCCGGCCAAGGGGCCTCCCTATGTTCGACGTACAAAGGAATGCGCCCCCCATGGCCTGCCCACCACAAAAGCTCCTTACGTGCCTCGACACCACAACTTCACGCTCAAAGTACCACACGCAATTATGGGGTCTATCACCAAGAGTTCGGTTCGACCGCACCTTGGAATAGTGCGTCTCCAGACGATGAACAGGTACCATCTAGGACCTCTCCGGCATCAAGCCTCACCAATATAGTGACCTGTTGAAGTCTCCTTCTCAAGGACCCACCAACGGACAATCAACCCATGGAGTATCTCTCTCCAACAGAAGCAAAGGTGTAGACGTGCAGTAGGGCACAGTTGGGGAATTAAACCACGCATCAAGGCCCTACGTAAACCTTTCATTTGTAAATTATTTTTTTCCTCTTTTAAAAAGGAACTTATCCTTTTAGACGCTATGTTTGGCAGTTCAATTTGTACGGCTAGACATCATGAGCTTATTGGAAATAAAACAAACCCCTTTACGGTTCTTGTACAGTTGTTTACGCTGTATTTTTCCTTGTTTGTTCCTCTCCGCTCCTTGAATCTGCCTCAACCAAGTGTCATACACTTCGGATTTCGTACATATACTGGTTATTAGACTGGGGCTTGGCCTAGACGCTCGCCCTATACACTAAAATACTAACACCTTTTTCCACTGTGTTGGCATCTCGGATATTGCATTATATGCGTCGGTTCCGAATTATGTCTTGGGTCAATAGTTGGGTTGCCCCGCTCCAGTGTTTACCTCCTTACGTTCTGCAAGTTCGACTAAGAAGGTAAAGGGAGAACTGTTGCGATTGTACTTCCGCGTCATTCGGTCAAGTACCTCAATGGAGAAAGCCGAAAACTAATTGTCATAATACGCGAGAACTAGTCGGCGATCCGATGACTGGTCTTCAAACCAAAAAAAATCGTTAGCGATTGTCTCGTGTACTATGAAGCATTCATCTTTGAACAAATCAAGTGACCGATGCTTGGGCCTAGGGTTCACCTAACATCTCACCACACTAAGGGCTGGTCACCAGCCCCCACAGTCAAGCTCCTATGGCTAAGTGAAAGTCATAAAGCCACATAGTCCGATTGCCTTGTGATTCTCATACACTACCGCCTCCGGACACCGAGACATCGACTAAGGGTTACAATGTGGAGAATAGAACACCCTTCGTAGCATCTACGTGGGGGCTGAAACCTACGACTAATAACTTTCAGAATAAAAATGTCCACACAGGAGTCAAAATTTAACACAAAATATACACAAACATGATAAAACATACAAAATACCATTGGCACATAAAGCATACAGGTGTTGGGGAATGTAGTAATTCAAAAAAATTCCTACGATCACGCAAGATCTATCTAGGAGAAGCATAGCAACAATACGGGAGAGTGTGTCCATGTACCCTTGTAGACCGAAAGCAGAAGCGTTTAGTAACACGGTTGATGTAGTCGAACATCTTCACGATCCAACCGATCCAAGTGCCGAACGTATGGCACCTCTGTGTTCAGCACACGTTTAGCACGATGACGTCCCTCGTGCTCTTGATCCATTTGAGGACGAGGGAGAGTTCCGTCAGCATGATGGCATGGCGATGATGATGATGAAGTTACCGGCGCACGGCTTCGCCTAAGAACTACGACAATATGACCGAGGTGTTAAACTGTGGAGTGGGGCACCACACATGGCTAAGAGATTGTCTGTTGTGCTTTGGGGTGCCCCCCTGCCCACGTATATAAAGGAGGGGGAGGAGTAGGCCGGCCAAGGGGGAGGCGTGCCAAGCGGGGTCCTACTAGGACTCCAAACCTAGTAGGATTCGCCCCCCTTTCCTTCCAACGGAGAGGGGGAAAGGGGAAAGGAGAGAGAGGGAGAAGGAAAGAGGGGGTCCGCGCCCCCTCCCCTTGTCCAACTCGGATTGGGGCAAGGGGGGCGCACCCCACCTCCTGTGGCTTGCCTGCTCTCTTCCACTATGGCCCATTAGGCCCAATAACTTTTCGGGGGGGTCCGGTAACCTCCCGGTACTCCGAAAAATCCCTGATCTTCTTCGGAACCATTCCAGTGTCCATATATAACCTTCCAATATATCAATCTTTACCTCTAGACCATTTCAAGACCCCTCGTCATGTCCGTGATCTCATCCGGTGCTCCGAACAAACTTCGGTCACCAAAATACATAACTCATAATACAAATCGTCATCGAATGTTAAGCGTGCGGACTCTATGGGTTCGAGAACTATGTAGACATGACCGAGACACATCTCCGGTCAATAACCAATAGCGGAACCTGGATGCTCATATTGGCTCCTACATATTCTACAAAGATCTTTATCGGTCAAACCGCATAACAATATACGTCATTCCCTTTGTCATTGGTATGTTACTTGCCCGAGATTCGATCATCGGTATCATCATACCTAGTTCAATCTCGTTACCGGCAAGTCTCTTTACTCGTTCCATAATGCATCATCCCGTAACTAACTCATTAGTCACATTGCTTGCAAGGCTTATAGTGATATGCATTACCGAGAGGGCCCAGAGATACCTCTCCGATACTTGGAGTGACAAATCCTAATCTCGATCTATGCCAACTCAACAAACACCATCAGAGACACCTGTAGAGCATCTTTATAATCACCCAGTTACATTGTGGCATTTGATAGCACATAAAGTGTTCCTCCGGTATTCGAGAGTTGCATAATCTTATAGTCAGAGGAATATGTATAAGTCATGAAGAAAGCAATAGCAGTAAAACTAAACGATCATTATGCTAAGATAACGGGTGGGTCTTGTCCATCGCATCATTCTCTAATGATGTGATCCCGTTCATCAAATGACAACACATGTCTATGGTTAGGAAACTTAACCATCTTTGATTAACGAGCTAGTCAAGTAGAGGCATACTAGGGACACTCTGTTTGTCTATGTATTCACACATGTACTAAGTTTCCGGTTAATAAAATTCTAGCATGAATAATAAACATTTATCATGATATAAGGAAATATAAATAACAACTTTATTATTGCCTCTAGGGCATATTTCCTTCAGTCTCCCACTTGCACTAGAGTCAATAATCTAGATTACATAGTAATGATTCTAACACCCATGGAGTCTTGGTGTTGATCATGTTTTGCTTGTGGAAGAGGCTTAGTCAATGGGTCTGCAACATTCAGACCCGTATGTACTTTGCAAATCTCTATGTCTCCCTCCTTGACTTGATCGCGGATGGAATTGAAGCGTCTCTTGATGTGTTTGGTTCTCTTGTGAAATCTGGATTCCTTCGCCAAGGCTATTGCTCTAGTATTGTCACAAAAGATTTTCATTGGACCCGATGCACTAGGTATTACACCGAGATCGGATATGAACTCCTTCATCTAGACTCCTTCATTTGCTGCTTCTGAAGCAGCTATGTACTCCGCTTCACACGTAGATCCCGCCACGACACTCTGCTTGGAACCGCACCAACTGACAGCTCCACCATTCAATATAAATACGTATCTGGTTTGTGACTTAGAGTCATCCAGATCAGTGTCAAAGCTTGCATCAACATAACCATTTATGACGAGCTCTTTGTCACCTCCATAAACGAGAAACATATCCTTAGTCCTTTTCAGGCATTTCAGGATGTTCTTTACTACTGTCCAGTGATCCACTCCTGGATTACTTTGGTACCTCCCTGCTAAACTTATAGCAAGACATACATCAGGTCTGGTACATAGCATTGCATACATGATAGAACCTATGGCTGAGGCATAGGGAATGACATTTGTTTTCTCTCTATCTTCTGTAGTGATCGGGCATTGAGTCTGACTCAATTTCACACCTTGTAACACAGGCAAGAACCCTTTCTTTGACTGATCCATTTTAAACTTCTTCAAAACTTTATCAAGGTATGTGCTTTGTGAATGTCCAATTAAGCGTCCTGATCTATATCTATATATAGATCTTGATGCCCAATATATAAGCAACTTCACCGAGGTCTTTCATTGAAAAATTCTTATTCAAGTATCCTTTTATACTATCCAGAAATTCTATATTATTTCCAATCAATAAGATGTCATCCACATATAATATTAGAAATGGTACAGAGCTCCCACTCACTTTCTTGTAAATACAGTCTCCAAAAGTCTGTATAAAACCATATGCTTTGATCACACTATCAAACTGTATATTCCAACTCCGAGAGGCTTGCACCAGTCCATAAATGGATTGTTGGAGTTTGCACACTTTGTTAGCACCTTTAGGATCGACAAAACCTTCAGGTTGCATCATATACAACTCTTCTTTAAGGTATCCATTAAGGAATGCAGTTTTGACATCCATTTTCCAAATTTCATAATCATAAAATGCGACAATTGCTAACATGATTCGGATAGACTTAAGCATCGCTACGGGTGAGAAGGTCTCATCGTAGTCAACTCCTCGAACTTGTCGACAACCTTTCGCAACAAGTCGAGCTTTGTAGACAGTAACATTACCGTCAGTGTCAGTCTTCTTCTTGAAGATCCATTTATTCTCTATGGCTGGCCGATAATCGGGCAAGTCAATCAAAGTCCATACTTTGTTCTCATACATGGATCCCATCTCAGATTTCATGGCCTCAAGCCACTTCACGGAATCTGGGCTCATCATCGCTTCCTCATAGTTTGTAGGTTTGTCATGGTCAAGTAACATGACCTCCAGAACAGGATTACCATACCACTCTTGTGCAGATCGTACTTTGGTTGACCTACGAGGTTCGGTAGTAACTTGATTTGAAGTTTCATGATCATCATCATTAGCTTCCTCACTAATTGGTGTAGGAATCACTGGAGCTGTTTTCTGTGATGAACTACTTTCCAATTCGGGAGAAGGTACAATTACCTCATCAAGTTCTACTTTCCTCCCACTCACTTCTTTCGAGAGAAACTCCTTCTCTAGAAAGGATCCATTCTTAGCAACAAATATCTTGCCTTCGAATCTGTGATAGAAGGTGTACCCAACAGTCTCCTTTGGGTATCCTGTGAAGACACATTTCTCCGATTTGGGTTCGAGCTTATCAGGTTGAAGCTTTTTCACATAAGCATTGCAACCTCAAACTTTAAGAAACGACATCATAGGTTTCTTGCCAAACCAAAGTTCATATGGTGTCGTCTCAACGGATTTAGATGGTGCCCTATTTAACGTGAATGCAGTTGTGTCTAAAGCATAATGTAACGCCCTCGATGCGGCTATATCTCCCACGTGTCGAGGTACGACTTAGAGGCATAACCGCATTGAAAGCAATGTCGCAAGTTAGGCAATCTTCACAACATCCCATGTAATATAGATAATAAAAGGGGAGATACATAGTTGGCCTACACTCGCCACGTCAATCAAAGTACATAAATAGCATTACATCAACCAATCACTCATGGCCCGACTACGGTGCCAAAATAAAATATAAACCCAACATGCGACACGGTCCCGATCGCCCCAACTGGGCACCACTACTGATCGTCAGGGAAAGACACATAGTAACGGCGTGAGTCCTCGTCGAACTCCCACTTGAGCTCAAGCGCGTCATCTGGAACGGAGTCGGAAGGCCCTGCATCTGGTTTGGAAGTAATCTGTGAGCCACAGGGACTCAACAATCTCGCACCCTCGCAATCAAGACTATTTAAGCTTATAGGTAAGGCAAGGTAAATATGTGGAGCTGCAGCAAGTGACTAGCATATATGGTGGCTAACCTGTTCGCAAAAGAGAGCGAGAAGAGAAGGCAAAGCGTGAACGAATAACTAGAGAAGAACCTGCGGCAAGCATTACTCCAACACCGTGTTCACTTCCCGGACTCCGCCGAGAAGAGACCATCACGGTAACTCACACAGTTGATTCATTTTAATTAAGTTAAGGTTCAAGTTATCTACAACCGGACATTAACAAATTCCCATCTGCCCATAACCGCGGGCACGACTTTCGAAAGTTCAAATCCCTGCAGGAGTCCCAACTTAGCCCATGACAAGCTCTCACGGTCAACGAAGGAATAGACCTTCTCCCGAGACATTCCGATCAGACTCGGTATCCCGGTTCTACAAGACACTTCGACAAGTTAAAACAAATCCAGCAACACCGCCCGAATGTGCCAACAAATCCCGATAGGAGCTGCACATATCTCGTTCTCAGGGCACACTCAGATAGGTCAAGCTACGAGTAAAACAGGCCCTCGAGTTTCCCCGAGGTGGCCCCACAGGCTGCCTGGTTCGGACCAACACTCAAAGGAGCACTGGCCCCGAGGGGGGGGGTTTAAATAAGATGACCCTCGGGCTCCGGAAACCCAAGGGAAAAATAGGCTAGGTGGCAAATGGTAAAACCAAGGTTGGGCATTGCTAGAAAAGCTTTAATCAAGGCGAACTATCAAGGGGTTCCCATAATCACCCAACCGCGTAAGGAACGCAAAATCCGGGAACATAACACTGATATGATGGAAACTAGGGCGGCAAGAGTGGAACAAAACACTAGGCGAGAGGCCGAGCCTTCCACCCTTTACCAAGTATATAGATGCATTAAGATAACAAGATAATATAATGATATCCCAACAAGCAAATAATGTTCCAACAAGGAACGGTCTCCAATCTTCACCTGCAACTAGCAACGCTATAAGAGGGGCTGAGCAAAGCGGTAACATAGCCAATCAACGGTTTGCTAGGACATGGTGGGTTAGAGGTTTGGCATGGCAATTTAGGAGGCATGATAAGCAAGTGGTAGGCATCGTATCATAGGCATAGCAAAAGAGCGAGCATCTAGCAAAGCAAAGATAGTAGTGATCTCGAGGGTATGATCATCTTGCCTGCACAGTTGTCAGAGTTGACTGGATCCTCGAAAGCAAACTCAACGGGCTCCTCGTTAGCTAACTTGTCTTCCGGCTCTACCCAAACAAGACAAACAAGCAACAAGGACACAATCAACCACGTGCAAAGCTCAAACAATATGATGCAAACATGGTATCTATGCGGGATGCGATATGCGATGCATATGCAAGATTTGACAAGGAATGAATGAACCTGGCCTCAACTAGGAAATCCAAGTGTGCCACTGGAAAGGTGAGATGAAATCGCTTGAAAACGATATAAAGAACGCCGGAATCGGAGTCACGATTTGGAAATGGCAAGCAATTCAAATATGACCACGTTCTGCGATTTACAGCAAGTAGCCATCTAAATGCAACAAGATGAACATGCTACAGCACTCAAACATGGCAACAAAATACATGGTAGGGATCCATTCATGATGCTTAACAAAAGATGAACACTGAGCTACGGCCAATTCATCCATTAACAGGTTGAAACAAGCATGGAAAAAATGCATTTGGTAAATAGATTTCAGACTTAGTGAAATTAACACTTGTCTAGAATTTCAGATCAGGTAGCACACTCCGGAGCATGAAAACTATATCCTACAGGACCTGAACATGGCAAATTAAAGCATGGCATGGAGCTACTCAAAGAGCTTAACAAAAGTCCCTTAGTGACCTTGAGCAAAAAGGGATCAGAAAATACATTTGTAAGCATGTGAACATGGCAAAAACATAATCAGATCACAGACTTGGTGAAAAACTGGAGCATGCAAAACAGATATCAAGTAGGCATGTTAACGAGCTCGATTGACTGAAGCTAGAGTGCTCCATAATTACAAACAAAGACATGGAAGGATAGCGCACTACAAGATTAACAAAACATCCTTACTGATCATCCTCAAAAGAGGCACGGATCACTAGGAAACAACATGAACATATGGCATATTGAGATAAACAGGTCAAGGACTTAGTGGAAATGCTAAGTTCCTGAAATCAGCATTAACGAATGCCTCACTTTGCAAGCTTGTGCTAGTCACCACACACATCACAAAAATACATGGGTTGCACCTCTGGATAGATGGCAAAACATATAACAAAACTCATGTAGAGCTCAGGGGCATATCATGCACACAATAATCATGGCAAAAATGACAAATATCTATTTGGAGTAGCAGATCTGACAATTATCTCAAATAGCATTCTTCCAACAGCATTTTGGGCATCAAGATGAACTCAAATGAAAATGATCCAATGAGATGAAATGATGTGCTCTCTGAGACGAACATTTTGATATGCTATGTGCTCAAAACGGAGCTACGGATGCAGAGATATAACATGATGAAATATGCTAAAAATACTGAAAACGGGAGCAAAGTCAACCCTAGGGTTTCCTCAGATCTGGATCTGAAATCGACACTGTAGCAGCTGAGCGCGGTTCCCGAGGTTGAACGTCGCCGGTGTTGGAGTGGGACTTGCCGCCGGAGTGTGGACGTCGCCGGACTTGGCGGACGGGCCGGAGCTAGCCGGAGCTCTCACTGGCGTCGACGGGCGCGGCTGCCAGAGTTGAGGAGGCGCGGGGCGGCGCCGAGGTGGCCGGCGATGAGGCGGAGTGGCAGCGGCCGGCCGGCGTCGATGGCGGGTGGCGGCGGCTCGCGGGCGGAGAAAAGCGGCTTCGGGCTTCGGGGGCCCGCTACGGGCCGACGGCGGAAGCGGCGATGTGGGCGCGTACCCGCCACATGGCAGCGCGGGGTTGGTCGGAGGAGGCGGCAGACGCGTCCGGCGCCGTCCGGACATGTCCGGTGGCGGCGGATGGAATGGATCTAGGGTTAGGGGAGAGTGGAACCGTGAATTTCGGAGGGTGGTCTTTACATAGAGGTAGAGGGAGCTAGGAGTGTCCAAATGAGGTGCGGTTTTCGTTCATGCAATCGTGATCGAACGCTCTAGATGATGGAGAGGGTTTTGGTGGGTTTTGGGCCAACTTGGAGGGGTGTTGGTCTGCAACACACACGAGGCCTTTTCGGTCCCTCGGTTAACCGTTGGAGCATCAAACGAAGTCCAAGTGATACGAAACTTGACAGGTGGTCTACCGGTAGTAAACCAAGGCCGCTTGGCAAGTCTCGGTCCAATCCGGAAATGTTTAATCCCTACACATGAAAGAAAGGTAGAAATGACCACCAGAGGAGAACGAAGTGCCGGAAAGCAAAACGGACAACGTGGAAAATGCTCGAATGCATGAGACGAACACGTATGCAAATGCAATGCACATGATGACATGATATGAGATGCATGACAACGATAACAACACACGGAGACGAAAACCCGAACCCGAGAAAATAAAATAACTTAACACTGGAAACGGCAAGAGTTGGATTACATATTGGGAAAATCATATCCGGGGTGTTACAACACTCCACCACTACGAAAGGATCTCGTCCCGAGATCTAGGACTGGAAGAACACCGGGTACTCAGAACGGAGGTGATCCTCGCGTTCCCAGGTAGCTTCACGGTCGGAATGGTGTGACCACTTGACTTTGAGGAATTTGATTGACTTGTTGCGAGTCTTGCGTTCAGTCTCTTCAAGAATAGCCACGGGGTGCTCACGATAAGAGAGATCTTCTTGGAGCTCAATGTCCTCGAAGTTGATGGTGCGATCAGGAGTCTTGAAGCACTTTCGGAGCTGAGAGACATGGAACACATCATGCACATTTGAAAAGTTTGAAGCAAGCTCGGGTTGATAGGCGAGATCGCCTCTCTTGCTGACGATCTTGAAAGGTCCCACATATCTAGGGGCAAGCTTCCCTTTGATACCGAAGCGACGAGTACCTTTCATTGGAGAGACGCGGAGGTAAACATGATCTCCGATCTCGAAAGCCAAATCACGGTGCTTACTATCATAGTAGCTCTTCTGGCGGGATTGGGCTGCTTTGAGGTTATCTCGAATGACTTTGCACATTTCCTCTGCCTCTGTGATTAAGTCATTTCCCAGAAGTTGACGTTCACCGGTTTCAGACCAGTTGAGAGGGGTACGACACTTCCTGCCATACAGAATTTCAAATGGGGCCTTGCCCGAACTTGCTTGAAAACTGTTGTTGTAGGAGAATTCAGCATAAGGAAGACAATCCTCCCACTTCATGCCGAAGGAGATCACACAAGCCCTGAGCATATCTTCAAGAATCTGGTTGACACGCTCGACTTGACCGCTAGTTTGAGGATGGAAAGCTGTACTGAAGCGGATGTTGGTGCCCATGGCCTTCTGAAAAGAATCCCAAAACTTGGAGGTAAAGATGCTGCCATGGTCTGATGAGATCACTTGTGGAATACCGTGCAGAGAGACAATTCGAGAGGTATAGAGTTCCGCCAATTGAGCTGCAGTGATAGACTCTTTGATAGGCAGAAAGTGAGCCACTTTAGTGAGTTTGTCGATGACAATGAATATAGCATCATTGCCACGCTTGGACTTTGGAAACCCAGTCACGAAGTCCATCTCAATGTGGTCAAACTTCCATTCTGTAATGGCAAGAGGTTGGAGGAGACCCACTGGCCTTTGGTGTTCTGCCTTCACTCTTCTGCAGACATCACATTCATTCACAAACTAAGCAATCTCGCGCTTCATTCGAGTCCACCAATAAGCCTGTTTGAGGTCCTGATACATCTTCGTGCTCCTAGGGTGGATGGAGAGGAGAGAATTGTGAGCCTCGTTCATGATCACTTTACGAAGGTCACCTTTGGGTACAACAATACGATCCTCGAAGAAGAGAGTATCCTTGTCATCAAGGCGGTAGCACTTGTACTTGGGTTGACTCTTGGCAATCCCAATCTTCACCTTCTTCACCATAGCATCAAGAAGCTGAGCTTGGCGAATCTGGTCTTCAAAGGTAGGAGAGACTTGAAGGTTGGCGAGGAAACCTTGAGGAACAACTTGCAAATTGAGTTTGCGGAAAGCTTCACAAAGCTCGGGTTGATAAGGCTTGAGAATCAGACTATTGCAATAAGCCTTCCTGCTCAATGCATCAGCAATCACATTGGCCTTGCCTGGAGTATACTCGATACTCGGATTATACTCTTGAATCATTTCGACCCATCGAGTCTGCCTGAGGTTGAGATTAGGCTGAGTGAAGATGTACTTGAGACTCTTGTGGTCAGTGAAGATGTCCACTTTTCTTCCCAATAAGAGATGTCTCCAAGTCAAAAGACCATGCACAACTGCCACCAACTCGAGGTCATGAGTGGGGTAGTTCTTCTCGTTGGGCTTCAACTGACGAGAGGTATAAGCCACAACTTTCTTCTCTTGCATCAACACTGCACCGAGACCTTGGAGAGAGGCATCGCAAAAGACCTCGTACGGTTTGGATTCATCAGGCGGAGTCAGAACTGGAGCAGTGACCAATTTCTCTTTCAAAGTGTTGAAAGAAATGTCACATTCCGGAGACCAAACGTACTTGACGTGCTTCTGGAGAAGATTTGAGAGAGGCTTCACGATCTTAGAAAAGTTTTCAACGAATCTTCGACAGTAGCTTGCGAGACCGAGGAAGCTACGGAGTTGCTTCACGTTCTGAGGTGGTTCCCAATTCACAATTGCAGACACCTTCTCAAGATTCACCGCAATGCCCTTGGCAGAGATGATATGACCAAGATAAAGAACCTCATCGAGCCAAAATTCGTACTTGGAGAACTTGGCATAGAACTAGTGTTCCCTGAGCTTATCGAGCACCAAACGGAAGTGCTTGGCATGATCTTTCTTGTTCTTCGAGAAAACCAGAATGTCGTCGAGATAGACCAAAATGAAGTCATTGGTGTAGGCGTTGAAGATGAAGTTCATCATGCGAGAGAAAGTCGGAGGAGCGTTGACGAGGCCAAAAGACATGACAGTGTATTCATATGAACCATAGCTTGTCCTGAAAGCCGTCTTGGGAATAACTTGCTCACGGATTCGAATCTAATGATAACCCATACGGAGATCAAGCTTGGAGAATACTTGGGCACCTTTGAGTTTTTCGAACAACTCATTGATGTTGGGAAGTGGGTACTTGTTCTTGATGGTGTTCTTGTTCAATGGACGGTAGTTAACACAAAGTCGGTCCGTTCCATCCTTCTTCTTCACAAAAAGAACACCACAACCCCACGGAGAAGAACTAGGTCAGATGAGGCCCATTCTCTCTTGAATATCGAGTTGCTTCTTCAGCTCCTTCAACTCTTCAGGTCCAAGCTTGTAAGGACGCTTGCACACAGGTTCCGTGCCAGGCTCAAGATCGATGACGAATTCAACTGGCCGGTGCGGAGGCATTCCTGGAAGCTCTTCTGGAAAGACGTCTTGATATTCACAAACAACTGGGATTTGCGAGATAGCATCCAGTTCACCCTTCTCATTGAGAGAGAACAGACAGATGGTATCATCACAAGCGGCAAAGACAATTACATCCTCAGACGAATGAGTCAATTGAATCTGCCTGGCTGCACAATCAAGCTGAGCCTTGTGCTTAGAAAGCCAATCCATTCCGAGAATAAGATCAATGTCCGAGTCACCAAGAACCATTGGGGAAGAAAGGAACTTGTAGTCGCCCAAGGTGATAGTAACATCTGGCACCTCCAGACTTGCACTCAAACGTTTGCCAGGAGAAACGATATCCATTTGTTTACCCAAATGAGAAGAAACGAATTCATGCTTGGTAAAAAATGTCTTTGAAATGAAACAATGCGATGCACCAGTGTTAAAAAGAACTCTTGCAGGAACATCATTAACAGGAAGGTTACCCATGATGACATCTGACGAGTCCTCTACCTGAGCTGCGTTCATCAAGTTGACCTTCGCGTGCTTGAGGTTATGCTTGACCACAGCTGTACTTGCCGATCTCACAGGAGGAGGAGGAGGAAGACGCCTCTGATTGAAGCATTTGTTGGCATAGTGACCCTTCTGTTGGCGCTTGTTGCACGTGACCTCTGAAAGCGGACGGTGATACGGAGCACTAGATCTTGGAGCTTGAGACGAAGTCTTGTTCTGAAAGCCAGGGTTGGGTGGGTGGGAAGATCCACTGCCACCTTTGCTCTTCTGCTGATACGGCTGACGGAACGGAGGAGGAGGAAGCCAATACTTCTGCTGCTTGGCCACTTGAGTAGAGGAAGAATGAGTAGCATCTCTGACTCGCTTCTTGGAAGCATCACACCTCAGTTGAGCAGCCTCTTGCTTCAATGCCATGTTTTAGAACTCATCGTACCTCAAGGGCTCAAAGAGAACAAGAGCTAGCTGGATTTCTTCTCCGAGACCACCCCTGAACTGGTATATCATGCTCTTCTCGTCAGGGACGTCCTTCTTAGCAAAGCGGGCGAGCTTCTGAAACAACTTGTTGTAGTCATAGACAGACAAAGAGCCTTGCTTCAGGTTGCGGAATTCCTCACGCTTGCTCTCAACCACGCTCTGAGGTTATGATGAGCTTTGAAGTCTTGACGGAATTCATCCCAGGTAATCACACGGCCTCCTCTGGAATCCTTGCACTGCTGGAACCATTCTGCAGCTTGGTCTTTGAGTTGGAAAGAAGCGAACTTGACAAAGTCCTCAGGCCTGACGTTACTGCACTCGAAATGCTTGCACAGATCCACGAGCCAATCGTCAGCATCAGTTGCCTCAACACAATTGCTGAAAGTCTTTGGCCCGTTAGCAAGGAACTGGTTGAGTGTAGCAAAGTGATTCTGATTGTTGCCTTGGTTGCCTTGGTTCGCTTGATCGTGCTCTTGAAGAATTTGCATGATCAACTGTGTGTTTGCATTGGTTTCGGCCATCACAGCTTGCCATGCCTCCGGAGGAGGAGGAGGTGGTGGCGGATCCTGATTCTGATTCTGGTTGGTGCTCTTAGCGGGAGCCATCCTGAAGAGGGTGACAACCATTAGCACATTGACAGATAAAATGAAGCTGAATCCAACGGGATGAAATTGCAACATATAGTCTTCGCATCCGAACAAAATGAACGAATGCATTCCACTTGAAATGGTCACATATCCATAAATTGAGAAGCCACTTAGAATTTAGGTAGAGGAATAAATCAACAAGGTACGGATCAAGAATGAATACTCGGTAAGAAATCCCAATCTCAAACCAAATATCCGTGGAAGAAGAACTAGAGCTACAAGAATTCCCACCTATGAAACTCCCGAACCTTTCCGATTGTGCAATCAGGTGTTGGGGATACAGGGGAAGCATAATATCTCACCCAAATCTAGCAATTCCTACATCCAGCTATATCCATCCTTCAACACATAACCGAGAAAAAACTTCGGAAACCATCTACCTCAACATTCGAAAAGCATCCATTATACAAGTTATGGCAATACTCCCGAACTCCCGCCCCAGTACTAGGTGGCGTCGAGGTTATCTCACCAACGAACTGCATAAAAGAGATTTTCGATGTCGGCGTACTAAACTCAGGTATTCCAGAACTACAACGATAAAATTGTGACGACAACACCTCGGAGCTCAACTCCCCGGGACACTGCAACAACCCCTAAAGACAGGAGGCACCAAGAACAATGTTCTTGTCACAAAACCACCGGAACGATTCCAAGATACCCGTGTGATCCTAAATTTGTTTTTGTGAAATTTGAGAAGAGAATAGTCAAAACTCTACGTCAGGATGCCTTACCAGAGCGATGAGGAGACTGGGGAGTAAAAAGAATTCCTAAACTCTCCGATATATAATTCCTAAATGACTCAAAACATTTTTTTCTAGACTCAACTCGTCCGCTAATAACGATCAAGCAATGGGGCTCCTAAGGTCGGGGAAGGCTCTGATACCAACTTGTAACACCCTCGATGCGGCTATATCTCCCACGTGTCGAGGCATGACTTAGAGGCATAACCGCATTGAAAGCAATGTCGCAAGTTAGGCAATCTTCACAACATCCCATGTAGTATAGATAATAAAAGGGGAGATACATAGTTGGCTTACACTCGCCACGTCAATCAAAGTACATAAATAGCATTACATCAACCAATCACTCATGGCCCGACTACAGCGCCAAAATAAAAGATAAACCCAACATGCGACACGGTCCCGATCGCCCCAACTGGGCACCACTACTGATCGTTAGGGAAAGACACATAGTAACAGCGTGAGTCCTCGTCGAACTCCCACTTGAGCTCAAGCGCGTCATATGGAACGGAGTCGTTAGGCCCTGCATCTGGTTTGGAAGTAATCTGTGAGCCACAGGGACTCAGCAATCTCGCACCTCGCAATCAAGACTATTTAAGCTTATAGGTAAGGCAAGGTAAATATGTGGAGCTGCAGCAAGCGACTAGCATATATGGTGGCTAACATGTTCGCAAAAGAGAGCGAGAAGAGAATGTAAAGCGCGAATGAATAACTAGAGAAGAACCTGCGGCAAGCATTACTCCAACACCTTGTTCACTTCCCGGACTCTGCCGAGAAGAGACCATCACGGTAACTCACACAGTTGATTCATTTTAATTAAGTTAAGGTTCAAGTTATCTACAACCAGACATTAACAAATTCCCATCTGCCCATAACCGTGGGCACGGCTTTCAAAAGTTCAAATCCCCGCAGGGGAGTCCCAACTTAGCCCATGACAAGCTCTCATGGTCAACGAAGGAATAGACCTTCTCCCGAGACATTCCGATCAGACTCGGTATCCCGGTTCTACAGGACACTTCGACAAGTTAAAACAAATCCAGCAACACCGCCTGAATGTGCCGACAAATCCCGATAGGAGCTGCACATATCTCGTTCTCAGGGCACACTCAGATAGGTCAAGCTACAAGTAAAACCAGCCCTTGAGTTTCCCCGAGGTGGCCCCGCAGGCTGCCTAGTTCGGACCAACACTCAGAGGAGCACTGGCCGAGGGGGGGGGGGTTAAATTAGATGACCCTCAGGCTCCGGAAACCCAAGGGAAAAAGAGGCTAGGTGGCAAATGGTAAAACCAAGGTTGGGCATTGCTGGAAAAGCTTTAATCAAGGTGAACTATCAAGGGGTTCCCATAATCACCCAACCGCGTAAGGAACACAAAATCCGGGAACATAACACCGATATGACGGAAACTAGGGCGGCAAGAGTGGAACAAAACACTAGGCGAGAGGCCGATCCTTCCACCCTTTACCAAGTATATAGATGCATTAAGATAACAAGATAATATAATGATATCCCAACAAGTAAATAATGTTCCAACAAGGAACGGTCTCCAATCTTCACCTGCAACTAGCAACGCTATAAGAGGGGCTGAGCAAAGCGGTAACATAGCCAATCAATGGTTTGCTAGGACATGGTGGGTTAGAGGTTTGGCATGGAAATTTAGGAGGCATGATAAGCAAGTGGTAGGCATCGTAGCATAGGCATAGCAAAAGAGCGAGCATCTAGCAAAGCAAAGATAGTAGTGATCTCGAGGGTATGATCATCTTGCCTGCACAGTTGTCAGAGTTGACTGGATCCTCGAAAGCAAACTCAATGGGCTCCTCGTTAGTGAACTCGTCTCCCGGCTCTACCCAAACAAGACAAACAAGCAACAAGGACACAATCAACCACGTGCAAAGCTCAAACAATATGATGCAAACATGGTATGCTATGCGGGATGCGATATGTGATGCATATGCAAGATTTGACAAGGGAATGAACCTGGCCTCAACTTGGAAATCCAAGTGTGCCATTGGAAAGGTGAGATTAAATCGCTTGAAAACGATATAAAGAACGCCGGAATCGGAGTCACGGTTTAGAAATGGCAAGCAATTCAAATATGACCACGTTCTGCGATTTACAGCAAGTAGCCATCTAAATGCAACAAGATGAACATGCTACAACACTCAAACATGGCAACAAAATACATGGCAGGGATCCATTCATGCTGCTTAACAAAAGATGAGCACTGAGCTACGGCCAATTCATCCATTAACAGGTTAAAACAAGCATGGAAAAAATGCATTTGGTAAGCAGATTTCAAACTTAGTGAAATTAACACTTGTCTGGAATTTCAGATCAAGTAGCACACTCCGGAGCATGAAAACTATATGCTACAGGACCTGAACATGGAAAAGTAAAGCATGGCATGGAGCTACTTAAAGAGCTTAACAAAAGTCCCTTAGTGACCTTGAGCCAAAAGGGATCAGAAAATACATTTGCAAGCATGTGAACATGGCAAAAACATAATCAGATCACAGACTTGGTGAAAAATTGGAGCATGCAAAACAGATATCAAGTAGGCATGTTAATGAGCTCGATTGACTCAAGCTAGAGTGCTCCATAATTGCAAACAAAGACATGGAAGGATAGAGAACTACAAGATTAACAAAACATCCTTACTGATCATCCTCAAAAGAGGCATGGATCACTAGGAAACAACATGAACATATGGCATATTGAGATAAACAGGTCAAGGACTTAGTGGAAATGCTAAGTCCCTGAAATCAGCATTAACGAATGCCCCACTTTGCAAACTTGTGCTAGTCACCACACACATCACAAAAATACATGGGTTGCACCTCTGGATAGATGGAAAAACATATAACAAAACTCATGTAGAGCTCAGGGGCATATCATGCACACAATAATCATGGCAAAAATGACAAATATCTAATTGGAGCAGCAGATCTGACAATTATCTCAAATAGCATTCTTCCAAAAGCATTTCGGGCATTAAGATGAACTCAAATGAAAATGATGCGATGAGATGAAATGATGTGCTCTCTGAGACGAACATTTTGATATGCTATATGCTCAAAACGGAGCTACGGATGCGGAGATATAGCATGATGAAATATGCTAAAAATACTGAAAACGGGAGTAAAGTCAACCCTAGGGTTTCCTCAGATCTGGATCTGAAATCGACAATGTAGCAGCTGAGCGCGGTTCCCGAGGTTGAACGTCGCCGGCGTCGGAGTGGGACTTGCCGCCGGAGTGTGGACGTAGCCGGACTTGGCGGACCGGCCGGAGCTAGCCGGAGCTCTCGCCGGCGTTGACGGGCGCGGCTGCCGGAGTTGAGGAGGCGCGGGGCGGCGCCGAGGTGGCCGGCGACGAGGCGGAGTGGCAGCGGCCGGCCAGCATCGATGGCGGGCGGCGGCGGCTCGCGGGCGGAGAAAAGCGGCTTCGGGCGGCGGGAGGAGCCGAGCTTCGGGGGCCCGCTGCGGGCCACGGCGGGCCGGCGGTGGAAGCGGCGATGTGGGCGCGTACCCGCCACGTGGCAGCGCGGGGTTGTTCGACGGAGGCGGCGGACGCGTCCGGCGCCGTCCGGACGTGTCCGGTGGCGGCGGATGGAATGGATCTAGGGTTAGGGGAGAGTGGAACCGCAAATTTCGGAGGGTGGTCTTTATATAGAGGTAGAGGGAGCTAGGAGTGTCCAAATGAGGTGCGGTTTTCGTCCACGCGATCGCGATCGAACGCTCTAGATGATGGAGAGGGTTTTGGTGGGTTTTGGGCCAACTTGGAGGGGTGTTGGGCTGCAACACAGACGAGGCCTTTTCGGTCCCTCGGTTAACCGTTGGAGCATCAAACGAAGTCCAAATGGTACGAAACTTGACAGCCGGTCTACCGATAGTAAACCAAGGCCGCTTGGCAAGTCTTGGTCCAATCCGAAAATGTTTAATCCCCACACACGAAAGAAAGGTAGAAATAACCACCGGAGGAGAACGAAGCGCCGGAAAGCAAAACGGACAACGGGGAAAATGCTCGAATGCATGAGACGAACACGTATGCAAATGCAATGCACATGATGACATGATATGAGATGCATGACAACGATAACAACACACGGAGACGAAAACCCGAACCCGAGAAAATAAAATAACTTAACGCCGGAAACGACAAGAGTTGGATTACATACTGGGAAAATCATATCCGGGGTGTTACACATAACCCCAAACGATAGCGGTAAATCAGTAAGAGATATCATAGATCGCACCATATCTAATAAAGTACGGTTACGATGTTCGTACACACCATTACCCTGTGGTGTTCCAGGTGGCGTGAGTTGCAAAACTATTGCACATTGTTTCAAATGAAGACCAAACTCACAACTCAAATATTCACCTCCGCGATCAGTTCGTAGAAAGTTTATTTTCTTGTTACAATGATTTTCCACTTCACTCTGAAATTCTTTGAACTTTTCAAAAGTTTCAGACTTATGTTTCATCAAGAAGATATACCCATATATGCTTAAATTATCTATGAAGGTCAGAAAATAATGATACCCGCCACGAGCCTCAACACTCATCAGATGGTACATCATTATGTATTATTTTCAATAAGTCAGTTGCTCGCTCCATTGTTCTAGAGAATGGAGTCTTAGTCATCTTGCCCATGAGGCATGGTTCGCAAGCATCAAGTGATTCATAATCAAGGGATTCCAAAATCCCATCAGCATGGAGTTTCTTCATGCGCTTTACACCAACATGACCTAAATGGCAGTGCCACAAATAAGTTGCACTATCATTATTAACCTTGCATCTTTTGGCTTCAATATTATGATTATGTGTATCACTACAACCGAGATTCAACAAAAATAAACCACCCATCAAGGGTGCATGACCATAAAAGATATTACTCATATAAATAGGACAACCATTAATCTCTGATTTAAATGAATATACGTGTCACATCAAACAAGATCCAGATATAATGTTCATGCTCAACGCTGGCGCCAAATAACAATTATTTAGGTCTAAAACTAATCCCGACGGTAGATGCAGAGGTAGCATGCTGACAGCGATCACATCGACTTTGGAACCATTTCCCACGCGCATCATCACCTCATCCTTAGCCAATCTTCATTTAATCCGTAGCTCCTATTTCGAGTTGCAAATATGAGCAACATAACCATTATCAAATGCCCAGGCGCTACTACGAGCATTAGTAAGGTACACATCAATAACATGCACTACAAAAAAATACACATCCGTGACATTTTGGGCCGAACAAATTTTTTCCTGTCATGCTTATGACACTTCTATGACGATAATTGTGACAAAACCTGGTATCATCATAGATGTGGTGGGGTCCTACTTCTATGAAAAAAAACCATGGCAGAAAATGGGCTTTTCGTCCTGGGCGGGCCGGAGACGCAGCTGCATGACATTCTTTGGGCCGTCCATGATGGAAAAAACCATGGTAGAAGCGAGGGCGAGGAAAATATCGGGGGAGTTCCCGGTTACGGTGGGTGGTCGGGGCCCGAGCAATGCATGTTTCTCTCGCATGTCTGCGCATGTGTGCGAGGCGTTTGGCTCTAACTGAACCCGAGCGAGGCGTTGGGCTCTAACTAAACCCGAGCGATTGTACTAGCTATGTTATTGAACCAGTGTGATCGATCCCTTGCTGTTAACTATGTCGGCGTTCTGGGAACAGGGGTCCCCAGACTTGCCTGCCTGCGGCCCGTGGCGTGGCTCCCCCAGCGGCCCTGTATGGCCCATCTTCACCAGCAAACACTCAAGACCCTCGCGAGGGGCCAAGCCTCATGAGGCGGATGATGCAAGACCTCCTCAGGGGCATCCTCACCAGGCCGGCTCGCGAGGGGCAGAGAGATCAAGGCAAGGGACACCTCGTGAGGTTTGTCTGACGCAAGCCATGACGCCTGGAGCCAGGCGGGCGCCAGCGCGCGTAGTGTCCTCGTTTCCTCTTTGGTGCTAAAGAGGCAAGCGCATGCGAGGAGTCCCGAGGCATCAGGAAAAGGTTTCCATAGCGGTGCAACAATACCAAGACCAGCAGGACGGCAGGACGAAGGTCACTGTGGAGACCAATACGACGTCACCACTAGAGCCTTTGGCAGGCGAAGACTACTTTTGTCAGGATAACTTGTACTAGTTGTCTCCCTTCGAATTTGGCCTTTGTGGGATCCCTTCCCACTCAATATTTGGGAAGAGGAACAGGGCCTCTATAAATAGGACTAGCCACCAAGATAGGAAGGAGGGGACCCAGATCATCGTCAACCACACAAGTTCACCAAGCACAAGAACACCTCTCCTCAGGAGGCTGTTCTTCCCCTATAACTGTTCATCCTTAGCCCAAGAGGCAATCCAGCACACCACACTAGAGTAGGGTATTACACCACAATGGTGGCCCGAACCAGTGTAAATATTGCGTCTCTTGTTCTTTGGGTTCATCGAGCTAGGCCGTGAAATTGCGTTGAGTGCGAGCTAGAGAGCGGGAGAGATCTTCGTGCGCACCCCAGTGTTCGAACCTCAAGGGTCTTGTCGTAACCCGAAATCCGACATTTGGCGCGCCAGGTAGGGGTGCGCCGAAGCTTCGCCTCCCCGACTGGCTCCCATGGACGCCGCCGCTTCTCCGACTAGATCGACAGGCACCTTCCGCAGCACCGGGGGGCTCCGGGCCTTCACCCCCGCCTTGCGGCGGGTGCGGTGGCCACACAAGTTCAAGCCGGAGATGCCGCCCCATTACGATGGTGCGGCGGATCCGGCGGCCTTCCTGCTAGCATACGAGGAGGCTGTCCTGGAGGCCGGGGTGATGATAAAGTCATGGCCAACTGGCTCCCAATGGCCCTCGCTGGCGTGCCGCGCGCCTGGCTCCTCCACCTGCCGGAATCTTCTGTGACCTCCTAGGAGGAGCTGCGAGACCTCTTCATCATGCGCTTCGGGGGATCAGCACCCCACGTCGTCGCGGCTCTCCTCAGTGGCTCATAGGCGCCACCCTCGAACCGTCACATGAAGTCGTTCTTTCGCCGGATCGACGACGCCTCTGCGCGGCAGGGGGCTCCCCCGGGTTGGGTGGCGTCCAAGGCTCAACCGACCTTCGACTCAAGGGATCACCTAGTCACCACCATTGGTTTGGGCGTGCTTCCAATGCTTTGCACATCGACCATCTACAACGTAGCCGTTACCAAGACCCTCATCGACGGCAGCGCCGGCCTCAACGTGCTCTCCATGGAGGCTTTTAGCCTCCTTCATGTACCACTTGAGCGGCTCCGCCCCAGCAAGCCCTTATTCGGAGTTGGCGGCGGCTCCTCCAACCCCCTGGGGCAGATCCGTCTCCCCGTGACCTTCGGCACACGCGACAACTACTGCACCGAGCTAATCGACTTCAACATCACCCACATCAGCTTGCCATACAACGCCATCCTCGGGTACCCGGTGCTTGCCCTATTCATGGCGGCTACCCATCCTACCTACAACCTCATGAAGATGCCAGGGAGCAAGGGCGTCCTCACCATGGCCCTCAAACTCGCCTTCAGGGCCACGGCGGAAGCTTTCCTGGCTGGCAAGGCCGTGCCCAGGGCCAAGGGGGCTGCGCCGACCAAGAAGAAGCAGCTATTCACTCAAGGTCAAGCCAAGACGAAGCAGATACCGGTTGACAAGGATGGGACCTCTAGCACCACCTTTACTATAGGCACCGACCTCGCCCCAGATCAATAAAGGGAGTTGGTGGACTTCTTGCGGGCGAACAAGAAAGTATTCGCCTGGGAGCCCAAGCAGCTAGTTGGGGTCCCGAGAGGAGTGATCGAGCATTATCTGAGGGTGTGCCCCAATGTGCGCCCTGTGAAGCAGAAGGCGAGGCGACAATCCACGGAGAAGCAATCTTTCATTGTTCAGGAAACCCGCAAGATGGAAGCAGCATGTGTCATTCGTGAGGTCCGGTACCCAGAGTGGCTGGCGAACCCGGTCGTTGTGCGGAAGAAAGGAGGGATGGAACACATGTGTTGACTTCACCAACCTCAACAAGGCTTGCCCTCAAGACCCATTCCCGCTGCCGCGCATCGACCAGATTGTCGACTCCACCGTGGAGTGTCATCTGATGTGTTTCCTGGACGCGTTCTTAGGCTACCAGTAGATCAAGATGGCAGTGAAAGATGTGGAGAAAACGGCTTTCTTGACCCCATGCGGGGTATATTACTACACTTGCATGCCATTCGGACTATGCAACGTAGGAGCGACCTTCCAGCGGCTGATGCACATCGCCTTGGGGTGGTAGCTCGGGAGAAACGTTGAGGCCTACGTCAACGACATTGTGGTGAAGTCTCGGGAGGCGAGAACTTTGATTCAGGAGCTAGAGGAGACCTTCGCGAGCCTGCGCCAGGTGGACTTGCGGCTCAATCCGTAGAAGTGCGTGTTTGGTGTCCCTTCCGGCAAGCTGCTGGGCTTCCTTGTGCCCCACAGAGGGATCGAGGCCAACCCGGAGAAGGTCAAGGCAATCAAAGACATGAGCCCACCACAAAACCTCAAGGAGATGCAGAAGCTTGCAGGCTGCGTGACTTCGCTGGGCGTTTCATCTCCAAGTTGGGGGAGTGCGCCTTGCCGTTCTTCAAGCTGATGAAGAAGAAGGGTCCGTTCGAGTGGACTCCCGAGCCCAACCTGGCATTTCAAGACCTCAAGAGATACTTGACCAGCCCGCCGGTGATGGTGGCGCCTCGCCCTTCCGAGCCCTTGGTACTCTACCTGTCTGCCACACCCCACTCTGCCAGCGTGGCGCTGGTAGCCCTCAGAGAGGAGCCCCGGGTCAAGGGCCCACAAAATGGAGCCGCCAAGCGGGATGAGGCTGCACAACGCCAAGGTGATGCTCCAGAGACAGTGGCTGCCCTAGCTAGTCATCAAGCCCCAGGAGCTGGAGACCCACAGGAAACACCTCAGCCCTCAGGAGCCAAAAACTCCGTCAGCTCTCTCTCCCTCGTCGAGCACCCAGTGTACTACGTCAACACAATGCTACAAGATGCGAGAGCATGATAACCCATGCCTCGGAAGCTCTTGATCACGCTCCTGGTGGCCTCGCGCAAGCTACGCCACTACTTCCAGGGTCACCCCATTAAGGTCGTCTCAGCTTACCCATTGGAGAGAGTGCTCAGGAGCCCCAATGCTGCGGGAAGGTGAAAGGATCGATATGGTTGACTAGAGGGGGGTGAATAGGCAACTAACAATTTTTTAACTTTTCTTTAACAATTTAAACTTTGCATCAAAGTAGGTTGTCTACATATGCAACTAGGTGAGCAACCTATATGATGCAACAAGGATAGGAACACAAGCAAGCAAATAATATGAAACAAATAAGCTTGCACAAGTAAAGGCACGAGATAACCAAGAGTGGAGACGGTGGAGACGAGGATGTGTTGCCGAAGTTCCTTCCCTTTGAGAGGAAGTACGTCTCCGTTGGAGCGGTGTGGAGGCACAATGCTCCCCAAGAAGCCACTAGGGCCACCGTATTCTCCTCACGCCCTCACACAATGCGAGATGCCGTGATTCCACTATTGGTGCCCTTGGAGGCAGCGACCGAACCTTTACAAACAAGGTTGGGGCAATCTCCACAACTCAATTGGAGGCTCCCAACAACACCACGAAGCTTCACCACAATGGACTATGGCTTCGCGGTGACCTCAATCGTCTAGGATGCTCAAACACCCAAGAGTAACAAGATCTGCAAGGGATTAGTGGGGGGAATCAAATATCTCTTGGTGGAAGTGTGGATCGAGGCCTTCTGGACCGCTCCCGAGCAAATCAACAAGGTTGATGGCTAGGGAGTGAGATCGGGCGAAAATGGAGCTTAGAGCAATAATGGAGCTTGGGGGTGGAAGAGGTAGGTCAACGGGGAAGAAGGAGACCCCTTATATAGTGTAGGACAAAGATCCAACCGTTACCCACCAACCAACCCGCGGCCAGCGGTACTACCGCGCCTGGCCAGCGGTACAACCGCAGGGTCGCACGATACTACTGCTTGCAACCAAGCAGTACTACCGCACGGCTGTGCGGTACTACCGTACAGACCCACCGTACTGCCGCAACCCCAGCGACAGTAAAGATAAAACAGACGCGCAGGAACTGGGGGCGGTACTTCCGCAGGAGCGGTACTACCGCGCCCCCATGCAGTACTACCGCAAGGCAGAAAACCCCTAGCCAGGGGGGAGGAAACTTCCGTGCCTACTTCCGCAAAGAAACGGTAGTAGCAAAAACCCGACACAGTAGTACTGCCGAGGGGCGGTACTACTACCTGATTGCATAGCATGGTACTACCGCGGTAAGTGCGGATGTAAAAAATTACATCCGCCCTACTACTGCGAAGGGGCGGTACTAGTCTGGTGGGCAGCGGTAGTGCGGCTCCAGGGGAGCGGTACTACCGTGGGCACCTGCGGTAGTACCGCGCCACCGCGCGGTACTACCGCTGATGCCTACGGTACTACCGCTTTCCTTGGAGCAGTACTACCGCGACCAACCACAACAGCCAGACTAGGGAGGCAAGAAAACGGAGGAAGCTCCAAGGGAAAAGGAGGGGACAAGAAGGAGCCGTGTACGTGATGATTCCACCCAAACCTTTCCAATGCAGACCCTCTCTTAATAGTACGGCTTTCCTACGACTCAAATCCACCGAAAAGAAACGTAGAAAAGACGCCGTCTTCAGCACTCTTCGAGGGGCACCCAACTGTCTTGTGCCTAGCAAAGAAGTGTCTGGAATACTCAAGGCACACGATCAGTCCGCAAATGCGTTGTCATCAATCACCAAAACACTTAGGGATAAATATGTCCTTACAATCTCCCCCTTTTTGGTGGATTGATGACAACACGGGATTTGCACAAGGAAAATAATATTAAGTAAATGCAAACCCCTCCTCTCTAGAATATAGACGGGCTCCCCCTAGATGTATGCCACCTAGATGAGTGCTTTGGACTGCATGGCACACATATACTAGGATCAAAGCTCCCCCTATATTATAGAGACAACGCATATCTATCACTAGACAAGATAGCACAAACATAAGTTAACTAAGATAGATAGAGTGCATATGTCTTACACCATATGTAGGATAGGTCTCAAAGGCACAAACCAAACAAAGGCAAACGAGGCAAACAAGGTCCAAACGACAAAGCAAACAAACAAACACACCAAGCACGACACAACGCAAATCCCTACACTCTCTCCCCCTTTGGCATCGAGACGCCAAAAAGGCAGAGAGGACACCTACACACACGGGGTGGCTCAGGCAGAGAAGTCGTCCCACTGCTCCTCGTGCTCCTCGTCAGACTCAGCGGCGGGGACAGTCTCCTCGATGTCATCCTCTGAACTGGTCCACTTGTATCCCTGCTTCGACATCTAGGCAGCCTTAGGTGTGATGACGTCCTCAGACCCGCCAAACACATCCTCTCCAAAGAGCCTCATAACCTTCTTGTCACCGCGGCGAATCTCCTTGTCAGCCACGTGAGCCCTGTACTGTCCCTTTGCCTGCATGCAGAAGAGAGTCTTCATCTTGTCCTTAAGCTTCTTGGGCCATGACGGCTCAGAGGAAGGAGTGGTGGACCTAGCAGCACGGTCCTCAGCAACATTCTCAGCAGCAGCCTCCTCCTCACCAGCAGCCCTCCTAGCAGAAGAGGCCTCAGCACGGGTAGTGGTGTTGGCCCAGTTGGGCTTGACGTGGAGGTTGATGGACTCATGGCGAATCCAGTCTGGAGCAAGGAACTCATCACCAGGGTACATCTTCTCCCAAGTGGTGGAGAGCAGCAGAAACAGGTACGGTCCATAGATAGGTACCTTGCGAGTGAACACCGCAAACCGAAGCTCACACCACATGATGTGTGAGACATCAAGTGGCTGTGTCTGAGAAGAACATGCCTCTGCACACAGGAGCAACATGTCCACTAGATAGGCATGAACCTTGTCCTTGTCGCCAATGCATGGGAACAGAGTGTTGCGGAAGATGCGATGCATGATATCCAGAAAGGAGTTCAACACCCAAGTTGACTTGCCATTGGGGAGCACCTTCTCAACAAGGAAAGGCTGAAGCAGGTTCTTGTTGGCAGACTCAGAGTTGGCGTGGGGGCGAACACCAACGGGGGTGTGAAGCCCGTCATCAGGGATGTGCAGTACATCCATGAACTCTTTCCACGTAGCAGACAGCTGATGGCCGATGGTCATCCAGGTCATCCTCCGCTCCTCCCTGGGATGAAAGAACACTGAGGCAAAGAACTGATAGATGAGCTCAGGGTCATAGTCGAGGTGAAAGGAGATCACCGGCTCAATAGCAACTGCTCCACCAAGTCCAGAGCCTCTCCAAAATAGTCATGAAACTTTTCCTTCCGCATGTGCTGCATGTCTATCCACTTGACATCCACGAAGGTATTCTGCTTGCTCTTGATCACATCCAGATAGATGAGAACCTGTTGCTTGGTCCAGAACATCTCGGTGCCTCTGAGCATAGCCCGAGGATTCACATAGGGATTGATCCTCCAGCGTTCGACATACTCAGAGACAGAAATCTTGTCCATGCCCTTAGCAGGTTCCTTTTGCTTGCTGGTAGTGGCCTTGACATTGTGCTTGGGGGCATTGGAGCCCTCTGGGGCTTCACCTTGGGGGTTGCGCAGACGCTTGGAGCCAGTGTCACGACTGGGATTGGAACGGCAAGAGCCACCACCTGAGACACAAAACGCAAAACACCCACGACAACCAAGAGGGATTAATGCAAAGACCACAACAAAGCAAAAGAAACATGCAGAAAGCACACATGATAATTGCCTAGAGAGAGATTTGATCCCTACGGTAGTACTACCAAGGGCTGCGAAGCTAAGATAGTAGTACTGCTCTTAGACGCGGTAGTACCGTGTAAGGTCATGGTAGTACCGGGTCTAGGAGCGGTAGTACGAGCTTAGCGCCTCAGCTAGCGTGGTAGTACCACGTCTGATGAGCGGTAGTACTGCACGAGCTAGCACGGTAGTACCGCACCTGACGGGCGATAGTACCGCAAGAGCGGTAGTACCACACATCAGACATGGTAGTACCGCACCGCGTCAGATCTGAACAAGTTCAAATATGAGAAAAGCCCGTGAAACCATGGCGGTACTACGGTTGGACAAAGCTACCACAAGACAACATATCAAGTATGATTCCTACGCAACACGACTCTCCTACATCCTACTCTTGCATAGATTTGGCCTAAAATCTCAAGAACAACAAGTTTCTCCCCAAAAACCTAGAAGCAAGAGAACAACCAAGAAACAGAGGGATTTGGGGAAAAACCTTGGTCCATGGAAAGAGGAAGGGGTGGGGAACGATCCCACCGATCGGAATCCGAGGAGAGTGGCCGGAGACGGAGATCCGGCGAGGGCCTCCGGTGCCGTTCTTGAGCGAGAGAGAGAGAGAGATGTGGGGAGAGAGACAAGTGAATGGGTATGGGGAGTTGGAACTCCCCTGCCCGAGGCATAACCCCCGCACTCCCTCGACGGCGCGGTAGTACCGTGCCCCAACGCGGTAGTACCGCCCAGCGCGGTACTTCCGAAGTACCGCACCTGAGCCGTAGTACTGTGCTATGGCGCGGTAGTACTGCGGCAAGCCGCGGTAGTACCGTGGGCTCAAGAAGATGCACGTTTCAAGCACACGAAAAACGGGGTCTTTGCACAAACACCCCGAGGAAACACGACACCACAAGACCACGCTACACACAAAGCCAGAAAGGCACACGACAAATGAAACAACCACGAGACACCACCTCTCCAAAGATAGGGCGGTGGCCGTAGCCACCTATGTTTGAGTCAATTGGTATGGCACTGCGAAGAATTATCCTTGGGGTCCATGACCAAAACTCGTCTTTGAAGCACAAGTACCATCAAACATGGCTAATGTGAAAGACTTGATCAATTTATGCATAATGGGGGAGGGAGAGTTCATTGAGAGAACATCACCCCCCCTATGTCCATGCCTACATCTAAACAAGACAACACGTTGAGTATGGTGGGGTGTGCAAGGGTTCAAGCAATATTGCTCGAATCAATTATATTTAGCTCATGCCTTAACTCACGAAATCTTGCTTCATCCAAGGGCTTCGTGAAAATATCTGCAGGGTTATCATGAGTGTTGACATAGTTGAGCTCGATCTCTCCTCGCCTAATGTGATCTCGGATGAAGTGATACCGGATCTCAATATGCTTCGTCTTGAAGTGTTGCACCGGGTTGAGAGAGATCTTGATGGCACTTTCATTGTCACACCAAAGAGGCACTTTGTCACAAATGACACCGTAATCCTTTAAAGTTTGCCTCATCCATAAGAGTTGTGCACAACAACTACCGGCCGCCACATACTCCGCTTCAGTGGACGAGAGAGACAAACAACTTTGCTTCTTGGAAGACCAACTTACCAAAGAGCAACCAAGGAATTGGCACCCTCCGGAAGTGGACTTCCTATCCACTTTGTCTCCCGCCCAATAGGAATCCGAATACCCAACAAGCTTGAAGTTTGCTCCTCTTGGGTACCATAAGCCAAAGTTTGGGGTATGAGCCAAATATCGAAAGATTTGTTTGACCGCCACATAGTGACTTTCCTTAGGTGCGGCTTGAAACCGTGCACAAATTCCCACACTCAACATGATATCCGGTCTAGATGCACAAAGGTAAAGCAAGGAGCCTATCATGGAGCGATATACCTTTTGATCCACCGCTTTACCATTGGGATCTATGTCAAGTTGGCACTTGGTGGGCATTGGAGTGGAAGCCGGCTTGACATCACTTAGCTTGAATCTTTTGAGAATGTCTTGAGTATATTTGGCTTGATTGATGAAGGTTCCTTCTCTTATTTGCTTCACTTTGAACCCTAGAAAGAACTTCAACTCTCCCATGGAAGACATCTCGAACTTTGAGGTCATGAGAGCGGCAAATTCCTCATTGAAAGCTTTGTTAGGGGAACCAAAGATGATATCATCAACATATAATTGGCACACAAACAACTCCCCTTTGACCTTCTTAGTAAAAAGAGTGGGGTCGATTAGCCCAACTTCAAAACCACGGTCTTGTAACAACTCGGTAAGGTGGTCATACCATGCACGTGGGGCTTGTTTAAGGCCATAGAGTGCCTTATCGAGTTGATACACATGATCGGGAAAGTAGGGATCCTCGAACCCGGGGGGTTGCTTGACATAAACCAATTCATTAATGGGACCATTAAGAAAAGCACTCTTCACATCCATTTGTTGTAACTTAAAGTTATGATGAGAAGCATAAGCAATCAACATGCGAATAGATTCAAGACGAGCAACGGGAGCAAAGGTTTCACCGTAGTCGATACCCTCGACTTGGGAGTAGCCTTGTGCTACCAAACGAGCCTTGTTGCGAATGATAATCCCATGGGCATCTTGCTTGTTCTTAAATATCCACTTGGTTCCAATGACATTGTGGTTCCCCGTCGGTCTTGGCACCAATCTCCACACTTTGTTGCGCTCGAAGTTGTTGAGTTCTTCATGCATGGCATTGAGCCAATCCGGATCTTCTAGCGCCTCATAGACCTTGTGGGGTTCCACACAAGAGACAAACGCGTGATGCTCACAATAATTTGCTAATTGTCTATGAGTGCTTACCCCCTTTCTTAAGCTTCCAAGCACATTCGTCATGAGATGATCCTTGGTGGAGAGCTTGGAAGCAACCTTGGCGGCACGACGCTCTAATTCCTCCTCGGGGTGAGACGAGGAGTGGTCACTTGATCATCTTGAGCGTCGTCTTGAGCTTGTTCTTGGTCTTGAACTTGCTCGGAGGAGAGAACTTGACCTTGGGCATCACTTGATGTGTCAACACCGTCTTGAGCGTGATCTTGCCCTTGGTCATGTTCTTGAGGATGAGGGCCTTCATGTTGTTCTTCGGAAGCGTGTGGGCCTTGGGTTGGTGATGGCTCCACTTGAGTGGAGCTTTGTCCTTCTCCTTCGGCCACAAGGGGTTCCTCAATGGGTAGGATAAAGCCAACACCCATTCTTCTTATGGCTTGGGGAGGAATTTCATCACCTACATCACAAGTGCCACTTTGCTCCACTTGGGAGCCGTTATTCTCATCAAACTCCATGTTACACGTCTCCTCAATAAGTCCCATGGATTTATTGAGGACACGGTAAGCATGAGAGTTTGTAGCATAACCAACAAATATGCCCTCATAAGCTCTAGCCTCAAATTTAGACAACCGAACACCTTTCTTGAGAATGAAACACTTACACCCGAACACCCGGAAGTACTTGAGGTTGGGCTTGTTACCGGTGAGTATCTCATATGGAGTCTTGTTCAAGCCCTTGCGGAGGTAGAGCCGATTGGATGCATGACACGCGGTGTTGATGGCTTCGGCCCAAAAGTTGTACGGAGACTTGAACTCCGCCATCATGGTCCTTGCCGCATCCATCAACGTCCGGTTCTTCCTCTCCGCAACACCGTTTTGTTGAGGGGTGTAAGGTGCGGAGTATTGATGCTTGATCCCCTCATCACTAAGAAACTCATCCAAGGTGTAGTTCTTGAACTCGGTGCCGTTGTCACTTCTTATTGTCAAGATCTTTGCATTGTGTTGACGTTGTGCTTCATTTGCAAAGTCAATGATGGTTTGTTGGGTCTCGCTCTTCCTCTTGAAGAAATACACCCAAGTGTATCTTGAGTAGTCATCCACAATCACCAAGCAATACTTCCTACCCCCAAGACTATCGAAGGATGGAGGCCCAAAGAGATCCATGTGAAGGAGCTCCAAAGGCCTCTTTGAGTAAATGATAGTCGTGGGAGGGTGAGCCTTCTCATGTAGCTTTCCTTCGATACAAGCACTGCAAGCACGATCTTTAGCAAAACTAACATTCGTTAGTCCACGGACATGGTCCCCCTTGAGGAGACTTTGCAAAGATCTCATATTGACATGGGCTAAACGGCGATGCCAAAGCCATCCCACATCAACTTTAGCCATTAGGCATGTTGCGGTCTTAGTGGGTCGCTCCGAAAAGTTAATCACATATAGACCATTCTCGACATGCCCAACAAAGGCTACTTTAAGAGTCTTGCTCCACAAGAGGGCCACGGTATCGATATCAAAGAAGTGGCAAAGCCCATGATTGCAAGTTGACGAACGGAAAGTAAATTGTATGCAAGGGACTCAACAAGCATGACCTTCTCGATCGTGAGATCATGAGAGATGACCACCTTGCCAAGTCCCAATACCTTGGAGGATGAGGCGTCACCCCACTCGACATTGGTGGGAATAGATGGAATCTTGTGCACGTCCACCACCAAGTCCTTGCTTCCAGTCATATGATTTGTAGCTCCACTATCGAGCAACCATGATCCCCCACCGGAAGCAAACACCTACAAGAGATTAATGCTTGGGTTTAGGTACCCATTTTGTAATGGGTCCTTTGATGTTAGTAACAAGGGTCTTTCGAACCCAAATAGACTATTCAATGTATTCATGAAGAGAACCAACGAATTTGGCATAGACATGCCCATCACTAGCACGGCATAACACATAAGAAGGATTAAAGTCGCCGGCTTTGATGTGAGGAGTGACATTGCCCCTTTTGACAGCGCCACCCTTCGCATTGTTCTTCTTATTCTCCTTGGACGCACTTTCTTCACAAAGGTTTGCATGAGAGGAGGAGGTCATTTGGTCTTGTCATTTCTCTTCTTGTTCTTGGAGTCGGGCACGTACCCAACCCCTTCCTTGGCTACAACTCCCTTTTGGTTGATCAAGAGATCGTTGAGGTTCTTCTTGCCTTGTATGCAAGTCGCAAGACCTCTCTCAAGTTGCCCCTTTAGCTTAGCGTTCTCCTCAACGAGATGCACATGCTCACAACACGGGTTAGTAGCATTTGCATTATCAATTAACATCATACGAGGAAAAGTGGCTTTTTCCTTGGTTAGCTTTACTTGAAGTTGATCATGAGACTCTTTGAGGCTAGCATGAGCACCCTTCAAGACCTTGTGAGCCTTGTCAAGTAGATCAAACTCCTCTTTGAGTCTAGCAAGATCAACCTCAAGTTCGGCCTTCTCGGAGTTTAGCACATGAGAAACAATGAGGACATGATCATAATCTTTCTTTAACTTAGCATGATCAACGTTGTGTGACTCCTCAAGAGCCAAACGAAGACCACGCTCTTCCTCAAGAGCATTGGAAAGATCCGAAATCTCATCGGCATAGTCACGACTATGCCCTTCCATCTTAGTGATGGTGTCTTCGTGAGCCTCGATCATGTCATTGGCTTCACCAAGTTGTTCCAAGAGAGCAACAAAGTGCTTCTTGGATTTTCCCTTGAGTTTGCCCATAAAGGCCTCAAACTCATTTGCCTCCACATTAGCTCCCTCAAGTTCATTAATGCTATCCGTTGGAGAAGGATGATTAATGATGGTAGTTTTGATGTTGGGGGTTACCTTGTTGGTGGCTTTAGCCATGAGGCACTTGGCGGTGATGCTCTCATTGGGTGAGTCAAAGAGAGACACCCGTGGAGTCGTCGCAATGGCAACGGAGGCCATGGCAACCGACTCATCACCTTCATCATTGTCATCATCCTCATTGTACTCTTCTTGTACCACCAATGCCTTGGGAGGAGTCTTCTTGGTGAAGTTGCTCTTGTTGGGGAACGACTTGGCCTTGTCCTTTCGGATGAGCTTGCCACCATTGTCTTCCCTCTTCTCATACGGGCACTCCGCAACAAAATGACTCACGTTGCCACAATTGTAGCAAGTCCTTACACGTTGCTTGCTCTTCGTGCCACTTGAGTTGTTTTTGCTAAAGTTTGGCCTCGAGTTTTTCTTGCTCCAAAATTGCCTTGAAGCAAGTGCCATGTGTTCATGATACGCATACTTCGTATCTTCGGGGTTGCTCTCCTCTTCTTCCTCTTCTTCTTCTTCAACGGTGAGCTTGGCCTTCAATGCAAGGTTAGGCTTCTTTGCCCTTTGAGAACGAAGCACCGCATTGTCGGCGGTCTTGTCCAAAATGTTCATGGCCACAAACTCATCCAACACTTCGCTTGAGGTCAAAGTGTGGAAGTCCGGTCTTTGACGAATGACGGAAGACATGGCCTTGTGGTAGGGCATCATTGCCTTGAGGAATTTGCGCTTGATCCAATTGTCATCCATGTCCTTGCTCCCGTGATCTCGTAGTGAGAACGCGAGTTTGGTTACTCTCCGATAAAGCTCACGAGGTTCTTCATATTCTTTCATTGCAAACTCATCGGCCTCATCTTGCACCACTTCATAGTTGGAGCGTTGAATGCTTGCGCTTCCCCGGTAGAGAGAGACAACACAATGCCATGCATCTTTGGCCAAGGCGAAGGGACGAAGATAAGGTAGGTCTTCGGGTGGAATTGCATCTTGAATGATGAAGAGAGCGTTCTCATTGAATTTATTATCCATGGCTTCTCGAGGAGTGAAGTTGCTTGGATCATGCGGATAGAAACCTTCTTCAATGATTCTCCAAAGGTTAGTGTTCACATGATTTAAATGACATTTAAAGCGGTAAAGCCAAGAATCAAAGTCCTCATTTTTCACAATCTTAGGGGGAGGACCGGCATGATTCAAATGAGTGAAAGGAACCGGTCCACCATAAACAAGCGGTGGTTCCACATGAGCAAAGATGCCGGTGCCATTTTTACCACTAGAAGAAGGATCCGTTTCACTACTAGCTTCCCCCTTATCGGAGATAGCATCCCTCACCTTGTCGATGGGATCACCCACTTTCAACGGTGCGGTGGATAGTTTAAGCCCCTCAAGGAATTTAGTAAACGTGCTTTCAACCTCGGTTGTCATGGAGGTTTTCAATGTCTCCAAGGCCACATTGAACTCCTCATGAGAGACCGAGGTTCCCCCATCGCCCGTAGACGAGGTCGGATTCGCACCGGAGTGTTCCTCCACACTGTCTACGGTATCAACCATACTCTTCGGACGGTAAAGTCCTTAATAAAGACACGAGGCTCTGATACCAATTGAAAGGATCAATATGGTTGACTAGAGGGGGGGTGAATAGGACTCTAACAATTTTTAGTTTTTCTTTAACAATTTAAACTTTGCATCAAAGTAGGTTGTCTAGGTATGCAACTAGGTGAGAAACCTATATGATGCAACAAGGATAGGAACACAAGCAAGCAAATAATATGAAACAAATAAGCTTGCACAAGTAAAGGCACGAGATAACCAAGAGTGGAGACGGTGGAGACGAGGATGTGTTGCCTTTGAGAGGAAGTACGTCTCCGTTGGATCGGTGTGGAGGCACAATGCTCCCCAAGAAGCCACTAGGGCCACCGTATTCTCCTCACGCCCTCACACAATGCGAGATGCCGTGATTCCACTATTGGTGCCCTTGGAGGCGGCAACCGAACCTTTACAAACAAGGTTGGGGCAATATTCACAACTCAATTGGAGGCTCCCAACAACACCATGAAGCTTCACCACAATGGACTATGGCTTCGCGGTGACCTCAACCATCTAGGAGGCTCAAAAACCCAAAAGTAACAAGATCCGCAAGGGATTAGTGGAGGGAATCAAATATCTCTTGGTGGAAGTGTGGATCGAGGCCTTCTCAACCGCTCCCGAGCAAATCAACAAGTTTGATTGGCTAGGGAGTGAGATCGGGCGAAAATGGAGCTTAGAGCAATAATGGAGCTTGGGGTGGAAGAGGTAGGTCAACGGGGAAGAAGGAGACCCCTTATATAGTGTAGGACAAAGATCCAACCGTTACCCACCAACCAGCCCGCGGCTAGCGGTACTATCGTAGGGTCGCGCAGTACTACTGCTTGCAACCAAGTGGTACTCCCGCACGGCTGTGCTGTACTACCGTACAGACCCACGGTACTGCCGCAACCCCAACGACAGTAAAGATAAAACAGACGCGCAGGAAATAGAGGCGGTACTTCCGCAGGCGCGGTACTACCGCGCCCCCATGCGGTACTACCGCAAGGCAGAAAACCCCTAGCCAGGGGGAGGAAACTTCCGTGCCTACTTCCGCAAAGAAACAGAAGTAGCAAAAACCCGACACAGTAGTACTGCCGAGGAGCGGTACTACTGCGTGACTACATAGCGCGGTACTACCACGCGGCGAAAGCGGTACTACCGCGGTAGGTGCGGATGTAAAAAATTACATCCGCCCCTACTACCGCGAAGGGGCGGTACTAGCCTGGTGGGCAGCGGTAGTGCGGCTCCAGGGGAGCGGTACTACCGTGGGCACCTGCGATACTACCGCGCCACTGCGTGGTACTACCGCTGATGCCTACGGTACTACCGCGCCACCGCGCGGTACTACCGCTGATGCCTACGGTACTACCGCTTTCCTAGGAGCAGTACTACTGCAACCAACCGCAATAGCCAGACTAGGGAGGCAAGAAAACGGAGGAAGCTCCAAGGGAAAAGGAGGGGACAAGAAGGAGCCGTGTACGTGATGATTCCACCCAAACCTTTCCAATGCAGACCCCCTCTTAATAGTACGGCTTTCCTACGACTCAAATCCACCAAAAAGAAACGTAGAAAAGATGTCGTCTTCAGCAGTCTTCGAGGGGCACCCAACTATCTTGTGCCTAGCAAAGAAGTGTCTGGAATACTCAAGGCACACTATTAGTCCGCAAATGCGTTGTCATCAATCACCAAAACACTTAGGGATAAATATGCCCTTATAGAAGGGTCGCTGAATGGAACATTGAGCTGCAAGCGTTTGACCTGGAGTTCAGCACAACCCGGGTCATCAAGGGGGCCGCACTCGCTGACTTTGTGGCAGAATGGACCGATACCCCGGGGCTCTAAGCAGGCGAGAACCGATCCTTCTCGCCAGGGAGTGAAGCGCCAGATGGCTGGGTCATGTACTTCGATGGCGCGTTCGGACGCTAGGGCGCGGGTGCTGGAGTCGTGCTCATCTCTCCCACTCAAGACAAGCTTTACTACGCAGTGCAGCTCTGCTTCCAGCGGGGCGAAAAGGTCTCCAACAACATCACAAAGTACAAGGGTCTCATCGCCAGCCTCAAGGCTGCGGTGGCCCTAGGGGTGAAACGCCTCACCATCAAGGGAGACTCGCAGCTCCTCGTCAACTTCTCCAACAAGGTGTATGAGCCAAAGGATGAGCACATGGAGGCATACCTCACGGAGGTACGCAAAATGGAGAAGCAGTTCCTGGGCCTGGAGCTGTAGCACGTGCCCCGCGGCACCAACAAGGAGGCTGACGACATCGCCAAAAGAGCATCCAAGCGGCTACCCCAAGAACCTGGCGTCTTCGAGGAGCGGCTCTTCAAGCCTTCGGCAGCACTTCCGTCTGCGGAGCCGGTGCCACCTCAGGAGGAACTCCCCCAACCACCAGCCTCGGGAGCCCCAGCCTACGGCCCGACCTCAGGAGCACGCCTCCTCTTAGCAGTCGAGCCTCAAGAGGGGTGCTGGATCAAGGAGTTCAGGGTGTACCTGACGCAAGGCACGCCGCCGGAGAAGGAAGAAGACACGGAGCGTGTGGCCCGGTAGGCTACGGTGTACTGCATTCAGGATGGTGAGCTATACAGGAAGCGACCAAATGATGTTTCTCTACGATGCATTTCCAGGGAATAGGGGAATGAGCTACTGGCTGACATACATGGCGGAGACTGCGGGAACCACTCGTCGTCGCACACCCTAGTCGGCAAGGCTTTCCGCAGCGGGTTCTACTGGCCCACGACACTCAACGACGCGGCCGAGCTAGTGAAATCCTGTGAGGCCCGCCAATTCCACGCCAAGCAGATCCACCAGCAGGCTCAGGACCTCCAGACTATCCCGCTCTCATGGCCGTTCACGGTCTGGGGGCTGGATATCATGGGCCCATTCCCTCGAGCGCCTGGAGGCTACTGCTACCTCTACGTCACCATCGACAAATTCACCAAGTGGGCGGAAGTGGAAGCCTTCCGTACCATCCCGGCTGGGTCAGCAGTCAAGTTCATCAAGGGCCTCATAAGCCGATTTGGGGTCCCTAATCACGTCATCACCGACAATGGCTCACAGTTCACTAGCAATCTCTTCAAAAAATATTGTGTTAACCTTGGAATGCAGATCTGCTACGCCTCCATGGCGCACCCCAGGAGCAACGGCCAGGCCGAACATGCCAATGCGGAGGTACTTAGGGGTCTCAAGACCAGGACCTTTAAGAAGAAGATTGACGCCTATGGCAGGGGCTGGCACGACGAGCTCCAGTACGTGTTGTGGTCCATCCGCACCACCGCCACCAGGCCCACAGGCGAGACCCCATTCTTCCTCGTCTATGGAGAAGAAGCGGTTATCCCACACGAGGTCAGGCATCGCTCCGTGCTGGTCCTGGCGTTTGATGAAACGCAGCAAGACACCATGCGGGGGATGGACCTCGTGCTGGGGGAGGAACGCCGTCGTGAAGCCTCGCTCCGAGCTGTGAGGTACCAGCAGGCGCTGCGGCGATACCACTGCCGCAGCGTCCGCTCCAGGACGCTCGAGGTGGGTGATCTTGTCCTGAGACAGGTGCTCTCCAGGGAAGGGCTACACAATCTCTCACCCATGCGGGAGGGCCCGTTTCGGGTCGCCCACGTCTCCAGGCCTGGCGCCGGGCACCTGGAGACGCAGGACGGGATCCCCATCCAGAATGCCTGGAACATCCAGCACCTCCAGAAGTTCTACCCATGAAGTAAGGCCCGGTGCCTGTGAAGCAAGGCCCAGTGCCTGTGAAGATCTCTGCCCGTGACACTCTCACGTAATAATGAGTGGGGCTGTACACGCCCCGGAGTCTCAGGAGTGCCGCCCTCGGGCCTCGGGGGCTCCCTCCCACTAGACTAGGTGCTGGACGTGACTTTTCATTTGCTTTCCGCAGTTGGTTCGCCCCCCTTTTTGTGAGAACTTGCTTTCTGGTGTTCCTTGTTGGCTTGGTTCCGTTTCCCTTTTGCCTCCCTTTTTGCTCTCGGTTCCTCGTTTTTGACCCGTACTCTCCCTCACATGCCTCGCGAGGGGGCTGGACAGGTGCCCTCGTGAGCGTTTTCGTTTTCCTGTTTTTCGCAAGGCACCCTTGCTCGAGCTCGCAAGCTGGCGCACCCCTCTCAATCTGTGCCCCCCGGGTACCGCGATGCGAAGCACCACACTGGGTCATGGCCAACAGTTCCTACGACCAGGATTCAGAAGAATACAAATTTCCTAACAAATTTTTGCGGTTCCCAGACGCCTTCCGAGCACACGAGGCCTCGCCAGGTGCTGGGGAACGTGTGCCTCGCGAGCCGGAAACTACTTCAGGCGCATCAAGCTAAGTTATTCCAACGTGCATACACAAAACATCGACGCTGCAACACGACACAAGAGTAATAAACATAGCACAACCACTTGGAAATCATAGTTGTTGCACGACCCAGCGGGGCCCCATACTTGTATCTCTCTTAATGCAGGAAGGAAAAGAAGAATGAAACAAAAGCGACAGTTTGTGAGGATGGGCCCATGACGCTCCCCCGAGCTCAGCCTGACCCCTCCTCGCGCTTCACTGGAGCGCGGCGATGAGACGACCCGCTGCCACCTTCGAAGCAGGCGCGGCGGCGTGGTGGCTGATCGTAGCTGTTGCTGCTGGAGCTATCACCAGAAGAAGAGTCACCGTAGCTGGACGAGCCATGGCCAGCGCCGAAGGCGAGCCCGCCCTCGCTCTCGTCGTGGCCATCGCCAAGGCCGAGCACCTCACCACCGTCGTTGTCCTCAGGGCAACACCCGACATCGCGACCATCTTCCCCGAACGCCCTCACGTAGAGGGTCGTGTTTCCATCGTACTTGAAGTGGAGGGCGCACCGCCGGCCCAGGCCTCGCGCGCGGGCAAACGTCTGCCAGCCGCGGGCTAGGGCTGCATTGCCTATCGTAGAGACCTCAACCGCGACCCACGAAGCCTTGCTGCAGCAGTCGTCCACCTGCAGCCAGAGACCGCCTGGACCAGTGGCTGGCAGCTCGCTGGCAAAGAAGCGTGGGAGCTGGAGCCAAGTGCGGCCGGGTTCTTTGACCACACGACGAACTCCGGCAGCATTTCCGCCGAGTGGAAGGGCAGCCTGGGCAGCCGCGCAACCATGGCGCACCTCCCTTCATCGACGGGGCTACCACGACTCGGGCGACCACCACCACGCGAAGAGGTGCCACTACGACCGCGAGGGGCCGTGGCGGGGGTCATGGCATGCTTGCGGGGACGGCCACGCCCCCTCTTGGGCGGCGGTGAGCTAGGCCCCTCCTAACAAGCCTTCCCCTTCTCTGCAGCCGAGAGCCTTCGCAGGCGCCATGGGTGTCGCCGCCGGCAGTGAAGCAAGGAAGAAGAAGGAACGGGAGAAGCAAAGGAAGAGATGGGTGACAGGGGCTCCGCACTCCTCTCCCCATTTATAGCCAAGGGCAGGCCAACCACCAGCCTCCATGATCTAAGGTAATAATGATCTTTTTCTGCATGCAGCAAGGACTCGTCAAATCGGGCAGTTGCCGAGGCGGCGTGGGGAAGCGGAGACACCCACGTCCAATCGATCACCACGCGTCAAGCGGTGCCACATGCTGTTGGGGACGCGGCGCTCCGCACTTGCCCTTTGGCTTCACCTCGAAGCCAAGCCCGAGTGCGCCTTGGGCCGGGGGCTACTGTAGGCGTTCTGGGAACGGGGGTCCCCAGAATTGCCTGCCTGTGGCCCGTGGCATGGCTCCCCCAGCGGCCCTGTACGGCCTATCTTCACCAACAAAGACTCAAGAACCTCACGAGGGGCCAAGCCTCACGAGGCAGATGACGCAAGACCTCCTCAGGGGTGGCCTCACCAGGCCGGCTCGTGAGGGGCGGAGAGATCAAGGCAAGGGACACCTCGCGAGGATTGTGTGACGCAAGCCATGACGACTGGAGCGAGGCGGGTGCCAGTGCGCGTAGTGTCCTCGTTTCCTCTTTGGTGCTAAAGAGGCAAGCACAGGCGAGGAGTCCTGAGGCATCAGGCAAAGGTTTCCATATCGGTGCAACAAGACCAAGACCACCAGGACGACAGGACGGAGGTCACCGTGGAGCCCAAGATGGCGTCACCACTAGAGCCTTTGGCAGGCGAAGACTACTTTTGTCAGGATAACTTGTACTAGTTGTCTCCCTTCGAATTTGGCCGTTGTGGGATCCCTTCCCGCTCAATATTTGGGAAGAGGACCAGGGCCTCTATAAATAGGACTAGCCACCACCATAGCAAGGAGGGGACCCAGATCATCCCCAACCACACAAGTTCACCAAGCACAAGAACACCTCTCCTCAGGAGGCTGTTCTTCCCCTATAACTGTTCATCCTCAGCCCAAGAGGCAATCCACCACACCACACTGGAGTAGGGTTTTACACCACAACGGTGACCCGAACCAGTATAAATCTTGTGTCTCCTGTTCTTTGGGTTCGTCGAGCTAGGCCGTGAAATCACGTTGAGTGCGAGCTAGAGAGGGGGAGAGATCTTCGTGCACACCCCAGTGTTAGAAACTCAAGGGTTTTGCCAGAACCCGAAATCCAACAAACTGAACCCGAGTGATTCCTTCGCTACTACTGCTAAATGAAGCCGATCGATGCTGCCTCTGAATGAATAGTGAGTGTTGTTGGGGGGGGGGTAGATGAACAATTCCTGGTGGGGGGTGGATGAACAGGACCCCGTGGTGTTGCCGCTGGATGAACAGGACCCCGATCGATCGAGCCGGTTGGGGGGGGGTGGATGAACATGACCTCGTGGAGGGCTGGATGAACAGGACCCCGTGGAGGGCTGGTTGAACAGTAGCCGGTGGAGGGCTGGTTGAACAGTAGCCGGTGGCGGGCTGGATGAACAGTAGCCCGTGGAGGGGTGGTTGAACAGGACCCCGTGGAGAGGGCTGGTTGAACAGTAGCCGGTGGAGGAGGGCGCGGTGGAGGCTGGATGAACAGGAGGCCGTGGATGAACAGTCGCAGGTGGAGGCTAGAGGAGGTCTTCGGTGGATGAACAGGAGCCCGTGGAGGCTGCAGGAGGTCGACGATGGAGATGAACAATATCCCGTGGAGTCCTGTTTTGCGGTACGCCACACCCCTCCCGATGAACAGGACCCCCGTTTCGACCGTAGCGCTCCAACACAAATCCGTTTCATCCGTTTTGCGGTACGCCACACCCCTCCCGTTCAACAGGACTCCGTTTCGACTGTAGGAGGTCCAAGATAAGTCCGTTTCCTCTGTTTTGCGGTACGCCAGACCCCTCCTGATGAACAGGATCCTGTTTCGACCATGGCCGGTCGAACACAAGGCCGTTTCCTCCGTTCTGCAGTACGCCATGCCTCATTTCCATCGGTTGTTCCGTCCAAACTGGTTGGCTCCCGATGAATGATAACCCACAAGTATAGGGGATCACAACAGTTTTCGAAGGTAGAGTATTCAACCCAAATTTATTGATTCGACACAAGGGGAGCCAAAGAATATTCTCAAGTATTAGCAGCTGAGTTGTCAATTCAACCACACCTAGATAACTTAATATCTGCAGCAAAGTATTTAGTAGCAAAGTAATATGATAGTAGTGGTAATGGTAGCAAAAGGTAACGATAGCAAAAGTAATGTTTTTGGTATTTTGTAGTGATTGTAACAATAGCAACGGAAAAGTAAATAAGCGAAGAACAATATATGGAAAGCTCGTAGGCAATGGATCGGTGATAGAGAATTATGCCGGATGTGGTTCATCATGTAACAGTCATAACCTAGGGTGACACAGAACTAGCTCCAGTTCATCAATGTAATGTAGGCATGTATTCCGAATATAGTCATATGTGCTTATGGAAAAGAACCTGCATGACATCTTTTGTCCTACCCTCCCGTGGCAGCGGGGTCCTAGCGGAAACTAAGGGATATTAAGGCCTCCTTTTAATAGAGTACCGAACCAAAGCATTAAAACATAGTGAATACATGAACTCCTCAAACTACGGTCATCACCGGAAGTGGTCCCGATTATTGTCACTTCGGGGTTGCCAGATCATAACACATAGTAGGTGACTATAGACTTGCAAGATAGGATCAAGAACTCACATATATTCATGGAAACATAATAGGTTCAGATCTGAAATCATGGCACTCGGGCCCTAGTGACAAGCATTAAGCATAGCAAAGTCATAGCAACATCAATCTCAGAACATAGTGGATACTAGGGATCAAACCCTAACAAAAGTAACTCGATTACATGATAAATCTCATCCAACCCATCACCGTCCAGCAAGCCTACGATGGAATTACTTACACACGGCGGTGATCATCATGCAATTGGTGACGGAGGATGGTTGATGATGATGATGATGGCAATAGATTCCCCTCTCCGGAGCCCCGAACGGACTCCAGATCAGCCCTCTCGAGAGGGTTTAGGGCTTGGCGGCGGCTCTGTATCGTAAAACGCGATGAATCTTTCTCTCTGATTTTTTCCTCTCCAAACATGAATATATAGAGTTGGAGTTGAGGTTGGAGGAGCTCCAGGGGGCCCACGAGGTAGGGGGGCGCGCCCCCCACCCTCGTGGCTAGGGTGTGGGCCCCTGGCCTTGATCTTTTGCCAGTATTTTTTATTATTTCCAAAAATACGCTCCATGGAGTTTCAGGTCATTCCGAGAACTTTTGTTTCTGCACATAAATAACACCATGGCAATTCTGCTGAAAACAACGTCAGTCCGGGTTAGTTCCATTCAAATCATGCAAGTTAGAGTCCAAAACAAGGGCAAAAGTGTTTGGAAAAGTAGATACGATGGAGAGACGTATCAATGAACATGACGACTCATCCCGTTCCGACCTAGCCGGTTGCCTCCCCATGAACATGATGATGGCGCAGCTTCTCTGTTCTGACCCAACCATGTACACGAGCCCTGGCCGTACTTATGCTGAGTAGGCATTCGAGACCCCGCCCGTATGTATGCACGTGGCCGTATTTTCTTTCTTGCACCCTGGCCGCTGTATGTACGTGTACATGCTACGTGCGCATGTCTACTATGACACGTGCGCACCTATACTACGGCAATGCCCTTCCTTACACGGCCACGGTTCATCGCTGCGGCTTGCAGACAGACCGATCGTATGTACATACACGCTCGTGACCAGAATGACAACGCTACGTACGCTTCGACCAGGTGGGTCCTGACTGTCTGGCACTTCCTTCCATGCGAAGATGTAGCTGGTGGGTCCCAGCAGTCAGGGGGGAAATGTTTTTTCGCGAAATACGGTGGCCCGCCAGGTGGGTCCCTGCTGTCAGGTGGAGGAATAATTATTTTGTGCGTAATAAGGAGGCACTTCCTGGCTACTGCTGTGGACCTAGCCGTTAGCCTCTCCACGTACAGTGCTGTTCCAATGGAAGTCGTTCCTTGACCACATTGACCACGCCACACCGAGAGCACGAGGGCAGTGGATGATGGCGAGGCAAGAAGGGGACGACGCGGAGCCGGGGAAGACGCGATAGTGGATGCCCACGTGGAGGGGAGTATGTGGGTTGACTGCTTCGGCTACGGTGTAAGGCTGCTGTCGCCGCAGGGCCTGGCCAGTGGTGGGAGTAGTAGGGGCGGTGAGGCCTCCGTGACAGCACAGCCGACCACAGGAGGCAAGAGCATGTGGTGGTTTGGACGGCTGGAGCAAGAATATCAGAGGTTGAAGAAGCAGGACGACCGTTGGATGTTAACAATCTAATGGTCACTGGTGATAGAATCGTTTGTTGACTAAGTTGATAAAGCCCTCTGTCCGCGTCAACTTAGTAGGCCCACAAGTCTGGCTCCCACTATGGTGGGTCCCAGCTAGCAGGGGGAGTATTCATTTTTTTGTGCGTAATAAGGAGGCACTTAAGATATAGTTGTTGGGTCCGAGCTGTCAGCAGGAGTATTCATTCGTTTTGGCGTAGTAAGGAGGTACTTGCTTGCGTGCGGCCATGGACCATGTGGGTCCCAACTGTCAGCCTCTCCATGTACATCCCTCTTCCGATGTTGTCGTTTGTTGACAACTTTGACCATGCTGTGCCGAGAACACCAGCGCGATGGACGACGACGATACCCAGGAAGGGAATGACCCAGAGGCGACGAAGCCAAAACAATGGAGGGATGTGGGTGAGTAGAGGGATGGCCTGGACAGTGGTGGGAGTAGTAAGGGCATGTGAGGCCTGCGCGGCAGCATAGCCAGCCACGGGAGGCGGGAGCAGGCGGTCCCACCGGCGCTGGATTTGGCGGCTGGAGCAAGAAGATCAGAGATTGAATAAACACGACAACCATTGGATTGACATCCAACTATTACGTCTGCTAGAATCGTTTGTTGACGTATATAATAAGTAAAAAAATCTTGCATACGCGTTAACTTAATAGGTCCACAAGTTAGACCATTCCCTGTTTTTTTAATAATTTATATATAGCTCATTGCAACTTCTTATGCAATTTATTGTAGTCCATTTTTTTTGTTGGCCAGGGCCAGGGTTAAAAATTTAAACGAAATTTCGCATATTTCTATGGGTCCCAAACTATTTTTAATACCGAAATGTCGAGCCAGATTTAAAGTACTTTGAAGATATATTTAAATTAGGTTAAAGCCCAGTGAAATATGAATGTGAAAATGTGAAAAAATTCAGAAATTATAAAGTAATTGCCAATTTGTCATCTATTTTTATATTTACAACCCATTCATATTACTTTCAAGATTTGCAAGCATCTTGAAAGAGTTGCAGCCCATCAGGGCATAGAAAAATAAGTAGGCCTGGATTGGGTATTCCTGAGAAAAAATAAATTGGGCTCATTTTCACAAAGGAAAAATAGGTGGGCTGGTCATATGGTGAACATAAAATATAAGCATGGGCTAGACGGGCCACAACCCAGTTGAAACCCTGCTCCGTCTCAACAATAACAAAAAAATGCTGCTCAAGCAGCTACGTCCCAGGTGTCAGCCGATCTTGTGGTGTTGTTCTCTTGTCTATTGACTATATACGCTGACAATGTCATGGGTCCTAGATATCAGGAAACCACTAGGAGCAAGCATGTTCTTTTTCCATACGCTAATAATGGAGTATATATAACAAAAAAGATGAACTTCCTTGCGTCCGACCATGGACACGGTGGGCCCCTACTATCATCCTATCCACGTACAGTCCTCTTCCGATTCCTGTTGTTTGTTGACCATGTTGACAACGCAAGAGGGCAGCGCTGCGGCGAGTGCACCAAAGCATGCGGAGGACGACGACGAGGCCTCAGACGTCGTCGTTAATGATTTAGGAGACGGTGGGGCGGTGATGCATGCGCTGAGGCGCAGCCAGCCGTGTGAGGCAAAAGCAGGTGGCCCCGCCAGGGCTGGTTTGGTTTTGGCGGCTGGAGGAAGACAGGACTGAAGAAACACGAAAGACTGTAAAAGCAGCAGGAGTACTTAATAACCTTAACTGAAACCAGCAGGGGCACTTAACAACCATAGCTGAAAGCAGTATGAGTACTTATACAGGTTCAACCGTACAAAACACGCCTCGAACAGTGGTACTTTGCCTACAGTTAACCAAGGGTGAGGCCGCCAAGCCCCAGGACAAGGCCCAGGCGCCACCCCATGCATCCACAACCTTCTGAAAGCGGCTTCATCTCACAATGTGGTCAATAAATAGTATATTCGCTTTAGAGCCATGGAAAAGTAGGAACATAATCTTCTGTCCTATTATCCAAGATGGATGGGCCTTCATTATTTGAGACCACCCATGAATAAGTATCTTTTTACCTCCAAGGGGAATGGAGTAGGTCGACATAAACATCATGTTGTGACCAAGCGCAAGTCTGACCCGACCATGGGCAGGCATCTGTATAGGAACAATAGAACTAGGCAGTTTCTGTTTCAAGAAGATCACAACTGTAAAACTGTGTATAAGCAAGAGTTTATGAACAACATATATAACAGAAAATAGCTTGTACCATACGTTTCTCGACACAGTTGGACCTGTTCAACGAGTGCAAGAGTGGCACACATATCCCACGTGGCCTTCCACCATTGAAGCACCCCATAAGGAACTCAAGACGATCAATAAAGTGTAGGAACTTGTGGATGTCGTCGCAGTCAACTTCAGTGCCATCAGTAATAGCCGAGTTCTTACAGAATAACAAACGAGCAGCCTGCTTAACTCTGAAAAAACCTACACATGCCACCAATTATAATAAAATATTAGTTAGAAGTAGCATCTTCGTGAGAGATTTGTTGCTACTTCTAAAGTTAAATTGTGATTAGTTAGACATAATAGGTGGATTAAGAAGTAATAGAGGCAACAGACAAGAACCAGATACAAAACTAACATGGATGAACAATTGGAACAACGTCGGGGTGGAAGATCGCAGTGAAGATGAGACCAGGTTCTGCTATTTCCATCAACATTCCTGCGTCAACTTTCAGTCCGTAACACTTGAGAAAGTTTATCCAATTTCGGCCATAAAAAAGTAGCGATCTTCTTGGTTCATGGACCCAACTCGGAACTTATATCCATGGCTTGTCTTCACTGTGACCATTAAACGGGTGTATTCAGTTATGGCAAGGCTGAGCATCTTGAGTACACGTGTTCTGGCAGAGCAAGGAATGCACTGCAGGACAAATAATATGAGAACACAATGTATTCCCTATCCAAATCTAGAAATAATTTCCTCCTTCACGTCAGTGTTGACCATGGTACTAGTACCTTTTATCCAATTATAGCAATCCAAATTTCCAAATTAGTCGACAACATGTTCAAAAAACCCCACCCTCCCGGATAGAAAAGAGGATTCTAAGAACATACTGTGCGTGTTTTAAAATCCTATGTTAGGATGAGAAGGAACAAGTGTGGCGTCTCGCCGAGGGTGCAGAAACCTATAGGGTCCTTGCACTTTGGGCACTGCAAATGAAACACACTAGATTCAGTAGGAAGAAAAATGCATCAACGACGGTGGCTGCCATCCTAGGATTACCCGCGACCAAGGGACTTGGATTTCTCGGGGATGGATGAAGAATTCATACCAGGTTCTCCATGAGAAAACCCTATGCAATCACCGAGCGGGTTTTTTCTCTGAACAAGCAGATGAGGGAGAAGGGGATCTAGGCCTAGTGAAATATTGCCGCTTCGTCCGTCCAGCTTACTGCTAAAGCTGGAAAGGCGGTTTTTTTTGTGATTTGACGGCTCATTGGGCATTACTGCGGTGCTACGACCGGGGTGTGTCTACCGTGCAGTTGTGCACTCTAATTTGGTGCATATGGCACATGGACCCCGTTGCCGGATGCCCCACATATTAGCGAAAGGAAGTAGAAAGACAGGAGTAACTAGTTACACAAAAATATAATTTTGACAGAGAGATACTCCCTCTGTAAAGAAATATACAAATCTTTTATATCACAACTTTATACATAAGAAAAATCAAGGGGAATATATATAACATATATAATTATAAAAAAAGAGTTGTTTTTAACACAGTATAGACGAGTTGGTAATGATGGTGTGCCTGCCATCCTGCAATATAGGCTGTCCGATTTATATTTGACGGATAGGAAGGAAACTATGGCAATTTTGCAAAAAGGTAGCCACACACATCTCCACATTTGCAAATAAGGCCTTCCCTCATTCATCCTTTTCTCTCACAAGATAAAACACTCATACAAATGCATCTCGATGTTACGTGCAACGCACGGGCATTATGGGGGTTCAGCTGAGAATATAATACTCAGACAGGCTCACGGTTCTGGACTTTGGGCCACAGGCCGGTGGGCCTGCATGTTTGGGGGCCCATGTGTTCTACCTCAACGAGCGATCGATACGGCACTGGTTTTAGATGCGGTCGCAAGGCGAATACACAAAATTGAGTAAAGTACGACAGCTGTTAGAATGAAATTGAATGATAGTTCCTAACCAGCAATCAGAGTTGCAATTCTATCAATGATATACCATGTGATAAATAATACTGTCATACTACTTATACACACATGACACTTGTTTCACCATGCCAGATTATTACATCAAAATCTCTTGGAGGATAGATCAGTTCGGCAGTTGTGTGCTGCTACTGAAGAATTTCAAAGTTGATTTGCACCAACTCTCCTTGCCGAGAAAGTTTGATTTTGACATCATCCCCTACCGCAAGATATGATTTAGATTTAAACCTTGACCATCCTTTAGCATCAATCATCATGCGACCATCCTTTGTACTTACGGTATATTAAGCAGGTTCATTCAAACCAAGGCTGCACATGGTAAGAGAAACTTGGCCATGGCCGCCCAGATTGTTGAACGACTCCCTCGTTGCTCTAGGAATTCTCTGTCTGCAAATAGGAAGACATACACAAACAGTTAGATCAACACAGTGAATCATGTGAAACAACATGGAAAGAAAAGAACAAAGCACTTGGGCGGCCAATGCTTACCAAGAAGGTGGACATGACAGTCTTTGTAAGGACTTTGGTATATGAAGTGTGAACTGCAGCCCAGTCTGTTGCCGGTGCAAATGCTGGTTCCGTTGCCACTGCACGGGCCGGAGCAGATGCAAGTGCAAGTGTTGGTGCAGGTGCCGAATCCGTTCCTGGTGCTCGTGCTGGTGCAACTGGTAGTGCCACTGCTGCTGCCGGAGATGGTGATCCTTGTAGAGCTGGTACCGGTGTCGGAGCAGGTGCCAGTGTCGATGCCCGATCCTCCGGTAGATCAGCCTGATCCGCTTACACGGTCGGTGCTACCTCTTGAGCACTGCATTGGTTTTCCCTTGAAGAGGAAAGGGTGATGCAGCAAAGTAGCGTAAGTATTTCCCTCAATTTTTGAGAACCAAGGTATTAATCCAGTAGGAGGCCACGCACGAGTCCCTCGCACCTACACAAACAAATAAAATCCTCGCAACCAAAGCAATAAAGGGGTTGTCAATCCCTTCATGATCACTTACGAAAGTGAGATCTGATAGATATAAGAAGATAATATTTTTGGTATTTTTATGATAAAGATGCAAAGTAAAGAAAGCAAAATAAACGGAAAAGGAAATAGCTTGTTGACGGAAGATTATTATGAAGGAAAATAGACCCGAGGGCCATAGGTTTCACTAGTGGCTTCTCTCGAGAGCATAAGTATTACGGTGGGTAAACAAATTACTGTTGCGCAATTGACAGAATTGAGCATATTTATGAGAATATCTAGGTATGACCATGTATATAGGCATCACGTCCGAGACAAGTAGTCCGACTCCTGCCTGCATCTACTACTATTACTCCACACATCGACCGCTATCTAGCATGCATCTAGAGTATTAAGTTTAAAAGAACAGAGTAACGCTTTAAGCAAGATGACATGATGTAGAGGGATAAACTCATGCAATATGAAATAAACCCCATCTTGTTATCCTCGATGGCAACAATACAATACGTGCCTTGCTGCCCCTACTGTCATTGGGAAAGGAACCGCAATATTGAACCCAAAGCTAAGCACTTCTCCCATTGCAAGAAAGATCAATCTAGTAGGCCAAACCAAACTGATAATTCGAAGAGACTTGCAAAGATAACCAATCATACATAAAAGAATTCAAAGAAGATTCAAATATTGTTCATAGATAAACTTGATCATAAACCCACAATTCATCGGTCTCAACAAACACACCGCAAAAGAAGATTACATCAAATAGATCTCCACAAGAGAGGGGGAGAACTTTGTATTGAGATCAAAAAAGAGAGAAGAAGCCATCTAGCTAATAACTATGGACCCGAAGGTCTGAAGTAAACTACTCACACTTCATCGGAGAGGCTATGGTGTTGATGTAGAAGCCCTCCGTGATCGATGCCCCCTCTGGGGAGCTCCGGAAAAGGCCCCAAGATGGGATCTCACGGATACAGAAAGTTACGGCGGTGGAATTAGGGTTTTGGCTCCGTATTTGGTAGTTTGGGGGTAAGTAGGTATATATAGGAGGAAGAAGTACGTCGGTGGAGCAACGTGGGCCCCACGAGGGTGGAAGGCGCGCCTGGGGGGGGGGGTAGGCGCACCCCCTACCTCGTGCCCTCCTGGTTGCTTTCTTGATGTAGGGTCCAAGTCCTCTGGATCATGTTCGTTCCGAAAATCACGTTCCCAAAGGTTTAATTCTGTTTGGACTCCGTTTGATATTCTTTTTCTGTGAAACTCTGAAATAGGCAAAAAATAACAATTCTAGGTTGGGCTTCCGGTTAATAGGTTAGTCCCAAAAAATAATATAAAAGTGTGTAATAAAGCCCAATAATGTCCAAAACAGGATATAATATAGCATCGAACAATAAAAAATTATAGATACGTTGGAGACGTATCAAGCATCCCCAAGCTTAATTCCTGCTCGTCCTCGAGTAGGTAAATGATAAAAATAGAATTTTTGATGTGGAATGCTACTTGGCATAATTTCAATAATTCTCTTAATTGTGGTATGAATATTCAGTTCCAAAAGATTCAAGACAAAAGTTCAATATTGACATAGAAATAATAATACTTCAAGCATACTAACTAAGCAATTGTTCTTCAAAATAACATGGCCAAAGAAAGTTATCCCTACAAAATCATATAGTCTGGCTATGCTCCATCTTCACCACACAAAGTATTTAAATCATGCACAACCCCGATGACAAGCCAAGCAATTGTTTCATACTTTTGGTGTTCTCAAACTTTTTCAATCTTCACGCAATACATGAGCGTGAGCCATGGACATAGCACTATATGTGGAACAGAATGGTGGTTATGGAGAAGACAAAAAGGGAGAAGATAGTCTCACATCAACTAGTCGTATCAACGGGCTATGGAGATGCCTATTAATAGATATCAATGTGAGTGAGTAGGGATTGCCATGCAATGGATGCACTAGAGCTATAAGTATATGAAAGCTCAACAAAAAGAACTAAGTGGGTGTGCATCCAACTTGCTTGCTCACGAAGACCTAGGGCATTTTGAGGAAGTCCATTATTGGAATATACAAGCCAAGTTCTATAATGAAAAATTCCCACTAGTATATGAAAGTGATAACATAGGAGATTCTCTATCATGAAGATCATGGTGCTACTTTGAAGCACAAGTGTGGAAAAAGGATAGTAGTATTGTCCCTTATATATATATTGGGCCTTCCTTTTTTTTATTTGGCCATTCTCTTTTTTGGGACAATACTCAATGAATGATGATCATCATACTTCTATTTATTTACAACTCAATGATTACAACTCGATACTAGAACAAAGTATGACTCTATATGAATGCCTCCGGCGGTATACCGGGATAGCAATGATGCATGGGTGACTTGTACGAAAGAATTATGAACGATAGCTTTGCCACAACTAAAATGTCAACTACATGATCATGCAAAGCAATATGACAATGATGGAGCGTGTAATAGTAAACGGAACAGTGGAAAGTTGCATCGCAATATATCTTGGAATGGCTATGGAAATTCCATGATAGGTAGGTATGGTGGATATTTTGAGGAAAGTATATGGTGGGTGTATGATACCGGCGAAAGGTGCACGGTATTAGAGAGGCTAGCAATGGTGGAAGGGTTAGAGTGCGTATAATTCATGGACTCAACATTAGTCATAAAGAACTCACATACTTATTACAAAAATCCATTAGTTATCGAAGCAAAGTACTATGCGCATGCTCCTAGGGGGATAGATTGGTAGGAAAAGACCATCGCTCGTCCCCGACTGCCACTCATAAGGAAGACAATCAATAAATAAATCATGCTCCAACTTATTCACATAATGGTTGACCATACGTGCATGCTACGAGAATCACAAACTTCAACACAAGCATTTCTCAAATTCACAACTACTCAACTAGCATGACTCTAATATCACCATCTCCATATCTCAAAACAATTATCAAGTATCAAACTTCTCATAGTATTCAACACTCATAAGAATTTTTTTATTAATCTTGAATGCCTAACATAATTAAAGCAAATTACCATGCTGTTTTGTAGGACTCTCAAAATAATCTACGTGAAGCATGAGAGAACAATAGTTTCTATAAAACAAATCCACCACCGTGCCCTAAAAGATATAAGTGAAGCACTAGAGCAAAAACTATGTAACTCAAAAGATATAAGTGAAGCACATAGAGTATTCTAACAATTTCCGAATCATGTGTGTCTCTCTAAAAAGGTGTGTACAGCAAGGATTATTGTGGAAAACTATCAAATAAATAATCAAACAATACAAGACGCTCCAAGCAAAACACATACACTACAAAAAAAGACACACCCGTGACATTTTGGGCCGAACGAAATTTTTTTCTGTCATACATATGACACTTCTATGATGATAATTGTGACAAAACCCGGTATCATCATAGATGTGGTGGGCTCCTACTTCTATGACAAAAAATCATGACATAAAATGGGCTTTTCGTCCTGGGCGGGCCGGAGAGGCAGCTGCATGACATTCTTTGGGTCGTCCATGACGGAAAAAACTATGGTAGAAGCGAGGGGGAGGAAAATTTCGGGGAGTTCCCGGTTACGGTGGGACGTCGGGGGCCGAGCGATGCACGTTTCTCTCGTACACGTATGCGCGTGTGTGCGAGGTGTTGGCTCTAACTGAACCCGGGTGAGGCATTGGGCTCTAACTGAACCCGAGTGATTGCACTGCAGGCTACGCGTTATTGAACCTGAGTGATCGATCGATGGTTGTTAATTGAACCCGATCGAGCGATTCCTTCGCTACTGCTGCTAACTGAAGCCGATCGATTGGATGAATAGTGAGCGTTGCGGGGGGGGGGGGGTTGGATGAACAATGAGCGGTGGCGTTGCCTCTGGATGAACAGGACCCCGTGGTGTGGTGGAGGGCTGGATGAACAGTAGACGGTGGAGGGGTGCCCGTGGAGGGGTGGTTGAACAGGACCCCATGGTGTGGAGGGCTGGATGAACAGTAGACGGTGGAGTGGTGCCCGTGGAGGGGTGGTTGAACAGTAGCCGGTGGAGTAGCGCGCGGTGGAGGCTGGATGAACAGGAGCCCGTGGAGGCTGGATGAGGTCGACGGTAGCCCGTGGAGGCTGGAGGAGGTAGACGGTGGAGATGAACATTATCCCGTGGAGTCCCGTTTTGCGGTACGCCACACCCCTCCCAATGAACAGGACCCCTGTTTCGACCGTATGAGGTCCGTTTCGTCCGTTTTGTGGTACGCCACACCCCTCCCGATCAACAGGACCCCCATTTCGACCGTAGGAGGTCCGTTTCGTTCGTTTTGCGGTACGTCACACCCCTCCCGATCAACAGGACCCCCGTTTCGACCGTAGGAGGTCCGTTTCCTCTGTTTTGCGGTACGCCACACCCCTCCCGATCAACAGGACCCTGTTCCGAACCTAGGAGGTTCGTTTCCTCCGTTTTGCGGTACGCCAGGCCTCGTTTCCATTGCCTGTTCCGTCCAAGCCCTCCCGATGAACACGACCACACATTCCATTCCGACCCAGCCGGTTGGCTCCCACGCGTTCCGTTGCCTCCATATGAACACGACACATTACGTTGCCTCCCCATGAACACGATGCATTCCGTTGCCTCCCCATGAACACCACGATGACGCTATTTCTCTGTTCCGACCCAGCCATGTACACGAGCCCTGGCCGTACGTATGCGCGAGTAGGCGTTCGAGACCCCACCCATATGTACACATACGTGGCTGTATTTTCTTTCTTGCACCCTGGCCGCTGTACGTACATGTACATGCTACATGCGCGCCTCTACTACACACGTGCGCGCCTCTACTATGACACGTGCGCGCCTCTACATCCACCAGTATATATGTACGTACACGTTCGCGACCAGAATGACAACGCTACGTACGCTTCGACTAGGTGGGTCCCGACTGTCAGGCACTTCCTTGCGTGCAAAGATGTAGCTGGTGGGTCCCAGCAGTCAGGGGGGAAACGTTTTTTTCATGAAATACGGTGTCCCGTCCGGTGAGTCCCCGCTGTCAGGTGGAGGAATAATTATTTTGCACGTAATAAGGAGGCACTTCCTTGCTACGGCCGTGGACCCAGCTGTCAGCCTCTCCACGTACAGTCCATATCCGATGGAAACTGTTCCTTGACCACGTTGACCACGCCACACCGAGAGCACCAGGGCGGTGGACGACGGCGAGTCCTAGGAAGGGGACGACGCGGAGCTGGGGAAGACGCGGAAGTGGATGCCCACGCGTAGAGGAGTACGAGGGTTCACTGGTTCGCTGCAGTGTGAGGCTGCCATCGCCGTAGAATAACCGGGGGTGTGGGTGAGTAGAGGGATGACCTGGCCAGCAGTGGGAGTAGTAGGGGGCGGTGAGGCCTCCGCCGCATCGCAGCCGGCCATGGGAGGCAGGAGCACGAGGCACGACCGGCGCTGGTTTGGGTGGCTGGAGCAAGAAGACCAGAGGTTGAAGAAGCACTACGGCCGTTAGATGGACATCGTACGGTCACTAGAGCTAGGATCGTGCATATTGACTAAGTTGACAAAGCCCTCCGTCCCCGTCAACTTAGTAGGCCCACAAGTCAGCCTACCACTATACTGGGTCCCAGCTAACAGAGGGAGTATTCATTTTTGTGTGCGTAATAAGGAGGCACTTCCTTGCGTGCAAAGATATAACTGGTGGGTCCGAGCTGTCAGCGGCGGTAATGTTTTTTTCATGAAATACAGAGGCCTTTCGGTGGGTCCCTAATGTCAGGTGGAGGAATCATTATTTTGCGCGTAATAAGGAGGCATTTCCTTGCGTGCAGCCGTGGACCCAGCTATCGGCCTCTCCACATACAGTCCACTTCAGATGCATGTCGATCGTTGACCATGTTGACCAGGCCGTGCCGAGAGCACCAGGGCGGTGGATGACAACAAGGCCTAGGAAGGGAACAACACGGAGGCAGGGAAGACTTGGCAGTTGTTTCCCATGCGGAGGGGAGTACGACTGTATGAGGGTTTACTGGTTCGTCTGCCATCGCCGGAGAATAACAGCAGGTGTGGGTGAGTAGAGGGATGGCTAGGCCAGCGATGGGAGTACGGTGGGGCGGTGAGGCCTGCGCGGCAGCAGAGCCGGCCACAGGGAGGAGGGAGCAGGCAGTCCCGCCGGTGCTTGTTTGAGCGGCTGGAGCAGGAAGAGCAGAGATTGAAGAAGCACGACGACCGTTGGATGGCCATCCAACAGTCACTGCTTGTGCGTCAACCTTTTTTTAGGAAAGCCTCAAATCTGTGGAAAACAGCATACACCCATCTGCCATTATTTCTAATAATTTACAGCCCATTTGCTAATTATTAAGGTTTTTTTGGAGCCCATATTCTTTTTGTTAGCATTACAGCCCATATTGTGGCCACGGTTAAAAAATTATACGAAATTTTGCATATTTCGGTGCGGTCCGAACTGTTTTTAATCCCGAAATTTCGACTCACATTCAAACTGATTTAAAAATAAATGTATATCAATATAAAATCCAACAAATTCTCCACGCATAAAAATTAATGTAATTTAAAATCTCGAAATGAAAAAAAGATATTTGAAACTAATTGCCGGTTTGATGTGTTTTAAAAATGTACAGCCCATTTCTCATTACTGATGGGCCATTTTCTCGGCCAGCCGAATGAAAGCTCTCCTCGTCTTGAAAGATTTGCAGCCCAACAGGCCTGACAAAGCGACTTACTTGGCAAATCACAAAAAAACTGGGCTGTGGCCGTGGACCCAGCTGTCAGCCTCTCCACGTACAGTACTCTTCCGATGGAATGTCGTTGACCACGTTGACCACGCCGCGCCGAGAGCACCAAGGCGGTGGACGACGGCGAGGCCTAGGAAGGGGACGACGCGGAGCCGGGGAAGACGCGGCAGTGGATGCCCACGCGGAGAGGAGTACGAGGGTTCACTGGTTCGGCTGCGGTGTGAGGCTGCCGTCGCCGCAGGGCCTGGCTAGCGGTGGGAGTAGTAGGGGGCGATGAGGCCTCAACGGCAGCACAGCCGGCCACTGGAGGCAGGAGCAGGCGGTCTCCCCGGCGCTGGTTTGGGCGGCTGGTGCAAGAAGAGCAGCGATTGAAGAAGCAGCAGGACCGTTCGATTCAAATCCAACGGTTACTGCTGCTAGAATCGTTTGTTGACTAAGTTGACAAGCCCTGCGTACGCGTCAACTTAGTAGGCCCACAGGTCAGCCTCCCAACCGGTGCGCCCCAGATGTCAGTGGGAGGAATCATTTTTTCGCGTAATAAGGAGGCAGTTGATTGCGTGCGGCCAGGCCAGCGGAGGGAGTAGGGTGGGCCGGGGAAGCCTGCGCGGCATCACAGCGGGCCACAAGAGGAGGGAGCAGGCAGTCCCGCCGGCGCTAGTTTAGGCGGCTGGAGCAGGAAGATCAGAGATTGAAGAAGCACGTCGGCCGTTGGATGGACATCCAACAGTCACTGCTGCTAGAATCGTGTGTTCACTGACAAAGCCTTGCGTAAACAAGTCAGCCTCGAAATCTGTGGCGTGTACAGCCCATTTGCTATTATTTTTATAATTTTTACTCATTTTCTAATTCATATGGAATTTATTGCAGCCCGTTTTCCATTTTTAGAATTGCTGGCCATTTTCTGGTCAGTACCAGGGTCAAAAAATTAACTAAATATGTGGGAAATTTTGAAAATTCGCAAATTTTTGCTGGGGAACGAAATATTCTTAATCCAAAAATTAATAGCCATACTAAAACAAATTTAAAAATAAATTAGTACTATGTCATGTTAAATCCAATGAAATACGTATAAGATATCAGTGAAGAACAAAAACAAAAAAAGAAACTTATATCCCATTTGCTATAATTTTTTTGGAATTTTCAACCCCTTTTGATATTACTTTTAACAGACATTGACCATACTCTTAAGCCAGGCCGGAATGCATCCCTCCTCGTCTTGAAAGATTTGCAGCCCAGTAATTCGGAGAAAACAAATAGGCCTAGCTTGGGTATTCTTCAAAAAGAAATACTGGGCTACCTATTTTCCCAAAGAACTGGTGCATGAGCATTTAGCTTTATTTATTTATTTATTTACTTATTTATGTTTAGGGGACCATGAGCATGTACCTGGGCCGGATTCATGTGAGAGCCTCCCTTCCAGTTAATTATGGGCTTCTCTATTGGGCCTTCATCAGTGGGCTGCATGTTATCAACAAGTGGAAAATGTGTTCCGTACGAAAAATAGTATGCGCTACGTACGGTACGGGGCACTAAAGGATCGAACCGTGCAACGACTTCCAAAACATTGTGTTTGTCGTTCTAACAACACATTTATTCAACCAACAGACGAAATATACTACTGATTGTACATTGAAAACAGCAGCAGCAGCAACCAGGGCTGGGGGTGCAACAGAAGCAGTAAGCAGGCCAGAAGAGTGAAGACGCAGCTCTCTCTTCCAAACCAAACATCAGCCATCATTACAAAAGGGCTACCAAAAAAGAACAAGTGTATGCATCAAACTAAATAAAGATCCTACTACACCAAGTGTACGCATCTAACTAACTGGCTCAGTTAGACGTTACTATTTATTAAGCTGTGGAGATTGGCTGACGGCTTGAACCAGATGGGTGCCTGACGGGGGAAACTCCAGCCAGCAGGTCGAAGTCTGATACTTGCGACCCTCTCTCCTACTTTGGGCTGCAGAGCGTGGCGGCACATATCAGGGTATGGTGCATGCAGAGACGCATGGTACGCTGTGTACACACAGTTTTGCCTGATGAACGAAACCGCGCTGCCATCATGATCCTTGCCGTCGGTTATCTCCTGGTTAATCGGATAATTCAGTCCGACAAACAGAGAGCGTGTACCAAGGCTACTTACCAGCCTCCAGTCAAAAATTCCTGAAGGCCCAGAGAAGCTGGGATCCTGCTCAAAGACCTTGCAGTGACTGTGATTGTATTCCGCGAAACAACACGTCCGGTACGTGCGAACGATCATCAATCTTTCGCCGTCGTCTGATCGAGCCAGGAACCACCTGCAACTGCCATGCCGCTTTTCTTTGAAAGGTTCTGGGATTAGGAAGGGTAGGGACACCAGGCGGCCTACAACATCATATCAAGTTGGAGTCAAATAAAAAAGGGCTCTTGATTTAGTCAATCTTAAGAACAGCATGTTATGAGCATGAATATTTTTTCAGCAAATGTTGACAGTAATATAAGCAAGCCATCATGATATCATAGGAAAGTAACATACTGCTGTAACAGCCGTTTGTAGCGATGACTGGAGTAGGCCAGCAATACGTCCAGCCATAGAAGGAGTCGACAGCGTAAATGAAGCCCTTGTGTTCAATGGCATCAGAGAACCATGGAGGATGTATGATCCTGCGATGGACGTGCAGATTTATCCACTTACCGCAGTGACCTGTCAGATAGGCGAGACCGCGGTTGAAGAACGCAATTAGCCTGAAGTCTTTATAATTCGCAGATCTTGTGGGCACTTGGCAGATTACAACCTTGAGCAAATCAAACTTGGTATCATGTTGGCTACTGTAAGATTCCGAGTATTCTGGGCCGCGGTGCCAAAGCAGTGCAGTGTTAATCGAAGGAAGGGGGATCAATCGCCGGGTGTAGACCTCCACGAGCATCCAGCTGCCGCGACCGTCGACGAGCACCATCCAAGACGTGTTCATGCCGACCCAGTACATACCGTTAATGTAGTTGAGGCTGACGGGGATCGGATCGCAGTCAAGGGGGTTGATGCTCGCCACCCTACGATCGTTATGCTGCGTGACACGCCGTTTCTGAAGATCAGGCGGCATCAGCAAGCAAGGAGCTGGCTTAAAAAGCTCCGGCCTGAGGGCTTTGAGTAAACGGTACAGCCCCGACGAGCACGCGGCGAGCGGCATGGTACTGAGATTGTCCACACGCGAAACAATGAGCTTGATTACCTCTGTGGGGAGCGAATTCCAGCCACTCTTTCGGCGGACGCTGCTCGGTTCTGCCATTGTTAGTGCTTGGGTTTCGGACGAGGGGGGGAGGCGCCTTAGCGGGGATGGAAGATTGGACGAGATTATGTGCGGACAAAGATGGAGAAGCGAATATGTGCTGCGGGAAGTGGACAGGTGATGATGACTACAACACGCCGCTTGACTTACGAGACACATACCAGCAGCGTAGGGTCATGTCGATGCCAGACAACTTGCTTGAGTGATCACAGTACTGGTACTCCCTACAGTGCTATGCCCTAACTTGCTTGAGTAGAGTAGTAGAGTAGGACTCTGCTCTACTACTAGCACCGGAGGAGTAGTATATTCTAATCTAAAATAGTTACAAACTTCAATGCCCGAGCATGGAACGACTACGAACCATGCTCAAAGACCGTGTCTACGTGGTGTTTGGACATGGGCGACAACCTCAATGCCAACGGTGCTGCTCCCGTTGCACCGTATGTGTTTCTGTCCTTCCTGTTCCGATCGTGGTAGAATTCATGATTTATTTTGTGCTTATTCGGATTAAATCTCGTAGTAACTTGCTCATATATTCAACTGGCGCAACGTCCCCTACAACCACTCCTGTTTCATGGACGGCCTGGTCGATGCCTCCAAGGAGCCCTTCGTCCACTGCTATGAGTGCCCGATGCCGTTTTGTGGCTCGCCGGCGGACATGGTGCATCACCTCACGGATGCGTGCAGCGGTCACTGCTGGCCCTTGGCGGAGAACATCAAGTACGAGACGTGCTACCCGTTCACCATGCCGGAGTCGCTAGAGGATCACCGCCGCCTGCTAGTCTCGGAGGAGGACGGCAGCGTCTTCCTCTTGATCGTGGGCACTGGCGAGGCCCGCGCAGGCCGCCGCCCCGTCTCTGTAATGTGCGTCAGGGGCGACGCCGCTGACGCTGACACTGACACGAGGCCGATGTACGGGTGCATGGTCAGTGTTACTACCCCTCCGGGTCGCGTGGGCGGCGACACCGGCCTCATCGAACGGACTTGGACTCTGGGGAGCTGGGACTATCCCGCCAATGTGGACTTGGAAAACCCATGGCATCCTTTACCCGCCGACGCGGTGCACGGGGACTCCAAGGAGGTTCACCTGGACATACGCATTATCAAGTTAAATGTTGATCATTAGTCTTCGCTCAATGTAATCCGCTGTCTAAGCATGTGGAGACTTCCATGCAGGATCTTGCTCTATTGGAGTATCGCGCATGAATAAAAGTGTATCCGTTTATGGTTTAGTCTAGAATCTTCCATGTATGAATTTTTACTACAGTACTGGTGAAAGACTTACGATGAACCATTTCTTACATCTCCTCTGCCCGCTTGCAAGTCATCCTGATTTAATCCCTCCGTCTAGGTGTATAAGGGCATGGTTAATATTACTTAATAGTATAGCCAACTGTTGACTATAAGAAAGTGCCATGTCATCTGTAGCCAACATGTATAACAATCGATACTCAAAAACTAATTCTTAAAGATCATTTCTTGCAAAGCACAATAAGTGTTATTTCTTCACAAGTTTTGGATGCAGGTTGAACAGTTGAACGCTTTTGTTTGCAAAAGATACCTTTTTATCTATTTCACCCGGATGTTTGTGAGCTCTAGAGATGAAATAATATCCGAAGAAACCTATCGATACCCGTTACACATGAGATGACCCCCACATCCTTTGTCAAAATAAACAACTCCCCGATCAATGCATTTCACTCTTCGGTGCAACGCACGGGCACCTTACTACTATAGATTAGTACGACCAAAAATTGAACTAACATTATATATAGTACGATAAATGCTGATGCATGTCACCTAAAATTATATCATTCAAAACTATGTTCAAATACGAATCCAACGATATAGTTTTTGTTGACATGCACTAACATTTTGTCAGTTAAATCTTCAGTCAAATTCAATGGGGGACTAATAAACCACGACCGATGTAGTACAAGTGTAGAGGGCGGCGCTGCACGGGAGTCTCACCTCTCACCCCGCTCGTGGCGCGGCAGTAAAGCCGTCATATCACAAAACCCAACCACTCCCAGTAATAAGTGGCCTGGTAAAATAAACGGACAAGCAACCATCACATCCCTCCGTCTTTTTTGCATTTCATCTCTCTGCATTTACTTTCTCCGGTTCATCTCGCACACTCGATCCCTAGCTACTACTCCTAGGGCCAGTTCTTTTGGCGGCTTCCCCAGCTTTTCCCACAAGACTAGTCACAGTGGAGAGTAACAATAAGGCGCCTCACTCATTTATTTGGGCTTCTAAACTACTACTCCGTCCTGGTTTATTCCTCACCATTGTAATTTGTGCTAAATTTTGACCAAAGATTTAACTGGTTTATTCCTCACCATTGTAATCCCTCCGTCTAGGTGTGTAAGTCATCTTACGAAAACCAAATAATCCCAAAACACTTAGGCGCGGTGCATTAACTTCTACCTCGTTTCTTGTTTCTTGACATATCAACCAATAAGAGATAAAGAGTGTGCATGCTTTTAATGACTTGAGATATCAAACACGACATGCAGTGGTTAGTTCATTGCATGCAATACTATTAATTAGCAAATAAACATTAACGTTTCTCGTTTTCTCCTCCTCCTTGGTCACGGTGCACAGCCTAAGATGACTTACTCACCTAGACGGATGGAGTAGTGCATGTGACATGCACTAACATTTCATTAGTTAAATTTATGATCAAAATTTGACACAGATTACAATGGGGACCAATAAACCAGGACGGAGGTAGTAGTTATGGGATTACTAATCTAGAAGCCTAAAAGAACTGGCCCCTGGTACTCCTACTAGTAGTAGTACTCAAGTTGGAATTCCAATTGCACGGCACAACTTGTTAGGCAAAAAATTCGATACAGGGTGTAGGAAGCGGTTTGGGAATTTGCATGCCTTTCCAACCAGTGAGATACTCCGTACAAAGTACGACAGAGAAATAACCACAGAGAAGGAAGCTAAAAGTAAACAATCAAACGAGCATTTTTGCATTTGTTTTGCATTGAATCGTTTCACAAGCTTGACTAGTGCTGTTTTTCTACTTTTACAAAAACCGCATCGTAATGTTAAAACGTGCATTTGCACGTACTAAGTAATAGTAGTACTCCCTCCGTCTAGGTGTATAAGTCTTCCCTCCTTCTTGGTCATAGTGCACAACCGAAGATGACTTATTGACCTGGACGGAGGGAGTAGCACAGTCTGCAAGCATATATCGAGAGAGACGTGTAGTGCGATAGTATATAGTAAAGTTTGTGCTATATGCACGTACTTGCAAAATGCGTACGAATACACAAGGTTTCCAAACTTTCCCTTTTACATACTTAATTAAGGACGCTAAAAATTCCTGAACGTTCGGGATTTATCATTTGCGTCCCAAAACTAATGAGATCGCCTTACGAAACAAAAATTATACTCCTCCTAAAAGCCACGGCGCTCGCAGGAGCGCTTGCGGCGCGCCACGAGTGCCCTGGTGCGCGGCCGTTTCCCAGCGCGCCGACACAACGCCTCTTCCTCAGCCTCGCAACTCGCGAGGTGCTGATTGGCGGCTTGCCGGCGGGCGAGCGCGATCTCACCGGTGTGGTGATCCGGCGCCAACAGGTACTCCTCCTCGCTGGAAGCGTGCACCCGGTCCACGTACCGCCAAGCGTAGATGAGGTGCTTGGGCCCGACTGCACTCGAGGCATCGGCACGGGCGTCCTCCGCCACCCTCACAGCCCTCACACGAGCCTTCTGCCAAAGAGCCAATTGCCTGACTCTCTCAAACACGACATAGGCCTCCCAGGAAGCTTGTTCCGTGGTGCGCTTCTGTTCCTCGACCTTCTTCTCCGCCTCTATTTTGGCGCGCTCTGCTGGAGGCAAAGCCTCCCACAAGGCGACATCCATTTCTTTCCAAAGCTCCTCAAGACTGGGGGGCTCAGCGGGCGGCGTGGTGTTCTCCACGTAGCGGGGAGCCGACGCGTCCTCCGGCACGCGTGCTGGCGAGATTGGGAACACCGACGCGTCCACCTCGATGCGTCACGGCGAGGAGCGGAACACCGACGCGTCCTCCTCAACTAGTGGCGGCGAGGAACAGAACGGCGACGCGTCGCGTCACGGCGAGGAGCGGAACGCCGACACGTCCTCCTCGACTAGTGGCGGCGAGGAATAGAACGGTGACACGTCGCATAGCGGCGAGGAACGGAACACCGACACGTCCTCCTCAACTAGTGGCGACGAGGAACGAAACGGCGATGCGAGACCGTCCGCGCGGTGCAGCGAGCGGCTCCTAGGGCTTGGGAGGGGCGATGCCATGGTGGTCGATGTGAGAGGGAGGGGGAGGAGATAGCGATGAACGTGAATGTGAGGGGGAGGAGATAGCGATGTCGTGGGAGGAGCACTATTTATAGAAAGCAATGGCACACCAACGTAAGATATGGACTGAGCTGCATTGACTTAACTGCAGGTCCAGTTGCATCACTGACATGTGGGCCAGACCCCTGTTGGGTCCATATGTCAGTGACCCAATGCACCTGCAGTTAAGTAACAGCTACGTGGGCATATTTTTTGGAGTAAATTACGGGGGAGCGAAGGGGTGGAAATATTGCTGGTCACAACGGATTGGATGAGCGTGGGGGAGGAGAGTCATGCATGCAGATTTTTTCACACGGGCTTCCTGCAGGTATGGGGAACGGTGCATAATAAGTCATCTTGCATGCCGGGCTAGGTATAGTCTCAAGTCATTAAACGCCCCACACATGTTCATATTTCAAGGTGCACTAAATTATTGCATGCGATGATTAAGGCTGGCCATAATGGTGGTATCTTAGCTGGTATCATGCACACGGGAATAGCAAACATGCTGATGTGGCAAAGAATTAAAGAAGAGAGGGGGGTTAGAGTAACTAGTGTTCATGCATGCATTGGTAAACACATTTTTTTGTGGTAGCGTCTCTTGCATCGGGGGACTATGACAGGTCTGCTATGCGTGACCTGAAGATGAAAGCGTTGAGCATCTCGAAGTTGATCAACAATCTTCAATTGTCAAAGATTAGCCGTTCGGCCAATAAGGTGGCACACTTAATCGCTAAGTATAGCTTTGACAATAGATTAGATGGTATTATTGTAAATAACGTACTGCCCTGTGTGGTGAATATTGTATCGAATGAGTGTACTGGTGTGGCTGGTTAATTAATATAAGGTGGTGTTCAAAAAAAGTATAAATTTGGTCAAACACTTTGCAAACGGTTGACGGGAGTAAAAAGGACCAGAGGGAGTATCATGCATGCGGAGTAGGCAAAAAAATTGCTTGTCTAAAAAAAGGCAAAAAAATTGCTCATTTATAGCCGGTCGAAGTCTCAAAGGGCGCGACCGCGCGAGGGAGGCGAAGGTCGTGGGAGGCGCGACGTTTGACGGAATTAAGTGAAGTTACATCCACGCGCCGGCATGGCGTGCGAACAGGCAGAAGCTATACCGTCAGGCCTACGATATGGGTCTAGTAGACATGACATCTAGTGGGTCCCGCATAGTTCTCGAGAACTCTTTGGGGGCTTGCAGCCGTTTATCCACCGGGCAAGCCAGCAACCCCACGCCGTTCGCACGCCCTACTCGTCCCCGTCTTCTACCTTACAACAGTTCGCTCCCAGTCGTCCCGTCCTTTCACATTAGTTCGCTCCCAGTTTTTTTGCGGGGTACAACAGTTCAACTTCTCCTAACCCTCCTCCAAATCCATGGCCTCCCAAATCTCCATGGTCGCCGCTGAGTACCAGGTTAGAGCCATCACCGGCGATCAGTTCATCGTCATCTACACACGTGGATCCGAGACGGTGAAAGCATGGCTTGCTCGCTTCCTACGCATGTTCAACAGTTCAACGGATGAGTGGGTCGCTGGGCTAGATGTTGAGTACACCACAGTCCTGGGACGAGAGAAGGATCTAAAGGACGAAGAGAGGAAGAAGCCCGCCGTGATCCAGGTTTGCGTACATAACGTTTGCTTGGTCTACCACATATGCCATGCCGACGTTGAGTGCCAGGATTTTAAGAACTTCCTCAAGGACAAAAGAGTGAAATTCGTTACTGTAGGCTTTAAGAACGACAGGGATGTCCTGCGTCGGATAGGTCTCGTTGTAGGCCAGCCCTTCGATCTCCAGAAGGCAAGCCTGGTGTCCTCCTCTCAACCTTCAATGCTGACCCTGGCAGCAGCCATGATTGATCCTTCGTACGCTAAACTGAAGAAACCTCATCACGAGTTTCATCATGCATGGGAGTCGAAGACATTAGATGAAGATCACATCCTGTACGCAGCAATGGATGCCTACCTTTGTTTAAATATCTACAAGGGTTGGATGAAGAAGCAGAGCCCAGTGTCCGGTTCAAGCAAAGAAGCGTCGGCGAAGAGGAAGAGGAAGAGGGACGAGGACGAAGTCGAGGACGTGGACTCGGACTCCGAGTAGGTGGCAGTGCCGTCGCTCATGCTGGTTCTACTGCAGTGTCAAGCGGACTAGTTGCTTAGTTTATTTTCAAGGGTGTGTTGTGCTGAGGCCCCAGCAGAACTATGTTTATGTTCTTTCTCGTTATTTGAACTCTTTAGTACGTACAGTAGTACTAGTACTATGTCTTACTACTGTTCTTCTTGCAGTTGGTACTACTGCTCGTATCTTCGTGTTCCTACTGTACTTAATACGTTCGTACTAGTAGTATAATTTGGGTCAGTCGATTTGTGAAAGAAGTTCGACGGAGCGAAGGAAGAAGACGGCAGAAGAGGTGGAAGAAGCCCTTCTAGCCATCCATGTTGCATCAAACGGCTCACATGAGTCGACTGACCCAAATTGCTCCTTCAGATTGCAGGATCCACGTGGCATTCAAGGTCTCGAAGGTAGATTCCGCGTCCGCACCCGGTTTGCGGGCTCGACGCGCGCGCGACCGGCTTCCGCCGCGACAGCCACCATGCGCGCCTCCTCCGCGCGGGCGGAGACGACAATGACACGCTAGTTCCTCCTCGCCGGCGTGCTGGAGCACGCGCTCGTCCTCCTCTTCGTACGCTGCGTGCATAGACGCGGCTCCACCAGCTGCTCGCGTGCTTGGCAGCGCGGCGGCATCGCGAGGAGGGACTGCAGACGACGTGAGCGGGCGAGCCTTCGGCTTCATGGCACAGGGATGGCGGCGACACGGCGGTGATGGGCGAGAAATTGTTGGCCGGAGCAGGCGGGCGCCGGCATGCGCAACGGCGGCGGCGGCATATTGATGAGTGCGCGTGTGGGAGCTTACTTTAGTTTTATATATAAGGTTGGTCAAACTTAAAAGAAAACCGTACTAGTACACGTAAACATTAGACTTAGGCAGCGCTTTTATTAGTTAGTACCACAGCCACGATACGGAATCTGTGCAAGCGCGTGAACCGCGGCCGCGCGGTCGATCGAACGGTGCGTCACCGTGTCGCGCTCGAAGGACATCCACCGAACCTTTTTGTGTGTGTGAAAACAATCCTCGAATATTACTCAACTTTTTTTCCTGTGAAAGTTCTTGACGCTGCAATATTTCCATATATTTGAATTTAGCTCCAGTTCGTGTTTATTTGGATTTGGACGTTTTAGGTGCGCCCTAGTTTTTTTAATACTGATTTTGTGTGTGTGACTGAGAGAGAACGTGTGTATGTGTCCATATGTGTGTTGTGGCGGAAGGGCAATGTGGAGACGGTGTGCGTGTGATACAGACATAGAGAGGTGTGAATGTGCAAATGATCATGCATGAGTGAGACATAGACAGATGCCGATACGTTGTGTATACATGAGAGAACGGTCTTCTAGTTTACTTGTGTGTGTGTGTGAGAGAGAGAGAGGGAGAGAGAGAGACAGAGAGGAGCATCCGTAACACAACAACCATCTCTCTCGATTCGTCCGTCCCTCGCACGGTCGCATGCAACACATGCATCAACGCGCACATTTTGACACCCTCACCCGGCCCCTGCCCACCTCAAGGCCCGCACAATCTCTTCGTGAATACCCATTTCTCTCCTCAGGTTTGTTTTCTCTCAATATCTGACACACACACACACACACAGAGACACACGCAGCACAACACACACACACACACACACACACACACTCCCCGAGCACACAATTCATCCCCATCCAAGGTTATACGGCGACCACTCTCGCTTGTGCTTCTTTGCACCCCAACATGCACAACACCTCAATCTTCAAAGAGGGCATCGAGCAGATCGAAGACGGCGACCACACCGCGCTAGAGAATGCGGGGTCATTTGGAAGCAGGGTGATGTGACGACGGCTGACTGACTCCTCCCCCCACCCTCTCTCTCTCTCTTGCACAAAATTACCAATCCCTCTCTCCCCCGCACAAAATTGTCAATCCCTCAACCCACGAGATCCTTCCCCTCTCGTCCATGTTTTTCCAGCTCTCTCATCAAACATGTTGTCTCTTCTCCTTCCACGTATACAGAATCCAGATGCACACGCATCTCATGTATATTACATGTATCCATCTTTCTCACAGACCTAACTTCTTCCTCTCTCTTTCTCTCTCTCTCTCTCTCTGTCTCGTTAGGTTTGTCTCCTACTCTCTCGTCCACATACATACAATCTTTCCCGCCCTATCTGCTCCATCTTCAAAAGCTCTCTCTGCACGTTTCATTCACACATTGGGATATGTCAAAATGTTGCTTCTATAATGGCTGATGTAGAGTTATGGTTGTTTTTGTTGCATCCTACAAAGTAATAACTATGAAATGCATTTAGATTCTCATTTGACTGGGATTATGTGAGTTTGAGCATGTTGTGAAGTACTATAGACCTTGTATACATCTTGGGATTCGACAATGATTGTAACTATTGAATTGTATAGACCATTACATTCGAAGTCAATAGCCTAATATATTTATTTCACAATTTCAACAAATGATTAGTTCACTACAAACTAAGAAAACAAATGTGTACTCCCTCCGTTTTTATTTAAGTCCGCGTATTAGCATTGGTCAAAGTCAAGTTTTGTAAACTCTCAGAAAGCTTATAACAAAAAATATTAACATATACAATAACAAATAAATACCATTAGATTCATTATTGAATGTACTTTCACATCATACATATTTGTTATGGTAAATGTTTATATTTTTCTATAAACTTGGTCAAACTTTAGGAAGTTTGACTTCGGTCAAACCTAATATGCAGAGTTTACTACTACTACTCGCTAGTTGCTTAGCCGAATCACTCAACACGCCACACGGGGAGTCCAGTGTCACAAAATTTTGAGGTCGGCGGGAAAATCTCCCGCGACCCTGATTCGAGCAGTGGGAAGTTACCATCATAGCCTTCGGAACAGGCCTACGGATGACGCTTGGTAGGGGGCTGTTTTCGTAACTTCAGGTTCACCCTACCCAGCCAACCCCACCCCGGCACCCAGAGTAGTACACCTGAATACTCCCCATTTTCTATCCCCACCGCAAAATAGACTTCTCCACGGCACCGCAGCCTTCGTGCTCCTCCCCTTTACATCGGCGCACTCGTCCACCGCAGCGCATCTGCCTCATCGACGACCTCGTACGCCGCACTGGAGCCGGTCCACCGTCGTCGTCGTACACGGAGCCTCTTCCCCGGCATCGTCTTCCACGGTCTCGGATCTGCTTCCCGGAAGCCGACGCCAAGCGCAGAAGTACCACCGTCGTGGACAATGAACTGACTCCCGTTGCCGACCATGACTCACAGAGGCCGCCGCGACCATCGTTCTCCTCCTCGATTGGTAATGTGTGTATTGAATCACTTAGCAGTACATGTGCAGTTCCAATTTTGTTCATACCTACCCTTCAAATTTCCTGGGTGCTATTGTTCCCGTAAAAGTAATTGGTTATAGCCTCCATTGTCCAACAGAATATCAGCTTGTAATTGTGCGTCGCTCCTGTATCGCGCTGTGCTTGGGTAGGTTTTTCATCTGCAACCAGTAGTGTGGCAAATGATGGAAAGGTTTTTAGAACTAGCAAGATGCCCATGCTTTGCACGCATCAAGATGCATTTGTATGAGTAGTTTATCTTGTGGGAGAAAAGGATGAACGAGGGAAGGCCTTATTTGCAAATCTGGAGAGGGGTATGGGTATCTTTTTGCAAAATTCCCATTTGTTTCCTTCCTATCTATCAGATATAAATCGGACGGCCTATATTGCAAGAAAAAAAAGTATAGAGAAAAAAGTAGACAGTAAAGGAAGTAGAGATAAATATTAAATATTAAATAAATATAACAGTAGAGAAGAGAGTAGAGATAGCATGTTGAGATTTTTAAAGCGCCGCGCATTGCGATTCTGTTGGAGATGCTCTAACATGGCAGATGAGTGCTTTAATGTTGCCCACAAGATGCGCGAGTATTACTAGTAGTATATTTTTCTTGCCATGTTGAGATTTTAAAACCACGAGTGCGAACATGCAGAGGAGCAATGAAGACCAAACACGGGATATTCGGGACATCTTCAAGGAGCGTGCCAAGTTAAAGAGGAGCTGCACCGAACCTGTAAAACGACCTTTGGTAAGTAACACCCTTTCAATTACTTTCGTGTAGCCTCGTGTTCTTCGATGTGTATATGTTGTAGTTTCTGTTTCTCTTAAGCGTGGTGTTCTTCGATGTGTAATAAGAAGAGTCTTAATCGTCCTAATGCTTTCGTTTTTAGCTTGATGTAGGAAGTGGGTGTTCTCACCTTGTAGTCTGTTTTTATTTTTTTCCTTTTGAATTCACTTCTCCGAGTTCTGTTTATCTGGCTTCTACTAAATGGATCTAGGTTGCTCTGAGTATTGATCTAAAAAAGAAGTAACTTCATGTCAGGATGCAGTTCCTGCGAGGAGGGAAGTATGGTCAACCTCGAGATCATGTTTCCAAAATGAGGCTGGATTACACACAAGGTGCCAGTTCCCTAATGATGCTGGATTAGACACAAGGTGCAAATTCCCAGATGATGCTGGATTACACACAAGCCAGGTGGAGTCGTCAGCTGTTCGTGTCCTCGTGGCATTAGTAAAGGCTGAAAGAAAGCGTGCAGCAGCCCTTGAGAATGTAGCTGAGTTCCTGAAGAAGCGAAAAGAGCAATCAGATGCTCTCTTCACCCAAGCCAAAGAAGAGATGGAAGAAGCCAGAAATAAGCTAGCAGAGGCAGAGCAGGCTAGGCGTCTCCTGCTATCTAAAACTGTTGTCAATACAAAATTTCCTTCATAATAGCTAGGTTCAAATGTTTATCCAGTCAGCATGCCTGTTGTGATGTCCGTGCATCTACTGATGTGGCACAAAATGTTTTTTTCGGGTCATGTAATAACAGCAATTACTTTCCAAACAATAACAGACGAAGCATTGGACATGGTATAGTTCACGCGCAAGCCCGACATTCCAAGTTCAACTTCCACATCAAACTCATGTTCACAGATATCTGCACATTCATACATAATGTCCACAACCATGATTCACTTCAAAGCCAAAAAAATGTGAGGAGAGTTATAAATAAAGAAAATCCTCTACTAGTTCCTGCTACCAGTGCGAGCACAACAAGTCAAGACCATGCGTAAATTAATTATATTTTAGTCATTTTTTGTGTTCTAAAATGCCTGCCGGCTCGCGGAAGGACGTGTTGCCGGCACACGCGCGGATTCAATGAAGGCAGGCGGGGCAGTCTTAAGCTGGTTGCACGCGGCGAGGAGGCGTGCTCAGCCGGGCCTGCAGCGAGTGCGGCCCTCTTGGCCGGCGCGCTGGTTCAATGCCTGCGCTATGAGAGGTCGCGTCCGTGTCAGAGCAATCACTCCCTCCAGTCCTTTTTTGTTTGGGTATAACAAAATCTCGTTTTCCATTCACATTTTACAAGTAAAATTCGTGGACAAACTTTGACCCAAAGTACGATGGGGACTAGTAAACCAGAATGGAGGTAGTAGTTTTTTTAATCAAAGAAGGGTTTCCCCTTCCGATTTTCATTACTGAAAACCAGCATCTAAATCTAAACCATAGTATTTGCCCTAGAACTACCAGGTTCAACATCTCGCAACATAAACCCATACAACCTCCATCGCAAAAAAACCATACAACCATATGCCAAGGAGGTACGTAGTACTATGAATTCCATTTTCGCTCCATACCAATCGTTCTAAAAACTACTTACTACTTATAACGCGCCATTGAAAATCGGAACTCTTAACCCCGCTAAAAAACGATATTTTAAACGTGGCTACTCGATCTGTGGCAACTGGCGAGCCACCGCGCTCCAAGTCGTTCACCTGTGGTCCCGACCATCAACTCCTACGGATCAAATTATCACGCGAGCTGACTATTCCTACAAAGGTGCTCCACCACGTACCCGGTACCCGCGAATGCAGCAATCGTGCACCTAGGGTTTTAGGGTTTATTTGTTAACGTCGCCTTTACGTAACACTCATGTGTGCGAGACAGCGAGAGGCCGACTGCGTGCGTGCGCCTCTTCTCTTCGTATATGTACTCCACCGTTTGTCTGGTGTCCAAAAAATTATAATAACTACTAGCAATGTGCCAATGCGTTGCCACACGATCAAAGTAGATTAATACATATTCACCGATTTGATAGAAAAAAGTCTAGTTTTGAAATACGTATATCACTAAAAATATGTTATGTTTCACTCAAAATATATTCCTTTGGCGGTTTTGATGAGATAAGGGAGGAATGTTGTTGGTTTCAAGATTCGAGAAGTGGTATATGTCTAATTTCTACTCTTACTAGCAAGATGCCCGTGCGTTGCACGGAACATCAAGATCTTGTGGGAGAAAAGGATGAACGAGGGAAGGCCTTATCTGCAAATGTGGTGAAGAGTGCGGGTAAATTGCCATATTTTCCTTCCTATCCGTCAGATATAAATCGGACGACCTACATTGCAGGATGGCAGGCCCACCATCATCACCAACTCTATTTTTTATCCCTACTCTTATAAAAAGCATTGTCGGTGATGATCGTGTGCCTGCCATCCTGCAATATAGGCCGTCCGATCTATATCTGACGGATAGGAAGGAAACTATGGCAATTTTGCAAAAAGATACCCACACCCCTCTCCACATTTGCAAATAAGGCCTTCCCTCGTTCATCCTTTTCCCCCACAAGATAAACTACTCATACAAATGCATCTTGATGTTCCGTGCAACGCATGGGCATCTTGCTAGTTGTTGCAAAAAGCCCATGTGTGTGTGAGAGAGAGGGAGAGTGGAGGAGGACGGAGTGCATGTGTGACAAAGACACAAGGAGTGTGTGTGCGATAGGTATCAGCTTAAAATGAGGCGATAGTGTGTGTGTGCACGATCGAGAGGGCGTGTCTCAAGAAGGGAAGAAAAATCTACATAGATACAAGGAGCGGGAGAGAGACATGTATGCGATGGTGGAAGCACGAGTGTGCGGGTGTATAAACCTATCTAGAGGCTAGCTAGTCGATAAATGTTTGTGAGAGAAATACGAGTCGGGGTGCGAAAGCGAGAGTTTTGTGTGTGTGAGAGAGAGACGGTAGTCGGGAAGGGGAGTGGAAGCAGGAGTTGTGTGTGTGTGTCTGTGAGAGAGAGAGAGGAGACGGTAGTCGGGGTTGTCTGATCGGTAAACAAATGAATAATGTCAGTCTGGGATGGAGACGAAAAGGAGACCGCAACAAATGTTGTGTCTACAGGAGAGAGAGAGAGTAATTTTAGTGGTATGAGTCATATGTAGAGACATATAGGGTGTGTGAGAGAATCCCATAGAGAGAAAGACAAAGTGAAAGACGAGTGGAGACTGTGTGTGTGGCGGTGAAAAAGAAAGCTTAGGTACCGAGTGATACCAGAGAACAGTAGAGACGTGAGAGATAATGAAAACCGTGTAATGTATAATGATAGGGAGAGTGTGACACTTCTCAAGGGAGACGTCGAGAGACCATGTTTGCGAGGATAGGAGAAACATGAAGTGAGCGTGCGGGTGAGCTGGAGAAAAGAGAGTGATAGCTACCTGAAGGAGCATGCATGCGAGAGAGATGGGCGTGAAAGGAGTGAACAAAAAAGGGATTCAAATATTTGAATTCGAGATGATGATACATGTAATCCATACTCGAACCAAAATTGATCTATCAAACATGCATACTCATATGAATTCACGCACATCTATGTTATTTAATATGTAGATATTACTGATCCATACATTTTAGTAGAACATAATTTGGTTAAATTTTTTCGAATTCAACCTTAAGATTTCGAGATCGTTGTATTTGTAAATCATATTATACATATAAAGGAGCAGAATTCTTTGTTGTGCTTTTGAAAGTATATATAAAAAATGATGTATATAGAATGTAATTCCAATTGAAAATGGATCCCGCCCGAAAAAAATAGAATACAAACGGGATTCGAGTTGAGTTGGCACGGTAAACATGCACTCTGCAAAATTTGAATGAAGCGGGGAAAGTCGCAGTAACCGCCCGAAACCAAAATCTGTGAGATGGAAATCACTACTGCCTATCCCTGCCACGCAAAGCCTATCTGCTGGATTTCTATAGGTTTCGATAGGGGTAGGTTTGTAATTTCACCCAGACGTGACGTAACCGCCTCTCACCCGGATTCATATTCATACACGGTGGGCGCCAAAAACAAACTCTTGTCGGCAAATATTCGGTGTATGCGAGATTACTATCCTATCCCCAACCGACTAATGTTGCTGTGATGTAGTAGAAATTTGAAACGGGGGCTAAGTTTGTAAATTTCCTCGCATTTGAGACAAGCGCGCCCTGAATACATGGTTCCCCCCTTCCTCTCTACCTCCCTTTTCCCCATTCGTACTCCGTGGGCACCAAAACACCCTCTCCACCCCAACCTCCTCTGTCCGCCGCCGTCCACCACCCCATCCACCGCCGTCCTCCTCCACCATGCCGGAGCTGATACCCCGACGCCGCCGTCCATTACAAGAGATCGACCTCTCTCATCCACGGCTTCGGACCGGGATCCTTGCATCCCGTCCTCTCGCTTCATCCCCGCCGTCGTCCACCTTGCCGGCGCCGCTCCTACGACCGTCTCGTCCACCGCGCCCCGCCGCCACCGTCTACCCTCCTAGATTTGCTTCCACGCCGCGACAGCCATCACTACCGCAGCACCGTCAAATTCTCAGCAGATGCGTACACGGCGCCGCACCAGAGGCGGTACTCTTTCGTATCTGCTCAACTTATTTATCGCAGCAAGAAAATAGATCGCCACTGCTTTACTCTGATTTCTTGTCTTGGTTGCGAAGTTGCCTTTGTCCGGTTTGCACCTTCAGATCCGCCATGGCATGCTCAACACTATACTCCCAATGCTTATGGTTTTCCCCTTTTATATTCCACACTAGTTAAATCACAGTAGACTAAAATTCAAAATTGGGTTAGTCAATTTTTCGGAGCTCGCCGAGTTCGCCGGTGCGATCGAAGGGGCTCGGGTGGTTGTGGGGCCTAGCCGAACGAAGAAAACTCGACGCGGGTGGGGGTTGGGGCGGGGTGGGGGTGGGGGTGGCGGAGGAACACAGGCGGTGGGGGCCGGTGGTCCGGCCGGCGGCCCGTGCGGTGTTCTGTATGGGAAAAATCAGAGACGAGGAAGAAGAAGGGTTAGGAGACGTAGGATCTTCATCCAACCGCTTGAAATGGTCGAGAGACAGCTGGGAGTTGCATTCTTAATGCGCTCTGGTTCATCATGTGTGGGCACTGCGCAACCAACATTTTATTATCCAAAATCTGCTTGCTCTTCTTTACCATGTTCCTCTTCCGTTCTTCTTTAATATGTACTCTCTCCGTTCCTAAATACAAGTCTTTGTATAGATTCCACCATGGACTACATATGGAGCAAAATGAGTGAATCTACACTCTAAAATGTATCTGGATACATCTGTATGTGATCCATAGTGGAAATCTCTACCAAGACTTATATTTTGGAACGGAGGGAGTATGATAGTAGTACAGTATGTTCCTTGTACTGAAGATGAGCAGGGACATTTGCAGTGTAGAGGTCTATACGGTCGGTTGTGATGGACACTTTGAGCCTCTTTGATTCGTAGGATCTTGTAAACATAGGAATAGGATTTGTAGTGGCCTGCCCACTTGAATCCTATAAGAATAGCAAGGAAATGCGGGGAGTTGTGTCGCCTTTGAGAGTTACACTGATATTAACAGTACCGCACCTTCACTTGAAGAGAGCTGGTATCCGAAGCCTTTCTAGCCGTACCGGCAATACTAGCACATATATTCCAGCAAGTTCCACTTTGCTGATTTTACTATGATGCTTAAGGTTTTCCTGTTATATCTACACTATGATCTGTGTAGCTGCTTTGTGTCGCACTAGCAGCAGTCCACTCTTGAAGCTAAACACTGCAATGACTTACAAAATTGGCACCAAGGCATTGAGTGCCATTCTGGATGCAATGAAACTCATACGCTCCCCACCTGTTGATTCTTGTTTAGAATATGATCCTAATGACTATTCTAACCTCGAGGAGTCAAAGGCAGATGGCCTGTCCTGTCCACCCATCAAGGTGCCTGTTCTAATTTGGCAATGTTTTATTGATTGCGGGTATCTTGCATATGTTGTCTTGCATTTCTTCTACTTTGTTGCACCGCCATCTGCTTAGTTTACTCATCATATATGTCGAGATTCCATGCCCATCCATTATCAATACATATTCCATCTATCATCATACCATGTTTTTCCACTCAAATGTTGTTCTTGTGCATCAGACATCAAAAAGGGAGAGGGTGATTGCCGAACCTGAAGGAGCACCAGCAAAGTTCTTGAAAATCGTGGTGGTGCTAGAGAAATCAGACATCACCCCACTTATATTGGTTGTACAACCAGTGACACAAAACATAGGACCGACTCCAGCAGACTGTACCCATACTTCACTGGCCACACCACTAGCCCCACCACACAGGACCTGCACTCCAGCAAAAGGTATACCGATCTGATTTGTCATAGCACCAGCTGTACCACAGAAAAATCCCACTCCAGCAAAAAGTACAGCAAGTCCACCGGCCGAAGACCTATCCCAATTGTAGAGACAGCCAATTCCTGCAGATTGGAACCCCATTCCATTTATTCCCAGTTTAAAAGACAAGGCTTTCAATGTTGTTAGGGACTACGTGCATATATTCCCATCATGGGAAGATTATTGTGAAGACAAACACCATTTTCACATCTTCCTGTCCAACTTACGTGTAAGTGCTATTATTCATGGTTATTATTTTCCTGTTTTCTGCTGATTGAACTCATCAATGATTTACATTACATTGTTGTAACTAGGCAAGGGTCAATATGGATAGTCATGACGAGCAAAGCTTGCTTGTGCTTTTCAAGGAAGCATTGCAGCAGTATCGGTGTTACCTGAGGAAATCACACTTTGATGGCAAGTCTATAAACGATTTTCCGGTGAAGTCTCCTGTGCTAAATTTAGAAGATATTGAATGGAAAAACCTTGTTATGCACTGGTCTCGTTCCCAGGATGAGGTACTGTCTATGAAATCACATGACAATTTGAACTTCTAATTTTCCGCATGTGCCTTACGGATCTTTTTTGCAGGAAATCTGCTGAAGAAGAATTCCGGTTTGACAAGAACGACATGATATCGCAAATATGCTACCTGTTGCTTTTCTCTTGTTAGTACCTGTTGTTTTGTATCACTATACTTGCATACATACCTGGTTCATTATGTGACAGCAGTATGCATGATAGCTTGCTTATCAATTGTTCGCTCCAAATTATCTGATATGTATGAATGGTTACATTAGTGTAGAATATATCCAATGCCAATGTTGTTTAGCTCTGCATTGTTCTTGTAAGTACATGCTATCCTTTATCAGTGTACTTATAATGACAGTTAGTTGTTCATGTACCACCACTCTACAGCTTATTTTCCTTTGCCCTCCATTTTCTACACGTCAGATCTATATTTACTCTTACCATAAGGTTGGTACTGAAGAAGTTTAGCTGTGCATTGCTCTTGGTTGTACCTTTTGCCTGTATCGCTGCACTTACATTTATAGCTACTTGGTTATGTAGCATCACTCTTCATCTTATATTAAATATTCTCCATTTTTTCGTATATTATCACATCTATATTTACTCTTAACAAAATGTAGAATAAAGGCAATGCTTTTGAAGAAGATTCTGTGGTAAACTTCTTGAATTGCCCCCCCCCCATCAGCATGGACAAGGCCTTTATAGAGCATGTCTTCACCAATAATGTAAGTTTGTCCATCTCAAGCCTTCAAACTTTGTTGTATATATTTGGTTAGGCATGACTGCAACATCTGTTTATTTTTGGTGTTTGCATCAAATTGCTTGTTTAAAGTTTATTATGTAGTTCATAAACAAAAGTTTGTCCTTTCTCAATTTAAGTTTTCAGTTGTACAACCAAGTTCCTTCTTCATACCATGTAAATTAAACTATACAGAGCAAGTGATCTTCTTTTGCAATGCATGTATGCTTCTATTCTTCATTCGTAATCCAGTGGTGTGGTGAACCTACCCACTACAGCACAATGTCATATTCTGCAATGTCTTAACTATGAACAATGTCATATCATTCTACTATTATTTAAACCGTCTCTTTATTTGCCAATCTGAAATGGTATAAATTGACAGCACACTAACCATTGATACTTATGAGTTCTTGATCTGTAATCCAGTGGTGTTGTGAAGCTGCCAACTCCTTCACAATGTCATTTCCTGCCATGTCTTGACCTGAACAATACCATATTGTGTTAATGCAATTTTAAACTGTGTCACTTTATTTGTCAGTAAGAAATGTGATGAATTGTCAGCACTGATACTTTTATGTGCAAAACCTGTCACCTGTCTGCTTGTTTATCTTTCAGAGTGAGGAAGATATAAGTGTTGAACAAGTGCAGTCTCATCATCTTGCTCAGCTGCTTGCGCTGCAGCTCCCTAGCAGGGCTAACCTTTCTTGAACTCTATTGGAGTGCTGTCGGTTTTGTATATTATTTTTTCGACGTGTTTATTTGCACTAGTGACGATCTTTGATGCCTAGTGTATGTTATCTGCTGTCTGCTTGTGCTTTATTATTATAGTGGCGAACTTTGATGCCCAGTGGATGTAATATGCCGTAATTTCTTTATTGCATAGTCTAGGTTTTTTCTTATTCACGATGCTGCAATTATTTTACTGTATATATATCCTGTCTTCGCAGTAAACCGGCCAAACCGTAAAATTACGGTACATAATCGGGCCGTCATGCAATCACGATGTAGGTTGGGCCTGAAACGTGCCAAACAGCTCACGGGCCAGCAGCAGCCCGAAATGAACCCCGACCCATTATTGTGCGAATCAAATCACGGGCTTTTAACATGCCAAAATTGTCTCGGTCCTTGTTTGGCCCAATCAGATATCGGCTGCGAGCAGGCCAGATGCAAACCGGGCCGTAGTTAGGCCCAACTATATGACGGGCTTTTAACAGGCCGAAATTAATATAGGGCCGAAATGTTAAATGGGCCCTTAACAGGCCAAAACTAATATCAGGATGAATTACTAAGTGGGCCTTTAGCAAGTGGGCCCAAAAGTATAGTGTCTAGTTGACGGGCCAAATCTGATATGGGCCATAATTGAGCCCAACGCCTCTTAAAGGGCCGGACCTGATCTGGGCCGTAATTTGGCCCAGAACATGGTAGGCTTTTAACGGGCCGGATCTCATATGGGCCACTATTAGGCCCGGAGCATGGCAGGCCATTAATGGACCAGATCAAATATGGGCCGGCATTTGGCCCAAAACATGGCAGCCAGTTAATGGGCCGGTCTACTAGGGTCCTCAAAATCTTGTGGGCCTACAGTTGTGCCAACCCATTAATGTCGGCGAAATCTCGTGGGCCTTTAGCTGGGCCGGCCCATTATGATCCGCAAGAATATTGTGGGCCTTTACCTGGGCCGGCCCATGATGGCACACAAAAATCTTGTGGGCCTTTACCTGGGCCGGCCCATTATGGCCCGTAAAATCTTGTGGGCCTTTAGCTGGGCTAGCCCATTATGGTCCGCAAAATATTGTGGGCCTTTAGCTGGGCCGGCCCATTATGGTCCGCAAAATCTTGTGAGCCTTCAGTTAGGCCAGCCCATTTAAACTTGATGGGCCGGTCCACGTGTCAACATATCCTAGGCGCGTCTCGCCCATTGGATGAGTGACACCTGTGCCAACGCGGACCTGACACGTGTCTCCTCCAGCGAATGATGATTTTACACGTGGAAAATCCCCATTGGTCAGAGCTGTTAATGGGTTATCGGATCCAAAACCCGACCCGATAGCTTAATGGCATTCTAATACGGTGGATGCCATGTGTCGGTCACCCTTGACGAAAGCACTTCTATGACGCGCGATTTATCGTCATGGAAGTGGACACTTCCGTGATGATAATTTTGGTAATGTCATGGAACACTTCTACGACAACACAGGTATGACTATCTTGATTTTGTCATAAAATCGTCATGGATGTACATGCATGACAGAAAATGCGACCTACTGCGACAATCGTCATGGAAGTGTATTTTTTGTAGTGATATCATGTGGTAAATAAAAATATAGCTCCAAGTAAAGTTACCGATGGAAGTAGACGAAAGAGGGGATGCCTTCCGGGGCATCCCAAAGCTTGGGCTTTTAGGTGTCTTAGATTATCTTGGGGTGCGATTGGCATCCCCAAGCTTAGTATCTTTCCACTCCTTGTTCCATAATCCATCAAATCTTTCACCCAAAACTTGAAAACTTCACAACACAAAACTTAAAGTAGAAAAATCTCGTGAGCTCCGTTAGCAAAAGAAAAGAAAACACCACTTCAAGGTACTGTAATGAACTCATTCTTTATTTATATTGGTGTTAAACCTACTATATTCCAACTTCTCTATGATTTATAAACTATTTTACTAGCCATAGATTCATCAAATAAGCAAACAACACACGAAAAACAGAATCTGTCAAAAACAGAACAGTCTGTAGTAATCTGTAGCTAACGCAAGTTCTGGAGCCCCAAAAATTCTAAAATAAATTGCTAGACGTGAGGAATTTATCTATTAATCATCTGCAAAAATAATTAACTAAATATCACTTTCCAAATAAAAATGGCAGCAATTCTCGTGAGCGCTAAAGTTTCTGTTTTTTACAGCAAGATTAAAAAGACTTTCCCCAAGTCTTCCCAACGGTTCTACTTGGCAAAAACAGTAATTAAACACAGAAAACACAACCAAAACAGAGGCTAGATAAATTATTTATTCCTAAATAGGAGCAAAAAGCAAGAAATAAAAATAAAATTGGGTTGCCTCCCAACAAGCGATATCGTTTAACGGCCCTAGCTAGGCATAAAAGCAAGGATAGATCTAGGTATCTTTAGTTGGTAATTCTTCAATGAGACATCTATCACCCTTAGGAGTTTCTTTCCTTTTATCAATTATCAAACTTCTAGGCACAAAATCGAAACAATCATTAGTAGCAAATGGTTCCTTAATGATAGCAAAAAGATTAAGATGAATACTTATAGAGTTGAGATCCGCAGATTCCTTGCTAGAGGATTCACCCTTATTTTTAGGAACATACATAAGCTTGGTAATTTTAGTTGGAGGACTTGGAGTATTCTTTATGGAAGAAAAAGCGGTTCCCAAGTTGGTAATGATACCCTCAAGTTTATCGATTCTAGTGGAATCCTGATTTATTCTTTCATTAACTATGGGTTCCTTCTCCTTAATATTTTTCAAAGTGACTCCTACTCTAGATCCATATTGAGTAATTTGGTTGTGGATCTTTTTATACAAATTTTCAATTAACTCTATGGTAGCAACTTTATTTTCAATAATTTCAAGTTTTTGCATTACATGCTCCAAAGTTAACATAGTTCCATTAACCAAAAGAGGGGGTGAGCCAAACAAATCTATCATAGCATTATAGGAATCAAAAGTGTGGCTACCCAAGAAATTCCCTCCGATGATGGTATCAGGGACATATCTGTGCCAAGGAGTAGTGCCTACATAAAAATTACGGAGAAGAACGGAAGCAGGTTGCTTTCTGGTAGATCTATTTTGAGCATTGCAAATTCTATACCAAGCGTCTTTTATATTTTCTCCTTCCCTTTGCTTAAAATTAAGAACTTCATTTTCGGGAGACAACAGAAAAGATAGGGGACTAGCCATAACGACAAGAAAGCAATCCAACACACAAGCAAACAAGAGATGGGCAAAAAGAGGCAAATAGAGAAAGAGAAGGAGGATGGAGAGAGGGCGAATAAAACGGCAAGGGTGAAGTGGGGGAGAGGAAAACGAGAGGCAAATGGAAAATAATGTATTGCGGGAGATAAGGGTTTGTGATGGGTACTTGGTATGTTGACTTTTGCGTAGACTCCCCGGCAACGGCGCCAAAAATCCTTCTTACTACCTCTTGAGCACTGCGTTAGTTTTCCCTTGAAGAGGAAAGGGTGATGCAGCAAAGTAGCGTAAGTATTTCCCTCCGTTTTTGAGAACCAAGGTATCAATCCAGTAGGAGGCCACACACAAGTCCCTCGCACCTACACAAACAAATAAAATCCTCGCAACCAACGCAATAAAGGGGTTGTCAATCCCTTCACGGTCAATTACGAAAGTGAGATCTGATAGATATGATAAGCTAATATTTTTGGTATTTTTATGATAAAGATGCAAAGTAAAGAAAGCAAAATAAACGAAAAAGGAAATTGCTTGTTGACGGAAGATTATTATGATGGAAAATAGACCCGGGGGCCATAGGTTTCACTAGTGGCTTCTCTCGAGAGCATAAGTATTATGGTGGGTAAACAAATTACTGTTGAGAAATTGACAGAATTGAGCATAGTTATGAGAATATCTAGGCATGATCATGTATATAGGCATCACGTCTGAGACAAGTAGACCGACTCCTGCCTGCATCTACTACTATTACTCCACACATCGACCGCTATCCAGCATGCATCTAGAGTATTAAGTTCAGAAGAATAGTGTAACGCTTTAAGCAAGATGACATGATGTAGAGGGATAAAGTCATGCAATATGAAATAAACCCCATCTTGTTATCCTCGATGGCAACAATACAATACGTGCCTTGCTGCCCCTACTGTCACTGGGAAAGGCAACCGCAAGATTGAACCCAAAGCTAAGCACTTCTCCCATTGCAAGAAAGATCAATCTAGTAGGCCAAACCAAACCGATAATTCGAAGAGACTTACAAAGATAACCAATAATACATAAAAGAATTCAGAGAAGATTCAAATATTGTTCATAGATAAACTTGATCATAAACCCACAATTCATCGGTCTCAACAAACACACCGCAAAAGAAGATTACATCAAATAGATCTCCACAAGAGAGGGGGAGAACTTTGTATTGAGATCCAAAAAGAGAGAAGAAGCCATCTAGCTAATAACTATGGACCCGAAGGTCTGAAGTAAACTACTCACACTTCATCGGAAAGGCTATGGTGTTGATGTAGAAGCCCTCCGTGATCGATGCCCCCTCCGGCGGAGCTCCAGAAAAGGCCCCAAGATGGGATCTCACGGATACAGAAAATTACAACGGTGGAATTAGGGTTTTGGCTCCGTATCTGGTAGTTTGGGGGTACATAGGTATATATAGGAGGAAGAAGTACGTCAGTGGAGCAACGTGGGCCCCACGAGGGTGGAGGGCGCGCCTGGGGGGGGGGGGGGTAGGCGCCCCCCTACCTCGTGCCCTCCTGGTTGCTTTCTTGATGTAGGGTCCAAGTCCTCTGGATCATGTTTGTTCCGAAAATCACCTTCCCGAAGGTTTCATTCCGTTTGGACTCCGTTTGATATGCTTTTTCTGCGAAACTCTGAAATAGGCAAAAAAACAACAATTCTGGGCTGGGCCTCCGGTTAATAGGTTAGTCCCAAAAAATAATATAAAAGTGTATAATAAAGCCCAATAATGTCCAAAACAGGATATAATATAGCATGGAACAATAAAAAATTATAGATACGTTGGAGACGTATTAGTCGGTGTCCAATCCTCAGCTGGATCAGACCGAGCTGTTGCCGCTGTCAGTACTAGAGCAACTGTCGATGCTCGATCCGTTGCTGAAGGTGGTACCGATGTGCGAGACAGCGGCGATCATGTCTGGTCTGCTATGATCAGCTTTCTAACTTGAGTAGGCTCCATGACCGTGATCCAATCTTTTTCTTCTTTTCTTTTAAACATGAGAAGGACTAATTGTGGAGTGTTTGTTAAACCAAATTGTAGTTCATCATAGGGATTCAGCTTTGTACTCAGACAACAGACCGATCCAATTTTTTCTAGTAATATAAGTGATTGACAGTGCCTTCGTTATTAACACGACATAAGAAGTGAAACCTGCAAAAATATCCATCATAGAGAAAACCAAATGTTTTATTCTGTGATGAATGTCACATGGCAAAACCGGCATCGTAAATTTGCAGCAAAAGAAAGAAAACATGACACTAAATCAATAAGATTTAGACAGTAAATCAATAAGATTTACTTGATGTGACATGAGTGAATCCTTACCAGGGAATCACTATGTTGTAGTACTAAACAGAAGATTGATCGTCCAACTATGCGTGGCATGCAGGGCCCCCGCCTACAAGTAGGATAGTCCAAAGGTCGTGACAAATCGTATGGACCGAACATCCATGGGACTAGAAATCCTGGTGGGTGGGACAAACCCTACAATGCATATAGATATTGGAGTGTAACCATAATTGATAAACCGTCCTCACAGAAAAGATGATCTGGATACTTCAAAATATACAGACTGAATTGAGTGGGCAGACATTAACATAGATTGTTCTTTGGTCTCACCACACACCAAAAGCGGCAGTACCAAACAATACAGGGTTCACAAACACAAATCAAGTACTGAATAATAGTACTTACTACAGACAAGCAAAGTTGCACTAATTAAACTCTACAGACGCTTTTTTGCCTCCGACCTACAGGATGAACCCCGCATAACTGACTAGGCTTTGTACTTCGTGAGAGATGTCTACCGGCACCATCACCATCTCGTCAACCTTGGAAAACCTAATAGAGTGGTCTTTCCACTCATAAACATGACGATAAAGACAGGCTGCATCAGATTTGTCAGGAAGCTTTACAAGAACCACACCCTTCGTAATCGAAGGCACAGCCAGGAAAACATTGTGGTCAAGTACAACCTCGAGAACACGGGTGAGAACAATGCTATAGGAAAACACTAGTTCAGGACACGTGGCGACAAGGACACAGCAGCTGGATAGTTTAGCAGTAGAACTCATCCTCAGGTCTTCCAGTTCACACGGCACGACTTTGAGAACTTCATCTCCACCGCGGACCTGGTTCTAATTCAAACAGAAACCATATATTTTATTACTACCTCCGTTCAGAAAAATTAGATGATATTCGATATTTTACTCCATATATGACTACATATACGCAAAGAAATGAGTGAACAAAGACACTAGAACATGTCTTCAAAGGCATGGGAGCAGAAGGATTACTTGCAATATCCATAACACAAGTTACTGAGGCAAATATACCCTCTTCAAAGGTAGCATTGATGTTCATAAAGTAGTTGAAAGTAATCTATAAGAAATCAGTGTCAACCTCTCGCATGTTTTGGTTAAAAGTGGAATTTAGAACCGTCATTTGGCACACAAAAATCACATGCAAGATCACCCAGAAAGTTGTACTACTAGTACTAGTACTGTGTGTTAGATGAAAAAACACGATCAAGATCGAGAAAAAGATCGTCAAGAAGAGATATTACTTGCTTAATGAGGAATCCCGGAGAGGGGGGCTTGGACAGGGCGGTGGCTTTGAGCTTGTCTGCGATAGTCTTGGCGGGGGTGCTTGCGCTTCTTCATACCATGAGTGTCGACGGTTTTGGCCAGAGCCATAGACATCACTTCGGTCGGTGCTCCAGCGTCCATCAAGAAACTGTCAAATAGAAATAAAATAAAATAAACCATAATCACAAACCCAAAAGAAGAACAGAGAGGGAGTTATAGGATTAGTCTCGGGGTTGCAAGACCGGGCCTTGGCCAGAATCTACACCATTTATGCGCTCACCTTTCTTTCTTTGGGGGAGAAGAACAATGGCAGAAGCAGGTCGGTGTTTTGGGAAGAAATTAGGAACAAGATGAGGGAGAAGCAAGTGCGGGTTTTCTTCAAGAGAGGAAGATGAGAGAGAAGAGTGAAATGATGGTTGCTTCATCCGTCCAACTTACTGCTGGAAAGGAGGGGGTTTTGTGATTCGATAGCTCATTGGGCATTACTGCGGCACTTCCATCGGGGTAGTCTACCATGTAGTTGGGCACTCTACTATGGAGTAATTTAGTGCATGGCTGGTGGACCTCGATGCTGGTTGTCCCACAGGTCGGCGAAAGTGAGTAGCAAGGTTCCCGACGACCGTCGAGGAGGATCCGCATAGTAGAGCATGTCCACTATTTTTCTGAAGAAAAAAATGATTACAGCAAGCGTTTCCACTCTTACGACGGAGGAGTGCGAAACACGACAGCCACTTGAATATACACAATGCTCCTACTACTAGGCATGTGCAGTGGTTCATACGTCAGTACTACATAATCTTGTTGCTAGCGTAGTAAGATATGACGACAACAAATGATGTTGTGCGTATGTCAACTATATGAACAGTAATGTAACATAGTACCGCTTTTTTGACTGTCCGGTTGAGAATGAACAGTGAGATCAATGTTAACAGAACTAGGTCTACGACGCACAGAGAGTATGGTGCTATAGTAGTCCACGAAACATGAACCATATGAAGCACGAATCAGTGTTAGGCAGGGTGTATGAAGGGTGCACGGGATGGGAGCAAAAGTTCCCTTCTCGGCCCACTTTTGGGTGTTTGGCAGAGTACATGAAAGGTGCATGAGTCCACATTAGTAGGTTAACACAAATACACGAAGAGGGAACAACTATATTGAGATGAGAACACGGGCAAACACACCCACACACTTTGTGCTACAGTGACCGATCTGCACCGTCTGAGTTTGATCCAACGGTCATGTTGCGCCGAGACATGGACATGCCCATGCAGAGGACGCCTAAACACCACCGAAGTCATTATGCTTCTCGAGGCGCATGATGTTGGTGATGCAGGGTGCAACCGCCATAGAGCCCGCTCCCGGTCGACGGGAGCTAGCTCATCAAAGAGGGCGTCCAATGGCACGAATGGATTCCGGTGACGGGGCCCTGAGAGGATTCGCCCGGCAACAGTGACGGCAGCCTGCAACCCCTCCTTGTCCAGCTCCACTCCCACCATCACACGGAGACGGCTCAGCTCCTCAGAGATATAGGTGAAGAAGGACACCAGGTTAGGAAGCCGCAGCTCATTGAAGTTGACGGGGTGGTCGAACGGGTTTAGCCCGATGGCCGGCATGGTCGCGCTAGCACGATGGTAGGCATCGCGCAGCCGCAACACGTGCATGGCAACTTGGTGCACCAAGTGGCTGAGGCGATCCTGGACCTCGTCACAATCGGCCCGCTCGCGCTCCAGCCGGCTCCCGTGACGGCCTATCATATCTTCGGTTTTCTGTAGCAACACCGTCGATGCCTCAAGCATCTTTGTGGTGGACGCCTGCCGCTTTTCATGCTCCGTGAACTCCCACACATAACCGAGGAGCATGGCACTCCTCTCCTCCTTGAGCTCACGGAGCTCCACGTCCTTGGCCCCGAGCTCTACATCCTTGGCCTGGAGCTCCTATGTCAGGCACCTCACCTCAGACTCCGTGATCTGCTGCGCTGCCACGTCACCAGGTAGAAGCAATGGGGAGAGGAGGCAAAGGGGGCGAAATGGCTGAAAGGTAAAGCAATCTACGAGAAGGCGGAGGGAGGCAGCCGAGGAGCGGGGTGAATTTTTTGGTTTTCACCATGGGAAAACACCAGTAGATGACTTTTCACATCAGCGAGCAGTGGGTTTTACAGGCGGAGTCATCGTGACTAATTGCTGCCGTGCCTGCTTCCATCAATCAAAAAATTAAAAATGTTGCCGCGCCTACTCCCATCAATCAAAAAATTAAAAATGCTGTCGTGCCTCCTCTTGTCAATCAAAAAATTAAAAATGTTGCCGTGCCTACTCCCATCAATCAAAAAACTAAAACTCCTGCCACGCCTGCCGCACCCAAAGACCAGAGCAACGCCGCGGTGGATATTTAAATTTACCTCCCAGCAAGGAGATAAAAAAGGAATGAAAAACAAATGTGGCAGCGGCCTAGCTAATTAGTTGCACTAGCCAAACTGGCTAGCCACTGTGCTTCACTGATGTACTCGGCGGGAAAGGTGGTCTTTCGTGATTTGACGACTCATTTAGTTGCTTTGGCGCTACGACCGAGGACCCAGAAAACGTGCGGTAGGGCATCCCACGTCTCGGCAAGGAAGAATATATGCATGCACCACCCGGGAGGACCACGAAACCGTGCTACAGGGTGTACCACGTCTCGGCACGGAGGAAAAATGTGCGTGTAAAATTATACTGTATTAGACATACTACCTATGGTTCGACCTCGGGACCCAGCCAGTCGGTCGAAAACACCCCACTAGCCACACAACTTCATCATGCTAACGTGGCACAGAGGATAGGTGTGGTTAGCTCCATCTCGACCAGCCACAACGTCTCTTGTTCTAGGCAATTCTTCTATTTTCGAAGCTTTTTTAGTTATAATAACACCACAGCAAGGTAGTGCCGCTCTGCGTGTGTGCCCGTGCGTCTAAAGGTTAGAGGATGGAGAGGAGAGAGAGATCGCAGACCTGGGACCCACTAGTAAGTGAGTCAATGGTCATGCACGTGTTGACGAGCCACTCCCTCTACTCTACTCAATGTAATACTGTATAAAATCAAGTTATGGGACAAATCCAACAACCTTTGTTGTTTCAGGCTATCGACTTACGCTTTGTAGTCCAGGTTGCCAGTTCGAATCTCGTCTTTCAGATTTGTTAGTTTTAGGTCCAAATTTGATCAATGACAGGTGGGACCCCCATGTGTTGTTCCGATATTTTAGTGTAGGATGGTTTTTTTGAACAAACATTTTGTGCGGTTAGACAAGTAATAGCACGAGTTACACATATGTTGCAAGTTCACAAACAAAAATGGCAGCGGCATAGAATATCACATCCACCTCGTAGCTTAGATGCTATGGTGATACGAGTTTTTACATCGTTGGAACTGAGATCCAATGGCTTGGGAGTAGTCTTTGTAATTATGCGCAATTTCCAAACTCTCCAAGGTTTTTTTTGCAAATAAAACGTTCAGGCCTCGTGTGTGCCACTGCATCTTGGATCCAACGGCTCCTCGTTGCTCATATTAGGTGCTCCCCATAGCTCAATTAGCCGATACGGTGATACGAGCATCTAGGTCGTATGATCTGTGATCAGATGCCACATGCGTAGTACTTGTACTTTCTGCACAATTCCCAAACTCTCTTAGGCGTATATTGCAAAAACATCCAAACCTCCTACTATGAGCCATTAATCTCCGTGAACTCGTATCACCATAGAATCTACAATGCGGGGGCACCTCATATTCTCCCATGTGAGAAAACATCAGGTGCTCTCACAGCTTGGACACTACAGTGATACGAGCTTCAAGGTCGTTTGATCTGAGATCCAATGGCATTTGAGCAGTCTTTGTGCTTGTAAGCAGTGGTCGAAATTTTTGGGGGCTTTTCTGCAAAAAAAACATTTGAACCACCAAGGAGTTGTTGGGTCACAAATCCAACAGCTCCGAGGACTTGTACCACCAAAGCATCTAAGGTGTGGTAGCACATGATATTCTTACATACAGGAGAATATGATCTCCTCCTTCATCTTAGATGTTACGATGATACGAGCTTCGAGGTCGTTGGATATGGGATCCAATGGCATCTGAGTAGTTTTTTGTACAAATTGTGTGCAATTCTCAAACACATCAAGGTTTCCTGTAAAAATATTGAGACATCATGTGAGCTCCTATATATGAGATCTACAAGCTCCAAGGAACTCGTATCAGTATATAGTATCTAAGGTGTGGGGGCACATGATATTCTCCCGGGGAGGGGGGGTGCAGAACCAATCGGTGTTTGGGAGGGTGGGGACAAATATAATCTAAACAATCCTAAACACAGCTTGACAATTTTATCTAAGGTCGAGGGGTTAACCCCCGACAATCTACATAGCTTCGCCTAAACACAACATTTGTATGTACTGTAGCAATAGACTTAATATTCATGTTTTAGTTTCCTGTTCATTTTGAATATTGAATTGAGGATCATGCATGTCTTACATTTTACTCCCTTTGTTCCTAAATATTAGTCTTTTTAGAGATTTCAAATGGACTGCCACATACGGATGTATATAGACATATTTTAGAGTATAGATTCACTCATTTTGCTTCGTATGTAGTCACTTGTTGAAATCTCCAAAAGACTCATATTTAGGAATAGAAGGAGTATTTTTGACTTCGTGTCATACATGCATGGTTTGGAAAAATAGATACACTATACTTATTGGATTGTTATTGTGTTCGTGTGTGTGTGTGTGGTCATATGCTTGATACATACAAAGTTTTCTCACCACCGTAACCTTCATTTTTAAATTTGAATTTGCAATGAAAAACTTACTAGGGATACCATGAAATGTGAAATGCACGTTGAGATCACTATAACACAAACTCACTCTAATTCAAGAACTCGTCATAAATCAATTACCACGTTGAGATTACTATTTGCAAGGAAAATACACGCATTGTAATACACATAGCTTCTTCCAGCAATTTAAAAGATTCATTTCGTATACTCGAATGGTAGGACCCAATGGCGTACCAGCCAGACCTTGGCTTGTGTTGATCCTCAAAAAAACCCGGGCTCGTGTTGATCCTAAAAAAATCGGGCTCGTGTCCTTCTGGTGGCATGCATGGCACGCACATTAGCCAACCCCAACCAGTCGAGCCTCCGCGTTTCGAGTCGAAATATCTGGCGGCCAGAATTACACCCCTAGGAAATTCCCCTCATGTCCCCGGTCCATGGTGACTACCGATGAACAATGGAGGGATGCTTTAGTAACTAGACAACGTTACCTACCGTGCGGAGCACGGTTCAATTCCCTCGGTCGCAGCTACCCAAGGTCACCCGTCAACTGCATTGCCTAGTACTAATAGGAGTACTACACCAGGATGGAGTAATTTAGTGCATGGCTGGTGGACCCCGATGTTGGATGTCCCATAGGTGGGCGAAAGTGAGTAGCAAGGTTCCCGACGACCGTCGAGGAGGATCCGCACGGTAGAGCGTGTCCACTGTTTTTCTGAAGAAAAAAATTGATTACAGCAAGCGTTTCCACTCTTACGACGGAGGAGTGCGAAACACGACAGCCACTTGAACATACACAATGCTCCTACTACTAGGCATGTGCACTGGTTCATATGTCAGTACTACATAATCTTGTTGCTAGCGTAGTAAGATATGGCGACAACAAATGATGTTGTGTGTATGTCAACTATATGAACAGTAATGTAACATAGTACCGCTTTTTCGACTGTCCGGTTGAGAATGAACGGTGAGATCAATGTTAACAGAACTAGGTCTACAACGCATGGAGAGTATGGTGCTATAGTACTCCACGAAACATGAACCATATGAAGCACGAATCAGTGTTAGGCAGGGTGTATGAAGGGTGCACGGTGTGGGAGCAAAAGTTCCCTTCTCGACCGACTTTTGGGTGTTTGGCAGAGAGCATGAAGGGTGCATGAGTCCACACTAGTAGGTTAACACAAATACACGAAGAGGGAACAACTATATTGAGATGAGAATGCAACCAAACACACCCACACACTTTTGTGCTATGGTGACCGATCTGCACCGTCTGAGTTTGATCCAACGGTCATGTTGCGCCGAGACATGGACATGCCCATGCAGAGGACGCCTAAACACCACCGAAGTCCCTATGCTTCTCGAGGCGCATGATGTTGGTGATTGATACGTCTCCAATGTATCTATAATTTTTGATTGCTCCATGCGACGTTATCTACTGTTTTGGGCAATATTGGGCTTTATTATCCACTTTTATATTATTTTTGGGACTAACCTATTAACCGGAGGCCCAGCCCAGAATTGCTGGTTTTTTTCCTATTTCAGTGTTTCGAAGAAAAGGAATATCAAACGGAGTCGAAACGGCATGAAATCAACTAGAGAAGTTATTTTTGGAAGGAAAGCTACCGGAAAAGCTTGGAGTGCACGTCAGGAAAGAAGGGAGGTGCCCACGAGGGTGGGGGCGCGCCCACCCCCTAGGGCGCGCCCCCTGCCTCGTGGCCCCCCCTTCGGTCCACCGACATGCTTCTTTCTCCCATATATACCTACATATCCTAAAACTTCCAGAACAGACAATAGATCGGGAGTTTCGCCGCCAGAAGCCTCCGTAGCCACCGAAAGCCAATCTAGACCCATTCCGGCACCCTGCCGGAGGGGGAAATCTCTCTCCGGTGGCCATCTTCATCATCCTGATGCTCTCCATGACGAAGAGGGAGTAGTTATCCCTCGGGGCTGAGGGTATGTACCAGTAGCTATGTGTTTGATCTCTCTCTCTCGTGTTCTTGAGGTGATATGATCTTGATGTATCGTGAGCTTTGCTATTATATTTGGATCCTATGATGTTTCTTCCCCCCTCTACTCTCTTGTAATGGATTGAGTTTTCCCCTTGAAGTAATCTTATCGGATTGAGTCTTTAAAGATTTGAGAACACTTGATGTATGTCTTGCCGTGCGTATCTGTGGTGACAATGGGATATCACGTGATTCACTTGATGCATGTTTTGGTGATCAACTTGCGGGTTCCACCCATGAACCTATGCATAGGGGTTGGCACACGTTTTCGTCGTGATTCTCCGGTAGAAACTTTGGGGCACTCTTTGAGGTTCTATGTGTTGGTTGAATAGATGAATCTGAGATTGTGTGATGCATATCGTATAATCATACCCACGGATACTTGAGGTGACATTGGAGTGTCTAGGTGACATTAGGGTTTTGGTTGATTTGCGTCTTAAGGTGTTATTCTAGTATGAACTCTAGGGCTGTTTGTGACACTCATAGGAATAGCCCAAAGGATTGATTGGAAAGAATAACTTTGAGGTGGTTTCGTACCCTACCATAATCTCTTCGTTCGTTCTCCGCTATTAGTGACTTTGGAGTGACTCTTTGGGAACTTGCACTAGCGAAACTATGAACTCTAGGCCTTGTTTCAACGCATTGCAATACCGTTTACGCTCACTTTTATCATTAGTTACCTTGCTGTTTTTATATTTTCAGATTACAAATACCTTTATCTACCGTCCATATACCACTTGTATCACCATCTCTTCGCCGAACTAGTGCACCTATACAAATTACCATTTTATTGGGTGTGTTGGGGACACAAGAGACTCTTTGTTATTTGGTTGCAGGGTTGTTTGAGAGAGACCATCTTCATCCTACGCCTCCTACGGATTGATAAACCTTAGGTCATCCACTTGAGGGAAATTTGCTACTGTCCTACAAACCTCTGCACTTGGAGGATCAACAACGTCTACAAGAAGAAGGTTGTGTAGTAGACATCAAGCTCTTTTCTGGCGCCGTTGCCGGGGAGGTGAGTGCTTGAAGGTATATCTTTAGATCTTGCAATCGAGTCTTTTAGTTTCTTGTTTTATCACTAGTTTAGTCTATAAAAGAAAACTACAAAAAAATGGAATTGAGTTTGTCTCGTACGCTTCATCTTTTTAATGTCTTTCGTGAGAATAAGGATTCCGATAATTGTGCTCAAGTGCTAGAAGAAGAATGCATTAGAATGTTTGGCACTAAATATTTGAATGATGAGCATGATTGCAATGTTGTTAGTACGAATTCGTTGAATATCCATGATACTAATGATGATTGCACTAGTTATGATGAAAATGTCTCCTATAAACATGTCAATTTTTGTGGAGTGCATTGGGTTTGTAAGTACACACCAAATAGGGAAGATAGATATTGCAAGAGGCATAAGTACTTAGAAACTGAATTGTTGCAAGAAAGTCTTAATGATTGTGCTGAAAATTCAATATTTTTTGCGCCCCTTGTGAACTTTGCAATGAACATGGTCATTTAAATCTCCAATGCAAATTGTTTCATGACTGAATCATATCCAAAAATTGTGATAATTTGATTACCCTTGAGCATCATAAAGAGCTTAGTCTTCTTTTGGGGTATGAGGAAATGAAACGTATAACTGAGGGTATTCCAAAGTTTAATCTTGATAGATTTCTTGATTTTTATGTAGAGAAAATTTATATGTATTGTGCGGTGAATTGTATTGAAAATCCTTATATTGCCAACTACATAAAGAAAAGAAAAAAATAGAAGATGAAGAGAATACTAATGAAAGGGAAGAGGCTTCCCAATATCCCCCTATTATTTCTTATGATGAATCAGGTAACGAGGAGGAGCCTCCTATTCAACCAATCTCATTAATAAGGAGCTCCAAAAAGAGGATTGAACCCACACATGATGTGGTGAAAAAGAAGAAAAGAAAAAGGAAGAGAGGTAAAAAGATATCTCCCCCAAATAATGCTGCTCCTATTACTATTGTGCCTCATGAAAATATAATTGTGGAAGATAATAATACTTCTTATGATCTTGAAAATCTTTTTGGCACTTGCTTGGAAGAATATGATAATTGCTATACTATTGGTGCTATCTATACTATTAATGATGAGAGTGATTATGCTTATGATATGAAAAGGCCCAAGCTTGGGGAAGCTATGTTTGATGAATATGATGTTTTTGAGAATATATTTTCTGCAATTAATGTTTGTCCCAAGCTTGGGGATGCTACGCTTAATGAAGATGATATTTTTAGTCTCCCAAGTTTTGATATGCAAATTTATAATGATGATAGAATGCCTCCTACTTATGATAATTATTGTGATGATACATATGCTATAAAAAGTAGTGATGATTATATTTATAAAACTTGTCATGATTATGATTACCCTTTTTCTGAACATTACTCTTATAATGTGGAAACAATTTATAGTATTCAAGTCTCTTATGATACTCCCAATATTCTGAATGAGAAGAATTTTGCTTATGTGGAGAGTAATAAAAATTCTATGCTTGTAGATCATGAAAAAAATGCTTTAGGTGCTAGATATATTGTTCAATTCATTCATGATGCTACTGAAAATTATTATGAGGGAGGAATATATGCTTGTAGGAGTTGCAATAATATCAAGTTCCCTCTCTATGTGCTTAAAATTTTGAAGTTATGCTTGTTTTTCCTTCCTATGCAAGTTGATTATTGTTCCCATAAGTTGTTTTCTCACAAAATCCCTATGCATAGTAAGTGGGCTAGACTTAAATGTGCTAGTAATATTCTTCATGATGATCTCTTTATGTTTCAATTCTTATCCTTTATGTGAGCATCATTGAAATCATCATGCCTAGCTAGGGCGTTAAACGATAGCGCTTGTTGGAGGCAACCCAATTTTGTTTCAGTTCCTTCCTTTTTGCTCCTGTTTAGTAATAAATAATTCATCTAGCCTCTGTTTAGATGTGGTTTTATTGTTTTAATTAGTGTTTGTGCCAAGTAGAACCTTTGGGAAGACTGGGGGAAAGTCTTGTTGATCATGCTGTAAAAAACAGAAACTTTAGCGCTCACGAGAACTGCTGTCATTGTTATTTGGAAAGTTATATTTAGTTAATTATTTTTGCATATGATTAATAGATAAATTACTCACGTCCAGAAATTTATTTTAGAATTTTTGGGGTTCCATATCTTGCGCTAGCTACAGATTACTACAGACTGTTCTGTTTTTGACAGATTCTGTTTTTCGTGTGTTGTTTGCTTATTTTGATGAATATATGGCTAGTAAAATAGTTTATAATCCATATAGAAGTTGGAATAAAGTATGTTTAACACCAATATAAATAAAGAATTAGTTCATTACAGTACCTTGAAGTGGTCTTTTGTTTTCTTTCGCTAACGGATCTCACGAGATTTTCTACTTTAAGTTTTGTGTTGTGAAGTTTTCAAGTTTTGGGTAAAGATTTGATGGATTATGGAACAAGGAGTGGCAAGAGCCTAAGCTTGGGTATGCCCATGGCACCCCCAAGATAATCTAAGGACACATAAAAGCCAAAGATTGGGGATGCCCCGGAAGGCATCCCCTCTTTCGTCTTCGTTCATCGGTAACTTTACTTGGAGCTATATTTTTATTTGCCACATGATATGTGTTTTGCTTGGAGCGTCAATTTATTTTGTTAGGATTTTCTTGCTGTTATTTATAAAAATGTTTTTCATCTTTTATTTCAATAAAAGTGGCATTGATAGCCTTTACTATGCCTATTTTAGAAGTCCACATGTTGCTGTTTCAAAACAGAAAGTTTACTGCTGTTGCAATAATTACCTAGAAAAGTCAGAATGTGATAAAATGTTGAAACCTTTTGCATATTAAGATGTGATAAATTTACTACAGTGGGAATTTTCTTTCATAATTTTTGGAGCTAGTGAAGTATGGATGTTGCAGCATTCTTTACAGACTATCCTGTTTAGGAAGATTGCTGCTATGTTTGCATTGTTTGCATATGGTTGCTTCTTTAATGATTCTATTTGAGGATAGGAATATTAAATATGCAGAGGCATTTAGTATTCAATTTCGAATAATAATTTTAGTGATTTGCTACAGTAGAGTATGATAAGGTTTTTGCAATGGTTTATACTAACTTATCTCACGAGTCCTTGTTGAGTTTTGTGTGGATGAAGCTTTTGAGATTTAGGGAGACCGTGATATGAGAGGAATTAAGGAGACACAAAAGCTCAATCTTGGGGATGCCCAAGTCACCCCAAGATAATATTTCAAGAAGTCTCAAGCGTCTAAGCTTGGGGATGCCCCAGTTGGCATCCCACCTTTGTTCTTCAACAACTATCGGTTGATCCTAATTTTTTGCTTCTTCACATGATGTTTGCTATTCTTAGATGTAATTTTATTTTGTTTTGCTTGCTGTTTGAATAAAGTATCAAGATCTTAAATTCTTAAATGTTAGAATTTCTTCACATAGTTTCATAATTATCCGACTACTCATTGATCTTCACTTATATCTTTCGGAGTAGTTTGTCATTTGCTCTAGTGCTTCACTTATATCTTTTAGAGCATGGTGGTAGTTTTATTTTGAAGAAATAGATGAACTCTCATGATTCACTTAGATTATTTTGAGAGTCTTAAACAGCATGGTAATTTTCTTAAAATCCTAATATGCTAGGTATTCAACATTAGTAAAATTTTCTTATGAGTGTTTTGAATACTAAGAGAAGTTTGATGCTTGATGATTGTTTTGAGATATGGAGGTAATAATATCAAAGTCGTGCTAGTTGAGTAGTTGTGAAATTGAGAAATGCTTGTGTTGAATTTTGCAAGTCTCGTAGCATGCACGTATGGTAAATGTTGTGTAACAAATTTGAAATATGAGGTGTTATTTGATTGTCTTCCTTATGAGTGGCGGTCGGGGACGAGCGATGGTCTTTTCCTACCAATCTATCCCCCTAGGAGCATGCGCGTAGTGCCGAGGTTTTTGATGACTTGTAGATTTTTGTAATAAGTATGTGAGTTCTTTATGACTAATGTTGAGTCCATGGATTATACGCACTCTCACCCTTCCATCCTTGCTAGCCTCTTCGGTACCGTGCATTGCCCTTTCTCACATTGAGAGTTGGCGCAAACTTCGCCGGTGCATCCAAACCCCGTGATATGATACTCTCTTTCACACATAAACCTCCTTATATCTTCCTCAAAACAGCCATCATACCTACCTATTATGGCATTTACATAGCCATTCCGAGATATATTGCCATGCAACTTTCCACCATTCCGTTCATCATGACACATTCATCATTGTCATATTGCTTAGCATGATCATGTAGTTGACATAGTATTTGTGGCAAAGCCACCATTAATAATTCTTTCATACATGTCACTCTTGGTCCATTGCATATCCCGGTACACCGCCGGAGGCATTCATATAGAGTCATACTTTGTTCTAGTATCGAGTTGTAATCATTGAGTTGTAAATAAATAGAAGTGTGATGATCCTCATTATTAGAGCATTGTCCAAAGTGAGGAATAAAGAAAAAAAAGAGAGAAAGGCCATAAAAAAGAGAAGGCCCCAAAAAAGAGAAAGTCCATAAAAAAGAAAAAGGCCCCCAAAAAGTGAGAGAAAAAGAGAGAAGGGACAATGCTACTATCCTTTTGCCACACTTGTGCTTCAAAGTAGCACCATGATCTTCATAGTAGAGAGTCTCTCATGTTATCACTTTCATATACTAGTGGGAATTTTTCATTATAGAACTTGGCTTGTATATTCCAACAATGGGCCTCCTCAAGTGCCCTAGGTCTTCGTGAGCAAGCAAGTTGGATGCACACCCACTAGTTTCTTTTGTTGAGCTTTCATACATTTATAGCTCTAGTGCATCCGTTGCATGGAAATCCCTACTCCTTACATTAACATCAATCGATGGGCATCTCCATAGCCCATTGATTAGCCTCGTTGATGTGAGACTTTCTCCTTTTTGTCTTCTCCATATAACCCCCCTCATTATATTCTATTCGACCCATAGTGCTATATCCATGGCTCACGCTCATGTATTGCGTGAAAGTTTATAGGTTTGAGATTACTAAAGTATAAAACAATTGCTTGGCTTGTCATCGGGGTTGTGCATGATGAGAGGATTCTTGTGTGACGAAAATGAAACATGACTAAACTATATGATTTTGTAGGGATGAACTTTCTTTGGCCATGTTATTTTGAGAAGACATAATTGCTTAGTTAGTATGCTTGAAGTATTATCATTTTTATGTCAATATGAACTTTTGTCTTGAATCTTTCAGATCTGAATATTCATACCACAATTAAGAAGAACTACATTGAAATTATGCCAAGTAGCACTCCGCATCAAAAATTCTGTTTGTATCATTTACCTACTCGAGGACGAGAAGGAATTAAGCTTGGGGATGCTTGATACGTCTCCAACGTATCTATAATTTTTGATTGCTCCATGCTATGTTATCTACTGTTTTGGGCAATATTGGGCTTTATTATCCACTTTTATATTATTTTTTGGACTAACCTATTAACCGGAGGCCCAGCCCAGAATTGCTGTTTTCTTTCCTATTTCAGTGTTTCGAAGAAAAGGAATATCAAACGGAGTCGAAATGGAGCGAAATCAACTAGAGAAGTTATTTTTGGAAGGAAGCTACCCGAAAAGCTTGGAGTGCACGTCAGGAAAGAAGGGAGGTGCCAATGAGGGTGGGGGGCGCGCCCATGCCCTAGGGCGCGCCCCCTGCCTCGTGGCCCCCCTTTGGTCCACCGACGTGCTTCTTTCACCTATATATACCTACGTATCCTAAAACTTCTAGAACAGACGATAGATCGGGAGTTCCACCACCAAAAGCCTCCGTAGCCACCGAAAGCCAATCTAGACCCGTTCCGGCACCCTGCCGGAGGGGGCAATCTCTCTCCGGTGGCCATCTTCATCATCCCGGTGCTCTCCATGACGAGGAGGGAGTAGTTCTCCCTCGAGGCTGAGGGTATGTACCAGTAGCTATGCGTTTGATCTCTCTCTCTCTCGTGTTCTTGAGGTGATACGATCTTGATGTATTGCGAGCTTTGCTATTATATTTGGATCCTATGATGTTTCTTCCCCCCTCTACTCTCTTGTAATGGATTGAGTTTTCCCCTTGAAGTAATTTTATCGGATTGAGTCTTTAAAGATTTGAGAACACTTGATGTATGTCTTACCGTGCGTATCTGTGGTGACAATGGGATATCACGTGATTCACTTGATGTATGTTTTGGTGATCAACTTGCGGGTTCCGCCCATGAACCTATGCATAGGGGTTGGCACATGTTTTTGTCGTGATTCTCCGGTAGGAACTTTGGGGCACTCTTTGAGGTTCTATGTGTTGGTTGAATAGATGAATCTGATATTGTGTGATGCATATCGTATAATCATACCCATGGATACTTGAGGTGACATTGGAGTATCTAGGTGACATTAGGATTTTGGTTGATTTGTGTCTTAAGGTGTTATTCTAGTACGAACTCTAGGTCTATTTGTGACACTAATAGGAATAGCCCAATGGATTGATTGGAAAGAATAACTTTGAGGTGGTTTCGTACCCTACCATAATCTCTTCGTTCGTTCTCCGCTATTAGTGACTTTGGAGTGACTCTTTGTTGCATGTTGAGGGATAGTTATGTGATCCAATTATGTTATCATTGTTGAGGGAACTTGCACTAGCGAAAGTATGAACCCTAGGCCTTGTTTCAACGCATTGCAATACCGTTTACGCTCACTTTTATCATTAGTTACCTTGCTGTTTTTATATTTTCAGATTACAAATACCTTTATCTACCGTCCATATACCACTTGTATCACCATCTCTTCGCCGAACTAGTGCACCTATACAATTTACCATTGTATTGGGTGTGTGGGACACAAGAGACTCTTTGTTATTTGGTTGCAGGGTTGTTTGAGAGAGACCATCTTCATCCTACGCCTCCTATGGATTGACAAACCTTAGGTCATCCGCTTGAGGGAAATTTGCTACTGTCCTACAAACCTCTGCACTTGGAGGCCCAACAATGTCTACAAGAAGAAGGTTGTGTAGTAGACATCAGTGATGCAGGGTGCAACCGCCGCAGAGCTCGCTCCCGGTCGACGGGAGCCAGCTCGTCAAAGACGGCGTCCAATGGAACGAATGGATTCTGGTGACGGGCCCCAGAGAGGATTCGCCCAGCAACGGCGACGGCAGCCCGCAACCCCTCCTTGTCCAGCTCCCCCCACCATCGTGTGGAGACGGCTCATCTCCTCAGAGATATAGGTGAAGAAGGAGACCAGGTTAGGAAGCCGCAGCTCATTGAAGTCGACGGGGTGGTCGAACGGGTTTAGCCCGACGATCGGCATGGTCGCGCTGGCACGATGGTAGGCATCGCGCAGCTGCAACACGTGCGTGGCAACTTGGTCCACCAAGTGGTTGAGGCGATCTTGGACCTCGTCACGATCGGCCTGCTCGCGCTGCAGCCGGCTCCCCAGACGGCCTATCGTATCTTCCGCTTTCTGCAGCAATGCCGCCGACGCCTCAAGCATCTTTGTGGTGGACGCCTGCTGATATGTCTCCAACGTATCTATAATTTTTGATTGCTCCATGCTATATTATCTACTGTTTTGGACTGTATTGGGCTTTATTTTCCACTTCTATATTATTTTTGGGACTAACCTATTAACCGGAGGCCCAGCCCAGAATTGTTGTTTTTGCCTATTTCAGTGTTTTGGATAAACGGAATATCAAACGGAATAATATCTTCGGGAACGTGATTTTCTCACCGAATGTGATCCAGGAGACTTGGACCCTGCTCCAAGGAACAAAAGAGGCGGTCACGAGGGTGGGGGGCGCGCCCCCCCTAGGGCGCGCCCCCTGCCTCGTGGGCCCCTCGTTGCTCCTCCGGTGTACTTCTTCCTCCTATATATACACACGTACCCCCAAACGATCAGAACAGGAGCCAAAAACCTAATTCCACCGCCGCAACTTTCTGTATCCACGAGATCCTATCTTGGGGCCTGTTCCAGAGCTCCGCCGGAAGAGGGCCTACATCACGGAGGGCTTCTACATCATCATAGCCTCTTCGATGAAAGTGTGAGTAGATTACCTCAGACCTTCGGGTCCATAGTTAGTAGCTAGATGGCTTCTATCTCTCTTTGAATCTCAATACAAAGTTCTCCCCCTCTCTTGTGGAGATCTATTCGATGATCATCATTATTAGAGCATTGTCCCAGTGAGGAAAGAATGATGGAGACTATGATTCCCCCATAAGTCGGGATGAGACTCCGGACGAAAAAAAGAGAGGCCAAAGAAGCCCAAATAAAAAGAGGCCATAAAAAGAAAGAGAAAAGGCCCAAATAATAATAAAAAATGAGAGGAAAAGAGAGAAGGGACAATGTTACTATCCTTTTACCACACTTGTGCTTCAAAGTAGCACCATGATCTTCATAGTAGAGAGTCTCTCATGTTATCACTTTCATATACTAGTGGGAATTTTTCATTATAGAACTTGGCTTGTATATTCCAATGACGGGCTTCCTCAAAAATTGCCCTAGGTCTTCATGAGCAAGCAGGTTGGATGCACACCCACTTAGTTTCTTTTTGAGCTTTCATATACTTATAGCTCTAGTGCATCCGTTGCATGGCAATCCCTACTCACTCACATTGATATCTATTGATGGGCATCTCCATAGCCCGTTGATATGCCTAGTTGATGTGAGACTATCTTCTCCTTTTGTCTTCTCCACAACCACCATTCTATTCCACCTATAGTGCTATATCCATGGCTCACACTCATGTATTGCATGAAGACTGAAAAAGTTTTGAAAAAGTTAGAGTATGAAACAATTGCTTGGCTTGTCATCGGGGTTGTGCATGATTTAAATACTTTGTAGTGAAGATGGAGCATAGCCAGACTATATGATTTTGTAGGGATAACTTTCTTTGGCCATGTTATTTTGAGAAGACATGATTTCTTTGTTAGTATGCTTGAAGTATTATTATTTTTTACGTAAATATAAACTTTTGTCTTGAATCTTTCTAATCTGAATATTCATACCACAATTAAGAAGATTTACATTGAAATTATGCCAAGTAGCACTCCGCATCAAAAATTCTCTTTTTATCATTACCTACTTGAGGACGAGTAGGAATTAAGCTTGGGGATGCCTGATACGTCTCCAATGTATCTATAATTTTTGATTGCTCCATGCTATATTATCTACTGTTTTGGACTATATTGGGCTTTATTTTCCATTTTTATATTATTTTTGGGACTAACCTATTAACCGGAGGCCCAGCCCAGAATTGCTGTTTTTTTGCGTATTTCAGTGTTTCGGATAAACGGAATATCAAACGGAGTCCAAACGGAATAAAATCTTCGGGAACGTGATTTTCTCACCGAACGTGATCCAAGAGACTTGGACCCTGCTCCAAGGAACAAAAGAGGCGGTCACAAGGGTGGGGGGCACGCCCCCCTAGGGCGCGCCCCCTGCCTCATGGGCCCCTCGTTGCTCCTCCGGTGTACTTCTTCCTCCTATATATACACACGTACCCCCAAACGATCAGAACAGGAGCCAAAAACCTAATTCCACTGCCGCAACTTTCTGTATCCACGAGATCTCATCTTGGGGCCTATTCCGGAGCTCCGCCGGAAGAGGGCCTACATCACGGAGGGCTTCTACATCATCATAGCCTCTCCGATGAAAGTGTGAGTAGTTTACCTCAGACCTTCGGGTCCATAGTTAGTAGCTAGATGGCTTCTTCTCTCTCTTTGAATCTCAATACAAAGTTCTCCCCCTCTCTTGTGGAGATCTATTTGATGTAATCTTCTTTTTGCGGTGTGTTTGTTGAGACCCATGAATTGTGGGTTTATGATCAAGTCTATCTATGAATAATATTTGAATCTTCTCTGAATTCTTTTATGTATGATTGGTTATCTTTGCAAGTCTCTTCGAATTATCCGTTTGGTTTGGCCAACTAGATTGGTAGTTCTTGCCATGGGAGAAGTGCTTAGCTTTGGGTTCGATCTTGCGGTGTCCTTACCCAGTGACAGAAGGGGTAGCAAGGCACGTATTGTATCGTTGCCATCGAGGATAACAAGATGGGGTTTATTTCATATTGCACGAATTTATCTCTCTACATCATGTCATCTTGCTTAAGGCGTTACTCTGTTTTTAACTTAATACTCTAGATGCATGCTGGATAGCGGTCGATGAGTGGAGTAATAGTAGTAGATGCAGAATTGTTTCGATCTACTTGTCATGGACGTGATGCCTATATACATGATCATGCCTAGATATTCTCATAACTATGCTCAATTCTGTCAATTGCTCAACAGTAATTTGTTCACCCACCGTAGAATACTTATGCTCTTGAGAGAAGCCACTAGTGAAACCTATGGCCCCCGGGTCTATTCTCATCATATCAATCTCCATTACCTTAATCTTGCTTTGCTTTTTTACTTTGCCTTTACTTTTTACTTTGCATCTTTATACCAAAAATACCAAAAATATATTATATCTATCAGATCTCACTCTCGTAAGTGACCGTGAATGGCTTGACAACCCCTAATCGCATTGGTTGCGAGTAGCTATCGCTTTGTGCAGGTACGAGGGACTTGAGCATGGGCTCCTACTGGATTGATACCTTGTTCTCAAAAACTGAGGGAAATACTTACGCTACTCTGCTGCATCATCCCTTCCTCTTCGAGGAAAACCAACGCAAGCTCAAGACGTAGCACCTGCCGCTTTTCAAGCTCCGTGAACTCCCGCACATAACGGAGGAGCATGGCACTCCTCTCCTCCTTGAGCTCACGGAGCTCCACGTCCTTGGCCCCGAGCTCCGCATCCTTGGCCTAGAGCTCATGTGTCAGGCACCTCACCTCAGACTCCGTGATCTGCTGCGCTGCCATGGCACCAGGTAGAAGCAATGGGGAGAGGAAGCAAAGGGGGCGAAGCGGCTGAAAGGCAATGCAATCTACGGGAAGGCAGAGGGAGCCAGCCGAGGAGCGGGGTGATTTTTTTAGTTCTCACCATGGGAAAACAGCAGTCGACAACTTTTCACATCAGCGAGCAGTGGGTTTTACAGGCGGAGTCATCATGACTAATTGCTGCCGTGCCTGCTTCCGTCAATTAAAAAATTGAAAATGCTGCCACGCCTGCTCCCGTCAATCAAAAAATTAAAAATGCTGCCGCGCCTGCTCCCGTCAATCAAAAAATTAAAAATGCTACCGCGCCTGCTCCCGTCAATCAAAAAACTAAAAATTCTTCCGCGCCTGCCGCACCCAATGACCAGTGCAACACTGCGGTGGATATTTAAATTTACCTGCCGGCAAGGAGATAAAAAAGGGGTGAAAAAACAAATGTGGCAGCAGCCTAGCTAATATTTCGGACTAGCCCAACTAGCAAGCCACCGTGCTTCACTGATGTACTCGGTGGGAAAGGTGGTCTTTCGTGATTTGACGACTCATTTAGTTGCATCGGCGCTACTACCGAGGAGGACCCAAAAAACGTGCGGTAGGGCATCCCACGTCTCGGCAAGGAAGAATATATGCATGTACCACCCGGAAGGACCCCGAAACCATGCGGTAGGGTGTGCCACGTCTCGGCATGGAGGAAAAATGTGCGTGTAAAATTATACTGTATTAGACATACTACCTATGGTTCGACCTCGTTACCCAGCCAGTCGGTCAAAAACACCCTACTAGCCACACAACTTCATCATCCTAACATGGCACAAAGGATAGGTGTGGTTAGCTCCGTCTCGACCAGCCACAACGTCTCTTGTTCTAGGCGATTCTTCTATTTTCCAAGCTTTTTTTTAGTTATAATAACACCATGGCAAGCTAGCGCCGCTCTGCGTGTGTGCCCGTGCGTCTAAAGGTTAGACGATGGAGAGGAGAGAGAGATCGCAAACCTGGGACCCACTAGTAAGTGAGTCAATGGTCATCCATGTGTTGACGAGCCACTCCTTCTACTCTACTCAACATAATACTGTATAAAATCAAGTTATGGGACAAAGCCAACAACCGTTGTTGTTTCAGGCTATCGACTTACGCTTTGTAGTCTAGGTTGCCAGTTCGAATCTCGTCTTTCAGATTTGTTAGTTTTAGGTCCAAATTTGATCAATGACACGTGGGACCCCCGTGTGTTGTTCCAATATTTCAGTGTAGGATGGTTTTTTGAACAAACATTTTGTGCGGTTAGACAAGTAACAGCACGAGTTACACATATTTTGCAAGTTTACAAACAAAAATAGCAGCGGCATAGAATATCACATCCACCCCGTAGCTTCGATGCTATGGTGATACGAGTTTTTACATCGTTGGAACTGAGATCCACTGGCTTGGGAGTAGTCTTTGTAATTATGCGCAATTTCCAAACTCTCCAAGGTTTTTTGCAAATAAAACATTCAGGCCCCATGTGTGCCGCTGCATTGTGGATCCAATGGCTCCTAGTTGCTCATATTAGGTGCTCCCCGTAGCTTAATTAGCCGATACGGTGATACGAGCATCTAGGTCATATGATCTGTGATCAGATGCCACTTGCGTAGTACTTGTACTTTCTGCGCAATTCCGAAACTCACTTAGGCGTATATTGCAAAAACATCCAAACCTCCAACTATGAGCCATTAGAACTCTGTGAACTTGTACCACCATAGAATCTACGGTGCGGGGGCACCTCATATTCTCCCATGCAAGAAAACATCAGGTGCTCTCGCAGCTTGGACACTACGGTGATACGAGCTTTGAGGTCGTTTGATCTGAGATCCAATGGCATCTGAGTAGTCTTTGTGCTTGTAAGCAGTGGCCGAACTCTTTGGGGGCTTTTCTGCAAAAATACTTTTGAACCACCGAGGAGTTATTGGGTCACAAATCCAATAGCTCCGAAGAGCTTGTATCACCAAAGCATCTAAGGTGTGGTAGCACATGATATTCTTACATACAGGAGAATATGATGGCCTCCTTCATCTTAGATGCTACGGTGATACGTGCTTCGAGGTCGTTGGATATGGGATCCAAGTTAATCTGAGTAGTTTTTGTACAAATTGTGTGCAATTCTCAAACCCATCAAGGTTTCCTGTAAAAATATTAAGACATCCTATGAGCTCCAATATCTCAGATCTACAAGCTCCAAGGAACTCGTATCAGTATATCGCATCTAAGGTGTGGGGGCACATGATATTCTCCTGTGAAGGGGGGGTGCAGAACCAATCGGTGTTTGGGGGGGGGGACAAATATAATCTAAACAATCCTAAACACAGCTGTACAATTTTATCTAAGGTCGAGGGGTTAACCTCCAACAATCTACATAGCTCCGCCTAAACACAACATTTGTATGTACTGTAGCACTAGACTTAATATTCATGTTTCAGTTTCCTGTTCATTTTGAATATTGAATTGAGGACCATGCATGTCTTACATTTTACTCCCTTTCTTCCTAAATATTAGTCTTTTTAGAGATTTCAAATGGACTGCCACATACGGATCTATATAGACATATTTCAGAGTGTAGATTCACTCATTTTGCTCCGTATTTAGTCACTTGTTGAAATCTCTAAAAGACTAATATTTAGGAACAGAAGGAGTATTTTTGACTTCGTGTCATACATGCATGGTTTGGAAAAATAGATACACTATACTTATTGGATTGTTGTTGTGTTCGTGTGTGTGTGTGTGTGGTCATATGCTTGATACATACAAAGTTTTCTCACCACCGTAACCTTCATCTTTTAAATTTGAATTTGCAATGAAAAACTTACTAAGGATACCATGAAATGTGAAATGCACATTGAGATCACTATATCACAAACTCACTCTAATTCAAGAACTCGTCATAAATCAATTACCACGTTGAGATTACTTTGCAAGGAAAATACGGGCATTGTAATACACATAGATTCGTTCGGCAATTTAAAAGATTCATTTTGTATACTCGAATGGTAGGACCCAACGGCGTACCAGCCAGATCTTGGCTCGTGTTGATCCTAAAAAAACCGGGCTCGTGTCCTTCTGGTGGCATGCGTGGTACATACATGTGACGCCCGGGTAATTAAACTATAGTAACCCTCTACTAAGGATGCCACGTCGCCTCGGTTACTGTTGATAAACTCGAGTTAGTTCAAAAACGATTCAAATTTAAATCCAAGATAAGTCAAACGGCAAAAGTTTTCAAATGATAAAATAAAAATGTCCGGGCTATGTCAATTATTGCATCAGTAATTATGGTGAAGTAAACACATTTTTATAAAACGCCTAAATACTTTTAAAAGAAATAAAACAGAAAAAAAAAGAAAAATAAAACAAAAGGAGAAAAAGGGAACCCCCCCTGGCCCAACTGGGCCAAGCCCACCTGGCCCAGCCGGCCAGCCCCCTGGCCCGGCCCACCCCCCCTCACTCCCATATCCCCCCTCCCCCGGTCGGCAAACCCTAGCCGCACCCATTCGCCCCCCCGATCCCCTCCTCCTCCCTCCCCGCGCCGATCTGGATCGGCTCCGCCCGATCCCGTCGCCCCCGACACCGGCGACCGACCCGCCGCCCCGACCTCACCTCGTCCCCTCCTCCCCGACCGGCCGCGCAGGGCGCAAGGCCCCTCGTCGCCTCGGGCCGTCCCCGACCCCCACCCCACCTCGCCGGATCCGCGACGCCGGACAGCTGCCTCCCCGCCCTCCTCCTCACCGGTCGCCCCCGACCGTCTCCGAGCACGCCTCAGAGACCCTGCCCCCCCGTGAGCTCTTCTCCCCCCGTGGATCCCCTCTCTCCCCTCGTCCCCCTCCCGAGCCGCCGCACCCGAACGCCCCCGCGTCGTGGATCTCGTCGCCGGCGCCCCCCCGGTGACCAAATGGTCACGGGGCCGAGCTCGTGGTGCTCAGCGCGCCGCGCGACCCCCCCCCCCCCCCGGCCCCCGTAGCGCGCTGTCGACGAAGACCCGAACCACCCCGCCGCCTCCGCCGCTCGCCGGCGCCGTTTCCGGCCGAGTCCGGCCGTGGCCTTGCCACCAATGGACGCGGCGTCCTCTCCCCATTCGAACGCACCCACCCGCGGCCCCTTTTGGCCGCCAGGCGACGATTCCGGCGAAGTCCGGCGCCCCCTCCGCCGCGGACGCCCACCGGAGCCCCCAACGCCGGCTGCCGACGTGGCCGCCCGGGGCCACCGCCTGGGCCACTGACTGGTGGGCACAGGCCCCCCCCCCCCCGCCGCCCTAATTGACTCGGTTAGCTGGGCTGACCGGTCCACCCCCCTGCCTATGACATGGGGGCCCCACCCCCCAGGACGTTTTTAAAATAAAAGAAAAGGGAAAAGGAATTTAGATAAATATAATTAATAAAAATAATAATGAATAAAATTAATTAAGTAAACAATTAATTTAATTAATCCTGATTATTTAAACCTAATGACTAATTAACATAATTAACTACTGTTAATTAAACTTAACTAAGATAATTAGTTAACAGAGTATGACGAACGGGACCCACATGTCAGGGTTGACCTAGTCAACCCTGTTGACTGCTGACGTCAGCATGGCATCATGCTGACGTCATAATTCCATTTTTCGAATTAAATAATTAATTGATTAAATTCCAGAAATTAATAAAATCTTTAAAAAAATCATATCTTTTAATCCGTAACTCGGATTAAAATATCTTCAACATGAAAGTTGCTCAGAACAACGAGACGAACCCGGATAGGTAGCCCGTTCGTCCACCACACACCCCTAACATATCAAACCCGCAACTTTCCCCCTCCGGTTCATTTGTCAGAAAACACGAAACACCGGGAATACTGTCCCGAATGTTTTCCCCCCTTCACCGGTATCACCTACTACCGCGTTAGGGCACACCGAACACCGCGTATTGCCTTGTTATATTTTGTGATGCTTTGTTTGCTCTGCATTCATTATTTCTTCCCCCTCTTCTCTCCGGTAGACTACGAGACCGACGCTGCTGCTGACCAGTTCGACTACGGAGTCGACGACCCCTCTCTCTTGCCAGAGCAACCAGGCAAGCCCCCCTTTGATCACCAGATATCGCCTACTCTTCTCTATACTGCTTGCATTAGAGTAGTGTAGCATGTTACTGCTTTCAGTTAATCCTATACTGCTGCATAGCCTGTCCTTGCTACTACTGTTGTTACCTTACCTGCTATCCTACTGCTTAGTATAGGATGCTAGTGTTCCATCAGTGGCCCTACACTCTTGTCAGTCTGCCTCGCTATACTATTGGGCCGCGATCACTCGGGAGGTGATCACGGGTATATACTATACATACATACATACTATACAGATGGTGACTAAAGTCGGGTCAGCTCGATGAGTACCCGCAAGTGATTCTGATGAGGGGGCTGAAAGGACAGGTGGCTCCATCCCGGTAGAGGTGGGCCTGGGTTCCCGACGGCCCCGACTGTTACTTTGTGGCGGAGCGGCAGGGCGGGTTGAGACCACCTAGGAGACAAGTGGGCCTGGCCCTGTTCGGCGTTCGCGGATACTTAACACGCTTAACGAGATCTTGGTATTTGATCTGAGTCGGCTACGAGCCTATACGCACTAACCATCTACGCGGGAGTAGTTATGGGTATCCCGGCATCGTGGTATCAGCCGAAGCCTTCTTGACGTCAGCGACTGAGTGGCGCGCGCCGGGTTGGACTGCGTTAACGCAACTTCCTTTGTAATGGAGGTTGCTAGGTCTGCTCACTGGCCGCGTACGCAACGTGCAGGTGTGCAATGGGCGATGGGCCCAGACCCCTGCGCGCATAGGATTTAGACCGGCGTGCTGACCTCTCTGTTGTGCCTAGGTGGGGCTGCGACGTGTTGATCTTCCGAGGCCGGGCATGACCCAGGAAAGTGTGTCTGGCCAAATGGGATCGAGCGTGTTGGGTTATGTGGTGCACCCCTGCAGGGAAGTTAATCTATTCGAATAGCCGTGATCTTCGGTAACAGGACGACTTGGAGTTGTACCTTGACCTTATGACAACTAGAACCGGATACTTAATAAAACACACCCTTCCAAGTTCCACAGACAACCCGGTGATCGCTTTTCTACAGGGCGACGAGGAGAGGATCGCCGGGTAGGATTATGCTATGCGATGCTACTTGGAGATGCTACTTGGAGATGCTACTTGGAGGACTTCAATCTACTCTCTTCTACGTGCTGCGAGACGGAGGCTGCCAGAAGCGTAGTCTTCAATAGGACTAGCTATCCCCCTTTTATTCTGGCATTCTACAGTTCAGTCCACCGATATGGCCTCCTTACACATATACCCATGCATATGTAGTGTAGTTCCTTGCTTGCGAGTACTTTGGATGAGTACTCACGGTTGCTTCCCCCCCCCCCTTTTCCCCCTTTCCTTTCTTTCTGGTTGTCGCAACCAGATGTTGGAGTCCAGGAGCCAGACGCTACCATCGACGACGACCCCTACTACACCGGAGGTGCCTACTACTACGTGCAGCCCGCTGACGACGACCAGGAGTAGTTAGGAGGATCCCAGGCAGGAGGACTACGCCTCTTCGATCTGTATCCCAGTTTGTGCTAGCCATCTTATGGCAACTTGTTTAACTTATGTCTGTACTCAGATATTGTTGCTTCCGCTGACTCGTCTATGATCGAGCACTTGTATTCGAGCCCTCGAGGCCCCTGGCTTGTATTATGATGCTTGTATGACTTATTTATGTTTTAGAGTTGTGTTGTGGTATCTTCCCGTGAGTCCCTGATCTTGATCGTACACGTTTGCGTGTATGATTAGTGTACGATTGAATCGGGGGCGTCACAAGTTGGTATCAGAGCCGACTGCCTGTAGGAATCCCCCTTTCCAACTCCTTGGCCGAAGTCGAGTCTATTCGTTGAAAAACTTTTACTAACATGGCTGTGTGGCCCATGGGCCCACGTCGCCATCGGGTGGTAGTAGGATCTTTTACTCCTCGACCTATACTCTAGGACTCTGATCTCTCTACTATTCGGGTTAAATGAATTTGCTAACTCGATTAGGATCTCGTGATCGCATCCACCCGGAGAGCCCCTTACCGCAGAGGATCGCCGGCTACATCAGAAGATTCCGAAGTTACTCTCTGATGTTCTCTCGAGACTTTGTGCCCATCACTTTTGCTATTCCTGACCACCGATAAATCCGTATGGATGACTACTTACACTTGCCATTCATATGATCATCCCCCATTGATCTTGTTATTACAAGATACCCCGAAGTTTTCTCTATTGTTCCGAGAATACTTTGTGCCTACTGCCTAGCAGTTCTTTGCCACATGAATACCCCCTTCAAATAAATTCTCGCACTTATCGAGTATCCGCTCATCCCCCAGTTGTTCATGTGTTACACAAAAGTCTTCGGAATACCACCCGATATTCCGAAAATCCTCAGCAACCTATTGCTCTGGAATTTCTTGTTTGCTTTCATTATGATTAATCCCATAAGTATAGAAATCTTATTGACATTCCTTGTCATTATCATTTTGAGTCTGTTGACTCAATATGTTGCGAATACACGCAATCATCATTGATCCTTATAAATTACCTTTCCGGCTGAGCTTCCATTCTTTTAACTGGAATTGGTTCTCGACCAATCCAATTGTCGTTGATTGTACCCTAAGGCTATTCAACTTATCCATCCCTAATCAGAGCATTGCTTCTGATCCCCTGATTTGGAAATCATAATTCCTTTGCATTTGACAATTGAGTTAGTCAGTTGTTTCTATAATCTGATCTCCTTGCATTCTTCTTCCTCCAGTTGAGTACCGATACTCGTATCAGATCCTTTGTGGACCATCAAGTCCTTTGTTGGATTGTTATCCGACAGTGTCCTTCACATTTGATCACTTTGTGAGTTCTTCCCCTGATACATAATGCCTTTGTTAAGTTGTATCCTCTGCTTGGCCAACCATGCTCTGCTTTCGGGCTTGTGTTATTTACTCTTGAAACTTGTGGTATATGTTTCTAAGAAGCCCCTATGGGTTGAACATATGCCTTCTCTAGACCGTGTGAACCCGAAAGTTTTCACGAGTCATACTCTTCTGGTGCTTCGCCAGATAAAATTTCAACACTGCAACTTAATCGAACGCGGGAAGTGGATGAAAGGTTATGCATTGGAGAAGTGGGAGTCGACCTTGAACTTTGTGTTCATGCCCATGGACCTGATGTACATCTTCTCATCGAAGCTTCTTTTAAAATTAATTATTCCCTTGATATAAGTTCATCTTATATCTGGCGTATGGCCTTTTACAATCGTGGTTTCGACCATGTTCTCCTTTAAATACCATTTTTGATGCAAGTGTAAGCACTTGTCTTCTGGGGATCAATACCCCGGTACAACCTCTACTTTGATCTGTCGTCGAGTATTACCCCATGGTATCGCGAGATTATCTTGGAACTGCATAACTTCCTATGAGTTCTTCATCAAGTACTACATACTCACTGATTACAATTTTTCATGGGCTCTGAGTTATTAAACACTCAAAGACACCGATAACTGAACCGAGTCCGCATTACGGTTCAACACTCTTACTAATATTCTTTACTTACGAGTTTGTACCCGATCATGTCATTCCTAGCCTGACCGGTCATATCTTTACCATGCTAAATTTTAACTGTGCTACCTGGTCCTTAGTCCCGAAGCACAACTTTTGACAATGAGCTAAGCTTACGTCGATCTTCCTCGTCATATCAGTTCGCCTTGAACAACAATCTTGATTTCAAGTTTGTGTCGTACCTATGGTTCCAATAACCTCTTGCTTCATCATTACTTGACTTGATGTCGTTACCGATCGATTACATCTTCATGAAATCTCGCGACAAAGGTGTCGTGATCATCAACATTCTGAGCTCATCCAGGATATCAATTGAATTCATGATGAGAAATACCATCCTTGCCCTCGATGAGTTGTATTATCGTCGACCACTTTATTGCCCTCCCACCAACACAAGCTTGTTCATGTTTGGTGTTATACCTTCAGTTCCTTGCTATCCAGCAATTGTTCTTCTTTACCTTGGAGCATTACCATCCTTTATGTCAAGAATGTTCTGAGATTTGTTCCACCTCTTGAGAATTCTTGACATAGAAATACTTCTCACCATCACCATTCTTTCTTGGTCCCCGTGTTAATTCCAACAAGTGAACGGTGTTGTTTGGATTCTTTCCTTCTAGCAACCCTAGTTTTTTTAAAGTTAATGGTCGAAAGTTCATTCTGAGGCTATTGACTATTGAATCACCATTCTGACATTGGTCGTGCAACCCAACCCATATTTCGGGCGCACCTTTCAACCAATGTTTAATTGTGTATGTTTTCCTCGAGCATACTTCCTTATATCATTTGATCTGGAAAATGTTATCTCCTTGTTCACTTAATGGTGGAAATCCATCTTTTGGGAATCTCGGCGAATTGCCGTTGAGTTCACCAGACACCTCCTTGTCCTCTCCTTGGGTTAATGATGAACTCTTGTTAATGGAAGTCACTTCATAGTTCATTTCCCGAGGATCTTACAGTGTCATCCCGTCAATTGGTGTTGCACCTTTCTTCTCAAGCATCCTGAGCCTGAGGTATCCTGACACCAATCATACCTGAATCTCCGTCAGATATGATGGTTAGGACAACTTTCCAAGAGTTATGATATTGATCCTTTGATGACCCGGTAACATGATGTCATGCCTAGCACCCCCCCCCCGGCTGGAGGACCTATCATTATAGATTCCTTTTCAGCAAGGTTATCCATTCATCCATGAGGAAATTGTAAGACTTATTCTACTAGATATTCCTAATGGATCCTTCGTGTTTCCAAAGTCTGATCTTCACACGAAGACCATGTCAAGGCTATCTCGAAGCATGTCAATGGTACTCCGATTTTCAACAGGAACATTTGAAGCACGATGCTAAATTTTATTTATCATTTATCCTAACACCGTTGTATGGGTAATGTCATGATATTTCTCTCCCCTTTCCTGAAGGGTTTTCTACGTTATATCCTATCATGGATATCATGCTCTGCTTGTCCTTGGGAAGGATTTACCCCTGAAAGATGTGTTTAAACACATTTTCCTTTCCATTGTTCTGTTTGAACATAATAATCACCTTTCCTTTCCATTGGTTTGTTTAAACCTTCTTGTGATCTATATAATATAAGCAGTAATATCCCTGCTCATGTAAACACCTCGGTGTACCATCTTGTCTGGTGTAACCCTGTTACTATTTTGATGACATTCCGGTAGCCACCGATGGACGAGAACTTTGCCTATTGGTCCGCCTCGTTCAACGAGCAGGAAATGGTTCTCTTCGTCCCTCGCCCTTGGTATCGATGTTGTTGCCGACATATCTGACAGGCTACCCTTTGACACGCCTTACTATCATGACCGTGCAAAATGTCGGCCCCCTTCCTACTTTCAACCACATGGTGGGCCCATAACCCACAATTCCACAGGATCGAAACCTGACTCTCCTGCACCCCCTCTTCCCAAGGTTGTTCCTCGCGTGCGGCCTCGTATGTAATTCACGGGCCACCGTCCCAAGTGATCTATTTTGGTAGCAGACGCAATACTCAATCTCATTGCTCTGGACCCCTTTCGCATGTTGTTTCAGACATCGAACAATGGCCTATCCGTTTGAAACTTCTCATGGTACCTTCTTACTTTACTCTCGATATTTTCTTAAGTTCAATTCGAGAGTTACTTCCTACCCCATTCCCTGAGTTATGTACCAGATAGTCAACCTGGTAAGGCCCGCCCTCCCCGAGTCTTCCCCCATATCCTTTTCGTAAGTACGATGAAGATCCCGAAGAAAGGATGACAACTTCATCATTTTGACCTGAAGCAGAGAACTGAAGACATCAATGTAATGGATCGACCTCTTCGAGAAGAGCAACCAAAGATGAGAAGATTCGTTAGGATTTCGTAACCAGACCTTTCCCCCTAGTCCCCCTCTTAAATCTCGGGACGAGATTTCTTGTAGTGGAGGAGATTTGTGACGCCCGGGTAATTAAACTATAGTAACCCTCTACTAAGGATGCCACGTCGCCTCGGTTACTATTGATAAACTCGAGTTAGTTCAAAAACGATTCAAATTTAAATCCAAGATAAGTCAAACGGCAAAAGTTTTCAAATGATAAAATAAAAATGTCCGGGCTATGTCAATTATTGCATCAGTAATTATGGTGAAGTAAACACATTTTTATAAAACGCCTAAATACTTTTAAAAGAAATAAAACAGAAAAGAAAATAAGAAAAGAAAAATAAAACAAAAGGAGAAAAAGGGAAACCCCCCCCTGGCCCAACTGGGCCAAGCCCACCTGGCCCAGCCGGCCAGCCCCCTGGCCCGGCCCACCCCCCTCACTCCCATATCCCCCCTCCCCCGGTCGGCAAACCCTAGCCGCACCCATTCGCCCCCCCCTCGATCCCCTCCTCCTCCCTCCCCGCACCGATCTGGATCGGCTCCGCCCGATCCCGTCGCCCCCGACGCCGGCGACCGACCCGCCGCCCCGACCTCACCTCGTCCCCTCCTCCCCGACCGGCCGCGCAGGGCGCAAGGCCCCTCGTCGCCTCGGGCCGTCCCCGACCCCCACCCCACCTCGCCGGATCCGCGACGCCGGACGGCCGCCTCCCCGCCCTCCTCCTCACCGGTCGCCCCCGACCGTCTCCGAGCACGCCTCAGAGACCCTGCCCCCCCCTGTGAGCTCTTCTCCCCCCGTGGATCCCCTCTCTCCCCTTGTCCCCCTCCCGAGCCGCCGCACCCGAACGCCCCCGCGTCGTGGATCTCGTCGCCGGTGCCCCCCCGGTGACCAAATGGTCACGGGGCCGAGCCCGTGGTGCTCAGCGCGCCGCGCGCCCCGCCCCCGGCCCCCGTAGCGCGCTGTCGACGAAGACCCGAACCACCCCGCTCGCCGGCGCCGTTTCCGGCCGAGTCCGGCCGTGTCCTTGCCACCAATGGACGCGGCGTCCTCTCCCAATTCGAACGCACCCACCCGCGGCCCCTTTTGGCCGCCGGGCGACGATTCCGGCAAAGTCCGGCGCCCCCTCCGCCGCGGACGCCCACCGGAGCCCCCAACGCCGGCTGCCGACGTGGCCGCCCGGGGCCACCGCCTGGGCCACTGACTGGTGGGCACAGGACCCCCCCCGCCGCCCTGATTGACTCGGTCAGCTGGGCTGACCGGTCCACCCCCCCTGCCTATGACATGGGGGCCCCACCCCCCAGGACGTTTTCAAATAAAAGAAAAGGGAAAAGGAATTTAGATAAATATAATTAATAAAAATAATAATGAATAAAATTAATTAACTAATTAATTAAGTAAGTAAATAATTAATTTAATTAATCCTGATTATTTAAACCTAATGACTAATTAACCTAATTAACTACTGTTAATTAAACTTAACTAAGATAATTAGTTAACAGAGTATGACAAACGGGACCCACATGTCAGGGTTGACCTAGTCAACCCTGTTGACTGCTGACGTCAGCATGGCATCATGCTGACGTCATAATTCCATTTTTCGAATTAAATAATTAATTGATTAAATTCCAGAAATTAATAAAATCTTTAAAAAAATCATATCTTTTAATCCGTAACTCGGATTAAAATATTTTCAACATGAAAGTTGCTCAGAACGATGAGACGAACCCGGATATGTAGGCCGTTCGTCCACCACACACCCCTAACATATCAAACCCGCAACTTTCCCCCTCAGGTTCATTTGTCAGAAAACACGAAACACCGGGAATACTGTCCCGGATGTTTTCCCCCCTTCACCGGTATCACCTACTACCGCGTTAGGGCACACCGAACACCGCGTATTGCCTTGTTATATTTTGTGATGCTTTGTTTGCTCTGCATTCATTATTTCTTCCCCCTCTTCTCTCCGGTAGACTACGAGACCGACGCTGCTGCTGACCAGTTTGACTACGGAGTCGATGACCCCTCTCTCTTGCCAGAGCAACCAGGCAAGCCCCCCCTTTGATCACCAGATATCGCCTACTCTTCTCTATACTGCTTGCATTAGAGTAGTGTAGCATGTTACTGCTTTCAGTTAATCATATACTGCTGCATAACCTGTCCTTGCTACTACTGTTGTTACCTTACCTGCTATCCTACTGCTTAGTATAGGATGCTAGTGTTCCATCAGTGGCCCTACACTCTTGTCAGTCTGCCTCGCTATACTATTGGGCCGCGATCACTCGGGAGGTGATCACGGGTATATACTATACATACATACATACTATACAGATGGTGACTAAAGTCGGGTCAGCTCGATGAGTACCCGCAAGTGATTCTGATGAGGGGGCTGAAAGGACAGGTGGCTCCATCCCGGTAGAGGTGGGCCTGGGTTCCCGACGGCCCCGACTGTTACTTTGTGGCGGAGTGGCAGGGCGGGTTGAGACCACCTAGGAGACAGGTGGGCCTGGCCCTGTTCGGCGTTCGCGGATACTTAACACGCTTAACAAGATCTTGGTATTTGATCTGAGTCGGCTCGAGCCTATACGCACTAACCATCTACGCGGGAGTAGTTATGGGTATCCCGGCGTCGTGGTATCAGCCGAAGCCTTCTTGACGTCAGCGACTGAGTGGCGCGCGCCGGGTTGGACTGCGTTAACGCAACTTCCTTTGTAATGGAGGTTGCTAGGTCTGCTCACCGGCCGCGTACGCAACGTGCAGGTGTGCAATGGGCGATGGGCCCAGACCCCTGCGCGCATAGGATTTAGACCGGCGTGTTGACCTCTCTGTTGTGCCTAGGTGGGGCTGCGACGTGTTGATCTTCCGAGGCCGGGCATGACCCAGGAAAGTGTGTCCGGCCAAATGGGATCGAGCATGTTGGGTTATGTGGTGCACCCCTGCAGGGAAGTTAATCTATTCGAATAGCCATGATCTTCGGTAACAGGACGACTTGGAGTTGTACCTTGACCTTATGACAACTAGAACCGGATACTTAATAAAACACACCCTTCCAAGTTCCACAGACAACCCGGTGATCACTTTTCTACAGGGCGACGAGGAGAGGATCGCCGGGTAGGATTATGCTATGCGATGCTACTTGGAGATGCTACTTGGAGGACTTCAATCTACTCTCTTCTACGTGCTGCGAGACGGAGGCTGCCAGAAGCGTAGTCTTCGATAGGACTAGCTATCCCCCTTTTATTCTGGCATTCTGCAGTTCAGTCCACCGATATGGCCTCCTTACACATATACCCATGCATATGTAGTGTAGTTCCTTGCTTGCGAGTACTTTGGATGAGTACTCACGGTTGCTTTCTCCCCCCCTTTTCCCCCTTTCCTTTCTTTCTGGTTGTCGCAACCAGATGTTGGAGTCCAGGAGCCAGACGCTACCGTCGACGACGACCCCTACTACACCGGAGGTGCCTACTACTACGTGCAGCCCGCTGACGACGACCAGGAGTAGTTAGGAGGATCCCGGGCAGGAGGACTGCGCCTCTTTCGATCTGTATCCCAGTTTGTGCTAGCCATCTTATGGCAACTTGTTTAACTTATGTTTGTACTCAGATATTGTTGCTTCCGCTGACTCGTCTATGATCGAGCACTTGTATTCGAGCCCTCGAGGCCCCTGGCTTGTATTATGATGCTTGTATGACTTATTTATGTTTTAGAGTTGTGTTGTGGTATCTTCCCGTGAGTCCCTGATCTTGATCATACACGTTTGCGTGTATGATTAGTGTACGATTGAATCGGGGGCGTCACAATACATTAGCCAACCCCAACTAGTCGAGCCTCCGCGTTTCGAGTCGAAATATCTGGCGGCCAGAATTCCACCCCTAGGAAATTCCCCTCATGTCCCTGGTCCATAGTGACTACCGATGAACAATGGAGGGATGATTTGGTAACTAGACAACGTTACCTACCGTGCGGAGCACGGTTCAATTCCCTCGGTCACCGCTACCTGATACGTCTCCAATGTATCTATAATTTATGAAGTATTCATGCTATTATATTATCAACCTTGGATGTTTTATATGCATTTATATGCTATTTTATATGATTTTGGGACTAACCTATTAACCTAGAGCCCAGTGCCAGTTTCTGTTTTTTCCTTGTTTTTGAGTTTACAGAAAAGGAATATCAAACGGAGTCCAATTGACGTGCCAATTTTTTGACGATTTTTATGGACCAAAAGAAGACCCAGGAGTAAAAGAGTTGGGCTAGAAGAGTCCCATGCTGTCCACGAGGGTGGGGGGCGTGCCCACCCCCCTAGGCGTGGGCCCCTGCCTCGTGGACGCCTTGGGCACCTCCTTGACGTGAGACCGACGCCAAAAATTCCTATAAATACAAAAACCTCGAAAAATTAGCCTAGATCGGGAGTTCCGCTGCCAGAAGCCTCCGTAGCCACCGAAAACCAATCTAGGCCCTCTCTGGCACCCTGCAGGAGGGGGCCGTCATCACCGGAGGGCATGGAGGAGGATCCCGGAGGGGCCATCATCACCATGAAGGCCAAGGACTAGAGGGAGAACCCCTCCCCATCTAGGGGGAGGCCGTGGAGGAGGAAGCACAAGGGGGAGAACCTCTCCTCCTCTCTCTCGGTGGCACCGGAGTGCCATCGGGAGGGGAATCATCGCCGCGGTGATCGTCTTCATCAACATCACCATCATCATCATCGCCCTCATCTCTTTTACATGGTCCACTCTCCTGCACCCCGCTGTAATCCCTACTTGAACATGGTGCTTTATGCCACATATTATGATCCAATGATGTGTTGCCATCCTATGATGTTTTGAGTAGATATCTTTTGTCTTTGGGTTGATTGATGATCTAGATTGGTATGAGTTGTATATTTTACTTCGATGCTGTCCTATGGTGCCTTCCATGTCGCGCAAGCGTGAGGGGTTCCCGCTGTAGGGTGTTGCAATACGTTCATGATTCGCTTATAGTGGGTTGGTGGGTGACTGAAACACAAACCCGAGTAAGGGGGTTGTTGCGTATGGGAATAAAGAGGACTTGATGCTTTAATGCTATGGTTCAGTTTTACCTTAATGACCTTTAGTAGTTGCGGATGCTTTCTAGAGTTCTAATCATAGGTGCATATGATCCAAGTATGGAAAGTATGTTAGCTTATGCCTCTCCCTCATATGAAACTGCAATAGTGATTACCGGTCTTGTTAACGATTGCCTAGGACAATTCCGCACACTGATCCACCATTATTCCACACTCGCTATTTATAATATTTAGTAATATATTCTAAGTTCATGATAACAGCACCTACTTTTATATTTTAGCTCTCTGATATCATACAAAGTAATCCTCTTCATACCCACAACCTAGTTTTATTTCTCGTTGCTAGTTGGAAGCAAACGTCCGGTGTACGTAGAGTCGTATCATTGGCAGATAGGGCTTGAGAGAATATTGATCTTACCTTTAGCTCCTTGTGGGTTCGACACTCCATACTTATCACTTCCACCTTTGGAAATTGCTACGATGATTCCTTGCACATGGGGATTATCAAGCTCTTTTCTGGCGCCGTTGCCGGGGAGCAATAGCGTGGGGTTGATATTCTCGTGTGTGCTTGTTTGCTTCCTTCACTAAGTAGATTTTGTTTTTCCTGTTTTGTTTCTGTTTAGTTGTGGGTGAAACATACAAAAAAATCTAAAGAATGAAAATACAAAAAAAATATTACTTGCCTCTCATGCCTAAAAAGTTTTTCAAAAAGAGTGATTGGAAAGTTATGCATTGAAGAAGTGAGGGTCGACCTTGAGCACTTGTGTTCATGCTCACGGAAACAATGTAGAATTTTTCATGAAAGTTTCTCTGTAAATAATTATCCCCTTGTATATATCCATTGTATTATTGAAATAATGTGCCAAGCTTTGGTTTTAGGATGATTAGATTGCTTGTTTACTATGTGCAGAACAAGAACAGAAACTTTGGCTGTAGCGCATGATTTTACATTTTTTACTGGAAAGTCAAATGGGTCTGAAACTTTTTTTACATTACTTATGTATAAATTTATCAAATTTTCAAATTTATTTCATAATTATTGGATTCACAGAAGTTTACTAAACTTCCAGATTACTACAGACTGTCCTGTTTTAGACAGATTCTGTTTTCTATGTGTTGTTTGCTTATTTTGATGAATCTATGAGTAGTATCGGAGGGTATGAACCATGGATGAGTTGAAATACAGTAGATATTACACCAATATGAATTTATAATGAGTTCACAACAGTACCTAAAGGTAGTGATTTGCTTTATTATACGAACGGATCTCACAAAGTTTTTGTTAAAGTTTTGTGTGGATGAAGTGTTCGAAGATTGAGGAGCTATCAATATGAGAAGAATAAAGAGAGGCAAAAACTCAAGCTTGGGGATTCCCAGGGCACCCCAAGTAAATATTCTAAGGATACTCAAGCATCTAAGCTTGGGGATGCCCCGGTTGGCATCACATCTTTCTTCTTCAACAATTATCGGTACACCTCGGTTTTTGTTTTGTTCACATGATTTGTGTCCTTTGTGTTTTTATTTTTCTATAAGAACCATGATAGTATGAGATGTCCCTTCATCAATTTATAGAATACTTCATGTGCTTCACTTATATCTTTTAACTATGATCTTATAGAATTGCTCTTTGTGCTTCACTTAAATCTTCTGAGTATGGTTTTATAGAATGCTTCGTGTGCTTCACTTATACATTTTGAGCTTGGACATTGGTTAGTTTATATTAATTGAAGAATGCTCCATGAACTTCACTTATATATTTTGGAGTATGAATAATACTATCATCTAAAGTGGGTTTGGAAGAGTGTCAACTCTAGGAACCAGTGATCCCGGTATTTCGAGTGAGAAGAATTTTTCTTATGTGGAGAGTAGAAAATTTTTTATGCTTGTAGATCATGAAAAGAATGCTTTATGTGATGGTTATGTTGTTGAATTCATTCATGGTGCTACTGAAAATTATTATGATGGAGGAATATATGCTTGTAGGAGTTGCAATAATATCAAGTTTCCTCTCTATGTGCTTAAAGGTTTGAAGTTATCCTTGTTTTTCCTTCCTATGCTAGTTGATTCTTGTTCCCATAAGTTGTGTACTCACAAAATCATTAGGCATAGTAAGTGGGTTAGGTTTAAAATTTCTAGTCATATTATTCATGATGCTCTCTTTATGTTTCAATTCTTATTTTTTATGTGAGCATCATTGAAATCATCATGCCTAGCTAAAAGGCATTAAAGAAAAGCGCTTGTTGGGAGACAACCCAATATTTACCCTTAATGTTTTTTTGTGTTCTCATGATTAATCTACTGTATTAATCATGTTTTATAGCTTTTGTTTCAATAAAGTGCCAAGTAAGACCTTTGGGGAGACTTGGGTGAAAGTTAATGTGATCTTGCTGTAAAAAACAGAAACTTTGCGCTCACGAGATTTGCTGCAATTTTTTATTGGAGAGTGCGATTAGGTTGATTCTTTTTGCAGAAGATTAATAGAAAACTTCCTCACGTCCACCAATTTATTTCATAATTTTTTGAGTAGCAGAGGTATGGTTAGTGTTCAGATCATTACAGACTGTTCTGTTTCTGACAGATTCTGTTTTCATTGCATAATTTGCTTGTTTTCTAGTTTCTATGACTTATTTTTCTGAATATAAATTGTAGAAATGATATGTTACAGTAGGAATTGTGTGAGAACAATTATGATCTTTGTCTTTGATAGTACCGAGGTGAATGGTTTACTCTTTATCATACTAACCTATCTCACGAAGTTCCGTTAAGTTTTGTGTGATTGAAGTTTTCAAGCTTTGGGTGAGATATCGATATGAGGAGAATAAGGAGTTGAAAGAACCTAAGATTGGGGATGCCCAAGGCACCCCAAGTTAATATTCAAGGAAGACTCAAGCGCCTAAGCTTGGGGAAGCCCCGGAAGGCATCCCCTCTTTCGTCTTCAAAACTATCTGTATACCTTACTCGGAGCTATATTTTTATTCGTCACATGATATGTGTTTTGCTTGGATCGTATTTTCAATTTTACTTGCCGTTTGAATAAAATCATTGGATCTGAAATATTAAATGAAAAAGAATCCTCCCATGGCTAGTTAATTATTTGACTACTCAGTGTCCTTCACTGTTATCTTTTGGAGTAGTTTGTCATTTACTCACGTGCTTCACGTATATCCTATGAGTAAATGGTTGAATAATTGAACATCATAAATCTGAATTTATATATGTTTAATATGCTTATACAATGGGGATTAATGACTTCACATAGAATAAGTATAGGTAGTAAACTTATTGAAAGTTAGCAAACATAGAATTGGTCACTTGAACAATTCATGAAAGAATATTGAAGGAAGAGAGATTTCACATATAAATATACTATCTTGGACATCTTTTGTAATTGTGAGCACTCATTAAAATATGATATGCTAAAAGGTTGATGTCGGGCAAGGAAGACAACGTAATGGGTTATGTTTTCTTATATCCGAAATAAAGTATATTGTCTTGGATCATCCAACATGTTGAGCTTGCTTTTCCCCCTCATGCTAGCCAAATTCTTTGCACCAAGTAGAGATACTACTTGCGCTTCCAAACATTCCTTAAACTAGTTTTGCCATGAGATTCCACCATACCTACCTATGGATTGAGTAAGATCCTTCAAGTAAGTTGTCATCGGTGCATGCAATAAAAATTGCCTTCTAAATATGTATGATCTATTAATGTGGAGAAAATAAGCTTTATACGATCGTGTGATGTGGAAGAAATAAAAGCGACGTACTGCATAATAAAGGTCCATATCACAAGTGGCAATATAAAGTGACCTTCTTTTGCATTAAGATTTTGTGCATCCAACCATAAAAGCGCATGACAACCTCTGCTTCCCTCTGCAAAGGGCCTATCTTTTAATTTTATCTTCTACCATTATGCAAGAGTCATGGTGATCTTCACCTTTCCTTTTTACATTTTATCCTTTGGCAAACACATTGTGTTGGAAAGATCCTGATATATATATCCAATTGGATGTAAGTTTTCATGAACTATTGTTGTTGACATTACCCTTGAGGTAAAATGTTGGGAGGCAAAACTATAAGCCCCTATCTTTCTCTGTGTCCGATTAAAACTTTGAACCCATAAATATCACGTGAGTGTCAGCAATTATGAAAGACTAAATGATAGTTGAGTATGTGGAGTTTGCTAAATCAAAGCTCTGACATAGACCCTTCCTGAAAGTAAGATGAATTGCAATTGTTTGATGACTGAGAATATAGTTTGTTAGTTTCAAGAGAGTTTATGATCTATACTTTAACATGTGAATAGCTTGTTACTTGATCATGAAAAGTTTTATGAAAATGAGCTACTGTTATGGTATATAATGATGCTAGAAAAAATGATTGGAACTATCATTGATGAAACTTATGCACTTGCTAGCATTCACACTTCATAAATTATTTCTTTTATCATTTATCTACTCGAGGATGAGCAGGAATTAAGCTTGGGGATGCTGATACGTCTCCAACATATCTATAATTTATGAAGTATTCATGCTATTATATTATGAACCTTGGATGTTTTATATGAATTTATATGCTATCTTATGGTTTTTGGGAGTAACCTATTAACCTAGAGCCCAGTGCCAGTTTCTGTTTTTCCTTGTTTTTGAGTTTTATAGAAAAGGAATATCAAACGGAGTCCAATTGACATGCCAATTTTTGACGATTTTTTATGGACCAAAAGAAGACCTCAGAGTAAAAGAGTTGGGCCAGAAGAGTCCCAGGCTGTCCACGAGGGTGGGGGCGCGCCCACCCCCTGGGTGTGGGCCCCTGCCTCGTGGACGCCTTGGGCACCTCCTTGACGTGAGACCGACGCCAAAAAATCCTATAAATACAGAAACCTCGGAAAATTAACCTAGATCGGGAGTTCCGCCACCAGAAGCCTCCGTAGCCACCGAAAACCTATCTAGGTCCTCTCTGGCACCCTGCCGGAGGGGGCCGTCATCACCGGAGGGCATGGAGGAGGATCCTGGAGGGGCCATCATCACCATAAAGGCCAAGGACTAGAGGAGAACCTCTCCCCATCTAGTGGGGGAGGCCATGGAGGAGGAAGCACAAGGGGGAGAACCTCTCCTCATCTCTCTTGGTTGCACCGAAGTGCCATCAGGAGGGGAATCATCGCCGCGGTGATCGTCTTCATCAACATCACCATCATCATCATCACCCTCATCTCTTTTACGCGGTCCACTCTCCCATACCCCGCTGTAATCCCTACTTGAACATGGTGCTTTATGCCACATATTATGATCCAATGATGTGTTGCCATCCTATGATGTTTTGAGTAGATATCTTTTGTCTTTGGGTGGATTGATGATCTAGATTGGTATGAGTTGTATGTTTTACTTTGATGCTGTCCTATGGTGCCCTCCGTGTCACGCAAGCGTGAGGGGTTCCCGCTGTAGGGTGTTGCAATACGTTCATGATTCGCTTATAGTGGGTTGGTGAGTGACTGAAACACAAACCCGAGTAAGGGGGTTGTTGCGTATGGGAATAAAGAGGACTTGATGCTTTAATGCTATGGTTGGGTTTTACCTTAATGATCTTTAGTAGTTGCGGATGCTTGCTAGAGTTCCAATCATAAGTGCATATGATCCAAGTATAGAAAGTATGTTAGCTTATGCCTCTCCCTCATATGAAACTGCAATAGTGATTACCGATCTTGTTAACGATTGCCTAGGACAATTCCGCACACCGATCCACCATTATTCCACACTCGCTATTTATAATATTTAGTAATATATTCTAACTTCATGATAACATCACCTACTTTTATATTTTAGCTCTCCGATATCATACAAAGTTATCCTCTTCATACCTACAACCTAGTTTTATTTCTCGTTGCTAGTTGGAAGCAAACGTTCGGTGTACGTAGAGTCGTATCAGTGGCAGATAGGGCTTAAGAGAATATTGATCTTACCTTTAGCTCCTTGTGGGTTCGACACTCCATACTTATCACTTCCACCTTTGGAAATTGCTACGATGATTCCTTGCACTTCGGGAATATCACCACCCAAGGTCACCCATCAACTGCATTGCCTAGTACTAATAGGAGTACTACACCAGGATGGAGTAATTTAGTGCATGGCTGGTGGACCCCGATGCTGGCTATCCCATAGGTCGGCGAAAGTGAGTAGCAAGGTTCCCAGCGACCGTCGAGGAGGATCCGCATGGTAGAGCGTGTCCACTGATTTTCTGGAAAAAAATGATTACAACAACCGTTTCCACTCTTACGACGGAGGAGTGTGAAACATGACATCCACTTGAACATACACAGTGCTCCTACTACTAGGCATGTGCAGTAGTTCATACGTTAGTACTACATAATCTTGTTGCTAGCATAGTAAGATATGACGACAACAAATGATGTTGTGCGTATGTCAACTATATGAATAGTAATGTAACATAGTACCACTTTTTCGACTGTCTGGTTGAGAATGAACGGTGAGACCAATGTTAACAGAACTAGGTCTACAACGCACGGAGAGTACGGTGCTATAGTACTCCACGAAACATGAAACATATGAAGCACGAATTAGTGTTAGGCAGGGTGTATGAAGGGTGCACGGGATGGGAGCAAAAGTTCCCTTCTCGACCAACTTTTGGGTGTTTGGCAGAGAGCATGAAGGATGCATGAGTCCACACTAGTAGGTTAACACAAATACACGAAGAGGGAACAACTATATTGAGATGAGAATGCAACCAAACACACCCACACACTTTGTGCTATAGTTACCGATCTACACCGTCTGAGTTTGATCCAACGGTCATGTTGCACCGAGAGATGGACATGCCCATGAAGAGGACGCCTAAACACCACCGAAGTCCCTATGCTTCTCGAGGCGCATGATGTTGGTGATGTAGGGTGCAACTGCCGCAGAGCCCGCTCCCGGTCGACGGGAGCCAGCTCGTCAAAGACGGCGTCCAATGGCACGAATGGATTCCGGTGACGGGGCCCTGAGAGGATTCTCCCGGGAACAGCGACAGCAGCCCGCAACCCCTCCTTGTCCAGCTCTGCCCCACCATCGCGTGGAGATGGCTCAGCTCCTCAGAGATATAGGTGAAGAAGGAGACCAGGTTAGGAAGTCGCAACTCATTGAAGTCGACGGGGTGGTCGAACGGGTTTAGCCCGACAGCCGGCATGGTCGCGCTGGCACGATGGTAGGCATCGCACAACCACAACACGTGCATGGCAACTTGGTCCACCAAGTGGCTGAGGTGATTCTGGACCTCGCCACGATCGACCCGCTCGCGCTCCAGCCGGCTCCCCTGACGACCTATCGTATCTTCCGCTTTCTGCAGCAATGCCGCTGATGCCTCAAGCATCTTTGTGGTGGATGCCTGCAGATTTTCAAGCTCCGTGAACTCCCGCACATAACGGAGGAGCATGCTACTCCTCTCCTCCTTGAGCTCACGGAGCTCCACATCCTTGGCCCCGAGCTCCGCATCCTTGGCCTGGAGCTCCTGTGTTAGGCACCTCACCTCAGACTCTGTGATCTGCTGCGCTACCATGGCACCAGGTAGAAGCAATGGGGAGAGGAAGCAAAGGGAGAGAAACGTCTAAAAGGCAATGCAATCTACTGGAAGGCGGAGGGAGCCAGCCGAGGTGCGGGGTGAATTTTTTGGTTTTCACCAAGGGAAAACACCAGTCGACGACTTTTCACATCAGCGAGCAGTGGGTTTTATAGGCGGAGTCATCGTGACTAATTGCTGTCGCGCCTGCTTCCGTCAATCAAAAAATTAAAAATGCTGCCGCGCCTGCTCCTGTCAATCAAAAAATAAAAAATGCTACCGCGCCTGCTCTCGTCAATCAAAAAATTAAAAATGTTGCCGCGCCTGCTCCCGTCAATCAAAAAACTAAAAATCCTGCCGCGCCTGCCGCACCTAATGACCAGAGCAACGCCGCGGTGGATATTTAAATTTACCTGCCAACAAGGAGATAAAAAAGGGGTGAAAAAACAAATGTGGCAGCGGCCTAGCTAATCGGTCGCACTAGCCCAACTAGATAGCCACTGTGCTTCACTGATGTACTCGGCGGGAAAGGTGGTCTTTCGTGATTTGATGACTCGTTTAGTTGCTTCGGCGCTATGACTGAGGAGGACCCAGAAAACGTGCGGTAGGGCATCCCACGTCTCAGCAACGAAGAATATATGCATGCACCACCCGGGAGGACCCCGAAACCGTGCGGTAGGGTGTGCCACGTCTCGGCATGGAGGAAAAATGTGCGTGTAAAATTATACTGTATTAGACGTACTACCTATGGTTCGACCTCGAGACCCAGCCAGTCGGTCGAAAACACCCCACTAGCCACACAACTTCATCATCCTAACGTGGCACAGAGGATAGGTGTGGTTAGCTCCGTCTCGACCAGCCACAACGTACGTCTCTTGCTCTAGGCGATTCTTCTATTTTCCAAGCTTTTTTTAGTTATAATAACACCACGGCAAGCTAGCGCCGCTCTGCGTGTGTGCCCGTGCATCTAAAGGTTAGACGATGGAGAGGAGAGAGAGATCGCAGACTCGGGACCCACTAGTAAGTGAGTCAATGGTCATGCACGTGTTGACGAGCCACTCCCTCTACTCTACTCAACGTAATACTGTATAAAATCAAGTTATGGGACAAAGCCAACAACCGTTGTTGTTTCAGGCTATCGACTTACGCTTTGTAGTCCAGGTTGCCAGTTCAAATCTCGTCTTTCAGATTTGTTAGTTTTAGGTCCAAATTTGATCAATGACAAGTGGGACCCCCGTGTGTTGTTCCGGTATTTCAGTGTAGGATGGTTTTTTTGAAAAACATTTTGTGTGGTTAGACAAATAACAGCACGAGTTACACATACTTTGCAAGTTTACAAACAAAAATGGCAGCGGCATAGAATATCACATCCACCCCGCAACTTAGATGCTATGGTGATTCGAGTTTTTACATCATTGGAACTGAGATCCTATGGCTTGGGAGTAGTCTTTGTAATTATGCACAATTTCCAAACTCTCTTTGCAAATAAAACATTCAGGCCTTGTGTGTGCCGCTGCATCTTGGATCCAACGGCTCCTCGTTGCTCATATTAGGTGCTCCCCGTAGTTTAATTAGCCAATATGGTGATACGAGCATCTAGGTCGTATGATCTGTGATCAGATGCCACATGCATAGTACTTGTACTTTCTACGCAATTCCCAAACTCTCTTAGGCGCATATTGCAGAAACATCCAAACCTCCTACTATGAGCCATTAGATCTCTGTGAACTCGTATCACCATAGAATCTACGGTGCGGTGGCACCTCATATTCTCCCATGCGAGAAAACATCAGGTGCTCTTGCAGCTTGGACACTACGGTGATACGAGCTTCGAGGTCGTTTGATCCAATGGCATATGAGCAGTCTTTGTGCTTGTAAGCAGTGGCCGAACTCTTTGGGGCTTTTCTGCAAAAAAACATTTGAACCACCGAGGAGTTGTTGGGTCACAAATCCAACAGCTCCGAAGAGCTTGTATCACCAAAGCATCTAAGGTGTGGTAGCACATGATATTCTTACATATAGGAGAATATGATGTCCTCCTTCATCTTAGATGCTACGGTGATACGAGCTTCGAGGTCGTTGGATATGGGATCGAAGGGCATCTGAGTAGTTTTTGTACAGATTGTGTGCAATTCTCAAACCCATCAAGGTTTCCTGTAAAAATATTAAGACATCATGTGCGCTCCAATATCTCAGATCTACAAGCTCCAAGGAACTCGTATCAGTATATAGCATCTAAGGTGTGGGGGGCCATGATATTCTCCCGAAGAGGGGGGTGCAGAACCAATCAGTGTTTGGGAGGGTGGGGACAAATATAATCTAAACAATCCTAAACACAGCCTCACAATTTTATCTAAGGTCGAGGGGTTAACCCCCAACAATCTACATAGCTCCGCCTAAACACAACATTTGTATGTACTATAGCACTAGACTTAATATTCATGTTTCAGTTTCCTGTTCATTTTGAATATTGAATTGAGGACCATGCATGTCTTACATTTTACTCCCTTTGTTCCAAAATATTAGTCTTTTTAGAGATTTCAAATGGACTGCCACATACGGATGTATATAGACATATTTTAGAGTGTAGATTCACTAATTTTGCTCCGCATGTAGTCACTTGTTGAAATCTCTAAAAGACTAATATTTAGGAACAGAAGGCGTATTTTTGACTTCGTGTCATACATGCATGGTTTGGAAAAATAGATACACTATAATTATTGTATTGTTGTTGTGTTCGTGTGTGTGTGTGTGGTCATATGCTAGATCCATACAAAGTTTTCTCACCACCATAACCTTCATCTTTTAAATTTGAATTTGCAATGAAAAACTTACTAGGGATATCATGAAATGTGAAATGCACGTTGAGATCACTATATCACAAACTCACTCTAATTCAAGAACTCGTCATAGATCAATTACCACGTTGATATTACTATTTGCAAGGGAAATACATGCATTGTAATACGCATAGATTCGTTCGGCAATTTAAAAGATTCATTTCGTATACTCCAATGGTAGGACCCAACGGCGTACCAGCCAGACCTTGGCTCATGTTGATCGTAAAAAAACCCAGGTTCGTGTTGATCCTAAAAAAACCAGGCTCGTGTCCTTCTGGTGGCATGCGTGGTACGCACATTAGCCAACCCCAACCAGTCGAGCCTCCGCATTCCGAGTCGAAATATCTGGCGGCCATAATTCCACCCCTAGGAAATTCCCCTCATGTCCCCGGTCCATGGTGACTACCGATGAACAATGGAGGGATTCTTTAGTAACTAGACAACGTTACCTACCGTGCGGAGCATAGTTCAATTCCCTCGGTCGCTGCTACCCAAGGTCACCCATCAACTGCATAGCCTAGTACTAATAGGAGTACTACACCAGGATGAGCATAGAATTGAGCCCGTTTGTTCGTGCCTAGTACTTGACTTAATATATCAGGCAATGCACTGGTACAGAGGGATTATCCTTTTACACTGCATATATAACTTGTCTGAAGTCTAACTAAGCAAAATGTTTGACCAAATCCTTTCTTACGAAATACAACAGGAAAGATGTATCTCTTGAAAATTTATTGCATGATGCAGGTTATGATATTGTTTTGAATCCTGGATTTTAAATTTTAGAAAATCCAAAAGTGGCCAGAAATTCATGAAACTGAGCATGGTCACATGATATGGCATAAATATTCCTATGTAATTTTTTTTCAATTTGAGACAGACTGCTTATGTGAAGTTGCACAAATGAAGAGCCAATGTATTTTGGAACAAAGACCTATCACGTTAAGGCGAACGCTTTCACTATTGAAACCATGGGCGTTTACGTGCCGCCACGTGTCCCACTTCTCATTGGCATGTGCCGTCCTAGAAAGCGTGTGAGTCGATGGGAGGCATGCGAGCAGACTGTTGCGCCGGCTGACAGGAGGCATGCGAGCAAACCGCTCCTTAGGCTCACCAGGAGGCGAGCCCTTTGACCAGGCTCCGCCGCCCACCTTCGTCCCAACTGCTCCCACTTTTAATGTCACCGGCGCCACAGTTTAAAATCAACCCCACACTACCTGGTATCACTACAATCTTCTCTCTTCCTCTCCGATTCTCCTGTCGTCTACCTCCAACCAGCCTGACCTAACCGTACACCATGCCGCATCACGATGGTCTGCCCTTAGTCTTCCAGTTTCCTGAGGAAGACATCTAGCCGGAGTCTCAAGAAGATAAGGTGCTTTGGGACGAGCTTGAACCGGCCTTGAGGGAAGATGTCGCGCCTGTCCCCGCTCCCGTTCCAGCTCCTGGCGCCCCGACTACGCCAGCGCCCATCCCTGTGGCATTGATGGGCTGGTAGCCACACATTGTCGCCGAGCTTGATGCCACGGGGTTCCATGAGATCCTCACCGAATTTCACGCGCCCATGAACCTGCCAGCGCATGTTCCTACGCGTGCACTGACGTGCATGCCCGTGCCTGTGCCCGTGCACACGAATATCTCCGTCGCGCCGTTGCCAGCACCTGTCCCCGCGCGGGTGCCAGTGCCCCCCTTAGTGGCATGGATGGTCGCAGTCGACTGCTTCCTTGCACCAACACTAGTCGCCTCCTCCTGCTAGTTGACTTGCTCCTGGAGACCGAAGTCCAGAACATTGTGGCCTTACTTGAAGCTAGGGCCAATGTCCAGGAGTACGCCAACAACAGCACAAGACACCGCCATCGCCGTTGGTCAGTGGCCCGATGACACACAGAGCACGACAGAGGAGCCGCTTCCCACCGCAAGACGCCCCCCGCCGCGGCCGTGTAATCTAAATTTGCCATGAAAATCGTTCGGGTTGCCATGCTTAAAATCGGAACATTTATCATTTCCGTTAATTTTAGATCGATCGTCGTATGAATGTAAAGTCGGAGTTAGACTGAATGAAATGTATGGTTTTATCGATTGAATGTTCTGCTAGAGCCGTATCAAATTAAATATAAAACGTCATCAAGCCACATGTATTCCTTCTCATCCAACGACCTAGACTGCTTCAATGTCGAGCGCTTAACACATTTAGCATGTAGTTAATTTCATGCCAAAATAGTGCTAATCACATAATAACACACAAATAATATCCTACTTAATATCCGCATGCACTTAATATACTTCCAAATTAACGTGCATTGCACGTACACATTGACTAGTACTACTAGTACGTGAAACTGGTGACGTAACTTGTGAACGCGTCCAGATATGGTCAACGGCAACATCGCCCGCGAGTTATTTGTGTTTGCCCATGCGTCTAAACGCAGAAGGGGAGGAGAGAGAGCACACATGGAACCCACCAATAAGTGAAGGCGAATAGTACTACATGCTAACGAGCCGGTCCCACTAATGTACCAAAAATAATATTACATGTTATCCATTAAATAGGATGTGGTAATATAAAAACATTATATGAACAAAGGGGGGTACAACAAATATTGATGTTCTACGTATGTTGCCTATTGACGTGCGGCTTGAAGGCCCTGGTCGCATGTTCGATCCCCGTCCTTTATTTTTTAATTTGTATATGGGTCCAAATTTGTTTCATGACAAGTGGGCCCCTCAGTGTGTAGTTTGTAGCACTTTAATTTGTGGGTCGAAATTTGTTCCATTCCAGGTGGACTATCGGTGTGTAGTTTTGTAGCTTATTTGTAATAATTAAAGAGAACAATAGAGTTTTTTGCAATAATACCATGGTGCGACATTGAAGGCGAGAAAGGACGTGCGAGAGAGCGATGACCAAGCCAGAGGGAAATCAATTGCGGGAGGTGCGGGGGTTGCAACGGTGTACGGAGTAGTTGTGGGACGGATGCTATGAAAATATAATCTAAACCCACTGGAAAAAATGCCTACACAAATTAATCCAAGGTTGGAGTCCCCCTCGCAATGCAAATAGCTCCGGCTTTGCGAGGGATGGAGAGGTAGCTTCAATGTGTGGAAGATACGGCGTGAGAAAGCGAGGTCAATCGAGATACATATAGATAGAGAGACAAAGTGAGTGTGGTCCGACATTCATCGAAAAGATATATATGCTCTGCAGAGATATTGTCGGATTGAGCTTTTGGGAAGGGTGAGGGTTGTAAGATAGAGCTTGAGAGATGATCCAGCCACAGACATGTAGATATATTTTGTGCGTTGGAGGAAGCAAGGTCAATCTATTACATATATAAAGGGAGAGAGATTGAGCGAGTGTGGGTCGTCGTGCGATCGAAAGAGTGAGACGGGTTGGAGAGAGTGACCTAGATAGACAATGTGCATGAGAGAGTATACAATATGAATATGTCAATTTGGGCTCAAACATAGAGATATATCGTTTGTGTCCGAGAAAGAGCGAGGTCAATCAAGACATACAAAGAGAGAGAGGGAGGGAGAGAGCGAGCGAGAGAGAGAGAGAGAGAGAGAGAGATTGAGCGAGTATAGCCCGCCATGAGGTCGAAAGAGTGGGGGCGGCTTGGATGGACTGACCTAGATAGACAATATGCGTGAGAGAGTATTGAGTGCGTCGATCGAGGCCCGAATAGGGAGATATATCATTTGTGTGTGAAAGAAAATGAGGTTAATCGAGGCTCGGATAAAGAGAGCAAGATTGAGTGAGTGTGGCCCGCCGTGTGGAAGAAAGAGTGAGACAGTCTCGAGGTAGTGACCTAGATAGACAATGTGCATGCGTGCACACAAGAGGTTGGGGGGCTAGATAGGCAATGCATGTACCTAGCGAGAGAGGGTGGGAGGGAAAGAGAGAGAGAGGGAGAGCTCGGCATGGGGTGCAATGGCGGGTGTGTGAGGTAAATGTATTTGGTAACAGAGTGGAAAAAGGGGGTTGTGTAGTTGAGAGAGTTAGAGATCGAAACATGGAGAGGAAGAATGAACATGTGTCAGAAACCGATAGCTTCCTAAGGTGGTTAGGACAGGAAGATTGACCGATATAGGAAGTATGTAGCGCGTGTGCCGAGGGGGGGGTGGGCTAAAAACAACATTTGAATGTAGATAGTATGAGACTTAATATCGATGTTTCAATTCCGCGTACATTGTAAAATTTGAACTGAGGACCATGCATATGGGAAATTATTTCGAATTCGTGCCATATTAGGTTTGGAGAAGTTGACATTGACTCGATTGTTGTGCTATTTTGTAGGTCATATGTTTGAATCCATCCAAAGTTTGCTCACTACCATGGTGTTCATCATATACATATGAATTTGTATTAAAAGAGTAGCGTGGATACCGTGAAATGCGAAATCCACGTTAGAATTGGAGACTGCTATGTGACACACACTCTAATTCAAATAACTAATTATGTGACACACACTCTAATCCACATTAGCATGGATACCGTGGATACCGTTTCGATTTTTTTTCAAATAACTCCTCATTAATTAATTAATAGTATCTCGTTTTGAATGACTAATTATTTGCAAGGAAAACACGGGCATGGTAATACATACAGATTTGTTTGCAAATGAAAGAAGATTCGTTTCCATTCTCAAATGTAGGCGCACCAGGCAGACCAGGGTCGTGTCGTGGTGGTCGCATGTGTTGTACGGACGCTTAGCACCCAGCCACCCACCCCCTCCCCCCCCCAAAAAAAAAGAACGACGACAAAATAAGTTCGCGCTTCCATGTTTCGGATTGAAATATCTAGCGGTCCCAATTCTAGCCCTTCAAAATCTCCCTTCTCCGTCGTCCCCTTCCGCACCCAGATTGCTCAAATCCCTAATTCGCCGCTAACCCAAGCAAAGTTCAAATCACCCCTCGTCTCGTCTCTTTCCCCACCTCTGTGCTGGACGACGACGACGAAGATGATGGTCGCGCTTCACCACCGCACCGGAGCTACCTCATCTACGCCCTCGTCCACCACACCGGGTGGTCCACCAACAACGTCGGCCGCCACAACCGACGTGCCTCACAAACACCGACTTCCACCGCATCAGGTGCGCTTCACCGACACCGTCTCCCACCTCACCGGGGCCACTTCACCATCATCGCACCTCCACCCCCCCCCCCCCGAGGTCGTTGGGGCTTCACAACGGTCTCGTCCACCGCATCGTAGCGCTCTGCTGCCACTCTAGATCTGCATCCATGCGCGACCAGCCAACGCCAGCACATCACCCTCAACGGCTCTGAAGTGACCCGCACTCTAGCTAGGCAAGCATGCCCAAACGCCGGCCCGAACTAGGTATCAACACATCACTCCCTTGTGCACTGTTCCGACGATGTTTGGATATCCTTTCACTGCTCTCTTAGCTTACATGCCTATGCAACTCTTTCTTTAACTCTTGTTTCTTCTGGAGATATCATCTGAAACAAGCAAAACCATTTTTAGCGAAGCATGACGGTGCTACGAGATCTGGTACACATCCTGCACACCCGTATAACCTTGTAAGTATCTGTCCTCCGGTACAACTGCAAGATCGATTCCACTTATTTGATCAACCATTCGCTGTGTAAAAAATGCAGAGGGGAAGGAGCACAAGGCCTACACATCCAAGCAAGTGGTAACATGGACTTATACATGGAACATCCCAAGCGCAAGCAGAGCTGCAGTGAGCCTATACAACGAGCTAGTGTAAGTCCCTACATTTCATTTAATTCGTACTGGCCTGCGTGTATGATTTCTGTGCAGTGGCGGATCCACGAATTCAAGTTACCAGGGGCGAACATTTAACTTAAAAAATACGAAGGCACTTGCTCTTCGGAAATCAACATAACTTGAGAAATGTGAAGTTGCATGCACTTTGAAAACCAACTAATGATCCAAAGTAGTTCAGATTATAAAACACTAAATGATGCAAGCACTAAAAAAACACAAAATGCAACATGGTGTACAAGGACTACTAACATGGTATGTACCTGCTTGAATTATTCGTTCTCTGGCTAAAAATATCGAAGTGTAATTCCACCTATAACCAGTGCGCAAACTGCATATCAATATATCTATCCTGCACAGATGCGATTAGTTTCAAACAACAGATTAGAAAAGTATTTATGCTACATTGTCATGATACGGGGACTTTCTTGTAGATGGCCTCGACGTTTCCCGAAGCCATGAAAATGTACTATAATTTGCCTGTCATCAATGCCTACAAATCTCTATGTCTCTCTCAACATAGCAGATCATCATTAGACACTAAATCCTTCAATGAGAGCTTGCAAAATGCTTGCATTAGATCCCTCATTAGACACTATATGTTCATAACCAGGAGCATGTAAAATGTTTGCATCAAATCCTTCATTAGCAGTCTGTTAATTAGACACTTCAGGCTCAAGAACAACATGAGCTTGTATGTTTGCACCGGAAACTTGATTAGATACATGAGATTCAGTCAGTTCAGTATTGATTGGGGGAGTTATAAAATAAGCAGAAATTGGTTTCATTTTCTCATTGATTCCCTACATACAAGCAGTTTCACAACATCGTCAGGTTTAACTATTGGCCAAAAATTGAACAGTTGAATTAAATATAATCAGGGATGTGATGTACCTGCTCGTTGCGCATGCTGCTCTTGCAAGTTGCGACTGTCCATTTGCGCAAGCTCGATGCCATGCCCGTGATGCCGCCACTGCCTCCTACGCAGGCTACACCCAGGGCTGGATCTTCATCTTCTTGTCCTTCCATTCCCTTGAAGCCCAACGACCGCCCTCCAACAAGGGCATGAGGAAGTGCTGTGTTGGTTTGTCCAGCGGCGGCTAGGTTAGGAGCGAACCAGAATGGAGGATGGAGGGAACGGATTGAGATTTTTCTGCTATCGATCGATATGGGAGGCGCTCGTTTGGGCCGTGAGACTGCTATAGGGCCTGCCTTGCACTGACATTATTTGAAACGTTTTTCTTCATTTTTTACATTGCCTGCTCATGCGTTGGGACGAACATAACTAACCTGGGCCAACCTAGACGACTCAAACTAGGTGCACACTTTCTAGCCACCCGAGGCGACCGCTGCGTCGCCCCTTTTGTGTGTATGATTGGGGTGGTGAAAAATATTCTAGTGGCACTTTTGATTTACCCACAGAATGGTTGAATTGCATGTTTCTATGAACTAAGTTCGCCAATAATGTGAAGGATGCCAGTCTTTCATCCTATTGTAGATTTCTTAGATCTCGATATGCCAAATGTAATCGCATGAAATATACAGTAAAAGCCAGTGTGATGTGTGTGGCTACAACTAGTCTGACTACACACCCTCATATAACATATCAAGGACTCACCATCTTACCAGATTAACCATTTGACTTACCAATGCAGTGTGGAAAGAAAGAAGTATTGGGACTGCGTATCCAAGCAATTAATGCCATGGACTCCTTCGTAGAACCTTGTAAGCGAAAAAGAAGTTGCAGTGTGCCTGTACAAAGAGCTAGCGTAAGTTCAATTACTAGCTTCTCAGAATTTTAGTTAGCCACTTATTACAAAATTGTTCAATTACGTTGCCTGGCTTAATTTAGTTTGCTACTGATTACATAATGCCATAGCCTGTTAATCCTATTATAGACTGCGCCTATCTATGTGTTTGATACTTACTATTAAGAATTACATGTTTGCCTGAACTTAAATAGCTACTTAAGCACGTAGATAGCTGGTCATATGTACTTCTAGGGTGCAGCAGAATTCACATGTAATTTACGTTCCGATACCCTATTTGTTTAAATGGTTTGATGTTATCACTTGTAGCACTAGTAATGTTTGCATTTTCATAGATAGACAACTATCAGGTTTATATGCGGGACACCGTCTTTTTAACTTATATATGTGTTGAAATCATTTTGCTTACATCAAAGAAATCTACAGATGTGTCGGAGTAATGGGCCACGGGTAGGCTAACCCGAGGCCCAGAACCTTTCAAGACATCGGGGCTGACTGTGCCCCTCAAGACACCAGGATGGAGAGCCGCCTTCCAGAGGCCGGCTAAAGGAGCAGCCGACTGCCTGCATGCGGCCGAGTCCTGGAGGCGAGGACAAGACGGGCCGACTCCCGCCTGGCGGCTCCCAGAGAAGCCGGCCACGGGGAGTCGGCCCACGACACCAACAAAGCCCATGCCCTCATAAGGGGGGATGGGACGAGAGTGACAACAGTAAAGCCCACTCCCTCCCCTTTTCATGGGATGGCTAGGCCACAGTGCGTCGTACCAGTGGAGATCTCCGTCTGGCAAGGCACTGTTGTCGTGCCATCCCTGACATCAGCAACAGTGGACGGAGTCCTGCACCCACGACGGCCTGTCGGTACGGTCCATGGATGATGGGCCCTACCGGTCAGCGAGAGTCCAGAAGACGGCAAGAGCGCCACCAGTCGGACCCGAAGGGAGCCGGCCCCCGGAAGTCGGCCTACCCCTCCCACGGGTCCCACGGGCCATTAACCAGACGAGACGGGGAGTGGCTACAGTAATCGCCCGCCAGGTAGCAGGGCTGTAGCCACGACCCCATGACCAAGCCCGCGCCATTAGAGGCACGGCTACAGTAATCGGCAGCCGGCAAGACCCGCAAGCGGCGGGTACGGCCTGTCGGCTCCATACCAGACCAGTCGGCGGGGCCCACCAGCCGGTAGGCCCCAGTAGTCGGCATAGAGGCCGGCAGGCGAAGAGACTGACGGCTGGGCCCTGCGCCCAGTCGGTTTACCATTGTACCCCTGGGGGTAGGCCTATATAAACCCCCCAGGGCACCCATGCAAATGGTTCTGATCCATTAAAACTAGACCAGACCTTAGAGAAGGGGGAGAGCTGGCCTATTCTCCTCCTGTCCACAGATACAGCTCGAGGAGCACCATTGTACTCACTTTTTCCTTAGTGATCATGCGGAGACCCTGCAGAGCATGACTAGGGGTGTTATCTCCTAGGAGAACCCCGAACCTGGGTAAAGTCCGCCGGCGTTCGTGTCTACGCCTCATCCCGTTTCCAGGCACCGGCGACGTTCTACTCGCCCCCACCATGATAAGCCATCCATTGGCATATGTCGCACCCAACCCCCGACAAGATGTCTGTGTTTCTGGTAAACGGTACCGACTTGTTACTTTAATACGTTGCCAAGAACTTGTTAGTTTTACTAGTTCATTTGTAATTAAATACATTGCCAAAACTGGTTAATTTTACTAGTTTGATGTTAGTTTCTTATGGCTCTTGCAAAACTTTATTTATTGATTGCTAACATTCAAGTTTGCAGGATCCAACTGAAACTCCGTTGGCAGAATAGGCATATTTTCAAAAACTTCCTTGTTTACCTGGTTTGGTGCTATAATCTGCTTACCAACTTCAAGTTTTCAGGATCCAATTGGACGTCCAATTGCACAACAGGTACATTTTCAAAAATATATTTGTGTAACAGGTTTGCTGTTGTAACTTGTTGCTCTAATCAAGTTACTGACTACTCAACTTTTCTGGATCCAAAAGAAACTCCGATGCCACAACAGGTTCCTTTTGCAAAACTTGTTTGTTTAACTACTTTTCTGCTGCAACCGGTTGCTCTAATCACGTTACTGGCTCCTCAACTTTGCAGGATCTAAGAGAAACTCCAATGCCACAACAGGTACCTTTTGCAAAACTTGTTTGTTTAACTGCTTTGCTGCTGCAACAACCGGTTACAATGATGTTAATAACTAATTTCGACATCCAATTGAAACTCTTTATTTCCTTGTTTGTTTAACTGGTTTGCTGTTATAACTCCCATTTTAGATGTTCTACTAACTTTAACTTTTCGGAATCCAATCGAAACTTTAATGGCAAAACAAGTTAGCCCAAGATCAAAGAGCGAGGTCCCTGCTACCTGTTGAGCACTGCGTTGGTTTTCCCTTGAAGAGGAAAGGGTGATGCAGCAGAGCAGCGTAAGTATTTCCCTCAGTTTTTGAGAACCAAGGTATCAATCCAGTAGGAGGCCACGCATGAGTCCCTCGCACCTATACAAACAAATAAACTCCTCGTAACCAACGCGATAAAGGGGTTGTCAATCCCTTCACGGTCACCTACGAGAGTGAGATCTGATAGATGTGATAAGATAATATTTTTGGTACTTGTATGATAAAGAGAAATAAAGATGCAAGTAAAATAAATGGCAAAGGAAATAACTAAGTATTGGAAGATTAATATGATGGAAAATAGACTCGGGGGCCATAGGTTTCACTAGAGGCTTCTCTTGAGAGCATAAGTATTACGGTGGGTGAACAAACTACTGTTGAGGAATTGACATAATTGAGCATAGTTATGAGAATATATAGGTATGATCATGTATATAGGCATCATGTCCGAGACAAGTAGACCGACTCCTGCCTGCATCTACTACTATTACTCAACACATCGACCGCTATCCAGGATGCATCTAGAGTATTAAGGTCAAGAGAACAGAGTAACACTTTAAGCAAGATGACATGATGTAGAGGGAAAAACTCATGCAATATGATATAAACCCCATCTTGTTATCCTCGATGGCAACAATACAATACGTGCCTTGCTGCCCCTACTGTCACTTGGAAAGGACATCGCAAGATTGAACCCAAAGCTAAGCACTTCTCCCATTGCAAGAAAGATCAATCTAGTAGGCCAAACCAAACTGACAATTCGAAGAGACTTGCAAAGATAACAAATCATACATAAAAGAATTCAGAGAAGATTCAAATATTGTTCATAGATAAACTTGATCATAAACCCACAATTCATCGGTCTCAACAAACACACCGCAAAAGCATATTACATCAAATAGATCTCCACAAGAGAGGGGGAGAACTTTGTATTGAAATCCAAAAAGAGAGAACAAGCCATCTAGCTAATAACTATGGACCCGTAGGTCTGAAGCAAACTACTCACACTTCATCGGAGAGGCTATGGTGTTGATGTAGAAGCCCTCCGTGATCGATACCCTCTCCGGCGGAGCTCCGGAAAAGGCCCCAAGATGGGATCTCGTGGATATAGAAAGTTACGGCGGTGGAATTAGGGTTTTGGCTCCATATCTGGTAGTTTGGGGGTACGTAGGTATATATAGGAGGAAGGGGTACGTCAGTGGAGCAACATGGGCCCCACGAGGGTGGAGGGCGTGCCTGGGGGATAGGTGCGCCCCCTACCTCGTGCCTTCCTGGTTGATTTCTTGACGTAGGGTCCAAGTCCTCTGGATCATGTTCGTTCGGAAAATCATGTTCCCGAAGGTTTCATTCCGTTTGGACTCTGTTTGATATTCTTTTTCTGTGAAACTCTGAAATAGGCAAAAACAACAATTCTGGGCTGGGCTTCCAGTTAATAGGTTAGTGCCAAAAATAATATAAAAGTGTATAATAAAGCCCAATAATGTCCAAAACAGGATATAATATAGCATGGAACAATAAAAAATTATAGATACGTTGGAGACATATCAGTCCCCATGGACGTTGTATCATCCCACAGCAGTGGCACCAGCCAAATCATGCATCATGAATTGCCAACTGCTGATGCTCTAGAGGCTAAACTAGTGGTAGAAGGAGATTCTGCTTCTGCACTTAGAGATGAAGTTAACATGTTGAGGAAGCAAATAGCACAATCATAAGCAGTACTCAAGACAACCATTAAATATTTGGTGGATTTCAAAATGAAGCAAGCTGAGACTGACCGCATTTTTAAGGTCCTAAAGGAAAAAAGAAAATTAAATTCCCACTTGGTAAATCATAGGTGAAATGTTCTTTCCATTGTTGAATAACCTTTGTGTTGTTTGTTCATGTAATCGATCAAACCATTTGTTTTAGAGATCATGTAATAATTGTTTTTTGTTTTTTGGTTTGTAATTTTTTTGAGCACAAGTCTGTATTAATTGATAAGACTCAAAGACATTTCATTTTGATTGCTGTGCCAGACCTACAGATATGCCAGTCGGGCTGAATGTGCATTCAGCAATAATAGTAGTATAGATGGACCATAAGTGGCATGCATCGGAAAGGGCCAAGATGATGTACTAGCTTCACCAAAAAAAGGATGCTCTTCTAGCAAAAAAAAGTACAGCAGCCTGGCTTATGTATGTTAGTTGATAGTATTGATCCATATACTCTATAAGTGTTTATATGTCTGTTAGTTTTGTACATTATTGGTTGATTGACTCGGTATTTGAATCTTGATACATCACTTGTGTACATATCTAAATGGGAGTACGCATTATGCTGCGTGTGACATTTGAGTTGGACATAAAGTGTTCCAAATATTCAAATTCACCTTAAACTAGATTCTAGCTTCGGAATTCGAGTATCGGCAATTGATTTGATGATAGCCCATACTCAAATCAAAGTTTTGATACGACAATAGGTCCAACAACTGATCACAGGGACCAATCGATGAAGATATCATCTATCTTGAACACACGCAAATATATCCCTTGAGATGAACTAAGCTGGCAAGCTTTTATCTTCCAACTCTCCAAGTTATTGTTTAGCTTAACCAACTAGCTCAGGGGGGGTAACTGACACAGATTCTTGGAGAATGGCTGGTTTGCAAGAAACCAACTTGATCACGAACTCCACATAGTGGTCAGGTGACAACCTGGTAATACTTCCGAGAAGATATTCAAAAAATCATGAACCACCGATATGTTACAAGGCTCGAGAACAATCTTTCTTTTCAGGGAAAGATGATATGATCAAAAGAGCGAGGAATGACACAATCCTAACTCATTGATGGAAGAGTGCACCGGGGAAAATGGACTAGGTCGCACGATAAATCTTATGATGATGATTCAATAACCAACATGCTAAGAATGAAATTATTGCCCATTAACTACCAAGCAACATATTGCTAGGAGTATTGATTTCACACATCACGATTCACTTGCCGGCATTCTGGTTACAACAACACGGAACCAAGGAATGAACAATGATGGCAAGAAGTATCACTAAATCAAGAACTCATAAGAGGTGGTGCAATTCTCATGACATTCTTGATAAGAAGAAGGTGACACTCCACGGTAGAACAGAGCAAAAGCTAGATTGGCATTTTGATCTGCGGATTACAATTGCTTTGACCCAATCCTAGAAATGGATAAGGTACTGGAGTTTGTTTCTCCTAGTCATTCCGAGATAGAATGGCTTGACGGAACGCAAGAGTAAAGGCAACGATGAACGAATGCTCGCATACTCTTGACTATCAATTGATAGACGGAGGTCAGAAACAACTAAAGAGGCATAACTCAAAGGAACATATATTTTTCTGAGTTGTGGATGCATAGATTAGTATGTCGAGCAAAGCTCAACATTTCTTCCGGATAACCCATGCAGAAAGGTAGAACTGGCAGAATCACAATGTAGAATGGAGAACCCATTAAGAGCACTCTGGTTGTGATCTTTTGGTTTAGAAGAACTTCTGCCATAAGCAGTTCATGATATTTGGAAGAAGGAAATACCACGGACCTCGAGGACTATCACAAAGGTTACTAATATCCTAAAGGTATGAGCAACACTATCAACACGAGGTAAGTAGAGTGAATCTTGGGTCAAGAACCTAGGAGTAGAATACCTACTATTAAATGGCATCACGGGATGCTTTCGAGAATGTTGGCCAGAATCATCACACCGGGAACACAAAACATGGCTAGATTACTAGGTGACTCCCCAAAACACCTAGGTCATAATAATAGCTCCAACATATATGTCGAGGTAGTAGAGTACCTCAACAGACTGTTAGTGTGCTTAATCTGGCCCAATAGAACAACGGAAATGGGAAGAAAGGATTTGCAAATGCACCAGACTAGTTAGAGACCTGGGATGACTCGGACAACATAACGGCTGTAAATGCTCAAAATGATTTGAGACATCATGGAAAATGGTGGCATAACCACTCAACAACACAATATCAAGGTTCCGAGATCAACTGTCAGCACACAGAAGATAGTAGGAACTAAACTGGGGCTTGAATTCAACAATCCTAGGCAACTACGGTTTAGCAACACGTCATCCTGAGAGATAGAAGAGAAGCCTAGTTCTTAGCCCCCGCAATAAAGAAGAGGGTGACTCAGATCAGAAGGCATAGGGTAAAGGAGTAAAAAGAGCATTACGTTCCCTTCCACAATCAATCCCCTTATATAACTAAAGCATTTCTAGACTCAACTTGGACCAGTTTGGCTTGGTAATCCTACAGGCAGTCAGGCTCTGATACCAAAGCTGTCAGGACCCCGATTCCAAGTCACATCGATCTAGCCGGTAGCACCTCATATCACTTTGCGGCCTCACGCACGGTATTCCCACAGGTGTCGCCTTACCATGGCCCGTGACCGTTTGCGCCTTTTGGCTCACGTATATGATAGTGTCGCTAGCATCCATATGACAGAGAACCCGGGCCGACATGGCTAGTCGTGAACCCAAAGCGGCACTAACCTATGGGGACAGGCATACATGAATCACATCGAGCGTGTCGGTCAGCAGCGTGTGAATCCGGGCTGTAGCACTAGGCTAACAGGACTCCGGGAACCCGGGCTGTAGCAGGCTAGGCAGGACTCCGGATGTCACCGCTTGACATTTCCCCAAAGGGACAGACACATGAACGAAGTGAAACACATACCGGCCAGTCAAGTGTCATGAGCAGTAGTGCTGGGCTAACAGGACTCCGGTGAACCGGGCTGTAGCGGACTACTATGGCTCATGGAAGCACTAGACTACATTTCCCCATAAGAGAGGCTGCCAAGGATAAACAACTAGATTGTCGGATCCCACACATACCAAGCATTTCAATCATACACACAATATGCTCGATATGTGTAAATACAACATGGCATCACAACATAACTCTACAACTCAAGTATTTATTCATTAGGCTCCGAGGAGCGAGATATTACAAACATGGGTCTCATGACCCAACAATCATAGCATACAAATCAAAGCACATGCGGAAGCTTAACATGTCTGAGTACAGACATCTACAAATGAAAAAGGCTAAGAAGCCTGACTATCTACCAGATCCTGCCGAGGGCACAAGATCGTAGCTGAGGTATCAAGCTAAACGTCGAAGTCCACACGGAACTACTAGCGAGACTGACGTCTCTCTGCAAAACATAAAATAGGCAAACGTGAGTACAAATGTACCCAGCAAGACTTACATCAGAACTATCTACATATGCATCGGTATCAATAAAGGGGGTGGTGGAGTTTAACTGCAGCAAGCCAGCTTTGACTCAGTGGCTAACCTGAACTATGACTGCAAGCAACTCTTTTGAGGTGGCGCACACGAGTCCACATATTCACCATTCAATACACCACTATGGATCCGCTCCCGTCTCCTTACGAGAAGGCCATCCATAGCACTCACACTTATCTTGCGAGTTTTAGAGTATCCACTTTCACTTGTCTATGAACTGTTATAGGCAACCCAGAAGTCCTTTACCGCGGACACGGCTATTCGAATAGATCATTTATAACCCTGCAGGGGTGTACTTCGTCACACATGTTTCCACCACTTAGCGTCTGCACACGACATGTGCTCGGCAGACTTCAAGCGAAAGCCGACGTGGGTGTAGACCACGACCTGACTAACCGCACAAGTCTCTAGTCCAGGTTTATCGCCTATTCGGGTTCCATCCGCAAGGAAATCCGGCCGGGGTGTCCTCAACGGCCCCAAACGATGTGTACAGGGTCCCGAGACGCCAAACGGGCGCCCGACATACCCGGCCACAGTGTATCTACCGCATCATAGCCCACCCCTAGGGTCAGCGCTACGCACGGCCGCCAACACATAACCTACAAACACCAGAAACTAGTTGCAACTCCTGGACAGAGGACGAGAGGGGTCAATAAGTCGAGCGGGGTCATATTCCAGGGCCCAATGTGTGGTAGTAGCTGTTTCATGGATCACAAACACAGAACTCAGTTCCTGAGGACGGTTTCAGTGAGACAACCCACCATGTACTCCTACATGGCCTCTCACCGCTACCTTTACCAAATCGTGTTCACACACTTTGCTCACACACAGTAGGACATGTTCATCACTGTTCTAATTCACCCCCAATGAATCAAACCTGACTCAAGTCTAAGCAGTAGCAGGCATGACAAACAAGCATGAATGAGTAGGCACATCAGGGCTCAAACAACTCCTACTCATGCTAGTGGGATTCATCTATTTACTGTGGCAATGGCAGGTCATGCAGAGGATAAGGGGTTCAACTACCGCAACAAGTAATAGTTGAATCGTTGTTGTCCTAATACAGTAAAAGAGAGCAGGAGCGAGAGAGTGGGATTGTATCAGAATGAACAAGGGGGTTTTGCTTGCCTGGCACTTCTGAAGATAATTTAGCTCTTCATCGGTGTCATCGAACTCATCGTCGGAATACGCCTACCGAGAGGGGACAAGCACCGGCAATAGAGAAGAACACAATCAATGCAAATGCAGGAATATGATGCATGATCATGACATGGCAATATGCTATGATTTGTGCTAATGCATCTAGCAACAATTTAAATGAAGTCCATATGAACCAAGGGTTCATATGCAAACTCCATAATGGGTATTTAAAATGCCATTATCATGTTTTCACTTATGCAGGGGGTATAAGTTGGTTTAACATGCATTAAAGTAACATAAATGGATAGATTGGATTTTTCTGATAATTTTTCATATATAATTTATTTCATTTGGAGTTACGGTTGATTTTCTATGATTTTTAGAAGTTTAGGCAATTTTCTGGAATTTCCTGTAAAAGAATAAATCCAGAAAAGAGTTATTGCATCAGCATGACATCACTATTATGTCAGCAGTCAACGGGCGCGGTCCAGGTCAACCCTGACCAGTGGGACCCACTGGTTAGTGGTTAGTTAACTAACTAGATTTAGTTAGCGTTAAACTAATACTAATCTAGTTTAGTTAGTGGCCTGGGGCCCACATGTCAGTGAGCCAGGGGAGGTCAAACCCCTGGTCAGCTGGGTCAACTCGCCGGAGTTGACCCGCGTGTCGTCGCCGGTGACACCAGAGACGGTGGAGGGAGTCGGAAAAGCTCGTCCGGCGACCAAATGAGCGGCGGAGAGGCTCTACGGGGAGCTGGCGATCGCGCGCATCAAACGGGGCAAGCGGGAGCAGCTGGGGTGGACTGAGCTCTTCAGAAGGGAGCTCGCAGCGGCAGCCGGAGTTCGGCCAATGGCGGTTTGCGTGTTGCGGGGCATGTCCGGAGCTGTGGATGGTCGTGATCGACCCGGGGAAGTGCAGCGAGTGCAATGGTGGGCTCGGCGCGTGCTTGCACGGCCGTGGGCGCGGTGGCGGCATGGCCGGTGGCGAGGAGCTATCGGCTCCGATGGCTACGGTGGTTAGAAGGCGCGGACGAGCATGGGGGGAGAGGGGAAAAGGGCAGGGGCTCACGGCGATTCCAGTAGAGGCAATGGCGAGGCCGGGGAGGGGCTGGAGCTCGCGAATCCCTGGTAAGTTCGCTGGCGGTCAGAGGTTGAAGACGAGGTCGGGGACGACGCTGTAGGGCTTCCGGCGGGGCATGGCTCGGTGAGGGGGTGGAGGACGAGGTGGCGGAGCTTCTGGGCGCGTCGGCGAGGCGTGGGGTGGCCGGTGGCCATGGCTACGGCGAGCGGCGGCTGCGGTTGCGCTCGGGTGCGCTGTGAGGAGAGAGCAGAGGAGGGGGGAGAGAGTGGATAGGTCAGAGGGGTTGGGGCGGTTGCGTGGCGCGTCCAGCTAGCCTCCAGCATCCGCGGAAGCAGGAGGTGGCTCGGCGTGTGCCGGCGCGCGGCGACCACGTGCGCGGCGTCCGACTGGCGGGAGCTGGACGACGACTGGCAGCGCCAGGTGGTGGGCTGGGCCAAAACAGGTGAGGCCCAGGTGAGTGCCAGGTAAAAACCCTCTCTCTCTTTTATTAATTGTTTCTGTTTTCTAATTTCTGCAATTGTTTTGGTGTTTATTAAAAATGCCGGAGCATTTCCAAAAATCGTGAAAATATGTGTGGGCACTGTTGAAATTATTCCCAACAGCCCTCAACTAGTTTCTGAATTATTAGAGCATTTAAAATATTTATAGGATTTAAATGCCCCAATTCAATTACAATATGAGTTAATTCAAAAATCCAGAAATGACCTAGAAATATGTTTATCATTTTTGGCAGAGGTTTTTACCTTTATCAGAAATGATGAACATTTCCAAAGGCATTTTGGGATCATTGAGAATATTTCATTGTGATCCTAGTTGGATTTCATTTGGTGCTAGGGTTTGAACATCCCCATTTCAAGTTTAGGCAAAATTTAAACATGATGCACACATGAAGCTAGCCTAGTGCAATGCCAGAAGCTAGGGATGTGACAACTCACCCCCACTATACAAGAATCTCGTCCCGAGATTCAGGACGTGAGGTGATAGGACAAAGGGATGCAAGGCTTAACACAATCTTCATGATCCAACTGCTTCAGATCGATCTTGGCGTCCTTCCTTTCAAGATCTTCATCCAACATAATGACGACAGACAGGAACTCTACCGGAATCGATCTTCTCAAAGATCGGGCAACTCAAGATCAACTCTTGGGGTGAGATATAAAACATCTCTCGAGCTGAGACATGAAACATACATCCAGGGGGATGGAGTGTAACAGATGACGAAGGTCCAGTAGGTAGGCAACAAATCCACGCTCGATCACGACGTAGCGAGGAGTTAGCTGCCATAATTCCACAACGGGGCACCTTGGGGGAGGTGACTTGTTGGATTGTTCCCTTAAGTGGCAAAAAGAATTACTTTTGATTCAAAGATCATTGAAACTCTTTATACCAGCCTAAGGCAAATCACAATCGATCATTTGAAGGAGTTTGAAGGAATGATATACTTGGACTAGAATGGATGATGTGGACTACCTTGTTGAAGACAACGTAATGGATGAATTTGCTTGCGCGTGCTCTCAAGAACTTGAGCATTTCCATATTCATCAAGATTCTACCAACATCCGAGTCGAGGATCCTGGCAACACATCTTACTACCTTGACGAATAGTGATGGACAATGCAGATGCATAGAAAGACAACCCTTTCTCAGATTTCACCTTAGCGAGGCCAAGGGAATGAAATCTGGATGATCGACCGAGAGACATTTAGCACTCCACTTCTAATGTTCTCCTTGATGTACTGGTTACCACGGTCATGCTTTAAAGCATCAACATAGTCATCAAGTAGTGGTCGGACTTCGGAATACAAAGGATCCATAAGGAACAACTACTGGAGTAAATCCTACGAAATCCTTATGGGGAGGTGGCCAACTTTCTCAATCAAGATACTACAATAATAAGTCTTCCGGTTGGGTGTGTTGGCCACAACATCCACTTTACCGGGTTACAGAGAGACCAATATTACAGTCCTTGAGAAACGTTCCAACCATCATATCTGCGTGGGATACAGATCTGGTTGGTGTCATGATAATCCAGAGTCATCGGGTCTGGAAATAAAAATGAAAGTTTGCAACACAAATCGACGAGATGATGTTGTGAGATTCTCAGGGGAATGAACTACGATAGTAAGCTCCAAAATATGAGCCGGTTCTGCCACAAGCATGTGAACACGTTGTCCTAGACAAGCATGGCCACCTGGTAGTCTTTCAACGAAACACTACCGAGTTCAGGAGGGAACCATCAACGAGGATATCGAAGTCCTTGCATAAGTCTAGCTCCTAAGAAGAAACTTCTTCTCCCTAAACAAGTCAATCAGTGGCTTGGTGTGCTAGGGATACGTATGGAATGAAGATGATTAGTCTATCAGACCATAGAATACTTCGCACGTGCATGACTGACTTGGGATGATTCCAGAGGAAGCAAAACTAACTTTCTCGAATTCACGGCGGCAACTTTCACCAAATGCACGTGAATCAGAGGTAGTCACTTTTTTTCATCCAAACATATGCTTCATGAACGAAACATGAAGATAATGCTTATAAAGTTTCCAATACTAGCTGGATGTTCAACACGAATCATGGAGAAGGTAGCAGTGTTGCTGATGGGCTCAATAACAATTCATCCAGGTTTCCATGGAGATGGAATTCCATAATTATGTGAACAAGTGATAGCATTGGTCAGACCCAAAAGATATAATGGTGTATGCTCGAGGGATCAACCACGAGTAAGACAACATTATGAACATCGTTGGTTCTGATTTGATTTGATGATAGCCCATACTCAAATCAAAGTTTTGATACGACAATAGGTCCAACAACTGATCACAGGGACCAATCGATGAAGATATCATCTATCTTCAACACACGCAAATATATCCCTTGAGATGAACTAAGCTGGCAAGCTTTTATCTTCCAACTCTCCAAGTTATTGTTTAGCTTAACCAACTAGCTCAGGGGGGGGGGGTAACCGACACAGATTCTTGGAGAATGGCTCGTTTGCAAGAACCCAACTTGATCACGAACCCCACACAGCGGTCAGGTGACAACCTGGTAATACTTCCGAGAAGATATTCGAAAAATCATGAACCACCGATATGTTACAAGGCTCGAGAACAATCTTTCTTTTCAGGGCAAGATGATATGATCAAAAGAGCGAGGAATGACACAATCCTAACTCATTGATCGAAGAGTGCACCGGGGAAAATGGACTAGGTCGCACGATAAATCTTATGATGATGATTCAATAACCAACACGCTAAGAATGAAATTATTGTCCATTAACTACCAAGCAACAGAGTTGCTAGGAGTATTGATTTCACACATCACGATTCACTTGCCGGCATTCGGTTACAACAACACGGAACCAAGGAATGAACAATGATGGCAAGAAGTATCACTAAATCAAGAACTCATAAGAGGTGGTGCAATTCTCATGACATTCTTGATAAGAAGAAGGTGACACTCCACGGTAGAACAGAGCAAAAGCTAGATTGGCATTTTGATCTGCGGATTACAACTGCTTTGACCCAATCCTAGAAATGGATAAGGTACTGGAGTTTGTTTCTCCTAGTCATTCCGAGATAGAATGGCTTGACGGAACGCAAGAGTAAAGGCAACGATGAACGAATGCACGCATACTCTTGACTATCAATTGATAGACGGAGGTCAGAAACAACTAAAGAGGCACAACTCAAAGGAACATATATTTTTCTGAGTTGTGGATGCATAGATTAGTATGTCGAGCAAAGCTCAACATTTCTTCCGGATAACCCATGCAGAAAGGTAGAACTGGCAGAATCACAATGTAGAATGGAGAACCCATTAAGAGCACTCTGGTTGTGATCTTTTGGTTTAGAAGAACTTCTGCCATAAGCAGTTCATGATATTTGGAAGAAGGAAATACCACGGACCTCGAGGACTATCGCAAAGGTTACTAATATCCTAAAGGTACGAGCAACACTATCAACACGAGGTAAGTAGAGTGAATCTTGGGTCAAGAACCCAGGAGTAGAATACCTACTATTAAATGGCATCACGGGATGCTTTCGAGAATGGTGGCCAGAATCATCACACCGGGAACACAAAACATGGCTAGATTACTAGGTGACTCCCCAGAACACCTAGGTCATAATAATAGCTCCAACATATATGTCGAGGTAGTATAGTACCTCAACAGACCGTTAGTGTGCTTAATCTGGCCCAAAAGGACAACGGGAACGGGAAGAAAGGATTTGCAAATGCACCAGACTAGCTAGAGACCTGGGATGACTCGGACAGCATAACAGTTGTAAATGCTCAAAATGATTTGAGACATCATGCAAAATGGTGGCATAACCACTCAACAACACAATATCAAGGTTCCGAGATCACCTGTCAACACACAGAAGATAGTAGGAACTGAACTGGGGCTTGAACTCAACAATCCTAGGCAACTACGGTTTAGCAACACGTCATCCTGAGAGATAGATGAGAAGCCTAGTTCTTAAACCTCGCAGAAAAGAAGAGGGTGACTCAGATCAGAAGGCATAGGGTAAAGGAGTAAAAAGAGCCTTACGTTCCCTTCCACAATCAATCCCCTTATATAACTAAAGCATTCCTAGACTCAACTTCGACGAGTTTGGCTTGGTAATCCTACAGGCAGTCAGGCTCTGATACCAAAGCTGTCAGGACCCCGATTCCAAGTCACATCGATCTAGCCGGTAGCACCTCATATCACTTTGCGGCCTCATGCACGGTATTCCCATGGGTGTCGCCTTACCATGGCCCGGGACCATTTGCGCCTTTTGGCTCACATATATGATAGTGTCGCTAGCATCCATATGACAGAGAACCCGGGCCGACATGGCTAGTCATGAACCCAAAGCGACAATAACCTATGGGGACAAGCATACATGAATCACATCGAGCGTGTCGGTCAGCAGCGTGTGAATCCGGGCTGTAGCACTGGGCTAACAGGACTCCGGGAACCCGGGCTGTAGCAGGCTAGGCAGGACTCCGGATGTCACCGCGTGACATTTCCCCGAAGGGACAGACACATGAACGAAGTGAAACACATGCCGGCCAGTCAAGTGTCCTGAGCAGTAGTGCTGGGCTAACAGGACTCCGGTGAACCGGGCTGTAGCGGACTACTATGGCTCATGGAAGCACTAGACTACATTTCCCCATAAGAGAGGCTGCCAAGGATAAACAACTAGATTGTCGGATCCCACACATACCAAGCATTTCAATCATACACACAATATGCTCGATATGTGTAAATACAACATGGCATCACAACATAACTCTACAACTCAAGTATTTATTCATTAGGCTCCGAGGAGCGAGATATTACAAACATGGGTCTCATGACCCAACAATCATAGCATACAAATCAAAGCACATGCGGAAGCTTAACATGTCTGAGTACAGACATCTACAAATGAAAAAGGCTAAGAAGCCTGACTATCTACCAGATCCTGCCGAGGGCACAAGATCATAGCTGAGGTATCAAGCTAAACGTCGAAGTCCACATGGAACTACTAGCGAGACTGACGTCTCTCTGCAAAACATAAAATAGGCAAACGTGAGTACAAATGTACCCAGCAAGACTTACATCAGAACTATCTACATATGCATCGGTATCAATAAAGGGGGTGGTGGAGTTTAACTGTAGCAAGCCAGCTTTGACTCAGTGGCTAACCTGAACTATGACTGCAAGCAACTCTTTTGAGGTGGCGCACATGATTCCACATATTCACCATTCAATACACCACTATGGATCCGCTCCAGTCTCCTTACGAGAAGGCCATCCATAGCACTCACACTTATCTTGCGAGTTTTAGAGTATCCACTTTCACTTGTCTATGAACTGTTATAGGCAACCCAGAGGTCCTTTACCGCGGACACGGCTATTCGAATAGATCATTTATAACCCTGCAGGGGTGTACTTCTTCACACATGTTTCCACCACTTAGCGTCTGCACACGACATGTGCTCGGCAGACTTCAATCGAAAGCCGATGTGGGTGTAGACCACGACCTGACTAACCGCACAAGTCTCTAGTCCAGGTTTATCGCCTATTCGGGTTCCATCCACAAGGAAATCCGGCCGGGGTGTCCTCAACGGCCCCAAACGATGTGTACAGGGTCCCAAGACGCCAAACGGGCACCCGGCATACCCGGCCACAGTGTATCTACCGCATCATAGCCCACCCCTAGGGTCAGCGCTACGCACGGCCGCCAACACATAATCTACAAACACCAGAAACTAGTTGCAACTCCTGGACAGAGGACGAGAGGGGTCAATAAGTCGAGCGGGGTCATATTCCAGGGCCCAATGTGTGGTAGTAGCTGTTTCATGGATCACAAACACAGAACTCAGTTCCTGAGGACGGTTTCAGTGAGACAACCCACCATGTCCTCCTACATGGCCTCTCACCGCTACCTTTACCAAACCGTGTTCACACACTTAGCTCACACATAATAGGACATGTTCATCACTGTTCCAATTCACCCCCTGATGAATCAGACCTGACTCAACTCTAAGCAGTAGCAGGCATGACAAACAAGCATGAATGAGTAGGCACATCAGGGATCAAACAACTCCTACTCATGCCAGTGGGTTTTATCTATTTACTATGGCAATGACAGGTAATGAAGAGGTTAAGGGGTTCAACTACCGCAGCAAGTAACAGTTGAATCGTTGTTGTCCTAATGCAGTAAAAGAGAGCAAGAGCGAGAGAGTGGGATTGTATTGAAATGAACTAGGGGGTTTTGCTTGCCTGGCACTTCTGAAGATAATATAGCTCTTCATCGGTGTCATCGAACTCATCGTCGGAATACGCCTACCGAGAGGGGACAAGCACCGGCAATAGAGAAGAACACAATCAATGCAAATGCAGGAATATGATGCATGATCATGACATGGCAATATGCTATGATTTGTGCTAATGCATCTAGCAACAATTTAAATGAAGTCCATATGAACCAAGGGTTCATATGCAAACTCCATAAGGGGTACTTAAAATGCCATTATCATGTTTTCACTTATACAGGGGTTATAAGTTGGTTGAACATGCATGAAAGTAGCATAAATGGATAGATTGGATTTTTCTGATAATTTTTCATATATAATTTATTTCATTTGGAGTTACGGTTGATTTTCTATGATTTTTAGAAGTTTAGGCAATTTTCTGGAATTTCCTGTAGAAGAATAAATCCAAAAAAGAGTTATTGCATCAGCATGACATCACTGTGATGACAGCGGTCAATGGGCGTGGTCCAGGTCAACCCTGACCAGTGGGACCCACTGGTCAGTGGTTAGTTAACTAACTAAATTTAATTAGCGTTAAACTAATACTAATCCTAGTTTAGTTAGTGGCTGGGGCCCACATGTCAGTGAGCCAGGGGAGGTCAAACCCCTGGTCAGCTGGGTCAAACTAGCTGGAGTTAACCTGCGTGTCATTGTCGGCGACACTAGAGACGGCGGAGGGCGTCAGAAACGCTCCTCCGATGACCAAATGAGCGGCGGAGAGGCTCTATGAGGAGCTGGCGATCGCGCGCATCAAACGGGGAAAGCGGGTGCAGCTGGGGTGGACTGAGCTCGTCGGAAGGGAGCTCGCGGCGGCGGCCAGAGTTCGGCCAACGGCGGTCTGCGTGTTGCGGGGCATGTCTAGAGCTGTGGATGGTCGTGATCGACCCGCGGAAGTGCAGCGAGTGCAGCGGTGGGCTCGGACGCGTGCTTGCACGGCCGTGGTCGCGGTGGCGACATGGCCGGCGGCGAGGAGCTATCGGCTCCGATGGCTACGGTGGTTAGAAGGCGCGGACGAGCACGGGGAGAGAGGGGAAAAGGGCAGGGGCTCACGACGATTCCAGTAGAGGCAACGGCGAGGCCGGGGAGGGGCTGGAGCTCGTGAATCCCTGGTAAGTTCGCCGGCGGTCAGAGGTTGAAGACGAGGCCGGGGACGATGCTGCAGGGCTTCCGGCAGGGCGTGGCTCGGTGAGGGGGTGGAGGACAAGGTGGCGGAGCTTCTAGGCACGTCGGTGAGGCGTGGGGTGGCTGGTGGCCATGGCTACGGCAAGCGGTGGCTGCGGTTGCACTCGGGTGCACTGCAAGGAGAGAGCAGAGGAGGTGGGAGAAGGAGTGGATAGGCCAGAGGGGTTGGGGCGGTTGCGTGGCGCGTCCAGCTAGCCTCCAGCATCGACGGAAGTAGGAGGTGGCTCGGCGCGTGCCGGCACACGGCGACCACGCGCGCGGCGTTCGACTGGCGGGAGCTGGACGACGAGTGGCAGCGCCAGGTGGTGGGCTGGGCCAAAACAGGTGAGGCCTAGGTGAGTGCCAGGTAAAAACCCTCTCTCTCTCTCTCTCTCTCTTATTAATTGTTTCTGTTTTCTAATTTCTGCAATTGTTTTGGTCTTTATTAAAAATGCAAGAGCATTTCCAAAAATCCTGAATATATTTGTGGGCAGTGTTGAAATTATTCCCAACAGCCCTCAACTAGTTTCTGAATTATTAGAGCATTTAAAATATATATAGGATTTAAATGCCCCAATTCAAGTACAATATGAGTTAATTCAAAAATCCAGAAATGACCTAGAAATATGTTTATCATTTTTGGCAGAGGTTTTTACCTTTATCAGAAATGATGAACATTTCCAAAGGCATTTTGGGATCATTGAGAATATTTCATTGTGATCCTAGTTGGATTTCATTTGGTGCTAGGGTTTGAACATCCCCATTTCAAGTTTAGGCAAAATTTAAACATGATGCACACATGGAGCTAGCCTAGTGCAATGCCAGAAGCTAGGGATGTGACAGCCAAACATGGGCGGCAAAACACATTTGATTCAAGCTCGTCCGAAAGACCTCTGTTTCTCCTTTCATTTCCCCAATCATACATGGTGGGCGACAAAACAAACTCGACTTGGCCCAATCAATCTAGGCAAATATTTTCAATAGGGGCAGGTTTGTAACTTCACTCAGACGTGACACAACCGCCCTACCTATCAGCCTCGTTCATACACCGTGGGCGCCAACCATGGGCGCCAAAACACCCTCTCCTCGCCCAAAATCACTCTGGGCAAATATTTGCGAGATGCGAGATTACCATCCTACCCCCAACCGACGAGACGCCCAAATTTTAAACGGGGGCTAAGTTTGTAACTTTCCCATATTTCTGACAGGCGCATCCCAAAAACATGGTTCCCCGTGCCTCTCCCTCCATTTTCCCATTCATACACCGTCCGCTCTAGAACACCCTTCCCACACCAGCCTCCTCCGTCCGCCACCCCATCCATCGCCGCCGTCCTCCATCCCATCCATCGCCGCCGTCCTCCACCCCATCCATCGCCACCGTCCTCCACCATGCCGGAGCGCCGACCAAGACCGCGTCGTCCACTGCTAGAGATGGATGTTTCTCATCCACGACGACGGACCAATAGCCTTGCATTGCGTCCTCTCGCTTAATCGGTGTTGTCGTCCTCTTTGCCGAGGCCGCTCACACGACCTTCTCTTCCACCGCAATGGGACTTATCCCCCGATGCACCTGTCTACCGCCGTAGATCTGCTTCAACGCCACCGACAGCCATCACACCCCCGATGCCTACGCGGCACCGCAAGAGAGGTTGTACTTCGTATCTCCACAACTTTTTGATCTCAACCAGAAAATAGATCGTAACTTGGTTACTGTACTTTCTTTTCAGCTCTTAGAATTTAGTTCTTAGTTCAAAGCAAACAATGGATGCTAAATAGCATTTCCCCGGTTTGCAGCTTTAAATCTACCATGGCACAGTCATAATAGGGTTTAGATGATCATGCTTAGGGTTTAATTGATCATGTTGGTTCCGTGGTGGTTTCTTTAATAGAAATCGGAGGGAAACACTCCTTTTGCTCAAAAAATGCTTAGGGTTTCCCCCTTTTATGATCACTATATGATCAGTATACATGCTTCGTGTCATAATAGCACTTCTCCACCCGTCAAGCTAAACAAGCTTAGTTGTTCAAATACGAATATGATATTATTAAAATAGAGTTCTTTAATTGGTCAACTAAATGTTCCTAATTTAGTTTCAAAAATGCATGTTCACCACTCGGGTGTGTATCTCTATAGGGTGCCAACGATGGGCCGCGGCCCACCCTAGGATTTTGGGTCGGCCCAGGCCCCAATTCCCCTATGTTCTGCTGCGCGTTTCCGATCTCTACTAGCCCCTGGCCGCCTGCCTCACCGGCGACTTGCCGTCCCCGGACGACATGACTCTAGGAGGAGACGCCGGACTAACAGGAGGTCAGGAGCCGCTCGCCCAACAGCGTCACCACTGCCCAGGCGCGCCATCGTGCCTACCTTCCTAGTCCGTTTAGGGCTCACGGGTGCATCACCCACTAAGCCAACCCGATTTATCCTGAGATACATCCTCAAGACTCAGCAGCCACTCCTCATCACCCATTTTCTAATCGATTCATTACTCATTAGGCAGTACTATCATTAGGGTTTGTCATGTGCTGAGTGCTTGTCGGGGGTTGGGTGAGACATATACCAATGGATGGCTTATCATGGTGGGGGCGAGTAAAACGTCGCCGGTGCCTAGAAACGGGATGAGGCGTAGACACGAATGCCAGCGTACTTTACCCAGGTTCGGGGCTCTCCTAGGAGATAACACCCCTAGTCCTGCTCTGTGGGGTCTCCGCATGATCACTAAGGCAAAGTGAGTACAGAGGCGCTCCTCGAGCTGTATCTATTGGTAGGAGGAGGCAAGGCTAGCTCTCTCCTTCCTCCAAGGTCTGGTCTAGTTCTAATGAATCGGAACCCTTTGCATGGGTGTCCTGGGGGTTTATATAAGCCTACCCCCTAGGGGTACAATGGTAAACTGTATGGACGTAGGGCCCAGCTGTCAGTCTCTTCGCCTGTGGGCCCTCCTGCCCACTACTGGGGCCCATCGATTGGTGGGCCCAGCCGACTGGTCTGGTACAGAGCCGACAGGCCGCACCCGCCGCCGGCGGGTCCTGCTGGCGGTTGATTACTGTAGCCGTGCTTCTAATGACGCAGGCTTGGTCATGGGGTCATGGCTACAGTCCTGCCGCCCGGCAGGTGATTACTGTAGCCACTCCCTGTCTCATCTGGTTAATGGCGCGTGGGACCCATGGGAGGGGTAGGCCGACTTTCGTGGGCCGGCTCCCTATAGGTCCGACTGGTGGCGCCCTTGCCGTCTTCCGGACTCTCACTGACTCGTAGGGCCCGTCTTCCATGGATCGTACCGTCAGGCCATCATGGGTACAGGACTCTGCCCACTGTTGCTGACGTCAAGGATGGCATGGCAACAGTGCTGTGCCAGACGGAGATCTCCGCTGGTATAGTACACTGTGCCCCGGCCATCCCCTGGAAAAGGGGAGGGAGTGGGCTTCAATGTCGCCACTCCCTGTCCCATCCCCCTTGATGAGGGCATGGGCCTTGCTGGTGTCGTGGGCCGACTCCCCGTGGCCGGCTTCTCTGGAAGCCGCCAGTCGGAGTCGGTCGGTCTTGATCTCTTCTCTAGGACTCGGATGCATATGGGCTGCCGGCTGTTCCTCCAGCCGCCCTCCTGAAGTCAGCTCTCCGTCTGTTGTCTTGAGGGGCGCAGTCAGCCCCGATATCTTGAAAGGTTATGGGCCTCGGGTTAGCCTACCCATGGCCCATTACTCTGACAGTAGTCCCCGAAGCTGATGAGGCGTCATGGACATCCAGCCGAGGAGCCTCAGTAGCTTCATTCTCCGAGTACTTGAGGTGGGTACTCCGCTTGACTCTGCGGGGCCAACTGTTAGGAGTCGGAGTGGCCTGACTTTGACTCGTCCAAAAAATACTTTCGAATCCCCTGGCGGGAACTCAGTGGCGTACAAGCTAAGCTTCCTAGCCGCCACCCACTTTGTGCCCACCATGTGGCAACCAGTGGTCGGGCCAGCCAGCCTACCCATCTGCGAGATGGGACATGTCTGCAGGCAGGGCCCGCCACTACCACGCCTCGGCGCGCAAGCGGATCCGCTGCGGCCGTGGGGGATGGTTGAGGTTCCCACGGAGTTACCGCGCGCAGTAACTTTGCGCGATAAACATGGGGGCGCGGGGTAGTGGGCGCAGTAAATCCCACAACCGCCCCCTCGGCATCGCAGCCCACTGGGCTATAAGTAGGGGGAGGAGGGGAAGCGGCAGAGCACGTGCGTCCCGCCTCCCCACTGCTTCCTCTCCTTCTTCTCCCTCTCTGTACCTCGAGCCTCGTTGAACATTGCGGCGGTCCGCTTACGATGAGCTCTTCCTCCGCCGTCACGCCCCCGACGGCGCACTCCGGTACGTGGCATGGTTCGGAGGTCCACGAGGATCACATCGACTTCCTCCGCAAGACGCGCCGATTGCCCGGTGAGGACCTCGTGAGGGTCCGCCTCACGCGGAGGGGAGAAATTTCCCCGGCGCCGTAGGAGGGCGAGTGGGTCGTCTTCCGCTCGCACTGCCTGCGCGGTCTGGGCCTGCCGGCAAGCAACTTCTTCCACTCCTTCCTTGAGTTCTATGGACTCCAGTCGCACCACCTCACCCCCAACACAGTGGTGCTACTGTCCGCCTTCGTCACCCTGTGTGAAGGCTTCATCGGCGCTCTCCCCACCATCGAGCTCTGGGGGGAGTTCTTCTTCTCCAAGCTCGGCACCCAAGCCACAGGCGTGCCGGCTCAGTGCGGCGCGTTCATCGCCGTGCGGAGGTCGGGGGCCGACAACCCATTTCCCTCCATCAGGATGATCAAGTCGGTGAAGATGTGGCAGTGGTCGTACTTCTACATGAAGAACGTCTCCGCGGAGGGTGATTGGGTCAACCTGCCAGCCTACGTAGTCGGCCCGCCGGCTGGGAGGCAGCCCAACTGGTCACACCGGGCCCGTACGTTGACGCCTGCAGGAGCCGGCGATGTTGCGCGGCTTCGAGTGCTGACGTGGTCGGAGGGCCTGACCGGGCCGGATTTGCTGGCCGCCTTCGTGGCGCATCGAGTGCTACCCCTCCAAAGTCGCCCCCACATGATCTGTCAGATGAGCGGGCACCGAGACCCGAGTCGGATGTGCACCAAGCCTCATGAGGAGGTAGCCTACATGGTGAACTATCTTGTGAGCTGCGACCTCAATGAAGAGTGGCAGTTCAGCAAGGAGCCGTATTCACGTGTTGCCCCTCCGCCTCTGGTGAGTCGTTTTCCTTCTCTCTTTTTCTTCGATTCTTTGGACATCTTTACTGCCGAGTCCGTCTTGTTCGTTATGACCAGTCGGCTTTGGTCAGAACCCCCCCTCTAGCCAGCAGCCGGCACCTTCGGGCCGGACCGCGAGTTCCTCTCCAACCGAGCGGAGAGCGATGTGGACGAACCCGACTTGGGGGCGGCGGCCCTGGAGGACGACGCCGAGGGAGGAGGCGGCGCAGCAGGTGGCCCGAGACTTGGGGCCAGTCTCGAGGACTGGCCTGATGAGGACGAGGAGGTCGCCTCGCGCCACCAGCCAGGAGCCGGCCAGCCGGGCGCGGGCTCGTCAGCCCCGCCGGATGCTCAAGGCGGCGGCAAGAAGCGCAGGGCCGGGATGAGCTTGTTCGGCAGCCGGCCGAAGAAGCCCAAGGGCTCAGCCGCGGCGACCAAGCGGGACGAAGCGGCCGCAAAGGCCAACCGCTTCCGCAAGGTGGTGAAGATGCCGCAGCTGATTTCGGCATAAGTACTACCTCCCTTCGTACCCTCACATTTCTTTATTGAGTCTGTCTGAAATCCCTTTACTTTATTTTCCCGACTTTAGGGCCCCGCTCTCTCTTGAGAAGTCGGCCACCGGCTCCGTCGTAAAGTCGGCGGAGACCTCCTCCACCACCTGGTGGATTGATCCCGCCGCTGACCTCCGGGAGGCGACGGAGCAGAACGCGCGGGAGGCGCGTGAGGAGCGGGAAGCCGCCCCCCTACAGAAGGCGGAAGCCGACAAGGCGGAGGCCGCCGCCCTGAAGAAGCTGGTGGAGGCCGAGGCCGCAGATGCGGAGAAGAAGCGCGCAGAGGAAGCCGCACACCGCCCGTCGGCGGTGTTTGTCGTCCCCTTGAACTCCGCGCCGCCGCCACCGAAGTTCACGGCGCAGACTGGGGAAGTCGGCGATGAGAACCCAGTCATGGAGAGGGACGCCGACGTCACCACCACGCCGAAAGTCATTGTGCCGCCACCGCCACCCTCCGGAAGCACGCCAGTCGGGCAACCGGCGGACCCGCCAGTGCCGCCAACCGGAGGCGCGGCGGCGACGGGCCTAGCCCTCGAGGTCAGCACGCCGACGCGCCGCCGTCTCGCGAAGGCGGCCTCAGCGCCGCGTCCTCTGGAGACTGGCGCTGCGAGCTCCACGATCCCGGACACTGAGGTGGGGAGGCGGGACGGGCCCGTTGAACCGGGCGCTCTTGGACATCCAAGCCAAGCTCTGGGCCGAGGGTGACGCCATCAAGGAGTGCACCAAGGCATATCTGGCGTCACGAACAGCCATCCGGGTACGCATCCTTCCTTTTTGCTTTGCTTCCTTGTTTTTCTTTATGGGGGCACGCCAGCGCACCCACTGGGTGTAGTCCCCGAGTTTCAGACCGGCTGCTGAGTAGGCGGCTCGGAACTCTAATCGGTGAGTTTCAAGTGCCAACACTTTTTCTGAAATTTTGATGCAGGAGTACCACAATCTTCGCGTGACCTCCTTCAATGCCAATGTTGAGGAGCTGGCCAAGCGGACCGCCAACTTGTCGGATAGCCGGGGTGAGTCCTCTTCTTTCTCTGTGGGGGCACGCTGGCGCACCCGCGGGTTGTAGTCCCCGAGATTCAGGCCGACTGCTGAGCAGTCGGGTCGGATCTATCCGGCGACCTTTCTTCTTTGTTGACGACTGACACCCCTCCCCCTCCTTCTTCAGAAGCCAACGCCGCCCTTCAGCAGTAGCTGGGCGTAGTCAACACCGCGCTGCGCGTCAAGGAGGACGAGTGCGGCCGGCTGACGGAGGAGCGCGACCGGCTGGCTACGCAGCTGGCGGAGCAGAAGGAGCTCCTCTAGAGGGCCCAGAAGGAGGCGGAGGACAAGGAGACCGCCCTTCTCGCCGAATTTGCGTCGGAGCGCTCCTCCTGGACCGACAAGGAGGCGGCGCTGGTCTCCGGCTTTCAAGCAATCGAAGATCTTGTCGATGGTGAGCTTCTCCTTGTTTCCTTTTCTGGGCTGCCGACTGCTAGTCGAGTCGGCCTTAAATTTTTAACCTTGTTTCTTCGTTCTTCTTCCTTAGCAGACTTCTTCCCCGGCCATTCGGACGCCGCCAATCAAGCCATCGAGGCTGATCGTGAAGCACGGAGGGCGGACGGCGCATGATCACCGCGAACGCCCCCCGAACTCTTGGCGAGCAGATCCTTAGCATCGAGGCCCGCCTTCGGCTAGCCCACCGGATGCTGCGCCGGCTTCAACGTGTTGGCGCCCAGGTGATTGCCGCCCTATGGCCGGATATGCTGGCACTGTGCACCCCCAGTTGGACTGCCGACAGGTTGGAGGTCGTAGCCGGCCGTCTTGGGGCCTGGAAGGGTTCTTCGGCCCGGGCTGGAGCACGCCGGGCTTTAGAATTTGCCAAGGCATGGTATCCTAGGCTGAGCTTAGCCTAGTTAGCCACGTTCCGACTGGAGGCTCAGGCGGAGCTGGCAGTTGTAACACCCCGGACACACCCGCCGGTGGTCGTTACTCCTGGCGGGATCTAGACTGGCCCCATAGATCAATACTAGTCTTTTCTGCGCACTTTGTCCTCACTCATGCGCACCCAGAAGCAACTTCCCGGTCGGTCACCCATCCTGACACTACTCCAAGCTGAGCACGCTTAACTTTGGAGTTCTGTCTGAATGGGCTCTCAGAAAAGAAGGAATTCCTTATTGATATGAGTAGTCTATCATCCCTAATAAGCCAGGCCATCACATACACCCCCACTTAGAGGAACCGACGTCCTCGTCGGGCCACAGGAACGTTCCCTCTTGGCACATACGTCTGTCCTTCCAGTCCAGTACACGTGCCATGCCGTGTGCCACGACGGGTCACAAACGTCATGAACAACATGACCACACACCTGTCCGCAACCATCCGTGTAACCGCGAGGGTCGGCTCTGATACCAACTTGTAACGCCCCGGACACACCCGCCGGTGGTCGTTACTCCTGGCGGGATCTAGGCTGGCCCCATAGATCAATACTAGTCTTTTCTGCGCACTTTGTCCTCACTCATGCGCACCCAGAAGCAACTTCCCGGTCGGTCACCCATCCTGACACTACACCAAGCTGAGCATGCTTAACTTTGGAGTTCTGTCCGAATGGGCTCTCAGAAAAGAAGGAATTCCTTATTGATATGAGTAGTCTATCATCCCTAATAAGCCAGGCCATCACAGCAGCGGTGGAAGACGATCTTGTCAGGCGCGCCGCGTCGATCGCCGAGTACACCGACACAAGCGTCTTCGTCCCAGAGCAGGCTGAGAACGGCGAGGAGGCGCTGCCGGAGTGGTTCGAGCTGAACCCGGACGATGGCGAGGACTCGGCGGAGGTGATCGACTCTAGTGGCGAAGAGGAAGGCAAGGAGGAGGAAGGAGACGAGGAGGAGGCGCCAGAGGTCGAGGCAGACGGCCAGCCCCAGCTCGATCGCGCCTCTAGCAACGAGCCGCACCCAACTGAGCCAGCTGTTGCAAGAGGTGATCAAGCGGAGACCAACCAGTCGGCCGCCCCGGGAAATGGCACCGCCGGCCCCTCCGGTCCTCCGAGTCCGTCTGCGGCTTCCTAGGCCGCCACTTTATCTTTGTTTTACCTGCTTAGCATTCTCAATGAACTTGTTATTTTGCACAATTCCACCCACTGGGCGTATCTTGAACTTCTGTTTGATGATTCAGCCAAGGGCCTTTCTATGTAAATATTTATCCGCATTCTATCTCTTCTTGCTTATTGCTCTTTGACTTTTTCCTTTGCCGCCTTCCCTTGGTTGCTGTTTTGCCAGTCGGACAGCCGCTCTGCGGACTGCCGCTAGATCAAAAACTTGGCTTCTTTGGGAAGGCAAGTACTTAGCCTTTTAGAGTTTTTAGCAAGTTAATTTAGGAAACGGCAAGCCGGCTGCTAAAGAGTCGGTTGTAAAAGGATGAAAACCGGCTTTAAACTATGAGCGAGCTTTGAGTCCTTATGTAACGCCCTCGATGCGGCTATATCTCCCACGTGTCGAGGCACGACTTAGAGGCATAACCGCATTGAAAGCAATGTTGCAAGTTAGGCAATCTTCACAACATCCCATGTAATATAGATAATAAAAGGGGAGGTACATAGTTGGCTTACACTCGCCACGTCAATCAAAGTACATAAATAGCATTACATCAACCAATCACTCATGGCCCGACTACGGCGCCAAAATAAAAGATAAACCCAACATGCGTCACGGTCCCGATCGCCCCAACTGGGCACCACTACTGATCATCAGGGAAAGACACATAGTAATGGCGGGAAGCTTCATCGAACTCCCACTTGAGCTCATGCGCATCATCTGGAACGGAATCATCAGGCCCTGCATCTGGTTTGGAAGTAATTTGTGAGCCACAGGGACTCAGCAATCTCGCACCCTCGCGATCAAGACTATTTAAGCTCATAGGTAAGGCAAGGTAAATATGTGGAGCTGCAGCAAGCGACTAGCATATAAGGTGGCTAACCTATTGGCAAAAGAGAGCGAGAAGAGAGGGCAAAGCGCGAACGAATAACTAGAGAACAACCTGCGGCAAGCATTACTCCAACACCGTGTTCGCTTCCCGGACACCGCCGAGAACAGACCATCACGGTAACTCACACAGTTGATTCATTTTAATTAAGTTAAGGTTCAAGTTATCTACAACCGGACATTAACAAATTCCCATCTGCCCATAACTGTGGGCACGGCTTTCGAAAGTTCAAACCCTACAGGGAGTCCCAACTTAGCCCATGACAAGCTCTCACGGTCAACGAAGGAATAGACCTTCTCCCGAGACATTCCGATCAGACTTGGTATCCCGGTTCTACGAGACACTTCGACAAGTTAAAACCAATCTAGCAACACCACCCGCTGTGCTGACAAATCCCGATAGGAGCTGCACATATCTCGTTCTCAGGGCACACCAGATAAGCTAAGCGTACGGAAGCCAACGTAACCCAAGTTGCCAAGGGACGGCCCCGCACGGTGCTCTAGGTTGGACCAACACTTAGAGAAGCACTGGCCCAGGGGTTTAAAATAAAGATGACCCTTGAGTCCGCGAAACCCAAGGGAAAAAGGCGAGGTGGCAAATGGTAAAACCAAGGTTGGGCATTGCTAGAAAAGCTTTAATCAAGGCGAACTATCAAGGGGTTCCCATTATCACCCAACCGCGTAAGGAACGCAAAAATCCGGGAACATAACACCGATATGACGGAAACTAGGGCAGCAAGAGTGGAACAAAATACTAGGCGAGAGGCTGAGACTTCCACCCTTTACCAAGTATATAGATGCATTAAGATAACCAGATAATATAATGATATCCCAACAAGTAAATAATGTTCCAACAAGGAACGGTCTCCAATCTTCACCTACAACTAGCAACGCTATAAGAGGGGCTGAGCAAAGCAGTAACATAGCCAATCAACGGTTTTCTAGGACATGGTGGGTTAGAGGTTTGACATGGCAATTTGGGAGGCATGATAAGCAAGTGGTAGGCATCGTAGCATAGGCATAGCAAAAGAGCGAGCATCTAGCAAAGCAAAGATAGTAGTGATTTCGAGGGTATGATCATCTTGCCTGCAAAGTTGTCAGAGTTGACTGATCCTCGAAAGCAAACTCAACGGGCTCCTCGTTAGCGAACTCGTCTCCCGGCTCTACCCAAACAAGACAAACAAGCAACAAGGACACAATCAACCACGTGCAAAGCTCAAACAACATGATGCAAACATGATATGCTATGCGGGATGCGATATGCGATGCATATGCAAGATTTGAAAAGAGATGAATGAACCTGGCCTCAACTTGGAAATCCAAGTGTGCCACTGGAAAGGTGAGATGATTCCGCTTGAAAATGATATAAAGAACGCCGGAATCGGAGTTACGGTTTGGAAATGGCAGGCGATTCAAATATGGCACCGGTCTGCAATATACAACAAGTAGCCATCTAAATACAACAAGATGAACATGCTACAACACTCAAACATGGCAACAAAATACATGGCAGGGAACACTGAGCTACGGCCAATTCATCCATTAACAGGTTCAAACAAGCATTGCAAAAGTGCAATTGGTAAACAGATCTCAGACTTAGTGAAATTAACACTTGTCTGGAATTTCAGATCAGATAGCATACTTTGGAGCATGAAAACTATATGCTACAGGACCTGAACATGGCAAAGTAAAGCATGGCATGGAGATACTCAAAGAGCTTAACAAAAGTCCCTTAGTGACCTTGAGCCAAAAGGGATCATAAAATACATTTGCAAGCATGTGAACATGGCAAAAACATAATCAGTTCTCAGACTTAGTGAAAACTGGAACATGCAAAATCAGATATCAAGTAGGCATGTTTACGAGCTCGATGCACTCACTACAGAGCAAGTCATGACAATCTAAGCATACACCCATCAAGAATATACATTATACAAGCTAGAGATGGCAAGAACAATAGCATAGCATGCACGGATCAATTACAACATCCTTGGCAAAATCGCTAATAAGGAGACAATCTGCCCAGATTCACGAAATGACAAAAGTGGAGCTCGATTGACTCAAGCTAGTGTGCTCCATAATTGCAAACAAAGACATGGATGGATAGAGCACTACAAGATTAACAAAATATCCTTACTGATCATCCTCAAAAGAGGCACAGATCACTAGGAAACAACATGAACATATGGCATATTGAGATAAACAGGCCAAGGACTTAGTGGAATTGCTAAGTCCCTGAAATCAGCATTAACGAATGCCCCACTTCGCAAGCTTGTGCTAGTCACCTCACACATCACAAAAATATATGGGTTGCACCTCTGGATAGATGACAAAACATATAACAAAACACATGTAGAGCTCAGGGGCATATCATGCACACAATAATTATTGCAAAAATGACAAATATCTAATTGGAGCAGCAGATCTGACAATTATCTCAAATATCACTCTTCCAACAGCATTTCGGGCATCAAGATGAACTCAAATGAAAATGATGCAATGAGATGAAATGATGTACTCTCTGAGACGAACATTTTGATATGCTATATGCCCAAAACGGAGCAACGAATGCAAAGTTACAGCACGATGAACAAGGGCATTTGAACTGCAGACTTAGGAAAAAATTATACCCTCCGGATCTAGGGTTCGTCGTCGGCGCGCGAACCGAGGACTCCGGCGAGAAGGATCTTGCTCCGGCGAGGTCGGAGAAAGGACGATGAGGGCGGGGCCGACTGGATCCGGGCACAGGGGCGCCTCTCCGGCCGGATCGCGCCGGATCCGGCAGGGCGGCGAAGAGCGACGGCGGAGCGAGCTCGGCACGGGGCGGCGACCGGCAAGCGCAGGGCGGCGGTGCGGCGATCCGGTCTTGGCGCGCGGCGGCCGGAGCAGATCTGAGGCGCCGGCGCGGAGGAGGAAAGGCACCGGGCGGCGGCGGGTGGCGAGTGGGCCGCGGGGGCCAGATACGGGCTCGGCGGGCCCGCGCGGGATCGGCAGCGATGTGGGGCGCCCGCTGCCACGTGGCGCGCCCCGGTTGGCTGCGGGCGGCGGCGGACGTGTCCGGCCACGCGGAGGAGCTGGATCTAGGGTTAGGGACGAGGGGAAACGCGAATTTCGGGAGGGTGGTGTATATATAGGCATAGAGGGAGCTAGGGGTGTCCAAATGAGGTGCGGTTTTCGGCCACGCGATCGAGATCGAACGCTCTAGATGATGGAGAGGGTTTTGATGGGTTTTGGACCAAAATGGAGGGGTGTTGGGCTGCAACACACACAAGGCCTTCTCGGTCCCTTGGTTAACCGTTGGAGCATCAAACGAAGTCCAAATGGTACGGAACTTGACATGCAGTCTACCGGTAGTAAACCAAGGCCGCTTGGCAAGTCTCGGTCCAATCCGGAAATGTTTAACCCCCACACACGAAAGAAAGGTAGAAATGACCACCGGAGGAGAACGAAGCGCCAGAATGCAAAACGGACAACGGGGAAAATGCTCGAATGCATGAGATGAACACGTATGCAAATGCAATGCACATGATGACATGATAAGAGATGCATGACAACAACAACAAAAACAACACACGGAGACAAAGACCCGAACCCGAGAAAATGAAATAACTTAATGCCGGAAACGGCAAGAGTTGGATTACATATTAGGAAAATCATATCCGGGGTGTTACACCTTAGCCATTTTTCATATGGACACCCATTCTACCTTATTCCTGTTCGCCGGACAGTCGCTCTGTTATCTGCGGCTTCTAACAGGAGACGGCATAAGTGCCACACATTACTTGTCTGGCTGCAGGAAGTCGTTTCATAGCTCAAGTCGGCAAGTCCCCGGGCCGACTAGTCGAACCCGGTGCCAAGTGGCATAATGAAGAATAACATATTCATAGGCATAACTCTTTATCATATAGATAAAGGAAGGCAGTCCCCGAGCTCTTCTCGAGGGGCTCGAGGTCTTCGTACTTTAATACAAAAGGTAGCGTGATACATACTGCCTTAACTATAAAATCTTCGGAGGAGGTTTGCATTCCATGGTCGCTCCGTCTCTTTGCTGGAGTCGTCCCTCTTGCGTGCTCTGGGCTTCTAAGCATCGATCAGATAGTAGGAATCGTTTCCCAACACTTTGCTGATGATGAAAGGGCCTTCCCAAGGTGCTGAGAGCTTGTGCTGGCCGGCTGTTCGCTGAATCAGCCGGAGCACAAGGTATCCTTCTTGGAAAGATCGCGGCTTGACCTTCCGGTTGTAATATCGGCGTAGGCTCTGCTGGTAGATGCTGGACCGGCTGAGTGCCAACAGCCGACCCTCTTCCAGCAGATCGACGCCGTCTTGACGTGCTTCTTCTACTTCCTCTTTGGTGTACATGGTGATTCGAGGGGAGTCGAACTCTATGTCCATTGGGATGATGGCTTTAGCACCGTAGACGAGGAAGAAGGGCGTGAAGCCGGTTGACTTGTTTGGAGTCGTGCGCAGGCTCCAGAGGACGGCTGGCAACTCATCAAGCCAGCAGCCTGCCGAGTGCTCCAGAGGCTCGACCAGCCGAGGCTTGATGCTGGACAGGATTAGGCCGTTTGCTCACTCTACCTGGTCGTTGGACTGCAGATGGGCAACGGACGCTAAGTCCAGTCGGATGCCCTGCGTCACGCAGAAACGGGCCAAGGCACCTTTGGCAAAATTAGTGCCATTATCGGTGATGATGCTGTGCGGTATGCCGTACCGAGTTGTGATGTCGGAGATGAAGGTCACAGCGGTCGGACCATTTAAACTCTTGATTGGTTTTGCTTCTATCCACTTGGTGAACTTGTCCACAGCGACAAGTAAGTGAGTCAAACCGCCTCGTGCCGTCTTGAATGGTCCGACCAAGTCCAGGCCCCAAACAGCAAAGGGCCAGGCAATGGGAATAGTTTTGAGTGCCGAAGCCAGCTGATGAGGCTTAGAGCGGAACTTCTGGCACCCCTTGCATTTTTGGACCAAAGACTTGGCGTCTTCAAGAGCAGTCGGCCAGAAGAAGCCATGGTGGAAAGCTTTGGCGACGAGTGCTCTCGAAGCCGCATGGTGGCCACACTCGCCTTGATGGCTGTCTTTGAGGATTGCTTGTCCTTGCTCTGGCTCCACACAGCGCTGGTAAACACCAGTGATACAGCGCCTTACGAGCTCTCTATTGACTATGGTGTATGCTACCGCCCGGCGTTGTACTTGCTGAGCCGAGATCTCATCGGTTGGCAGCTCTTTGTTCACCATGAATTTGAGGATGGGCTGGGCCCATGAAGGAGCTGCAATTTCTGCAACAGCCAAGACTACGACTTGGACGAGGGCGGCTGGGCCAGGAGGTGGCGGGTTGGAGTCGGCAGCTGCTTGTTGTGTCGATGAAGTCGATTGGCGCAGTCCCCGGGCAGGGCTCTGAAGTCTCCGGGCCGAGCTCTGAAGTCTCCGGGCTGACTTTTGCAGTCCCCGAGCCGGCTGCGACTGCCACAATTCCTGTGCCGCCTGCCGAAATACTCGTGCCATCTACGGGGGCTCTTGAGTCGGATCCGACTACTTCAGGAGGAGCCGGCACAAAGATGGAGTCTGACTTCGGCTGTCGGTGTCAAAACCGGCGGATCTCGGGTAGGGGGTCCCGAACTATGCGTCTAGGACGGATGGTAATAGGAGGCAAGGAACACGAAGTTTTACCCAGGTTCGGGCCCTCTCGATGGAGGTAAAACCCTACGTCCTGCTTGATTAATATTGATGATATGGGTAGTACAAGAGTAGATCTACCACGAGATCGAAGAGGCTAAACCCTAGAAGCTAGCCTATGGTATGATTGTTGTTGTGTATGTCGTCCTACGGACTAAAACCCTCCAGTTTATATAGACACTGGAGAGGGTTAGGGTTACACAAAGTCGGTTACAATGGTAGGAGATCAACATATCCGTATCGCCAAGCTTGCCTTCCACGCCAAGGAAAGTCCCTTCCGGACACGGGACGAAGTCTTCAATCTTGTATCTTCATAGTCCAGGAGTCCGGCTGAAGGTATAGTCCGGCATCCGGACACCCCCTAATCCAGGACTCCCTCAGTAGCCCCTGAACCAGGCTTCAATGACGACGAGTCTGGCACGCAGATTGTCTTCGGCATTGCAAGGCGGGTTCCTCCTCCAAGTACTTCATAGAAGATTTTGAACACAAAGATAGTGTCCGGCTCTGCAAAATAATTTTCCACATATTGCCATAGAGAGAATAATATTTACACAAATCTAATCTGCTGACGTATTCCATAGTGTGACACACCACGGCCAAGCCTTTATCCGAGTCGTTTCATTATCCCACCTCAGCACGTCATGCGAGGCGGTTTCCTTGGCACGTCTTGTTAAAGCAGAGATCGTGTCCCCTTATTCCGGGATTCTCATCAATACGGACGTGGGTAACCCAACCACTTCTAGGACTCCTAGATTATAGGCAAGTCCAAACAGACACGGAGAGGACGCTTGATATTCACCCTCTTTATAAAGGGACAAGGCTTTTATTTTTCCCTCCCGTGCTCAATCGAATCCTTCCCCCACCTCAAGCTCAAGCGCCCAAAGTTCAGGTCAGGTGCTCCGAACCTTCAGTCATGTCCGGATCTAGCCTTCAAGGCCGATGGGTGCCTTCCTCCGTCACGGAAGAAGACATCAAAAAGTTGAGGGAGGCCAGATATTTAACCGCCGAGATTTTGCATCGGCTGCCTCCCCGAGGGCAGGCCGTCCCCACCCCCGAACCCAACGAGAACGTCGTGTTCGTCTCCCACTTCCTCCGAGGTCTAGGCCTTGCTCTGGATCCTTTTGTCAGGGGTTTGATGTTTTATTACGGGCTAGACTTCCATGATCTAGCTCCGGACTCCTTTCTTCATATCACGACATTTATTGTCATGTGCGAGGCCTTCCTCCGGGTTACCCCTCACTTTGGCCTATGGCTCAAGACCTTTGAAGTGAAGCCGAAGATGATCGAGGGGCAACATGCAGCATGTGGAGGTGCCTCAATACACAAGATTATGGGAGCTCCGTGGCCCAAAGGTTCCATTCCAGAGGTGTCTGAATTGTGGCAACAGGAGTGGTTCTACATCACGGCTCCTAGAAGTGCCAAGTGGGCGGCCGCCCCTGTTTTCCGCTAGGGCCCTCCACCACAACTGATGTCATGGATCAGCAGAGGTCTGAGTTGGGGTCCAGCCAAGGACGTGGCTATACTGCAAAGCCGCATTCGAGATCTCTTCAATGAAGATTTCAATTTGGTTGCGGTAATACAAGTTATGCTGGTTCATCAAGTCCAGCCTTGCAAACGCCGGCCTCTTCGCCTATGGGAGTTCAATCCCGAGGGACCACGTGTCATTCAAAATTTTCTCGGCCTGACGCACGAGAAGATGTACAAGTCATTCTTTGGACCTCAGGTGGAGTGTCCGGAAATCACCGAGGACATGGGCCTGAGTAGTAACCGCGCCGCCGAACAGGTAAGGCATCTTCTGGCCGAACATACTATCTCTCCTTCATTACGAAGTTATTTCTGAGAGTTCGCTTTTTGACCAAGACTGGCTAATAAAGACGAAGTTGATTCGGTGTTCGGCCCCCCTCCCTGATGGTTTGGAGAATCCGGTATTGGAAAAGATGCTCCAGACCGCACCTTGCCTGGAGCCCTTGAAGGAAGATACTGTGGAGGATAATGCGGGCGGACGCGGGCCACCAACGCTGCCCATTCTAACCGAGGGAGCGAGCGTCTCCATGAAGGAAGACGACCGGAGGAGGAAAAGGACTGCGCCCGCGGATTCGGAAGCCGAAGCTTCCAAATGGGAGAAGAAGTCTCCCACAGAGGGTCCTACCTCGGGGGGTGCTTTTGCCACACCAAGTCCGCGGGGGGATCAGTCCTCCAGCGAGTCATAAGTGACCCAAAATACTTTAATAGTACAGGTATGCCATCTTTTTCTTCTGAGAAAATAACCACCGCGTATATCTTTGCAGTTTGGGCCTTAGCCCCTCTCAAATGAGTTCGTCTTCGGGGGATCTTCTTCCAGAGATGATGGAGAGCGAAACGCCTCCTCCGAACTCCTCCGCTCCAGAAGCGGGCGACCCCGAAGTGTCATCGCGGAGGGACTCTCCGAATCCGATGAGGCCAGAAGATAATCCCATTGACCCCCGAAGCTCCCAGTGTCCGGCTCCCGAAGAGGACAGACAAAAGATTCCGGCACCATTTGGTGCGCGATCGGATGTTCTGAGGGAGTTGGTGGGGCAAGCGGCCATCTCAGATGAACACCGTATGCTGATGAATACGGTGATGGAGAGAATCTTGTCCGCCGAAAGCGGATTGCATAAAGCTTTTATGAGTCTACTGACAGGCTTTGAGGTACGTAAAATAATGTATAATAGTCCTGCACATGCTAGGTGTGCCCTGTGTAGATAGTAGCCCCTGAGACTCTGGTGGTCGTCGGAAACGACGACGAACAGAGGATCATATTCCCAGGTAATAATCATACTGCCTCTAGGTGCAGGTGATGGAAGCTCCGGCAGCTAGCCGGACTAGCGAGTTTGCCTATTTAAAACGGCAGTTAGATGCGGCAGACGCCGACATCGAGCTTGTTAACAAAAGGCTTGACGAGGCACAGGGTAAGTGTCATTATCTGGTAATCGTCACATAGGAAGAGCAGCATGATGCCAGTATCTTTAATATGTTGTGACTGCAGATGGAGCTGCCACTGTTGAAGCCTTGCGGGTAGAAGTTGCCCGAGCCAAGGAACAAGCGAGGTTGGGTAATGCGGCTGCTTTGAAGGCGGCCGAAGAGTTACAAGCCGAGAAGGCCGCGCATGGCAAGAGCCGAGATAAGATGGCCAAGATGGCCATAGAATTAAAAGCCGCCGCCGACCGTTGCCGGGTTCTTGAAAAGGAAAACCAGGCGAAGGCATCGGACCTTGAGAAGGCTGCTGTGACGAGAAAAGACCTCCGCTCTGCTACGAGGGCAAAGAAGGAGGAGCTGCGGGAAGCCGGGGATATTGTAGCTGGGAAATCCTTTATGTTGCGGAGGAAGTTCGGAGATCCACGATATGCCCCTCTGGATCGGCTGTGGAGTTTGGAGGATGTGTATATGGATTTGGCGGCGAGCGTTGCCGATGCAGTCAAGCACTTCCAGGGTCAAACGGACCGTGAAGTGGACCAGCTATTTTGGACACAATTCCATTCTCCCGAGCGTCCACTTTCATTGACTGACCAATTAGCCGAATGGGCCGAACTGAATAGGTTGTCTGGACGCGCCATGAGGTCTGTTGTGGATCCGCTATGGCCGGAAAGGCCAAAACCGAACAGCTATTTCAGCTTGGAGCAGCAGTTCATTGACGTGGTGCCGCACATCAATGCGATGAAGAGGTCGGCGTGCATAGAGGGCTCACAGATGGCCTTTGCCCGTGTTAAAGCATGCTGGGCGGAGATGGATGCCACCACTGTTGCAGCGCGGGATTCAGCGATAGGCCGAATGGCTGCTGAGCACTACTTTGAAGAAGTTCTTGAGGGTGCTCGTTTGATAGAAACCCAGTGCTCAAAAAATATTATGTTTGAGTGATATGTAATCTCATTGTAAATGAAAATGCTTTTATAAAGTTTTATAAGGCTATTTTTATACTTTTGCCAAAAAGTAATATGATGCCTCCTGGGCGGCCGTTTATGTATACATGTGTATAACCTGAAAGATTGCAGCCGTCGGCTTCAACCCCCACGCATATAATGCGGAGGTGCTCGCAAAAACACGCGTTCACACTTAACCCAACGTCTTGGTCCTATTAAGGAGGTGATAGCGGAGCGAGCGAGGCAACTGGACTATAATGCTTTAGCACTTTCACTTAGCCATAGGAGTTTGATAGTGGGGCTACTAGATAGCCCCTGGTGGCTCCGCACTCTTCCGATCCCGGGGTGCTTACATGCCTGGCCGGAAAACGGCCCTTCGTTAAGGCAGAGGAATTCTAACATTCCAACAGGTCATTGAGTGGTTGACCAGTCTCACGCTATATCATGACAGTCAGTTTTCGGCTCTCTACTGAGGTGCTCGTCCGGATGAACTAGGGCACAATCGTAGTAGTTCTCCTAGTGCTACCTTAGCCGGTAAAGCGAAATGTAAGGCACCAAAACACAGGAGCCAGGCAAACCCAACATTTGACCAAAGACAATGATTCGAAGCTGATGCATATAGGGCCAAACTCGCGACGCCGAACACTCCCTAAGGTATTCAGTCTTTGTGGTATAAACCGAGCCTGAATAATGGCCTTTGTAAGAAGCCCCTTGTGTCCAGGTACGTGCATTGTTCTGGCGTGGCCACATGCCAAGACGTCAACATCCTTCTCAACGGTGGATATGTATCAACAAGAGACAGTAAAAAAGGTTTACGCAGGGTCTTAATCTAAAAAGAATCCTTCGAGCGGGTCCCTGCTACATGTCTGTGCCTGTGTCTCCGTTGTGCCGTATCCTGGACGGGTGTAGCACGATGATCGTCTGTAAAAGAGAGGAATTTAGGTGAAAAAGTTGTCGTGCAAAAAGATAGTTTGTTAAAGAAACCATGTATAATTCAAGATGAGAAGAAATTGCCACTTGTCTGCGCGTGTTGAGCCCCTTGTATTGACAAATAGGGGTGTGACCATTTATTCGGTATAAGTAGCGGCGCCGGACTCGATTAGTTGTGTCTGAGGTCTTGACGACCTATTGGATGCTTTCGCTGGTCCGGGCGCCTTTAATGTGCGGCTGCCAAGGCACCCTCACTCTCTTCGGCGCGCAGAGATAGCTTGATATTTCCGTGCACTATAATGATGCCACGTGGACCGGGCATCTTGAGTGTGAGGGAGGCATAGTGTGGTATTGCATTAAAGCGAGCGAAAGCTTCACGTCCGAGCAGTGCTTGATAGCCACTTTGAAACGGAGCGATGTGGAAAGTTAAATGCTCACGACGTAAGTTATCGGGGGAGCCGAATATAACTTCTAGTAAGAGGGAGCCCGTACAACGAGCCCCTGGGCCTAGCGTTACTCCTTTAAAGGTAGTGTTGCTATGGCGAATTTGTGTTGGGTCTAACCCCATCCCGCGGATTGTATCCTGATATATTAGATTTAGGCTACTGTCGTCGTCCATCAAGACTCGTGTGAAGTGATATCCGCCAATTACTGGGTCTAATACCAGGGCAGCCCATCCTGCGTGTCGGATACTTGCTGAGTAATTGCGATGGTCGAAATTGATCGGTTGAGACGACCAGTGGCAGGACTTCGCGGTGACAGGCACTTGGGTATATTTTCCTGGGAGTGCCGTGTTGTTTTTTCCCTTGATCACGTGTAACACGTTTATTGTTTTGACTTCTGGTGGAAATTTCTTTTGTTCCCCGTGTCTTGCTTGGGGGGCTCGTCCTTGTCTTCACTTGGTGTATCCTCCCCCTTGTGTACGGCGTTGAGCTTGCCGGACTGCTTGAAGACCCAACATTCTCTGTGGGTATGATTAGCGGGTTTACCAGGGGAACTATGGATCTGGCATACTTGGCCCAGAATTTTGTTGAGGCTGGACAGTTCATCCCTGGTGCCTTTAGAGGGCGGCTTTTGACCTGGCCGAGAGCTTTTGAATCCGGCATTTACTGTCGTGCCCTTCGTGTTGTCTTCTTTAATCCGGCGTTTGTTAATGCTGTTGCGCCGTGATTTCCCGTTTCCATCTCTAACTTCAGATGTACTGGGGTCGCTGGTGCTGCATCTGGCTAGCCAGCTGTCCTCACCCGCACAAAAGCGGGTCATGAGGTTTGTTAATGCAGCCATCGTTCTTGGCTTACTTTGGCCGAGGTGTCTGGCGAGCCATTCATCACGGACGCTATGCTTGAAAGCTGCCAAGGCTTCGGCATCCGGACAGTCGACAATCTGGTTCTTTTTAGTAAGAAACCTGTTCCAAAGCTTTCGGGCTGACTCTCCGGGTTGTTGAGTTATGTGACTCAAATCGTCCGCATCCGGAGGTCGGACATAAGTCCCTTGAAAATTTGCCCGAAAGGCGTCTTCGAGCTCTTCCCAAATTCCAATGGAGCTTTCGGGGAGGCCTTTGAGCCAGTGATGAGCTGGCCCTTTGAGCTTGAGGGGTAAGTACTTGATGGCATGGAGATCATCTCCTCGAGCCATATGGATGTGAAGGATGTAGTCCTCAATCCAAACCCTAGGGTCTGTTGTTCCGTCGTATGCCTCTATGTTTACGGGCTTGAATCCCTCTGGAAATTCATGGTCCAGCACCTCATCGGTGAAACATAGGGGGTGTGCGGCACCCCTCTAGCTGGGTGTACCGCGTTGTTCGGATGTTTGTTGTGTTGCATTGTATGCTGGGGCGCGCTTGCGTGGTCCATAGATGGATCTTGTTGCGCCGTCCTTTGGGTGCGAGCCCTCGCATGGGTCGCGTATTGTATTGTGAGCGGCATTGTATGCCGCTCTGTGTTGGTAGAGGGGTCGTATATCCGACCAGGTGGCTGCTTTGATATTTGGTTGTGGGGGGTCTGAGGCCTCCTCATCGAATTTGGGTAGCAGCTTCCGTTTTGGGTAGCTCTTGGAGGGGCGATTGTCGCCGTACCTCGCTGTTGTGTTGAGTATTTTGCTCCATCTGATGTGGAGTGTGTCTTGCGCAGCCTTGAGCCTTTGCTTCTGCTTTTTCAGACTCCTCGCGGTGGCAACAAGCCTTTTACGGGCAGTCTGCTGCTCCGGGTGCCTGTCCGGCGTTACTTCGTCCGGACCATTATCCTTGATAGGATTTGTTTGTTCGGTTTGATTATCCGGATTGCCGTTGTCCGGCAGCGGTTCGCCCTGCTCCAGCGCTGGGTCTGTGTGATCGCTATTTCTGTCGAGGCGGGATTTGGGGCGGCGCTTGCATCGCCGCTTTGACTTCTTTTCAAGGGAACAAGCCTTCGGTGCGTCCTTCCGCTCCTCGTCGTCATCTTTTGGTGCGTCCACCATGTATACGTCATATGACGAGGTGGCATTCCAGGGCCCGATAGGCGCTGGTTCTTTATTGTATCCTTCATCGGCGTCCACATCGTCGATGTCTTCGGAGTTGAAGTCGAGCATGTCGGTTAAATCGTCGACAGTGGCTACAAAGTGGGTGGTGGGTGGGCTTTGAATTTCTTCATCGTCCGTATCCCAACCTTGCTGACCCTAGTCCGGCCAGGGCTCTCCTGATAAAGAGAGAGACTTTAGTGATTTCATAATATCGCCAAAGGGCGAGTGCTGAAAGATGTCCGCGGTAGTAAACTCCATGAACGGCGCCCAATCGGATTCGATCGGCAGAGGCGCGAACGGTTCGAAGTCCGGCTCCTTGGAATCACGAGTATCGCGGAGTGCGGGGATGGTGTTCGGCTCGATCGCCGTTAGGATCGCAGCCCCCGAGGCGGCGTCCAACCACCCATCCTCGATCGGCGCAATTGGCTCTGAATTAAGGGTCGAAGCCGATGCGGGTGCGGCCTTCAGGGCACTGTTAGGCGGCAGAGCTAGATCTGCTCGTCGTGGCAGCGTGGCGCGCTCGGCAGTGGCTCGAATCCGTCGAAGATCAAGTCCCCGCAGATGTCAGCCGTGTAGTTTAAACTTCCAAATCTGACCTGACGGCCAGGGGCATAGCTTTCGATCTGCTCCAGATGGCCAAGTGAATTGGCCCGCAGTGCAAAGCCGCCGAAGACAGAGATCTGTCCGGGGAGACAAGTTTCACCCTGGACCACATCACTATCGATGATCGTAGGAGCCATCAAGCCTGACGGCGACGACACAGAGGAACTCTCAATGGAAGCACTAATGTCGGTGTCAAAACCGGCGGATCTCGGGTAGGGGGTCCCGAACTATGCGTCTAGGCCGGATGGTAACAGGAGGCAAGGAACACGAAGTTTTACCCAGGTTCGGGCCCTCTCGATGGAGGTAAAATCCTACGTCCTACTTGATTAATATTGATGATATGGGTAGTACAAGAGTAGATCTACCACGAGATCGAAGAGGCTAAACCCTAGAAGCTAGCCTATGGTATGATTGTTGTTGTGTATGTCGTCCTACGGACTAAAACCCTCCAGTTTATATAGGCACCGGAGAGGGTTAGGGTTACACAAAGTCGGTTACAATGGTAGGAGATCTACATATCCATATCGCCAAGCTTGCCTTCCACGCCAAGGAAAGTCCCTTCCGGACACGGGACGAAGTCTTCAATCTTGTATCTTCATAGTCCAGGAGTCCGGCTGAAGGTATAGTCCGGCCATCCGGACAACCCCTAATCCAGGACTCCCTCACCGGCGATGGCTTGACGGACGGCTTGAGGAGGCGCTGGAGGGCGACGCCAGACGGTATCGCCTGATGGGGGGAGCCGATTCATGCCAAGGTGTCTGCTTGGTCATTGTCGTTTCTTGGTACATGGAGAAACTCGCACCCCTCAAAATATCCGTTGAGTTGTTGTACAAGGAAGCGGTAGCTTGCCATGTTTGCGTCCTTGGCATCCCAATCGCCTGATGACTGCTGGACCACCAAGTCGGAGTCACCATGGCATAGGATCCGGCGAATGCCGAGCTCTTTGGCTAGCCGGAGCCCGTGAATGAGTGCCTCGTTCTTGGCGACGTTGTTGGAGGCAGCAAAATGGATTTGCAGCACGTATTTGAGCTTGTCGCCCTTGGGAGAGGTGAGGACGATGCCGGCTCCCAAGCCGGTGCGCATCTTGGAACCGTCGAAATACATTCGCCAATGGGTGGAGTCGGGTGCTGGCGGTAGATACTGGGTTTCGGCCCAGTCGACGAGGAAGTCGGCCAGCGCTTGTGACTTGATGGCAGTGCAAGGTTGGTAGTAGATGGTGTAGGGGGCCAAATCTATGGCCCACTTTGCCACTCGACCCGAAGCGTCTAGGCTGCCGATGATCTCGGCTAGAGGAGCCGTGCAGACCATAGTGATTGGATGTACTTGGAAATAAGGCTTCAATTTCTTGGCGGCAAAGTGCACACCATAGCACATCTTCTGGTAGTGGGGGTAGTTTTGCTTGGAGGTCGACAGTACTTCACTCAAATAATATACCGGTCTCTGGACTGGTAGCGCTTTGCCATCCTCCTTGCGTTCTACCACAATGACTGTGCTGACCACTCGGCTGGTGGCAGCGATGTACAGGAGCATGGGCTCCTTAGGAGTCGGAGCCACCAGGACAGGTGGAGTAGTCAGCATCTTCTTTAGTTGGAAAAATGCTTCGTCCGCCTTGTGGTTCCACTCGAAAAAAGTGGTCTTCTTCATGAGTTGGTACAGGGGAAGAGCCTTCTCGCCCAGCCGACTAATGAATCGACTGATGGACGCCAAACAGCCGGTGAACTTTTGTGCGTCCAGTAGTCGGCTGGGTACCTCCATCCTTTCAATGGCCTTGATCTTCACAGGGTTGCATTCTATGCCGCGTTCGGAGACTAGGAAACCAAGGAGCTGGTCGGTGGTACTCCGAAGACGCACTTCTCCGGGTTGAGCTTGATCTGAAATCGGCGCAAGTTCTCAAAGGTCTCCTTAAGGTCTTCCAGCAGTGTTCCATGCTTCTCCGTTTTTACCACCACATCTTCCATGTAAACATGAGCATTTCTGCCGAGCTGCTTGAGGAGGCACTTCTACATGCATCATTGGAAGGTGGCGCCGGCGTTCCTCAAGCCGAACGTCATGGTCGGGTAGCAAAAAGCTCCAAACGGCGTGATGAAGGCAGTCTTCAGCCTGTCGGCCGGGTTCAACTTGATCTGGTGATACCCTGAATATGCATCCAAGAAACTCAATAGCTCGCATCCGGCTGTGGAGTCTATCACTTGGTCGATCCTTGGCAAAGTGAACGGGTCCTTGGGGCATGCTTTGTTGAGGCTAGGGTAGTCAATACACATTCGCCATTGCTTGTTCTTCTTCAGTACCAGGACCGGGTTGGCCAGCCATTCTGGAAAGAATACTTCCATGATGAAGCCGGCCGCAAGCAGCCGGGCTATTTCTTCTCCAAAAACTCTCCTCTTCTCTTCTAACAAGCGGTGCAAAGGCTACCTGACTGGCTTGGCATCAGATCGGACGTGTAATTTGTTCTCGGCGATTTCTGTCGGGACACCTGGCATGTCTTTGGGGGACCATGCGAAGATGTCTCGATTCTCACGGAGGAAATCGATGAGCTCGCCTTCTATTTGTTGTCGAGGTTGGCACCTACGACAGCGTACCTCTCTGGGTGCTCTGGGTCCAAAGGTATCTTCTTTGTTTCTTTGGCCGGCTTGAACAAGCCCTTAGCTTCCGACTCTCTAGGATTAGGCGACATCTCTGGCTGTTTGCTTGCCATCGCCACAACCCGATCTAGCAGTCGCTTCTCAGCTGCGATCACGAGGGGCTCGGCCAGCCGACCGCTCTCTGATGCGCAGGCGGACGACTTCTTGTAGTCGCCAATTATGGTCAGGATCCCCTTGGAACTCGGCATCTTCACCTTGAGGTAGGCATAGTGGGGGACGGTCATGAACTTGGCCAGGGCTGGCCGGCCAAGCAGCGCATGGTATGGGCTCTCCAAGTCCACTGCCTCGAACCAAATTGACTCTCGGCGGAAATGATCTTTGTCTCTGAAGAGGACGTCAATCAAGATCTTGCCGATTGGAGAGCAGGAAAGGCCAGGAACTATGCCGTGGAACACCGTCCGGCTGGACTGTAGTTGCCTCTGCCTGATCCCTAACTTCTCCATGGTGTCTTTGTACAGGATGTTGATGCTGCTGCCGCCGTCTATCAGGACTCCGGAGAAGCAAGCAGCTCGTTTGTCCGTGGCAAAGGTGGCATCCAAAACCAAGGCGTAGGAGCCGGGTTTGGGCATTACTTCTAGGTGGTCAGCTCTGCTCCAGCTGATGGGCTTCTCAGACCAATGCATGAACTCGGGAGTGTTAGATGCTACTGCAATCACCTCCTCCTGCTGCTGCCGCCTGCTACGTCGGTCGTCGGCCACACTGGTGAACACGACATAAGCTCCCTGCTCTTCTGGATACTCGTCTTGCACTGCGCCGACCGGTCTGACCGCCGGCTGCTGGGGCAGAGGAGGCGGCTGCCCCGTAGGTGGGGGAGGCAAAAGTCCGTCTCCCTTGGCTATCCTGGTGAGCCAGTGGCATTTACGAATGGTGTGGTTGGATGGTTTTGCGCCACTGTGGAACTTGCAGGGTCCATCCAAAGTCTTCTCATATGAGAAAGCCGGCTGCCAGTTGGGCTTGCCGCCCTTCTGGCGTTTGGGCGGGGGCTGCCCTTTCGGCTGTTGGTTTTCGACTGTCGCCACCTGCCGACTGGTGGAAGTCGGTGGTGGGGCTTTGCGCTTGTGGTTGTTCTGCTGTTGACGCCGACTGGTGTCTCCGGCCAGAGTTCGAGGAGCCTGAGGAGCCACCTTGCCAGTCGCGCTAACTTGAATCATCGTCTTCATGGAGGAGTCGGCCGTGGCGTACTTGTCTGCTATGATCAATAGCCCGTCGAGGGTTTCCGGCTCATCGTAGAGAAGCTTGTGCTTGAGGAGGGTGCCCTCTCGGCATCCTGCGGTGAAGTACTCAATGGCCTGCACCTTGTGCACGCCTTCGCAGGAGTTGCGAAGCTCGGCCCAGGGCGTGAGGTAGTCGCGGGTTGACTAGCTGGGGCCCTGTACACATAAGGAGAGCCGGCGAGGCTGCTTGTACATGCTGGTGAAGTTGCGGATGAAGGCATCAGTGAAGTCGACCCAACTGTTGATGCTGTGGGGCCTTAAGCTATTCAGCCAAGTCCGGGCCGTGCCTTGGAGCATGAGCAGAACGTACTTCACGGCAACACGCTTGTTGCCGTTTGCTATGCTGACGGTCGTGGAGTAGTCGACCAGCCAGTCTTCTGGCTTCATGGAGCCGGTGTATTTGGGTGTATCTCTGGGGAGCGTGAACCCTTTGGGGAAGGGCTCGTCTCGGATGCGGGGGCCAAAACACGGCGGACCCAACTCATCTTCTTCTTCAAGCGCCAGGGATCGGTGGAGACGGTCGATCCGGTCATGGGCGTCATTCTCTCCGACTCCCTCTCGGTGGCCAAGGCGGTCGCCGAGTATCAGGTGATCAACAAGCGGCGGGGAGACTCGCCTTTCCCTTCGAGGGGGAGGAGGCGGACAGTCGTCCCGTTGTTCCACTGTTCTTGGGAGGCCGTCTCGGTCGCACTCTATGGTGATGCGAGTCCGACTGCGGCTGGCAGCCGGCTCCTTGTCTTTTCTTCCGCAGATGCCGCCAGTTGGCGTCCGATACTCCGCGCCTTGGTCTCGGCGCGGAAGCAAGTTGTCATTCTGTCGGCGCGGTGCATCAGTGTGGCAGCCGGCCTCGTTCTGCTCAGCAGCCGTGTCAAGGAGTCGCTGGACGCGCTCCATCATCAAGCGACGCTCTTCGCCCTCGAACTTGTCCAGCTCGTCCGCCACCGCCTGGGCAGCTTGAATGTTCTCCGCAGGTGTGGCGTATACGGGGCGATTCGCCCCGAACAGATCGGCGATAGCTGCGCTGCGTTGCTGGATCGTGCCAAGGTGGCTGGGCCCAGCCGCAGCCGGCGTGCCGCCCACAGCGCGGTCCATCTCGCACTGGTAGGCTTCTGACTGGCGTCTCATGCTGGCCAGCTTTTTGGCGCCTTCGACTAGCTGAAGGCAGCGTGCCTCCAGTGTCTCAGCATCGGTGTCTTTGGGGATAGGCGCCGCCAGGTCTTGTAGCGCCGCGTTGAGTGGGGTCATAATCACCCCGGCCAGAGTGCTTGTCATGATCAATGACAAGCACTTCCGTGACGGTGCTTCCGCCGCTATCCGCACGAGGAAGCGGTTCGTCGTAGACCACCACATTGGTGGGGAATGTGTCAAGCGACGCGGTGTCGGAGTCGACCAACATCGGATCGGTGGAGCCTACGGAATCCAAGTCCCCAGCTAGCTCATTGGGGACGCGGAGTTGATCGAGGAGGCCCGCAAGGAGGCTCTCGGGGCCGCATGTGCCTGCGTCGGAAGCGGGCTAATCGGAGAGGCGGACCTCGCCGACAAGATCGGCGAGGCAACTGGCTGCGTAGGCGATTTCATCGCCATGCAGCGCGTCGGCATAGACTCCGTCTAGCGTGCCGGGCTGGCTGTGCTCGCCAGGGAGAAAAGGGGTTCCCGTCCAGAACAGGTCTCCGGACGACGGTGCACCAGGCCCCACAGTGGGCGCCAAATGCCGGGGGTTGGGTGCGACATATGCCAATGGATGGCTTATCATGGTGGGGGCGAGTAAAATGTCGCTGGTGCATGGAAACGGGATGAGGCGTAGACCCGGACGCCGGCGTACTTTACCTAGGTTCGGGGCTCTCCTAGGAGATACCACCCCTAGTCCTGCTCTACGGGGTCTCCACATGATCACTAAGGCAAAGTGAGTACAAAGGCGCTCCTCGAGCTATATCTGTGGGTAGGAGGAGGCAAGACTAGCTCTCTCCTTCCTCTAAGGTCTGGTCTAGTTCTAATGAATCGGAACCCTTTGCATGGGTGTCCTGGGGGGTTTATATGAGCCTACCACCTAGGGGTACAATGGTAAATTGTATGGACGCAGGGCCCAGCTGTCAGTCTCTTTGCCTGTGGGCCCTCCTGCCGACTGCTGGGGCCCACCGATTGGTGGGCCCAGCCGACTGGTCTGGTACGGAGCCGACAGGCCGCACCCGCCGCTGGCGGGTCCTGCCGGCAGCTGATTACTGTAGCCGTGCTTCTAATGATGCAGGCTTGGTCATGGGGTCATGGCTACAGTCCTGCCGCCTGGCAGGCGATTACTATAGCCACTCCCCATCTCGTCTAGTTAATGGCGCGTGGGACCCATGGGAGGGGCAGGCCGACTTCCGTGGGCCGGCTCCCTACGGGTCCGACTGGTGGCGCCCTTGCCATCTTCCGGACTCTCACTTACTGGTAGGGCCCGTCTTTCGTGGATCGTACCGTCAGGCCATCGTGGGTACATGACTCTGCCCACTGTTGCTGACGTCAGGGATGGCATGGCAACAGTGCTGTGCCAGACGGAGATCTCCGCTGGTACAGTGCATTGTGCCCCGGCCATCCCCTGGAAAAGGGGAGGGAGTGGGCTTCACTATCGCCACTCCCTGTCCCATCCCCCCTGCTGAGGGCATGGGCCTTGCTGGTGTCCTGGGCTGACTCCCCGTGGCCGGCTTCTCTGGGAGCCGCCAGTCGGAGTCGGCCGGTCTTGATCTCTTCTCTAGGACTCGGACGCATATGGGCTGCCGACTGTTCCTCCAGCCGCCCTCCTGAAGTCGGCTCTCCCTCTATTGTCTTGAGGGGCGCAGTCAGCCCTGATGTCTTGAAAGGTTATGGGCCTCGGGTTAGCCTACCTGTGGCCCATTACTCCGACAGTGCTACCTACACTTAATGGTTCAGATGTATTTCAGTAATCTTTAGAATCTGTAAAGTTCACAGGGTTTCAAAATTCCGGCCCTAGGAACAGACACTAGTCATTTTGGATTGTTGGTCATAGTGACATTGACCCAAATTACTACTGCAGGCCAGGTTTCTTGACAATTTTAGTTGTCTTTCTTACTCATTTGATATGATATCCAGTTATTCACGTCGACTAGTTGCAAACAATAAGTGCTAGACAAACTTCTTGATTCAGATTTTGGACGGTCTCTTACTGTAGTTACAATTCTACATACATGTCCTAGTAAGCTCACAAGTAAATGATTGATTCACTACATCTATGCTTGCCTTGTCATATTTGTTGTCAATATTCTTTTAGGGTGGACCGCCCTGTTTCAAAATACTTGAACCGTAGACATGAGTGAATAACATTTCTCTGTGTGATCTCTTCCATCATGTGTGGGCAACGAGCACTGCATTATATATAAAGAAAGTGTCATTTCCAGCTTTTACATAGACTACGATCTTTTACATGGAATACAATGTAACACCCCGGATGTAACTTTCCCAATTTGTACTCCAACTCTTGCCATTTCCGGCGTTAAGTTATTTTATTTTCTCGGGTTCGGGTTTTTGTCCCCGTGAGTTGTTGTCGTTGTCATGCATCTCATATCATGTTATCATGTGCATTGCATTTGCATACGTGTTCGTCTCATGCATTCGAGCATTTTCCCCGTTGTCCGTTTTGCATTCCGGCGCTTCGTTCTCCTCCGATGGTCATTTCTATCTTTCTTTTGTGTGTGGGGATTAAACATTTCCGGATTGGACCGAGACTTGCCAAGCGGCCTTGGTTTACTACCGGTAGACCGCCTATCAAGTTCCGTATCATTTGGACTTCGTTTGATACTCCAACGGTTAACCGAGGGACCGAAAAGGCCTCGTGTGTGTTGCAGCCCAACAACCTCTTTTTTGGCCCAAAACCCACCTAACTCTGCTCCATGTCCTAGAGCGTTCGATCACGATCGCGTGGCCGAAAACCGCACATCATTTGGACTCTCCTAGCTCCCTCTATGCCTATATATACACCCCCCCCCCCATTCCAAATTCGCGGATCCTCTCCCCCCTAACCCTAAAAATCACAGATCCGCCGCCGCCGGACGTGTCCGGAGCGGGCCGGACAACGTCCACCGCCCCCCGCGACCAGTCAGACGCTGCCACGTGGCCGTGCGCCACCCCTCACCGCGCCGGCCCAGGAGGCCCGCAGCCGGCCCCGAGGCCCGTAGCCGCCGCCGCCCGGGTCGTCCTCCACCGCCCGCGCCGCCCTTCTTCTCCGCGGCCGACGCTGCCTCTACTCGCCGCCGACTCGCCGGCGACCTCCGCCCGGCAACCTCCGCCGCCCGCCGCTCGGAGCAGCCCGCCGCCTCCGTCCGGCGCCCCGCGCCGCCACCGCGCCGCTCCGTCGACCGGAGATGGGCCCGGCGCCGCCAGCCGCCGCCCCCACCGACCGGCCTCGCCTCCCCTCTTCTCCCCGCCGACCACCACGACGCCACCGCCGGCGACCTCGGCTCCGACGTGAACAATGCCGCCGCCGCCTCGGGTCGCGTGCCCCGAAACCCTAGATCTGATCCGGGGTAGTTTTTTTTCACTAAGTCCCGGATATTTTCAGTTCATATGCCCATGTTCGAGGCCCTGTAACTTTGCATCCGTAGCTCCGATTCATGCATATAGCACATCAAAATGTTCATCTCGGAGAGTACATGATTTCATTCCATTGCATCATTTTCATTTGAGCTCATCTTGATGCCCGAAATGCTGTTAGAAGAGGGCTACTTGAGATAATTGTCAGATCTATTACTCCGTTTATCACTTTTGTCATTTTTGCCATGATTAATGTGTGCATGATATGCCCGTGAGTTCTTCATGTGTTTTGTTAAGGGTTTTGTCATCTATCTAGAGGTGCAACCCATGTATTTTTAGGATGTGTGTGGTGACTTGTGCAAGCTTGCAAAGTGGTGCACTTGCTAATTCTGTTTTCAGGGACTTAGTGATTTCACTAAGTCCTGGGATTGTTTAGCTCATGATGCCATATGTTCTTGTTGTTTCCTAGTGATCCGTGCCTCTTTTGAGGATGATCAGTAAGGGAGTTTTGTTAACCTTGTAGAGATCTATCCATCCATGTCTTTGTTTGCAATTATAGAGCAGCCTAGCTTGAGTCAATCGAGCTCTACTTTTGCTTCGTTGCGAATCTGGGCAGATCGTCAACTTGTTTGCGATTTTGCCGATGTTATTGTAGTTGATCCGTACGTGCTATGCCATTATTCTTGCCATGTCTAGCTTGTATTTTGTGCCTTCTTTATGGTTGTATGCTTGTCTTGCCATGACTTGCTCTCTAGTGACTGCATCGAGCTCGTAAACATGCCTTCGTGAGTTATGTTTCAGCATGTCCCAGTTTTCACTGTCTGAAAACTGATTATGTTTTTGCTATGTTCGTGTGCTTGTTAGTATATTTTGTGATCCCTTTTGGCTCAAGGTTACTAAGGGACTTTTGTTAAGCTTGTTGAGTATCTCCATGCCATGTCTTTCTTTGTCATGTTCAGGTCCTGTAGCATGTTGTTTTGTTGCTCCGAAGAGGGCTATATAATCTGAAATTCCAGACAAGTGTTAATTTCACTAAGTCTGAGATCTGTTTTACCATTTGCGTTTTTGCCATGCTTGTTTGAACTCCTAATGGATGAATTGGCCGTAGCTCAGTGCTAGACTTTTGTTAAGCATCTTGTGTGCATCCCTGCCATGTATTTTGATGCCATGTTTGGTGGCTGTAGCATGTTCATCTCATTGCATTTAGATGCCTACTTGCTGTAAATCGCAGACCGGTGTCATTTTTGAATCGCTTGCCATTTCCAAACCGTAACTCCGATTCCGGCGTTCTTTATATCGTTTTCAAGCGATTTCATCTCATCTTTCCAGTGGCACACTTGGATTTCCAAGTTGAGGCCAGGTTCATGCATTTCCTGTCATATCTTGCATTTTGCATCCCGCATCGCATCCCGCATAGCATATCATCATTTCATCTTGTTGCTTGTTCTTGCACGTGGTTGATTGTATCCTTGTTGCTTGTTTGTCTTGTTTGGGTAGAGCCGGGAGACGAGTTCGCTAACGAGGAGCCCGTTGAGTTTGCTTTTGAGGATCCAGTCAACTCTGACAACTGTGCAGGCAAGATGATCATACCCTCGAAATCACTACTATCTTTGCTATGCTAGTTTGCTCGCTCTTTTGCTATGCCATTGCTACGATGCCTACCACTTGCTTGCAAGCCTCCCAAATTGCCATGTCAAACCTCTAACCCCCCATTGTCCTAGCAAACTGTTGATTGGCTATGTTACCGCTTTGCTCAGCCCCTCTTATAGCGTTGCTAGTTGCAAGTGAAGATCGGAGGCTGTTCCTTGTTGGAACATCTTTTATTTACTTGTTGGGATATCATTATATTGCCATGTTATCTTAATGCATCTATATACTTGGTAAAGGGTGGAAGGCTCGGCCTCTCGCCTAGTGTTTTGTTCCACTCTTGCCGCCCTAGTTTCCGTCATATCGGTGTTATGTTCCCGGATTTTTGCGTTCCTTACGCGGTTGGGTTATAATGGGAACCCCTTGATAGTTCGCCTTGATTAAAGCTTTTCCAGCAATGCCCAACATTGGTCTTACCATTTGCCACCTAGCCTTTTCTTTCCCTTGGGTTCTGCAGACTCAAGGGTCATCTTATTTTACCCCCCCCCCGGGCCAGTGCTCCTCTAAGTGTTGGTCCCACCGAGCGATGTCCGGGGCTACCAGGGGCAACTCTGGGCTGGCCTACCCGACGTCTGGCTCATCTGAGTTTGCCCTGAGAAAGAGATATGTGCAACTCCTATCGGGATTTGTCGGCACATTCGGGCGGTGTTGCTGGTCTTGTTTTAACCTGTCGAAGTGTCTTGAATTACCGAGATACCGAGTCTGATCGGAACGTCTTGGGAGGAGGTCTATTCCTTCGTTGACCGTGAGAGCTTGTCATGGGCTAAGTTGGGACTCCCCTGCAGGGATTGAACTTTCAAAAGCCATGCCCGCGGTTATGGGCAGATGGGAATTTGTTAATGTCCGGTTGTAGATAACTTGAACCTTAACTTAATTAAAATGAATCAACCGAGTGCGTTACCATGATGGCCTCTTCTCGATGGAGTCCGGGAAGTGGACACGGTGATGGAGTAATGTTTGCGCAGGTTGCTCTCTAGTTTCTCGCTCGTGCTTTGCCTCCTCTTCTCGCTCTCATTTGCGAATAAGTTAGCCACCATACTTGCTAGTCGCTTCCTGCAGCTCCACTCATATTTTGCCTTGCCATACCTATAAGCTTAAATAGTCTTGATCGCGAGGGTGCGAGATTGCTGAGTCCCTGTGGCTCACAGATTACTATTACACCAGATGCAGGGCCCGATGATTCCGCTCCAGGAGACGCGTATGAGCTCAAGTGGGAGTTCGACGAAGACTCTCAACGATACTATGTTTCCTTTCCCGATGATCAGTAGTGGTGCCCAGTTGGGGGTGATTGGGACCGTGTCGCATGTTGGGTTCTCTTTTATTTTGGCGCCGTAGTCGGGCCATGAGTGTTTGGATGATGTAATGTTATTTATGTACTTGATTGACGTGGCGAGTGTAAGCCAACTATGTTATCTCCCCTTTTATTATTACATTACATGGGATGTTTGTGAAGATTGCCTAACTTGCGACATATGCCTTCAATGCGATTATGTCTCTAAGTCGTGCCTCGACACGTGGGAGCTATAGTCGCATCGAGGGTGTTACAAGTTGGTAATCAGAGCCTTCCCCGACCTTAGGAGCCCCATTGCTTGATCGTTTTTAGCGGCCGAGTTGTGTCTAGAAAAATGTTTTGAGTCATTTAGGAATTATATATCGGAGAGCTTAGGAATTCTTTTTACTTCCCAGTCTCCTCATCGCTCTGGTAAGGCATCCTGACGTAGAGTTTTGACTCTTCTCTTCTCAAATTTCACTAAAAAAATTTAGGATCACGCGGGTATCTTGGAATCGTGCCGATGGTTTTATGATGAGAACATTGTCTTGGTGCCTCCTGTCAGGGGTTTAGTGGAAGTGTCCCGGGGAGTTGAGCTCTGAGGTGTTGTCATCATAATTTTATCGTTGCAGTTCTGGAATACCTGAGTCTAGTACGCCGACATCGAAAATCTCTTTTATGCAGTTCGTTGGTGAGATAACCTCGACGCCACCCAGTACTGGGGCGGGAGTTCGGGAGTATCGCCATAACTTGTATAACGGATGCTTTTCGAAGGTTGAGGTAGATGGTTTCCGAAGGTTTCTTGGTTATGTGTTGAAGGATGGATACAGCTGGATGTAGGATTTGCTAGTTTGGGTGAGATATTATGCTTCCCCTGTATCCCCAACACCTGATTGCATAACCGGAAAGGTTCGGGAGTTTCATAGGTGGGAATTCTAGTAGCTCTAGTTTTCTTCCACGGATATTGGTTTGAGATTGGGATTTCTTACCGATTATTCGTTCTTGATCCGTACCTTGTTGATTTATTTCTCTACCTTAATTCTACGTGGCTTCTCAATTTATGGATATGTGACCATTTCAAGAGGAATGCATTCGTTCATTTTGTTCGGATGTGAAGACTATATGTTGCAATTTTCATTCCGTTGGATTCAGCTTCAATATTTATCTGTCAATGTGCTAATGGTGGTCAACCTCTTCAGGATGGCTCCTCCAACGCGCACGACTCCGAATCCTGATCCGCCACCACCTCCACCTCCTCCGGAGGCATGGCAAGCTGTGATGGCCGCAACCAATGCAAACACACAGTTGATCATGCAAATTCTTCAAGAGCGCAATCAAGGCAGTCAAGGGAATCAAGGCAGCAATCAGAGTCACTTTGCTACACTCAACCAGTTCCTTGCTAACGGGCCAAAGACTTTCAGCAATTGTGTTGAGGCAACCGATGCTGACGATTGGCTTGTGGATCTGTGCAAGCATTTCGAGTGCAGTAACGTCAGGCCTGAGGACTTTGTTAAGTTCGCTTCCTTCCAACTCAAAGATCAAGCTGCAGAATGGTTCCAGCAGTACAAGGATTCCAGAGGTGGACGTGTTATCACTTGGGATGATTTCCGTCGAGATTTACGAGCTCATCATATTCCGCAGAGCGTGGTTGAAAGCAAGCGTGAGGAATTCTGCAATCTGAAGCAAGGCTCTTTGTCTGTCTATGACTACAACAAGTTGTTCCAGAAGCTCGCCCGCTTTGCCAAGCAGGACGTCCCTGATGAGAAGAGCATGAGATACCAGTTCAGGGGTGGTCTCAGAGAAGATATTCAGCTTGCCCTTGTTCTCCTTGAGCCCTTGAGATACGATGAGTTCTACAACATGGCACTGAAGCAAGAGGCTGCTCAGTTGAGGTGTGATGCTTCCAAGAAGCGAGTCAGAGATGTTACTCCTTCTTCCTCTACTCAAGTGGCCAAGCAGCAGAAGTTTTGGCTTCCTCCTCCTCCGTTCCGTCAGCCGTATCAGCAGAAGAGCAAAGGTGGCAGTGGTTCTTCCCACCCACCCAACCCTGGCTTTCAGAACAAGACTTCGTCTCAAGCTCCAAGATCGAGTGCTCCGTATCACCGTCCGCTTTCAGAAGTCACGTGCAACAAGTGCCAACAGAAGGGTCACTATGCCAACAAGTGTTTCAACCAGAGGCGTCTTCCTCCTCCTCCTCCTGTGAGATCGGCAAGTACAGCTGTGGTCAAGCATAACCCCAAGTCCGCCAAGGTCAATTTGATGAATACAGCTCAGGCAGAGGACTCATCAGATGTCATCATGGGTAACCTTCCTGTTAATGATATTCCAGCTAAAGTTCTTTTTGACACGGGTGCATCGCATTGTTTCATCTCGAGGCCATTTGTTTCTAAGCATGAGTTGCCTTTGCAAGATTTGCCTAGACAGTTATCTGTTGTTTCTCCAGGTAAATTCATGAATGCAAGCGCTATTGCCCCAGATGTTTCTATCACATTGGGCGATTACAAGTTCCTCTCTTCTCCGGTGGTTCTTGGTAACTCGGATATTGATCTTATTCTCGGAATGGATTGGCTTTCTAAGCACAAGGCACATCTTGATTGTGCAGCCAGGCAGATTCAATTGACTCATTCGTCTGAGGATATAATTGTCTTTGCCGCTCGTGATGATACTATCCGTCTGTTTTCTCTCAATGAGAAGGGTGAACTCGATGCCATCTCTCAAATTCCAGTCGTTTGCGAATATCAAGACGTCTTTCCAGAAGAGCTCCCAGGAATGCCTCCGCACCGGCCAGTTGAATTCGTTATTGATCTTGAGCCTGGCACGGAACCTGTGTGCAAACGTCCATACAAGCTCGAACCTGAAGAGTTGAGGGAGCTGAAGAAGCAACTCGATGAGCAAGAAAGAATGGGTCTCATCCGGCCTAGTTCTTCTCCGTGGGGTTGTGGTGTTCTTTTTGTGAAGAAGAAGGATGGAACGGACCGACTTTGTGTCGATTACCGTCCAGTGAACAAGAAGACCATCAAGAACAAATACCCACTTCCCAACATCAATGAGCTGTTCGAACAACTCAAAGGTGCCCAAGTATTCTCCAAGCTTGATCTCCGTATGGGTTATCACCAGATTCGCATTCGTGAAGAAGATATTCCCAAGACAGCATTCAGAACAAGCTTTGGTTCATATGAATACACTGTCATGTCTTTTGGCCTCGCCAACGCTCCTCCGACGTTCTCTCGCATGATGAACTTCATCTTCAACGCCTACACCAATGACTTCGTTTTGGTCTATCTCGACGACATTCTGGTTTTCTCCAAGAACAAGGAAGATCATGCCAAGCACTTGCGTTTGGTTCTTGATAAGCTCAGGAACATCAGTTCTACGCCAAGTTCTCCAAGTGTGAATTTTGGCTTGATGAGGTTCTTTATCTTGGTCATATCATCTCTGCCAAGGGCATTGCCGTGAATCCTGAGAAGGTGTCTGCAATTGTGAATTGGGAACCTCCTCAGAACGTGAAGCAACTCCGCAGTTTTCTCGGTCTCGCAAGCTATTGCCGAAGATTCGTTGAAAACTTTTCTAAGATCGCGAAGCCTCTCTCTAATCTTCTTCAGAAGCACGTCAAGTACGTTTGGTCTCCGGAGTGTGATATTGCTTTCAACACTTTGAAAGAGAAATTGATCACTGCTCCAGTTCTGACTCCGCCTGATGAATCCAAGCCGTACGAGGTCTTTTGTGATGCCTCTCTCCAAGGTCTTGGCGCAGTATTGATGCAAGAGAAGAAAGTTGTTGCTTATACATCTCGCCAGTTGAAGCCTAATGAGAAGAACTACCCCACTCATGATCTCGAGTTGGCGGCAGTTGTGCATGCTCTTTTGACTTGGAGACATCTTCTATTGGGAAGAAAAGTGGACATTTTCACTGATCACAAGAGTCTCAAGTACATCTTCACTCAGCCTAATCTCAACCTCAGGCAAACTCGATGGGTCGAAATGATTCAAGAGTATAATCCGAGTATTGAGTATACTCCAGGCAAGGCCAATGTGATTGCTGACGCATTGAGCAGAAAGGCTTACTGCAACAGTCTGATTCTCAAGCCTTATCAACCCGAGCTTTGTGAAGCTTTCCGCAAACTTAATCTGCAAGTTGTTCCTCAAGGTTTCCTCGCCAACCTTCAAGTCTCTCCTACCTTAGAAGACCAGATTCGCCAAGCCCAGCTTCTTGATGCTATGGTGAAAAAGGTGAAGATTGGGATTGCCAAGAGTCAGTCCAAGTACAAGTGCTACCGCCTTGATGACAAGGACACTCTCTTCTTCGAGGATCGTATTGTTGTACCCAAAGGTGACCTCCGTAAAGTGATCATGAACGAGGCTCACAATTCTCTCCTCTCCATCCACCCTGGGAGCACGAAGATGTATCAGGACCTTAAGCAAGCTTATTGGTGGACTCGAATGAAGCGCGAGATCGCTCAATTCGTGAATGAATGTGATGTCTGCAGAAGAGTGAAGGCAGAACACCAAAGGCCAGCTGGTCTCCTCCAACCTCTTGCCATTCCAGAATGGAAGTTTGACCACATTGAAATGGACTTCGTGACTGGGTTTCCAAAGTCCAAGCGTGGCAATGATGCTATATTCGTTGTCATCGACAAACTCACCAAAGTGGCTCACTTTCTGCCTATCAAAGAGTCGATCACTGCAGCTCAATTGGCGGAACTCTATACCTCTCGTATTTTCTCTCTGCACGGTATTCCTCAAGTGATCTCTTCAGACCGTGGCAGCATCTTTACCTCGAAGTTTTGGGATTCTTTTCAGAAGGCCATGGGCACGAACATCCGCTTCAGCACAGCTTTCCATCCTCAAACAAGCGGTCAAGTCGAGCGTGTCAACCAGATTCTTGAAGATATGCTCAGGGCTTGTGTGATCTCCTTCGGCATGAAGTGGGAGGATTGTCTTCCTTATGCTGAATTCTCCTACAACAACAGTTTTCAAGCAAGTTCGGGCAAGGCCCCTTTTGAAATTCTGTATGGCAGGAAGTGCCGTACCCCTCTCAACTGGTCTGAAACCGGTGAACGTCAGCTTTTGGGTAATGACTTAATCACAGAAGCAGAAGAAATGTGCAAAGTCATTCGTGATAACCTCAAAGCAGCCCAATCCCGCCAGAAGAGCTACTATGATAGTAAGCACCGTGATTTGGCTTTCGAGATCGGAGATCATGTTTACCTCCGCGTCTCTCCTATGAAAGGTACTCGTCGCTTCGGTATCAAAGGGAAGCTTGCCCCTAGATACGTGGGACCTTTCAAGATTGTCAGCAAGAGAGGCGACCTCGCCTATCAACTCGAGCTTCCTTCAAACTTTGCAAATGTTCATGACGTGTTCCATGTCTCTCAGCTTCGAAAGTGCTTCAAGACTCCTGACCGCACCGTCAACTTCGAGGACATTGAGCTCCAAGAAGATCTCTCTTATCGTGAGCACCCAGTTGCTATTCTTGAAGAGACTGAACGCAAGACTCGCAACAAGTCAATCAAATTTCTCAAAGTCAAGTGGTCACACCATTCCGACCGTGAAGCTACCTGGGAACGCGAGGATCACCTCCGTTCTGAGTACCCGGCGTTCTTTCAGTCCTAGATCTCGGGACGAGATCCTTTCGTAGTGGTGGAGTGTTGTAACACCCCGGATGTAACTTTCCCAATTTGTACTCCAACTCTTGCCGTTTCCGGCGTTAAGTTATTTTATTTTCTCGGGTTCGGGTTTTGTCTCCGTGTGTTGTTGTCGTTGTCATGCATCTCATATCATGTCATCATGTGCATTGCATTTGCATACGTGTTCGTCTCATGCATTCGAGCATTTTCCCCGTTGTCCGTTTTGCATTCCGGCGCTTCGTTCTCCTCCGGTGGTCATTTCTATCTTTATTTCGTGTGTGGGGATTAAACATTTCCGGATTGGACCAAGACTTGCCAAGCGGCCTTGGTTTACTACCGGTAGACCGCCGGTCAAGTTTCGTATCATTTGGACTTCGTTTGATACTCCAACGGTTAACCGAGGGACCGAAAAGGCCTCGTGTGTGTTGCAGCCCAACACCCCTCCAATTTGGCCCAAAACCCACCTAACTCTGCTCCATGTCCTAGAGCGTTCGATCACGATCGTGTGGCCAAAAACCGCACCTCATTTGGACTCTCCTAGCTCCCTCTATACCTATATATACACCCCCCCCCCCATTCCAAATTCGCGGATCCTCTCCCCCCTAACCCTAAAAATCCCAGATCCGCCGCCGCCGGACGTGTCCGGAGCGGGCCGGACAACGTCCGCCACCCCCCGCGCCCAGTCAGACGCTGCCACGTGGCCGCGCGCCGCCGCTCACCGCGCCGGCCCGGGAGGCCCGCAGCCGGCCCCCGAGGCCCGTAGCCACCGCCGCCCGGGTCGTCCTCCACCGCCCGCGCTGCCCTTCTTCTCCGCGGCTGACGCCGCCTCTACTCGCCGCCGACACCGCCTCTACTCGCCGGCGACTCGCCGGCGACCTCCGCCGCCCGCCGCCCGGAGCAGCCCGCCGCCTCCGCCCGACGCCCCGCGCCGCCACCGTACCGCTCCGCCGACCGGAGCCGGGCCCGGCGCCGCCGGCCGCCGCCCCCACCGACCGGCCTCGCCTCCCCTCTTCTCCCCGCCGACCACCACGACGCCATCGCCGGCGACCTCGGCTCTGACGTGAACAGTGCCGTCGCCGCCTCAGGCCGCGTGCCCCGAAACCCTAGATCTGATCCGGGGTAGTTTTTTTTCACTAAGTCCCGGATATTTTTAGTTCATATGCCCACATTCGAGGCCCCGTAACTTCACATCCGTAGCTCCGATTCATGCATATAGCATATCAAAATGTTCACGTCAGAGAGTACATCATTTCATTCCATTCCATCATTTTCATTTGAGCTCATCTTGATGCCCGAAATGCTGTTAGAAGAGGGCTATTTGAGATAATTGTCAGATCTGTTACTACGTTTAGCACTTTTGTCATTTTTGCCATGATTAATGTGTGCATGATATGCCCGTGAGTTCTTCATGTGTTTTGTTAAGGGTTTTGTCATCTATCCAGAGGTGCAACCCATGTATTTTTAGGATGTGTGTGGTGACTTGTGCAAGCTTGCAAAGTGGTGCACTTGCTAATTCTGTTTTCAGGGACTTAGTGATTTCACTAAGTCCTGGGATTGTTTAGCTCATGATGCCATATGTTCTTGTTGTTTCCTAGTGATCCGTGCCTCTTTTGAGGATGATCAGTAAGGGAGTTGTGTTAACCTTGTAGTGCTCTATCCATCCATGTCTTTGTTTGCAATTATGGAGCACCCTAGCTTGAGTCAATCGAGCTCTACTTTTGCTTCGTTGCGAATCTGGGCAGATCGTCAACTTGTTTGCGATTTTGCCGATGTTATTGTAGTTGATCCGTGCATGCTATGCCTTTGTTCTTGCCATGTCTAGCTTGTATTTTGTGCCTTCTTATGGATGTATGCTTGTCTTGCCATGACTTGCACCGTGGTGAGTGCATCGAGCTCGTAAACATGCCTTCGTGAGTTATGTTTCAGCATGTCCCAGTTTTCACTAAGTCTGAAAACTGATTATGTTTTTGCTATGTTCGTGTGCTTGTTAGTATATTTTGTGATCCCTTTTGGCTCAAGGTCACTAAGGGACTTTTGTTAAGCTTGTTGAGTAGCTCCATGCCATGTCTTTCTTTGTCATGTTCAGGTCCTGTAGCATGTTGTTTTGTTGCTCCGAAGAGGGCTATATGATCTGAAATTCCAGACAAGTGTTAATTTCACTAAGTCTGAGATCTGTTTTACCATTTGCGTTTTTGCCATGCTTGTTTGAAACCTCCTAATGGATGAATTGGCCGTAGCTCAGTGCTAGACTTTTGTTAAGCATCTTGTGTGCATCCCTGCCATGTATTTTGATGCCATGTTTGGGTGCTGTAGCATGTTCATCTCATTGCATTTAGATGCCTACTTGCTGTAAATCGCAGACCGGTGTCATTTTTGAATCGCTTGCCATTTCCAAACCGTAACTCCGATTCCGGCGTTCTTTATATCGTTTTCAAGCGATTTCATCTCATCTTTCCAGTGGCACACTTGGATTTCCAAGTTGAGGCCAGGTTCATGCATTTCCTGTCATATCTTGCATTTTGCATCCCGCATCGCATCCCGCATAGCATATCATCATTTCATCTTGTTGCTTGTCTTGCACGTGGTTGATTGTATCCTTGTTGCTTGTTTGTCTTGTTTGGGTAGAGCCGGGAGACGAGTTCGCTAACGAGGAGCCCGTTGAGTTTGCTTTTGAGGATCCAGTCAACTCTGACAACTGTGCAGGCAAGATGATCATACCCTCGAAATCACTACTATCTTTGCTATGCTAGTTTGCTCGCTCTTTTGCTATGCCATTGCTACGATGCCTACCACTTGCTTGCAAGCCTCCCAAATTGCCATGTCAAACCTCTAACCCACCATTGTCCTAGCAAACCGTTGATTGGCTATGTTACCGCTTTGCTCAGCCCCTCTTATAGCGTTGCTAGTTGCAGGTGAAGATTGGAGGCCGTTCCTTGTTGGAACATCTTTATTTACTTGTTGGGATATCATTATATTGCCATGTTATCTTAATGCATCTATATACTTGGTAAAGGGTGGAAGGCTCGGCCTCTCGCCTAGTGTTTTGTTCCACTCTTGCCGCCCTAGTTTCCGTCATATCGGTGTTATGTTCCCGGATTTTGCGTTCCTTACGCGGTTGGGTTATAATGGGAACCCCTTGATAGTTTGCCTTGATTAAAGCTTTTCCAGCAATGCCCAACATTGGTCTTACCATTTGCCACCTAGCCTTTTCTTTCCCTTGGGTTCTGCAGACTCAAGGGTCATCTTATTTTAACCCCCCCCCCGGGCCAGTGCTCCTCTGAGTGTTGGTCCCACCGAGCGATGTCCGGGGCTACCAGGGGCAACTCTGGGCTGGCCTATCCGACGTCTGGCTCATCTGAGTGTGCCCTGAGAAAGAGATATGTGCAGCTCCTATCGGGATTTGTCGGCACATTCGGGCGGTGTTGCTGGTCTTGTTTTAACCTGTCGAAGTGTCTTGAATTACCGAGATACCGAGTCTGATCGGAACGTCTTGGGAGGAGGTCTATTCCTTCGTTGACCGTGAGAGCTTGTCATGGGCTAAGTTGGGACTCCCCTGCAGGGATTGAACTTTCGAAAGCCGTGCCCGCGGTTATGGGCAGATGGGAATTTGTTAATGTCCGGTTGTAGATAACTTGAACCTTAATTAATTAAAATGAATCAACTGAGTGTGTTACCGTGATGGCCTCTTCTCGGCGGAGTCCGGGAAGTGGACACGGTGTTGGAGTAATGTTTGCGCAGGTTGCTCTCTAGTTTCTCGCTCGTGCTTTGCCTCCTCTTCTCGCTCTCTTTTGCGAATAAGTTAGCCACCATACTTGCTAGTCGCTTGCTGCAGCTCCACTCATATTTTACCTTGCCTTACCTATAAGCTTAAATAGTCTTGATCGCGAGGGTGCGAGATTGCTGAGTCCCTGTGGCTCACAGATTACTATTACACCAGATGCAGGGCCTGATGATTCCGCTCCAGGAGACGCGTATGAGCTCAAGTGGGAGTTCGACGAAGACTCTCAACGATACTATGTTTCCTTTCCCGATGATCAGTAGTGGTGCCCAGTTGGGGGTGATTGGGACCGTGTCGCATGTTGGGTTCTCTTTTATTTTGGCGCCGTAGTCGGGCCATGAGTGTTTGGATGATGTAATGTTATTTATGTACTTGATTGACGTGGCGAGTGTAAGCCAACTATGTTATCTCCCCTTTTATTATTCATATTACATGGGATGTTGTGAAGATTGCCTAACTTGCGACATATGCCTTCAATGCGATTATGTCTCTAAGTCGTGCCTCGACACGTGGGAGCTATAGTCGCATCGAGGGTGTTACAAGTTGGTAATCAGAGCCTTCCCCGACCTTAGGAGCCCCATTGCTTGATCGTTTTTAGCGGCCGAGTTGTGTCTAGAAAAATGTTTTGAGTCATTTAGGAATTATATATCGGAGAGTTTAGGAATTCTTTTTACTTCCCAGTCTCCTCATCGCTCTGGTAAGGCATCCTGACGTAGAGTTTTGACTCTTCTCTTCTCAAATTTCACTAAAAAAATTTAGGATCACGCGGGTATCTTGGAATCGTTCCGATGGTTTTATGATGAGAACATTGTCTTGGTGCCTCCTGTCAGGGGTTTAGTGGAAGTGTCCCGGGGAGTTGAGCTCTGAGGTGTTGTCATCATAATTTTATCGTTGCAGTTCTGGAATACCTGAGTTTAGTACGCCGACATCGAAAATCTCTTTTATGCAGTTCGTTGGTGAGATAACCTCGACGCCACCCAGTACTGGGGCGGGAGTTCGGGAGTATCGCCATAACTTGTATAACGGATGCTTTTCGAAGGTTGAGGTAGATGGTTTCCGAAGGTTTCTTGGTTATGTGTTGAAGGATGGATACAGCTGGATGTAGGATTTGCTAGTTTGGGTGAGATATTATGCTTCCCCTGTATCCCCAACACCTGATTGCATAACCGGAAAGGTTCGGGAGTTTCATAGGTGGGAATTCTAGTAGCTCTAGTTCTTCTTCCACGGATATTGGTTTGAGATTGGGATTTCTTACCGATTATTCGTTCTTGATCCGTACCTTGTTGATTTATTTCTCTACCTTAATTCTACGTGGCTTCTCAATTTATGGATATGTGACCATTTCAAGAGGAATGCATTCGTTCATTTTGTTCGGATGTGAAGACTATATGTTGCAATTTTCATTCCGTTGGATTCAGCTTCAATATTTATCTGTCAATGTGCTAATGGTGGTCAACCTCTTCAGGATGGCTCCTCCAACGCGCACGACTCCGAATCCTGATCCGCCACCACCTCCACCTCCTCCAGAGGCATGGCAAGCTGTGATGGCCGCAACCAATGCAAACACACAGCTGATCATGCAAATTCTTCAAGAGCGCAATCAAGGCAGTCAAGGGAATCAAGGCAGCAATCAGAGTCACTTTGCTACACTCAACCAGTTCCTTGCTAACGGGCCAAAGACTTTCAGCAATTGTGTTGAGGCAACCGATGCTGACGATTGGCTTGTGGATCTGTGTAAGCATTTCGAGTGCAGTAACGTCAGGCCTGAGGACTTTGTTAAGTTCGCTTCCTTCCAACTCAAAGATCAAGCTGCAGAATGGTTCCAGCAGTACAAGGACTCCAGAGGTGGACGTGTTATCACTTGGGATGATTTCCGTCGAGATTTCCGAGCTCATCATATTCCGCAGAGCGTGGTTGAAAGCAAGCGTGAGGAATTCCGCAATCTGAAGCAAGGCTCTTTGTCTGTCTATGACTACAACAAGTTGTTCCAGAAGCTCGCCCGCTTTGCCAAGCAGGACGTCCCTGATGAGAAGAGCATGATATATCAGTTCAGGGGTGGTCTCAGAGAAGAAATTCAGCTCGCTCTTGTTCTCTTTGAGCCCTTGAGATACGATGAGTTCTACAACATGGCACTGAAGCAAGAGGCTGCTCAGTTGAGGTGTGATGCTTCCAAGAAGCGAGTCAGAGATGTTACTCCTTCTTCCTCTACTCAAGTGGCCAAGCAGCAGAAGTTTTGGCTTCCTCCTCCTCCGTTCCGTCAGCCGTATCAGCAGAAGAGCAAAGGTGGCAGTGGTTCTTCCCACCCACCCAACCCTGGCTTTCAGAACAAGACTTCGTCTCAAGCTCCAAGATCGAGTGCTCCGTATCACCGTCCGCTTTCAGAGGTCACGTGCAACAAGTGCCAACAGAAGGGTCACTATGCCAACAAGTGTTCAACCAGAGGCGTCTTCCTCCTCCTCCTCCTGTCAGATCGGCAAGTACAGCTGTGGTCAAGCATAACCCCAAGTACGCCAAGGTCAATTTGATGAATGCAGCTCAGGCAGAGGACTCGTCAGATGTGATCATGGGTAACCTTCCTGTTAATGATATTCCAGCTAAAGTTCTTTTTGACACGGGTGCATCGCATTGTTTCATCTCGAGGCCATTTGTTTCTAAGCATGAGTTGCCTTTGCAAGATTTGCCTAGACAGTTATCTGTTGTTTCTCCGGGTAAATTCATGAATGCAAGCGCTATTGCCCCAGATGTTTCTATCACATTGGGCGATTACAAGTTTCTCTCTTCTCCGGTGGTTCTTGGTAACTCGGATATTGATCTTATTCTCGGAATGGATTGGCTTTCTAAGCACAAGGCTCAGCTTGATTGTGCAGCCAGGCAGATTCAATTGACTCATTCGTCTGAGGATGTAATTGTCTTTGCCGCTCGTGATGATACTATCCGTCTGTTTTCGCTCAATGAGAAGGGTGAATTGGATGCCATCTCTCAAATTCCAGTCGTTTGCGAATATCAAGACGTCTTTCCAGAAGAGCTCCCAGGAATGCCTCCGCACCGGCCAGTTGAATTCGTTATTGATCTTGAGCCTGGCACGGAACCTGTGTGCAAACGTCCTTACAAGCTCGGACCTGAAGAGTTGAAGGAGCTGAAGAAGCAACTCGATGAGCAAGAGAAAATGGGTCTCATCCGGCCTAGTTCTTCTCCGTGGGGTTGTGGTGTTCTTTTTGTGAACAAGAAGGATGGAACAGACCGACTTTGTGTTGATTACCGTCCAGTGAACAAGAAGACCATCAAGAACAAATACCCACTTCCCAACATCAATGAGCTGTTCGAACAACTCAAAGGTGCCCAAGTATTCTCCAAGCTTGATCTCCGTATGGGTTATCACCAGATTCGCATTCGTGAAGAAGATATTCCCAAGACAGCATTCAGAACAAGCTTTGGTTCATATGAATACACTGTCATGTCTTTTGGCCTCGCCAACGCTCCTCCGACGTTCTCTCGCATGATGAACTTCATCTTCAACGCCTACACCAATGACTTCGTTTTGGTCTATCTCGACGACATTCTGGTTTTCTCCAAGAACAAGGAAGATCATGCCAAGCACTTGCGTTTGGTTCTTGATAAGCTCAGGGAACATCAGTTCTACGCCAAGTTCTCCAAGTGTGAATTTTGGCTCGATGAGGTTCTTTATCTTGGTCATATCATCTCTGCCAAGGGCATTGCCGTGAATCCTGAGAAGGTGTCTGCAATTGTGAATTGGGAACCTCCTCAGAACGTGAAGCAACTCCGCAGTTTTCTCGGTCTCGCAAGCTATTGCCGAAGATTCGTTGAAAACTTTTCTAAGATCGCGAAGCCTCTCTCTAATCTTCTTCAGAAGCACGTCAAGTACGTTTGGTCTCCGGAGTGTGATATTGCTTTCAACACTTTGAAAGAGAAATTGATCACTGCTCCAGTTCTGACTCCGCCTGATGAATCCAAGCCGTACGAGGTCTTTTGTGATGCCTCTCTCCAAGGTCTTGGCGCAGTATTGATGCAAGAGAAGAAAGTTGTTGCTTATACATCTCGCCAGTTGAAGCCTAATGAGAAGAACTACCCCACTCATGATCTCGAGTTGGCGGCAGTTGTGCATGCTCTTTTGACTTGGAGACATCTTCTATTGGGAAGAAAAGTGGACATTTTCACTGATCACAAGAGTCTCAAGTACATCTTCACTCAGCCTAATCTCAACCTCAGGCAAACTCGATGGGTCGAAATGATTCAAGAGTATAATCCGAGTATTGAGTATACTCCAGGCAAGGCCAATGTGATTGCTGACGCTTTGAGCAGGAAAGGCTTACTGCAACAGTCTGATTCTCAAGCCTTATCAACCCGAGCTTTGTGAAGCTTTCCGCAAACTTAATCTGCAAGTTGTTCCTCAAGGTTTCCTCGCCAACCTTCAAGTCTCTCCTACCTTAGAAGACCAGATTCGCCAAGCCCAGCTTCTTGATGCTATGGTGAAAAAGGTGAAGATTGGGATTGCCAAGAGTCAGTCCAAGTACAAGTGCTACCGCCTTGATGACAAGGACACTCTCTTCTTCGAGGATCGTATTGTTGTACCCAAAGGTGACCTCCGTAAAGTGATCATGAACGAGGCTCACAATTCTCTCCTCTCCATCCACCCTGGGAGCACGAAGATGTATCAGGACCTTAAGCAAGCTTATTGGTGGACTCGAATGAAGCGCGAGATCGCTCAATTCGTGAATGAATGTGATGTCTGCAGAAGAGTGAAGGCAGAACACCAAAGGCCAGCAGGTCTCCTCCAACCTCTTGCCATTCCAGAATGGAAGTTTGACCACATTGAAATGGACTTCGTGACTGGGTTTCCAAAGTCCAAGCGTGGCAATGATGCTATATTCGTTGTCATCGACAAACTCACCAAAGTGGCTCACTTTCTGCCTATCAAAGAGTCGATCACTGCAGCTCAATTGGCGGAACTCTATACCTCTCGTATTGTCTCTCTGCACGGTATTCCTCAAGTGATCTCTTCAGACCGTGGCAGCATCTTTACCTCGAAGTTTTGGGATTCTTTTCAGAAGGCCATGGGCACCAACATCCGCTTCAGCACAGCTTTCCATCCTCAAACAAGCGGTCAAGTCGAGCGTGTCAACCAGATTCTTGAAGATATGCTCAGGGCTTGTGTGATCTCCTTCGGCATGAAGTGGGAGGATTGTCTTCCTTATGCTGAATTCTCCTACAACAACAGTTTTCAAGCAAGTTCGGGCAAGGCCCCTTTTGAAATTCTGTATGGCAGGAAGTGCCGTACCCCTCTCAACTGGTCTGAAACCGGTGAACGTCAGCTTTTGGGTAATGACTTAATCACAGAAGCAGAAGAAATGTGCAAAGTCATTCGTGATAACCTCAAAGCAGCCCAATCCCGCCAGAAGAGCTACTATGATAGTAAGCACCGTGATTTGGCTTTCGAGATCGGAGATCATGTTTACCTCCGTGTCTCTCCTATGAAAGGTACTCGTCGCTTCGGTATCAAAGGGAAGCTTGCCCCTAGATACGTGGGACCTTTCAAGATTGTCAGCAAGAGAGGCGACCTCGCCTATCAACTCGAGCTTCCTTCAAACTTTGCAAATGTTCATGACGTGTTCCATGTCTCTCAGCTTCGAAAGTGCTTCAAGACTCCTGACCGCACCGTCAACTTCGAGGACATTGAGCTCCAAGAAGATCTCTCTTATCGTGAGCACCCAGTTGCTATTCTTGAAGAGACTGAACGCAAGACTCGCAACAAGTCAATCAAATTTCTCAAAGTCAAGTGGTCACACCATTCCGACCGTGAAGCTACCTGGGAACGCGAGGATCACCTCCGTTCTGAGTACCCGGCGTTCTTTCAGTCCTAGATCTCGGGACGAGATCCTTTCGTAGTGGTGGAGTGTTGTAACACCCCGGATGTAACTTTCCCAATTTGTACTCCAACTCTTGCCGTTTCCGGCGTTAAGTTATATTTATTTTCTCGGGTTCGGGTTTTGTCTCCGTGTGTTGTTGTCGTTGTCATGCATCTCATATCATGTCATCATGTGCATTGCATTTGCATACGTGTTCGTCTCATGCATTCGAGCATTTTCCCCGTTGTCCGTTTTGCATTCCGGCGCTTCGTTCTCCTCCGGTGGTCATTTCTAGCTTTCTTTCGTGTGTGGGGATTAAACATTTCCGGATTGGACCGAGACTTGCCAAGCGGCCTTGGTTTACTACCGGTAGACCGCCTGTCAAGTTTCGTACCATTTGGACTTCGTTTGATACTCCAACGGTTAACCGAGGGACCGAAAAGGCCTCGTGTGTGTTGCAGCCCAACACCCCTCCAATTTGGCCCAAAACCCACCAAACTCTGCTCCATGTCCTAGAGCGTTCGATCACGATCGCGTGGCCGAAAACCGCACCTCATTTGGACTCTCCTAGCTCTCTATGCCTATATATACACCCCCCATTCCAAATTCGGATCCTCTCCCCCCTAACCCTAAAATCCAGATCCGCCGCCGCGGACGTGTCCGGAGCGGGCCGGACAACTCCGCCGCCCCCGCGCCCGTCAGACGCTGCCACGTGGCCCGCGCCGCCGCTCACCGCGCCGGCCCGGGAGCCCGCAGCCGGCCCCCGAGGCCCGTAGCCGCCGCCGCCCGGGTCGTCCTCCACCGCCGCGCGCCGCCCTCTTCTCGCGGTCGACGCCGCCGACTCGCCGGCGACCTCCCCCGGCGACCTCCGCCGCCCAGAGCAGCCGCCGCCACCGCCCGGCGCCCCGCGCCGCCACCGCCGCGCCGCCGACGGCCGGCCCGGACCGCCAGCCGCCGCCCCCACGACCGGCCTCGCCTCCCTCTTCTCCCCGCCGACCACCACGACGCCATCGCCGGCGACCTCGGCTCCGACGTGAACAGTGCCGCCGCCGCCTCGGGCCGCGTGCCCCGAAACCCTAGATCTGATCCGGGGTAGTTTTTTTTCACTAAGTCCCGAATATTTTTAGTTCATATGCCCATGTTCGAGGCCCCGTAACTTTGCATCCGTAGTTCCGATTCATGCATATAGCATACCAAAATGTTCACCTCAGAGAGTATATCATTTCATTCCATTGCATCATTTTCATTTAAGCTCATCTTGATACCTGAAATGCTGTTAGAAGAGGGCTACTTGAGATAATTGTCAGATATGTTACTCCGTTTAGCACTTTTGTCATTTTTGCCATGATTAATGTGTGCATGATATGCCCGTGAGTTCTTCATGTGTTTTGTTAAGGGTTTTGTCATCTATCCAGAGGTGCAACCCATGTATTTTTAGGATGTGTGTGGTGACTTGTGCAAGCTTGCAAAGTGGTGCACTTGCTAATTCTGTTTTCAGGGACTTAGTGATTTCACTAAGTCCTGGGATTGTTTAGCTCATGATGCCATATGTTCTTGTTGTTTCCTAGTGATCCGTGCCTCTTTTGAGGATGATCAGTACGGGAGTTTTGTTAACCTTGTAGTGCTCTATCCATCCATGTCTTTGTTTGCAATTATGGAGCACCCTAGCTTGAGTCAATCGAGCTCTACTTTTGCTTCGTTGCGAATCTGGGCAGATCGTCAACTTGTTTGCGATTTTGCCGATGTTATTGTAGTTGATCCGTGCATGCTATGCCATTGTTCTTGCCATGTCTAGCTTGTATTTTGTGCCTTCTTTATGGGTGTATGCTTGTCTTGCCATGACTTGCACCGTAGTGAGTGCATCGAGCTCGTAAACATGCCTTCGTGAGTTATGTTTCAGCATGTCCCAGTTTTCACTAAGTCTGAAAACTGATTATGTTTTTGCTATGTTCGTGTGCTTGTTAGTATATTTTGTGATCCCTTTTGGCTCAAGGTCACTAAGGGACTTTTGTTAAGCTTGTTGAGTAGCTCCATGCCATGTCTTTCTTTGTCATGTTCAGGTCCTGTAGCATGTTGTTTTGTTGCTCCGAAGAGGGCTATATGATCTGAAATTCCAGACAAGTGTTAATTTCACTAAGTCTGAGATCTGTTTTACCATTTGCGTTTTTGCCATGCTTGTTTGAACCTCCTAATGGATGAATTGGCCGTAGCTCAGTGCTAGACTTTTGTTAAGCATCTTGGTGCATCCCTGCCATGTATTTTGTTGTCATGTTTGGTGCTGTAGCATGTTCATCTCATTGCATTTAGATGCCTACTTGCTGTAAATCGCAGACCGGTGTCATTTTTGAATCGCTTGCCATTTCCAAACCGTAACTCCGATTCCGGCGTTCTTTATATCGTTTTCAAGCGATTTCATCTCATCTTTCCAGTGGCACACTTGGATTTCCAAGTTGAGGCCAGGTTCATGCATTTCCTGTCATATCTTGCATTTTGCATCCCGCATCGCATCCCGCATAGCATATCATCATTTCATCTGTTGCTTGGTCTTGCACGTGGTTGATTGTATCCTTGTTGCTTGTTTGTCTTGTTTGGGTAGAGCCGGGAGACGAGTTCGCTAACGAGGAGCCCGTTGAGTTTGCTTTTGAGGATCCAGTCAACTCTGACAACTGTGCAGGCAAGATGATCATACCCTCGAAATCACTACTATCTTTGCTATGCTAGTTTGCTCGCTCTTTTGCTATGCCATTGCTACGATGCCTACCACTTGCTTGCAAGCCTCCCAAATTGCCATGTCAAACCTCTAACCCACCATTGTCCTAGCAAACCGTTGATTGGCTATGTTACCGCTTTGCTCAGCCCCTCTTATAGCGTTGCTAGTTGCAGGTGAAGATTGGAGGCCGTTCCTTGTTGGAACATCTTTATTTACTTGTTGGGATATCATTATATTGCCATGTTATCTTAATGCATCTATATACTTGGTAAAGGGTGGAAGGCTCGGCCTCTCGCCTAGTGTTTTGTTCCACTCTTGCCGCCCTAGTTTCCGTCATATCGGTGTTATGTTCCCGGATTTTGCGTTCCTTACGCGGTTGGGTTATAATGGGAACCCCTTGATAGTTCGCCTTGATTAAAGCTTTTCCAGCAATGCCCAACCTTGGTCTTACCATTTGCCACCTAGCCTTTTCTTTCCCTTGGGTTCTGCAGACTCAAGGGTCATCTTATTTTAACCCCCCCCCCCGGGCCAGTGCTCCTCTGAGTGTTGGTCCACCGAGCGATGTCCGGGGCTACCAGGGGCAACTCTGGGCTGGCCTACCCGTACGTCTGGCTCATCTGAGTGTGCCCTGAGAAAGAGATATGTGCAGCTCCTATCGGGATTTGTCGGCACATTCGGGCGGTGTTGCTGGTCTTGTTTTAACCTGTCGAAGTGTCTTGAGTTACCGAGATACCGAGTCTGATCGGAACGTCTTGGGAGGAGGTCTATTCCTTCGTTGACCGTGAGAGCTTGTCATGGGCTAAGTTGGGACTCCCCTGCAGGGATTGAACTTTCGAAAGCCGTGCCCGCGGTTATGGGCAGATGGGAATTTGTTAATGTCCGGTTGTAGATAACTTGAACCTTAATTAATTAAAATGAATCAACTGAGTGTGTTACCGTGATGGCCTCTTCTCGGCGGAGTCCGGGAAGTGGACACGGTGTTGGAGTAATGTTTGCGCAGGTTGCTCTCTAGTTTCTCGCTCGTGCTTTGCCTCCTCTTCTCGCTCTCTTTTGCGAATAAGTTAGCCACCATACTTGCTAGTCGCTTGCTGCAGCTCCACTCATATTTTGCCTTGCCATACCTATAAGCTTAAATAGTCTTGATCGCGAGGGTGCGAGATTGCTGAGTCCCTGTGGCTCACAGATTACTATTACACCAGATGCAGGGCCCGATGATTCCGCTCCAGGAGACGCGTATGAGCTCAAGTGGGAGTTCGACGAAGACTCTCAACGATACTATGTTTCCTTTCCCGATGATCAGTAGTGGTGCCCAGTTGGGGGTGATTGGGACCGTGTCGCATGTTGGGTTCTCTTTTATTTTGGCGCCGTAGTCGGGCCATGAGTGTTTGGATGATGTAATTTATGTACTTGATTGACGTGGCGAGTGTAAGCCAACTATGTTATCTCCCCTTTTATTATTACATTACATGGGATGTTTGTGAAGATTGCCTAACTTGCGACATATGCCATCAATGCGATTATGTCTCTAAGTCGTGCCTCGACACGTGGGAGCTATAGTCGCATCGAGGGTGTTATAAGTTGGTAATCAGAGCCTTCCCCGACCTTAGGAGCCCCATTGCTTGATCATTTTTAGCGGTCGAGTTGTGTCTAGAAAAATGTTTTGAGTTATTTAGGAATTATATATCGCAGAGCTTAGGAATTCTTTTTACTTCCTAGTCTCCTCATTGCTCTGGTAAGGCATCCTGACGTAGAGTTTTGACTCTTCTCTTCTCTAATTTCACAAAAAAAAATTAGGATCACGCAGGTATCTTGGAATCGTTCCGATGGTTTTATGATGAGAACATTGTCTTGGTGCCTCCTGTCAGGGGTTTAGTGGAAGTGTCCCGGGGAGTTGAGCTCTGAGGTGTTGTCATCATAATTTTATCGTTGCAGTTCTGGAATACCTGAGTCTAGTACGCCGACATCGAAAATCTCTTTTATGCAGTTCGTTGGTGAGATAACCTCGACGCCACCTAGTACTGGGGCGGGAGTTCGGGAGTATCGCCATAACTTGCATAACGGATGCTTTTCGAAGGTTGAGGTAGATGGTTTCCGAAGGTTTCTTGGTTATGTGTTGAAGGATGGATACAGTTGGATGTAGGATTTGCTAGTTTGGGTGAGATATTATGCTTCCCCTGTATCCCCAACACCTGATTGCATAACCGGAAAGGTTCGGGAGTTTCATAGGTGGGAATTCTAGTAGCTCTAGTTCTTCTTCCACGGATATTGGTTTGAGATTGGGATTTCTTACCGATTATTCGTTCTTGATCCATACCTTGTTGATTTATTTCTCTGCCTTAATTCTACGTGGCTTCTCAATTTATGGATATGTGACCATTTCAAGAGGAATGCATTCGTTCATTTTGTTCGGATGTGAAGACTATATGTTGCAATTTTCATTCCGTTGGATTCAGCTTCAATATTTATCTATAAATGTGCTAATGGTGGTCAACCTCTTCAGGATGGCTCCTCCAACGTGCACAACTCCGAATCCTGATCCGCCACCACCTCCACCCCCTCCGGAGGCATGGCAAGCTGTGATGGCCGCAACCAATGCAAACACACAGTTGATCATGCAAATTCTTCAAGAGCGCAATCAAGGCAGTCATGGGAATCAAGGCAGCAATCAGAGTCACTTTGCTACACTCAACCAGTTCCTTGTTAACGGGCCAAAGACTTTCAGCAATTGTGTTGAGGCAACCGATGCTGACGATTGGCGTGTGGATCTTTGCAAGCATTTCGAGTGCAGTAACGTCAGGCCTGAGGACTTTGTTAAGTTCGCTTCCTTCCAACTCAAAGATCAAGGTGCAGAATGGTTCCAGCAGTACAAGGATTCCAGAGGTGGACGTGTTATCACTTGGGATGATTTCCGTCGAGATTTCCGAGCTCATCATATTCCGCAGAGCGTGGTTGAAAGCAAGCGTGAGGAATTCCGCAATCTGAAGCAAGGCTCTTTGCCTATCAACTCGAGCTTCCTTCAAACTTTGCAAATGTTCATGACATGTTCCATGTCTCTCAGCTTCGAAAGTGCTTCAAGACTCTGGACCGCACCGTCAACTTCGAGGACATTGAGCTCCAAGAAGATCTCTCTTATCGTGAGCACCGAGTTGCTATTCTTGAAGAGAATGAACGCAAGACTCGCAACAAGTCAATCAAATTTCTCAAAGTCAAGTGGTCACACCATTGCGACCGTGAAGCTACCTGGGAATGCAAGGATCACCTCCGTTCTGAGTACCCGGCGTTCTTTCAGTCCTAGATCTCGGGACGAGATCCTTTCGTAGTGGTGGAGTGTTGTAACACCCCGGATGTAACTTTCCCAATTTGTACTCCAACTCTTGCCATTTCCGGCATTAAGTTATTTTATTTTCTCGGTTTCGGGTTTTTGTCCCCGTGTGTTGTTGTCGTTGTCATGCATCTCATATCATGTCATCATGTGCATTGCATTTGCATATGTGTTCGTCTCATGCATTCGAGCATTTTCCACGTTCTCCGTTTTGCATTCCGGCGCTTCGTTCTCCTCCGGTGGTCATTTCTATCTTTCATTCGTGTGTGGGGATTAAACATTTCCGGATTGGACCGAGACTTGCCAAGCGGCCTTGGTTTACTACCGGTAGACCGCCTGTCAAGTTTCGTATCATTTGGACTTCGTTTGATACTCCAACGGTTGACTGAGGGACCGAAAAGGCCTCGTGTGTGTTGCAGCCCAACACCCCTCTTTTTTGGCCCAAAACCCACCTAACTCTGCACCATGTCCTAGAGCGTTCGATCACGATCGCGTGGCCGAAAACCGCACCTCATTTGGACTCTCCTAGCTCCCTCTATGCCTATATATACACCCCCCCCCCATTCCAAATTCGCGGATCCTCTCCCCCCTAACCCTAAAAATCCCAGATCCGCCGCCGCTGGACGTGTTCGGAGCGGGCCGGACAACGTCCGCCGCCCCCCGCGCCCAGTCAGATGCTGCCACGTGGCCCCGCGCCGCCGCTCACCGCGCCGGCCCGGGAGGCCCGCAGCCGGCCCCCGAGGCCCGTAGCCGCCGCCACCTGGGTCGTCCTCCACCGCCCGCGCCGTCCTTCTTCTCCGCGGCCGACGCCGCCTCTACTCGCCGGCGACCTCCGCCCGGAGACCTCTACCGCCCGCCGCCCAGAGCAGCCCGCCGCCTCCGCCCGGCGCCCCGCGCCGCCACCGCGCCGCTACGCCGACCGGAGCCGGGCCCGGCGCCGCTAGCCGCCGCCCCCACCGACCGGCCTCTCCTCCCCTCTTCTCCCCGCCGACCACCACGACGCCATCGCCGGCGACCTCGGCTCCGACGTGAACAGTGCCGCCGCCGCCTCGGGCCGCGTGCCCCGAAACCCTAGATCTGATCCGGGGTAGTTTTTTTTCACTAAGTCCTGGATATTTTTAGTTCATATGCCCACATTCGAGGCCCCGTAACTTCGCATCCATAGCTCCGATGCATGCATATAGCATATCAAAATGTTCACCTCAGAGAGTACATCATTTCATTCCATTGCATCATTTTCATTTGAGCTCATCTTCATGCCCGAAATGCTGTTATAAGAGGGCTCCTTGAGATAATTGTCAGATCTGTTACTATGTTTAGCACTTTTGTCATTTTTGCCATGATTAATGTGTGCATGATATGCCCGTGAGTTCTTCATGTGTTTTGTTAAGGGTTTTGTCATCTATCCAGAGGTGCAACCCATGTATTTTTAGGATGTGTGTGGTGACTTGTGCAAGCTTGCAAAGTGGTGCACTTGCTAATTCTGTTTTCAGGGACTTAGTGATTTCACTAAGTCCTGGGATTGTTTAGCTCATGATGTCATATGTTCTTGTTGTTTCCTAGTGATCCGTGCCTCTTCTGAGGATGATCAGTACGGGAGTTTTGTTAACCTTGTGGTGCTCTATCCATCCATGTCTTTGTTGGCAATTATGGAGCACCCTAGCTTGAGTCAATCGAGCTCTACTTTTGCTTCGTTGCGAATCTGGGCAGATCATCAACTTGTTTGCGATTTTGCCGATGTTATTGTAGTTGATCCGTGCATGCTATGCCATTGTTCTTGCCATGTCTAGCTTGTATTTTGTGCCTTCTTTATGAGTGTATGCTTGTCTTTCCATGACTTGCTCTCTAGTGAGTGCATCGAGCTCGTAAACATGCCTTCGTGAGTTATGTTTCAGCATGTCCCAGTTTTCACTAAGTCCGAAAACTGATTATATTTTTGCTATGTTCGTGTGCTTGTTAGTATATTTTGTGATCCCTTTTGGCTCAAGGTCACTAAGGGACTTTTGTTAAGCTTGTTGAGTAGCTCCATGCCATGTCTTTCTTTGTCATGTTCAGGTCTTGTAGCATGTTGTTCTGTTGCTCCGAAGAGGGCTATATGATCTGAAATTCCAGACAAGTGTTAATTTCACTAAGTCTGAGATCTGTTTTACCATTTGCGTTTTTGCCATGCTTGTTTGAAACTCCTAATGGATGAATTGGCCGTAGCTCAGTGCTAGACTTTTGTTAAGCATCTTGCGTGCATCCCTGCCATGTATTTTGATGCCATGTTTGGTGGTTGAAGCATGTTCATCTCATTGCATTTAGATGCCTACTTGCTGTAATCGCAGACCGATGTCATTTGTGAATCGCTTGCCATTTCCAAACCATAACACCGATTCCGGCGTTCTTTATATTGTTTTCAAGAGATTTCATCTCATCTTTCCAGTGGCACACTTAGTTTTCCAAGTTGGTAATCAGAGCCTTCCCCGACCTTAGGAGCCCCATTGCTTGATCGTTTTTAGCGGTCGAGTTGTGTCTAGAAAAACGTTTTGAGTTATTTAGGAATTATATATCGGAGAGCTTAGAAATTATTTTTACTTCCTAGTCTCCTCATTGCTCTGGTAAGGCATCCTGACGTAGAGTTTTGACTCTTCTTTTCTCTAATTTCACAAAAAAAAATTAGGATCACGCGGGTATCTTGGAATCGTTCCGATGGTTTTATGATGAGAACATTGTCTTGGTGCCTCCTGTCAGGGGTTTAGTGGAAGTGTCCCGGGGAGTTGAGCTCTGAGGTGTTGTCATCATAATTTTATCGTTGCAGTTCTGGAATACCTGAGTCTAGTACGCCGACATCGAAAATCTCTTTTATGCAGTTCGTTGGTGAGATAACATTGACGCCACCTAGTACTGGGGCGGGAGTTCGGGAATATCGCCATAACTTGCATAACGGATGCTTTTCGAAGATTGAGGTAGATGGTTTCTGAAGGTTTCTTGGTTATGTGTTGAAGGATGGATACAGTTGGATGTAGGATTTGCTAGTTTGGGTGAGATATTATGCTTCCCCTGTATCCCCAACACCTGATTGCATAACCGGAAAGGTTCCGGAGTTTCATAGGTGGGAATTCTAGTAGCTCTAGTTCTTCTTCCACGGATATTGGTTTGAGATTGGGATTTCTTACCGATTATTCGTTCTTGATCCATACCTTGTTGATTTATTTCTCTGCCTTAATTCTATGTGGCTTCTCAATTTATGGATATGTGACCATTTCAAGAGGAATGCATTCGTTCATTTTGTTCAGATGTGAAGACTATATGTTGCAATTTTTCATTCCGTTGGATTCAGCTTCAATATTTATCTATCAATGTGCTAATGGTGGTCAACCTCTTCAGGATGGCTCCTCCAACGCGCACGACTCCGAATCCTGATCCGCCACCACCTCCACCTCCTCCGGAGGCATGGCAAGCTGTGATGGCCGCAACCAATGCAAACACACAGTTGATCATGCAAATTCTTCAAGAGCGCAATCAAGGCAGTCAAGGGAATCAAGGCAGCAATCAGAGTCACTTTGCTACACTCAACCAGTTCCTTGCTAACGGGCCAAAGACTTTCAGCAATTGTGTTGAGGCAACCGATGCTGACGATTGGCTTGTGGATCTGTGCAAGCATTTCGAGTGCAGTAACGTCAGGCCTGAGGACTTTGTTAAGTTCGCTTCCTTCCAACTCAAAGATCAAGCTGCAGAATGGTTCCAGCAGTACAAGGATTCCAGAGGTGGACGTGTTATCACTTGGGATGATTTCCGTCGAGATTTCCGAGCTCATCATATTCCGCAGAGCGTGGTTGAAAGCAAGCGTGAGGAATTCCGCAATCTGAAGCAAGGCTCTTTGTCTGTCTATGACTACAACAAGTTGTTCCAGAAGCTCGCCCGCTTTGCCAAGCAGGACGTCCCTGATGAGAAGAGCATGATATATCAGTTCAGGGGTGGTCTCAGAGAAGATATCCAGCTCGCTCTTGTTCTCTTTGAGCCCTTGAGGTACGATGAGTTCTACAACATGGCACTGAAGCAAGAGGCTGCTCAGTTGAGGTGTGATGCTTCCAAGAAGCGAGTCAGAGATGTTACTCCTTCTTCCTCTACTCAAGTGGCCAAGCAGCAGAAGTTTTGGCTTCCTCCTCCTCCGTTCCGTCAGCCGTATCATCAGAAGAGCAAAGGTGGCAGTGGTTCTTCCCACCCACCCAACCCTGGCTTTCAGAACAAGACTTTGTCTCAAGCTCCAAGATCGAGTGCTCCGTATCACCGTCCGCTTTCAGAGGTCACGTGCAACAAGTGCCAACAGAAGGGTCACTATGCCAACAAGTGTTCAACCAGAGGCGTCTTCCTCCTCCTCCTCCTGTCAGATCGGCAAGTACAGCTGTGGTCAAGCATAACCCCAAGTCCGCCAAGGTCAATTTGATGAATGCAGCTCAGGCAGAGGACTCGTCAGATGTGATCATGGGTAACCTTCCTGTTAATGATATTCCAGCAAAGTTCTTTTTGACACGGGTGCATCGCATTGTTTCATCTCGAGGCCATTTGTTTCTAAGAATGAGTTGCCTTTGCAAGATTTGCCTAGACAGGTATCTGTTGTTTCTTCGGGTAAATTCATGAATGCAAGCGCTATTGCCCCAGATGTTTCTATCACATTGGGTGATTACAAGTTTCTCTCTTCTCCGGTGGTTCTTGGTAACTCGGATATTGATCTTATTCTCGGAATGGATTGGCTTTCTAAGCACAAGGCACATCTTGATTGTGCAGCCAGGCAGATTCAATTGACTCATTCGTCTGAGGATATAATTGTCTTTGCCGCTCGTGATGATACTATCCATCTGTTTTCTCTCAATGAGAAGGGTGAACTCGATGCCATCTCTCAAATTCCAGTCGTTTGCGAATATCAAGACGTCTTTCCAGAAGAGCTCCCAGGAATGCCTCCACACCGGCCAGTTGAATTCGTTATTGATCTTGAGCCTGGCACGGAACCTGTGTGCAAACGTCCATACAAGCTCGGACCTGAAGAGTTGAGGGAGCTGAAGAAGCAACTCGATGAGCAAGAAAAAATGGGTCTCATCCGGCCTAGTTCTTCTCCGTGGGGTTGTGGTGTTCTTTTTGTGAAGAAGAAGGATGGAACGGACCGTCTTTGTGTTGATTACCGTCCAGTGAACAAGAAGACCATCAAGAACAAATACCCACTTCCCAACATCAATGAGCTGTTCGAACAACTCAAAGGTGCCCAAGTATTCTCCAAGCTTGATCTCCGTATGGGTTATCACCAGATTCGCATTCGTGAAGAAGATATTCCCAAGACAGCATTCAGAACAAGCTTTGGTTCATATGAATACACTGTCATGTCTTTTGGCCTCGCCAACGCTCCTCCGACGTTCTCTCGCATGATGAACTTCATCTTCAACGCCTACACCAATGACTTCGTTTTGGTCTATCTCGACGACATTCTGGTTTTCTCCAAGAACAAGGAAGATCATGCCAAGCACTTGCGTTTGGTTCTCGATAAGCTCAGAGAACATCAGTTCTACGCCAAGTTCTCCAAGTGTGAATTTTGGCTCGATGAGGTTCTTTATCTTGGTCATATCATCTCTGCCAAGGGCATTGCCGTGAATCCTGAGAAGGTGTCTGCAATTGTGAATTGGGAACCTCCTCAGAACGTGAAGCAACTCCGCAGTTTTCTCGGTCTCGCAAGCTATTGCCGAAGATTCGTTGAAAACTTTTCTAAGATCGCGAAGCCTCTCTCTAATCTTCTTCAGAAGCACGTCAAGTACGTTTGGTCTCCGGAGTGTGATATTGCTTTCAACACTTTGAAAGAGAAATTGATCACTGCTCCAGTTCTGACTCCGCCTGATGAATCCAAGCCGTACGAGGTCTTTTGTGATGCCTCTCTCCAAGGTCTTGGCGCAGTATTGATGCAAGAGAAGAAAGTTGTTGCTTATACATCTCGCCAGTTGAAGCCTAATGAGAAGAACTACCCCACTCATGATCTCGAGTTGGCGGCAGTTGTGCATGCTCTTTTGACTTGGAGACATCTTCTATTGGGAAGAAAAGTGGACATTTTCACTGATCACAAGAGTCTCAAGTACATCTTCACTCAGCCTAATCTCAACCTCAGGCAAACTCGATGGGTCGAAATGATTCAAGAGTATAATCCGAGTATCGAGTATACTCCAGGCAAGGCCAATGTGATTGCTGACGCTTTGAGCAGGAAAGGCTTACTGCAACAGTCTGATTCTCAAGCCTTATCAACCCGAGCTTTGTGAAGCTTTCCGCAAACTTAATCTGCAAGTTGTTCCTCAAGGTTTCCTCGCCAACCTTCAAGTCTCTCCTACCTTAGAAGACCAGATTCGCCAAGCCCAGCTTCTTGATGCTATGGTGAAAAAGGTGAAGATTGGGATTGCCAAGAGTCAGTCCAAGTACAAGTGCTACCGCCTTGATGACAAGGACACTCTCTTCTTCGAGGATCGTATTGTTGTACCCAAAGGTGACCTCCGTAAAGTGATCATGAACGAGGCTCACAATTCTCTCCTCTCCATCCACCCTGGGAGCACGAAGATGTATCAGGACCTTAAGCAAGCTTATTGGTGGACTCGAATGAAGCGCGAGATCGCTCAATTCGTGAATGAATGTGATGTCTGCAGAAGAGTGAAGGCAGAACACCAAAGGCCAGCAGGTCTCCTCCAACCTCTTGCCATTCCAGAATGGAAGTTTGACCACATTGAAATGGACTTCGTGACTGGGTTTCCAAAGTCCAAGCGTGGCAATGATGCTATATTCGTTGTCATCGACAAACTCACCAAAGTGGCTCACTTTCTGCCTATCAAAGAGTCGATCACTGCAGCTCAATTGGCGGAACTCTATACCTCTCGTATTGTCTCTCTGCACGGTATTCCTCAAGTGATCTCTTCAGACCGTGGCAGCATCTTTACCTCGAAGTTTTGGGATTCTTTTCAGAAGGCCATGGGCACCAACATCCGCTTCAGCACAGCTTTCCATCCTCAAACAAGCGGTCAAGTCGAGCGTGTCAACCAGATTCTTGAAGATATGCTCAGGGCTTGTGTGATCTCCTTCGGCATGAAGTGGGAGGATTGTCTTCCTTATGCTGAATTCTCCTACAACAACAGTTTTCAAGCAAGTTCGGGCAAGGCCCCTTTTGAAATTCTGTATGGCAGGAAGTGCCGTACCCCTCTCAACTGGTCTGAAACCGGTGAACGTCAGCTTTTGGGTAATGACTTAATCACAGAGGCAGAAGAAATGTGCAAAGTCATTCGTGATAACCTCAAAGCAGCCCAATCCCGCCAGAAGAGCTACTATGATAGTAAGCACCGTGATTTGGCTTTCGAGATCGGAGATCATGTTTACCTCCGTGTCTCTCCTATGAAAGGTACTCGTCGCTTCGGTATCAAAGGGAAGCTTGCCCCTAGATACGTGGGACCTTTCAAGATTGTCAGCAAGAGAGGCGACCTCGCCTATCAACTCGAGCTTCCTTCAAACTTTGCAAATGTTCATGACGTGTTCCATGTCTCTCAGCTTCGAAAGTGCTTCAAGACTCCTGACCGCACCGTCAACTTCGAGGACATTGAGCTCCAAGAAGATCTCTCTTATCGTGAGCACCCAGTTGCTATTCTTGAAGAGACTGAACGCAAGACTCGCAACAAGTCAATCAAATTTCTCAAAGTCAAGTGGTCACACCATTCCGACCGTGAAGCTACCTGGGAACGCGAGGATCACCTCCGTTCTGAGTACCCGGCGTTCTTTCAGTCCTAGATCTCGGGACGAGATCCTTTCGTAGTGGTGGAGTGTTGTAACACCCCGGATGTAACTTTCCCAATTTGTACTCCAACTCTTGCCGTTTCCGGCGTTAAGTTATATTTATTTTCTCGGGTTCGGGTTTTGTCTCCGTGTGTTGTTGTCGTTGTCATGCATCTCATATCATGTCATCATGTGCATTGCATTTGCATACGTGTTCGTCTCATGCATTCGAGCATTTTCCCCGTTCTCCGTTTTGCATTCCGGCGCTTCGTTCTCCTCCGGTGGTCATTTCTATCTTTCATTCGTGTGTGGGGATTAAACATTTCCGGATTGGACCGAGACTTGCCAAGCAGCCTTGGTTTACTACCGGTAGACCGCCTGTCAAGTTTCGTATCATTTGGACTTCGTTTGATACTCCAACGGTTGACTGAGGGACCGAAAAGGCCTCGTGTGTGTTGCAGCCCAACACCCCTCTTTTTTGGCCCAAAACCCACCGAACTCTGCACCATGTCCTAGAGCGTTCGATCACGATCGCGTGGCCGAAAACTGCACCTCATTTGGACTTTCCTAGCTCCCTCTATGTCTATATATACACCCCCCCCATTCCAAATTCGTGGATCCTCTCCCCCCTAACCCTAAAAATCCCAGATCCGCTGCCGCTGGACGTGTCCGGAGCGGGCCGGACAACGTCCACCGCCCCCCGCACCCAGTCAGATGCTGCCACGTGGCCACGTGCCGCCGCTCACCGCGCCGGCCCGGGAGGCCCGCAGCCGGCCCCCGAGGCCCGTAGCCGCCGCCGCCCGGGTCGTCCTCCACCGCCCGCGCCGCCCTTCTTCTCCGCGGCCGACGCCGCCTCTACTCGCCGGCGACCTCCGCCGCCCGCCGCCCAGAGCAGCCCGCCGCCTCCGCCCGGCGCCCCGCACCGCCACCGCGTCGCTCCGCCGACCGGAGCCGAGCCCGGCGCCGCCAGCCGCCGCCCCCACCGACCGGCCTCGCCTCCCCTCTTCTCCCCGCCGACCACCACGACGCCATCGCCGGCGACCTCGGCTCCGATGTGAACAGTGCCGCCGCCGCCTCGGGCCGCGTGCCCCGAAACCCTAGATCTGATCTGGGGTAGTTTTTTTTCACTAAGTCCCGGATATTTTTAGTTCATATTCCCATGTTCGAGGCCCCGTAACTTTGCATCCGTAGCTCCGATTCATGCATATAGCATATCAAAATGTTGATCTCAAAGAGTATATCACTTCATTCCATTGCATCATTTCCATTTGAGCTCATCTTGATACCCGAAATGCTGTTAGAAGAGGGCTACTTGAGATAATTGTCACATATGTTACTCCGTTTATCACTTTTGTCATTTTTGCCATGATTAATGTGTGCATGATATGCCCGTGAGTTCTTCATGTGTTTTGTTAAGGGTTTTGTCATCTATCCAAAGGTGCAACCCATGTATTTTTAGGATGTGTGTGATGACTTGTGCAAGCTTACAAAGTGGTGCACTTGCTAATTCTGTTTTCAGGGACTTAGTGATTTCACTAAGTCCTGGGATTGTTTAGCTCATGATGCCATATGTTCTTGTTGTTTCCTAGTGATCCATGCCTCTTTTGAGGATGATCAGTAAGGGAGTTTTGTTAACCTTGTAGTTCTCTATCCATCCATGTCTTTGTTTGCAATTATAGAGCACCCTAGCTTGAGTCAATCGAGCTCTACTTTTGCTTCATTGCGAATCTGGGCAGATCGTCAACTTGTTTGCGATTTTGCCGATGTTATTGTAGTTGATCCGTGCATGCTATGCATTGTTCTTGCCATGTCTAGCTTGTATTTGTGCCTTCTTATGGGTGTATGCTTGTCTTGCCATGACTTGCACCGTAGTGAGTGCATCGAGCTCGTAAACATGCCTTCGTGAGTTATGTTTCAGCATGTCCCAGTTTTCACTAAGTCTGAAAACTGATTATGTTTTTGCTATGTTCGTGTGCTTGTTAGTATATTTTGTGATCCCTTTTGGCTCAAGGTCACTAAGGGACTTTTGTTAAGCTTGTTGAGTAGCTCCATGCCATGTCTTTCTTTGTCATGTTCAGGTCCTGTAGCATGTTGTTTTGTTGCTCCGAAGAGGGCTATATGATCTGAAATTCCAGACAAGTGTTAATTTCACTAAGTCTGAGATCTGTTTTACCATTTGCGTTTTTGCCATGCTTGTTTGAACCTGTTAATGGATGAATTGGCCGTAGCTCAGTGCTAGACTTTTGTTAAGCATCTTGTGTGCATCCCTGCCATGTATTTTGTTGTCATGTTTGGGTGCTGTAGCATGTTCATCTCATTGCATTTAGATGCCTACTTGCTGTAAATCGCAGACCGGTGTCATTTTTGAATCGCTTGCCATTTCCAAACCGTAACTCCGATTCCGGCGTTCTTTATATCGTTTTCAAGCGATTTCATCTCATCTTTCCAGTGGCACACTTGGATTTCCAAGTTGAGGCCAGGTTCATGCATTTCCTGTCATATCTTGCATTTTGCATCCCGCATCGCATCCCGCATAGCATATCATCATTTGCATCATGTTGCTTGGTCTTGCACGTGGTTGATTGTATCCTTGTTGCTTGTTTGTCTTGTTTGGGTAGAGCCGGGAGACGAGTTCGCTAACGAGGAGCCCGTTGAGTTTGCTTTTGAGGATCCAGTCAACTCTGACAACTGTGCAGGCAAGATGATCATACCCTCGAAATCACTACTATCTTTGCTATGCTAGTTTGCTCGCTCTTTTGCTATGCCATTGCTACGATGCCTACCACTTGCTTGCAAGCCTCCCAAATTGCCATGTCAAACCTCTAACCCACCATTGTCCTAGCAAACCGTTGATTGGCTATGTTACCGCTTTGCTCAGCCCCTCTTATAGCGTTGCTAGTTGCAGGTGAAGATTGGAGGCCGTTCCTTGTTGGAACATCTTTATTTACTTGTTGGGATATCATTATATTGCCATGTTATCTTAATGCATCTATATACTTGGTAAAGGGTGGAAGGCTCGGCCTCTCGCCTAGTGTTTTGTTCCACTCTTGCCGCCCTAGTTTCCGTCATATCGGTGTTATGTTCCCGGATTTTGCGTTCCTTACGCGGTTGGGTTATAATGGGAACCCCTTGATAGTTCGCCTTGATTAAAGCTTTTCCAGCAATGCCCAACATTGGTCTTACCATTTGCCACCTAGCCTTTTCTTTCCCTTGGGTTCTGCAGACTCAAGGGTCATCTTATTTTAACCCCCCCCCCGGGCCAGTGCTCCTCTGAGTGTTGGTCCAACCGAGCGATGTCCGGGGCTACCAGGGGCAACTCTGGGCTGGCCTACCCGACGTCTGGCTCATCTGAGTGTGCCCTGAGAAAGAGATATGTGCAGCTCCTATCGGGATTTGTCGGCACATTCGGGCGGTGTTGCTGGTCTTGTTTTAACCTGTCGAAGTGTCTTGAATTACTGAGATACCGAGTCTGATCGGAACGTCTTGGGAGGAGGTCTATTCCTTCGTTGACCGTGAGAGCTTGTCATGGGCTAAGTTGGGACTCCCCTGCAGGGATTGAACTTTCGAAAGCCGTGCCCGCGGTTATGGGCAGATGGGAATTTGTTAATGTCCGGTTGTAGATAACTTGAACCTTAACTTAATTAAAATGAATCAACTGAGTGTGTTACCGTGATGGCCTCTTCTCGGCGGAGTCCGGGAAGTGGACACGGTGTTGGAGTAATGTTTGCGCAGGTTGCTCTCTAGTTTCTCGCTCGTGCTTTGCCTCCTCTTCTCGCTCTCTTTTGCGAATAAGTTAGCCACCATACTTGCTAGTCGCTTGCTGCAGCTCCACTCATATTTTGCCTTGCCATACCTATAAGCTTAAATAGTCTTGATCGCGAGGGTGCGAGATTGTTGAGTCCCTGTGGCTCACAGATTACTATTACACCAGATGTAGGGCCCGATGATTCCGCTCCAGGAGACGCGTATGAGCTCAAGTGGGAGTTCGACGAAGACTCTCAACGATACTATGTTTCCTTTCCCGATGATCAGTAGTGGTGCCCAGTTGGGGGTGATTGGGACCGTGTCGCATGTCGGGTTCTCTTTTATTTTGGCGTCGTAGTCGGGCCATGAGTGTTTGGATGATATAATTTATGTACTTGATTGACATGGCGAGTGTAAGCCAACTATGTTATCTCCCCTTTTATTATTACATTACATGGGATGTTTGTGAAGATCGCCTAACTTGCGACATATGCCATCAATGCGATTATGTCTCTAAGTCGTGCCTCGACACGTGGGAGCTATAGTCGCATCGAGGGTGTTATATACAATCTGCCTACTTGCTTTGTATCGCACTACCAGCACTCCGCCCTTGAAGCTAAACATTATGCCACTGATAATTCCTTAGTTTATTTGTTCAAATACGAATTTGATATGATTCTAATGTTCCTACTTCAGTTTTGAAATGTGTGTATGTATGTTATAGAGACATAAGAGGTTTGTATTTCTGTGTGTGGTTTGGTCAGCATGGTTGGGGTGAACTTTGCATATGCCGGGGTTTATAGGGAGACACTCTTCATGTTGAATCCGCAATGCATTCCATAGATAATCTGACTACTTTTTATGTTTTCATGAATCTCAGATTCCGAACAACATCATAATGATTATGAGCTTGCGCGCATGAAAAGAATAAAGCAGAACAATGCCATGGCTATCAAACTAGGGACTGAAATCAAGTCTGGATGCAATGCAATCCAAACGCTCTCCACCTACAGATTCATGCTCAAAATATGATCCTAATAGCGATTCTGAGCTAGAGGGAGACCTAAGTCAATGTAGCTCCCTAGTGGAGGAGTCAGAGGCAGATGCCATGTCTTATTCACCCATCAAGGCGCTTGCTCTAACTTTCCAAGGTTATATTGGTCGCACATATCTTGCAACTGATGCTTTGCATAGCTTCTACTTTGTTGCACTACCATTAGCTTAGTTTACACATCGTGTATGTGAATACACACTACCTATCCATTTTCAGTACATATTCCATTTGTCATCATACCATATTTCTCCATTCAACTATTGTTCTTGTGTATCACACGTTTAAAAGGAAGAAGGTGATTGTTGATCGCGGAGGAGCACAAGCAAAGTATTTGGAGAAGGTAGTGACACCTGATAAATGAAATAGCCCATTAGGTGTAGTTGCAATATCACATGACCCACAAAACACCCCAACTCTAGCAGACTCTAGCCCTACTACACTGGTCATTTCTGATGCCCCAACTCAGCAGAGCCCAACTGCAGCAAATAGTATGATGATGCCAGTTGACATAGCACCAGCTCTACGATGCAAAACCCCCATTCCTGCAAAGACTACACCAAATCCAGTTGCCAAATCCCTTTTTGAACCAGAGAGAGCCCCAATTGCAGCAAATAGGACCCATGTTCCATTTCTTCCCAGTTTAGAAGATGAAGCTTATATTGTTGTCAGGAACTTTGTGTGCATCTTTCCTTCATGGAAAGATTATACCGCGGACATAGAACAATTTCCAGTCTTCCTCCACAACTTATGCGTAAGTAATGTACTAATGTTATTCATGGAAATTACTGCATATGTTTTTGCTAATAGAAGACACAAGATTTCATTCTTTTAAATAAGCGAGGACCAAACTGGATTGTCAAGACGAGCAAGGGTTGGTTGCGATTTTTAAGCACTCGTTGATGAAGTATCGTTCCTACCTGAGGCAAGCACACTTTGATTGCAAGCCTCTAATCAAAATTTCTATAATGTCTCTGGTGCTAAATTTATCAGACAATGACTGGAATAATGTTGTTACACATTGGTCTCGTCTGCAGCATAAGGTACTCTCTATGATATCACATCACAATTTGAACTACATTTCTGCATTTTCCCTAACGTCTCACTTGTACGAAAACTGTTAGAAGAAGAACATTCATTCTCAAGGGACCAAAGAATCTCGCAACTATACTACACACTGCATTGCTCTTGTGAGTACCTCTTGCCCTGTATGACCATACTTACTTTCATAGATGTTTGATTATGTAGCATCACTGCACATGTTAGCCTCGTTATCGTCCATTTGGTGGACATTATAAGATCTGTATGGACTCTTACATAAATTTAGAATCAATCCAATGCTTTTGAAGAGGTTTAGCTCTGCAGTCTCTTGTAAGGACTGAACGTCGTCTATCACTGTACTTACATTAACAGCTACTCCCTCCGTCCCATAATATAAGAACGTTTTGTACAGTACACCAGTGTTCAAAACACTCTTGTATTATGGGAAGAGGGATTGGTTCATTGTGTAGCATTCTGCATAATATCTCCCTCGCCCACCATTTACTCAAAAATATCAGATCTATATTTAATCTTACCAAAAAGTTGAATACACAGACAATGCCAGTGCAGAAGTGTAGCCCATTGATCTTCTCAGTACATTTTGTCGTGTAACACTTGTACTTCCAGGGATTGGTAGTTGATTATGTAGCATCAATCTACATCTTATCTTCATTATCCTCTATCCCTTCCAGTGTTATCATATCTATACTTACTCTCTACAAAATGTAGAGTACACGCAATGCTTATGAAGAAGATTTTGTACGGAAATTCTCGAGTTATCCTTCCCTTGACATGGAGAAGGGCATTATAAAGCCGGTGTTAACTGTTAATGCAACTCAGTCCTTCTAAAGCCTTTATCCTCAACTGTTGTTTAATTTGCTCATACTCCCTATCGTTTACTGCTGTTTAGTTTGTTGTTTCTATCAAAATGCATGTTCGCAACAACCATAAGTTCCAAGTTTTACTTGTGAAACCAAATTCCTTATTCATACCATGCACATTACTCAATACTCCCTATATGTATGCTTGTTTTTGTGGATCTATAATCCAGTGTGTGGTGAAGCAGCCCACGTTTGCACCTTGTCATCTCCTGTTTTATCTTACTGATGTGGCTGATGATATGAACAACATGCCATGCACATTAACCAAAATAGATACAATGATTGTCTTTGCCCTTCATCTATGCTTGTTATGTTGACATGGTAATCCAGTAGTGTGGTGAAGCTCCCCGCATTATGAACAATGCCAAATTATGTTATTGATATTTTGAACTTACTCTTTATTTTCTAATTCTAAATTGGATGGAATTGACAGCACAGTTATCATCTTTGTTTATACACGCGCAAAACCTGTCATCTCTCTACTTGTTTCAGGGTGATATGCCTGATGGCATGCACAAGTCTGCTGAAGGCTGTGACACAAACCCAACATATATTGCAGCAAAGAAGGCAACACATCTTGAAGATAGCGAGACAACCCCAAAATCTTGTCTTGATGCAGTGTTCAAGTTACTTGAGACTAGCAGTCAGACAAGCTCACAGAATTCGCTGTCTAAATCAGTTCGACTTCTTCAGTCCTAAGTTCTAGCAGAAAGGCATTTTGCAACTCAACTTTGACTTGAAGTCCTATCTCTAAGAAAGATTGCGGAGAACGCCAATGAGAACCTAATTGGTAAACAGCTACACCTGGAAGCTATGACCGACATGCTAGGCCGGTCACACAGCCTTGCTCAGCATCTTGCGCAGCAGTTCCCATGCAGGGCTAACCTTTCTTGAACTGTCTTGGAAATTCTCGGTTCAGTATTATTTTGTTACGTCGCAATGGTGCCCAGTTTTTGTAATCTGCTTCTTCGTTGCGCTTTATGATCACCGATGGCGAACTTCGATGCGCAGTGGATGTAATATACCATAAATCCTTTATTGTATAGTGTAGGTTTATTCTAAGTTACCATGTCGTAATTTCTTTATTGTATATAGAGTAGGTTTGTTCTTAATTCCTACTAGTTACTGCCATCATTCGCTATCTGAAAAAAATCTGATGTAGTCGACCGACCCGAAACATTCGCCTCTAATGGTCCTGGTTTTTAGCGGGCCACAATTGGGCCGACCTGCATCTTTCTTGGACCCGAATGGCCATTGGAGCCTTCACACTTTGCGCCAGGCCCACAACTTACTCCGGCCTATATTCAGCCCAAATTTTAGTTGGGCCTTTTGTGGACCCAATGCTTAGTTTGGCCCATCTAGCGTTGGGCCATTAACATACTGAATATTCTAGTGGCCTGTTACGGCCCAGAAGAAACCATGGGCCTTTTCACTAGTCATCGACGGGCCTTCAGCAGGCTGAAAGGTAGACCAGGCCTTTTTGGCCCAGTTATATGACAGGCCATTACCAGGCCGAAACAAATTTCGGGCCTGAGTTGGCCCACTGATATCATGGGCCTTTAAGAGGCCGAAAGCTTACTACAGGCATCAACAGGCCAAATTATATGACAAGCCTTTAACAGGCCCAAAGTCACATTAGGATGAACTGTTGCCACCTTTATCACGGGCCGTTAGTGGGCCGGATGTAGCGTCAGACCATATATGGCCCATGGGTAGCACGGGCCATTCCCAGGCCGAAAGACACACCGGGCTGAAATGGGCTGATACGTCTCCAACGTATCTATAATTTTTTATTGTTCCATCCTATTATATTATCTGTTTTGGGTGTTAATGGGCTTATTTAGACACCTTTATTTTATTTTTGGGACTAACCTACTAACCCAATGCCGAGTGCAAATTGCTGTTTTTTTGCCTATTTTAGTGTTTCATAGAAAAGGAATATCAAACGGAATCCAAATAGAATAAAACCTTCGGGAGAGTTATTTTTGGAACAAACATGATCCACGGGACTTGGAGTGGACGTCAAGAAATCAACGAGGAGTCCACGAGGCAGGGGGCGCGCCTACCCCCTGGGCACGCCCTCCACCCTCGTGGGCCCCTCATGGCTCCACCGACCTACTTCTTCCTCCTGTATATATCCATATACCCCGAAAACATCCAGGAGCACCACGAATCCCTATTTCCTCCACCACAACCTTCTGTACCCAAGAGATCCCATCTTGGGGCCTTTTCCGGAGCTCCGCCGGAGGGGGAATCAATCACGGAGGGCTTCTAGATCAACTCCATTGCCTCACCGATGATGTGTGAGTAGTTTACTTCAGACCTTCGGGTCCATAGTTATTAGCTAGATGGCTTCTTCTCTCTCTTTGGATCTCAATACAATGTTCTCCTCGATCTTCTTGGAGAGCTATTTGATGTAACTCTTTTTGCGGTGTGTTTGTTGAGATCCGATGAATTGTGGGTTTATGATCAAGTTTATCTATGAACAATATTTGATTCTTCTCTGAAATCTTTTATGTATGATTGGTTTTCTTTGCAAGTCTATTCGAATTATTAGTTTGGTTTGGCCTAGTAGATTGATCTTTCTTGCAATGGGAGAAGTTCTTAGCTTTGGGTTCAATCTTGCGATGTCCTTTCCCAGTGACAGTAGGGGCAGCAAGGCACGTATTGTATTGTTGCCATCGAGGATAAAAAGATGGGGTTTATATCATATTGCTTGAGTTTATCCCTCTACATCATGTCATCTTGCCTAATGCATTACTCTGTTCTTTTGAACTTAATACTCTAGATGCATGATGGATAGCGGTCGATGTGTGGAGTAATAGTAGTAGATGCAGAATCATTTCGGTCTACTTGTCTCGGACGTGATGCCTATATACATGATCATGCCTAGATACTCTCATAATTATGCACTTTTCTATCAATTTATCGATAGTAATTTGTTCACCCACCTTAATACTTATGCTATCTTGAGAGAAGCCACTAGTGAAACCTATGGCCCCCGGGTCTATTCTCCATCATATTAATCTCCCGTCAACAAGCTATTTCTGTCGCCGTTTATTTTGCAATCTTTACTTTCAAGCTATATCATAAAAATACCAAAAATATTTATCTTGTTATTATCATATCTATCAAATCTCACTCTCGTAAGTGACCGTGAAGGGATTGACAACCCCTTTATCGCGTTGGTTGCGAGGTTCTTATTTGTTTGCATAGGTACGAGGGACTTTTGTGTATTCTCCTACTGGATTGATACCTTGGTTCTCAAAAACTGAGGGAAATACTTACGCTACTTTGCTGCATCACCCTTTCCTCTTCAAGGGAAACCAACGCAGTGCTCAAGAGGTAGCATGGGCCCATGTCTACATCGGGCTCTAACAGGCCGAAAGTCACTGGGTCGTAATTGGGCTCAAATATTCGATGAACAATTAACGGGCCAGATCTGGCTTTGGGCCATAAATTTGCCTTATTAAACAGGCCGTTATTGGGCTGGTCCACTAGTACCTGAGTAAGTACTATGGGCCTTTGACTGGGTCGGCCTTTTTAACCTATATGGGCCTTTGTTGGGCCATGCCATGTGTCGACGTATCATAGGTGCCTCCTATCCAATGAATGGATGACATCTGTCCCAACGGTGATCCAACACATGTTTCCTCTGGCCAATGACAATTTTACACGTGGGAATCCTCATTGGTCGGGGCTGTTAACGGGTTATCAGATCCAAAACCAGACCCGATAGCTTAATGGCGACCCGTTATAGTGGGTGCCACGTGTCAGTCACCCTTGACGAAAGCACTTCTATGACGCACGATTTATCGTCATGGAAGTGGACACTTCTGTGATGATAATTTTGGTAATGTCATGGAACACTTCTATGACAGCACATGTATGACTATCTTGATTCTGTCATAAAATCGTCATGGATGTACATGCATGACAGAAAACGTGACCTACTGTGACAAACACGTATCATCATGGAAGTGTCTTTTTTTGTAGTGATGTATAACAAATATACCTTTCACTTTGCCATCCTTCTTATTCGCCAAATACTTGGAGCAGTTCCGCTTCCAGTGACCAGTCCCTTTGCAGTAGAAGCACTCAATCTCAGGCTTAGATCCAGACTTGGGCTTCTTCCCTTGAGCAGTAACTGGCTTGTTGTTCTTCTTGAAATTCTCCTTTTTCCCTTTGCCCTTTTTCTTGATACTAGTGTTCTTGTTCACCATCAACACTTGATTCTCCTTCTTGATTTCTGCCTCCGCAGCCTTTAGCATTGCGAAGAGCTCGGGAATTGTCTTTTCCATCCCTTGCATATTATAGTTCATCATGAAGCCTTTATAGCTTACTGGCAGTGATTGAAGAACTCTGTAAATGACACCATCATCAGGAAGATTAACTCCCAGTTGAGTCAAGTGGTTATGGTACCCAGACATTCTGAGTATGTGTTCACTGATGGAACTATTCTCCTCCATTTTGTATCTATAGAACTTGTTGGAGACTTCATATCTCTCAACTTGGGCATTTTCTTGAAATATTAACTTCAACTCCTGGAACATCTCATATAGTCCATGACATTCAAAATGTCTTTGAAGGCCCGATTCTAAGCCATAAAGGATGGCACACTGAACTATCGAGTAGTCATCAGCTTTGCTCTGCCAGGCGTTCATAACGTTCGGAGTTGCTCCTGCAGCGGGTCTTGCACCTAGCGGTACTTCCAGGACATAATTCTTCTATGCAGCAATGAGGATAATCCTCAAGTTACAGACCCAGTCCGTGTAGTTTCTACCATCATCTTTCTACTTAGCTTTCTCTAGGAACGCATTAAAATTCAAAGGAACGGTAGCATGGGCCATTGATCTACAATAACATAGACATGCAAAAACTATTAGGTACTAAGTTCATGATAAATTAAATTTCAATTAATCATATTACTTAAGAACTCCACCTTAGATAGACATCCCCCTCTAGTCATCTAAATGATCACGTGATCCATATCAACTAAACCATGTCCGATCATCACGTGAGATGGAGTAGTTTTCAATGGTGAACATCACTATGTTGATCATATCTACTATATGATTCACGTTCGACCTTTCGATCTCAGTGTTCTGAGGCCATATCTGCATATGCTAGGCTCGTCAAGTTTAACCCGAGTATTCTGCACATGCAAAACTGGCTTGCACCCATTGTATGTGAACGTAGAGCTTATCACACCTGATCATCATGTGGTGTCTCTGCACGACGAATTGTAGCAACCGTGCATACTCAGGGAGAACACTTATACCTTGAAATTTAGTGAGGGGTCATCTTCTAATGCTACCGCCGTACTAAGAAAAATAAGATGCATAAAAGATAAACATCACATGCAATCAAAATATGTGACATGATATGTCCATCGTCATCTTGTGCCTTTGATCTCTATCTCCAAAGCATCGTCATGATCTCCATCGTCACCGGCTTGACACCTTGATCTCCATCGTAGCATCGTTGTCGTGTTGCCAACTATTGGTTCTACGACTATTGCTACCGCTTAGTGATAAAGTAAAGCGATTACATGATGATTGCATTTCATACAATAAAGCGACAACCATAAGGCTCCCTCCAGTGCCGATAACTTTTACAAAACATGATCATCTCATACACCAATTTATATCTCATCACGTCTTGACCATATCACATCACAACATGCCCTGCAAAAACAAGTTAGACGTCCTCTAGTTTGTTGTTGCAAGTTTTAGTGGCTGCTACGGGCTTCTAGCAAAAACCATTCTTACCTACGCATCAAAACCACAACAATTTTTCGTTAAGTGTGCTGTTTTAACCTTCAACAAGGACCATCCATAGTCAAACTCGATTCAACTAAAGTTGGAGAAACAGACGCCCGCTAGCCACTTGTGTGCGAAGCACATCGGTAGAACCTGTCTCATGAACGCGGTCATGTAATGTCGGTCCGGGTCGCTTCATCCAATGATACCGCCGAATCAAAGTAAGACGTTGGTGGTAAGCAGTAGGACTATTATTGCCCACAACTCATTGTGTTCTACTCGTGCATATCATCTACGCATAAACCTGGCTCTAATACCACTGTTGGGGAACGTAGTAATTCAAAAAATTCCTACGATCACGCAAGATTTATCTAGGAGAAGCATAGCAACAAGACAGGAGAGTGTGTCCACATACCCTCGTAGACCGAAAGCGGAAGCGTTTAGTAACACGGTTGATGTAGTCGAACGTCTACATGATCCAACTGATCCAAGTACCAAATGTACGGCACCTCCATGTTCAGCACATGTTCAGCACGATGACGTCCCTCGAGCTCTTGATCCAGTTGAGGATGAGGTAGAGTTCCGTCAGCACGACAGTGTGGCAATAATGATGATGAAGTTACCGGCGCAGGGCTTCGCCTAAGCACTACGATGATATGACCGAGGTGTTAAACTGTGGAGGGGGGCACCTCACACGGCTAAGAGATTGTCTGTTGTGCTTTGGGGTGCCCCTGCCCACGTATATAAAGGAGGGGGGAGGATTGGGCCGGCCAAGGGGGGGCGCCAAGGGGGGAGTCCTACTAGGACTCCAAACCTAGGGTTCGCCCCCCCCCCCTTCCTTCCAACTGAGAGGGGGAAAGGGGAAAGGAGAGAGAGGGAGAAGGAAAGAGGGGGGTGATACGTCTCCAATGTATCTATAATTTATGAAGTATTGATGTTGTTTTATTATCATTCTTGGATGTTATACAATCATTTTATAGCAACTTTATATAATTTTTTGGGACTAACCTATTGACCCAGTGCCTAGTGCCAGTTGCTGTTTTTTGCTTGTTTTTTACATCGCAGAAATCAATATCAAACGGAGTCCAAACACCGCGAAACTTTTTGTGGACTTTTCATGGACCAGAAGGAACCCATTGGGCCAGAGCAGCACCTGGGGGGTGCCCCGAGGGGGCACAACACACAAGGGTGCGCGCACCAGGCCCACCTGGCGTGTCCATGTGGGTTGTGCCCACCTCGGTGGCCTCCCGCACCCCCTCTTTGCACTATAAATTCCCAAATATTTCAAAAACCCTTGGGGTTAACCTAGATCAGAAGTTCCGCCGCCACAGGGCTCCGTAGCCACTGAAAACCAATCTAGACCTGTTCCGGCACCCTGCCGGAGGGGGGAATCATCTCCGGTGGCCATCTTCATCATCCCGGCGGCCACCACAATGAGGAGGGAGTAGTCCACCCTCGTGGCTGAGGGTTTCTACCAGTAGCTATGTGTTTAATCTCTCTCTCTCTCGTGATCCATATCATGGGCTTTGTTAATATAGTCGGATCATATGATGTTTCTCCCCTCTACACTCTTGTTGTGATGAATTGAATCTTTACCCTTTGAATTTTTGTCTTATCGGATTGAATATTCAGAAATGAGAACACATGATATATATCTTGCAATATGAATACTTCAAGTGACAATTGGGGTATCAGATTGATGCACTTGATATGTGTCTTGGCATTCAACTCGCGGATTCCCGCGGTGATATTGGGGTAATCTATGCATAGCGGTTGATGCACGTTTTTTTTCGACAGAAACCTTGGGTCTATTTGTAGTTCTTTGTGTGGATCGAGTATTATGAATATGAATTTGCTTTGGTGTTATTCTAGTACAAACTCTTGAATAGATCAAACGGAAAGAATAGCTTTGAGATGGTTTCGTACCCTACAAACAATTCCTATATTTTGTTATCCGCTAATAGGAACTTGGGAGTGATTCTTTATTGTACTTTGAGGGATAATCATATGATCCAACTATGTTAGCACTCTTGGGAAATTGCATCAGCGAAAGTACGGACCCTAGGCCTCATTTTTAAGCATTGGAACACCGTTTTTGTGCCCGTTTACAATTAGTTACCTTGCTGTTTTTATAATTTCAGATTACAAAAACCAATATCTACTATCCATATTACACTTTTATCACCATCTCTTCGCCGAACTAGTGCACCTATACAATTTGCCATTGTATTGGGTGTGTTGGGGACACAAGAGATTGCTTGTATTTGGTTGCAGGGTCGTTTGAGAGACACCATCTTCATCCTACACCTCTCATGGATTGATAAACCTTAGGTCATCCACTTGAGGGAAAATTGCTACTGTCCTACAAAACTCTGCGCTTGGAGGCCCAACACGTGTCTACAAGAATAAAGTTGCGTAGTAGACATTAAGCTCTTTTCTGGCGCTGTTGCCGGGGAGGTGAGTGCTTGAAGGTATATATTTAGATCTTGCAATCGAGTCTTTTAGTTTCTAGTTTATCATTAGTTTGGTTTATAAATAGAAAAGTACAAAAAATGGAATTTGGTTTGCATCATCATCTTTATAATGTCTTTCTTGAAAATGATGGTTCGGAAAATTGTGCTCAATTGTTAGAAGAAGAAGTAAATAAAATGCTTGGCACAAATTATTTGAATGATTAGCATGATTGCAATGTTGTTAGTATGGATTCTTTGAATATCCAAAACGCTAATGATGGTTGCACTAGTCATGAGAAAAATGTTTCTTATAAGCACGTCAATTTTTGCGGAGTAAATTGGGAATGCATTTGCACACCAAAAAGGGAAGATAGATTTTGTATGAAGCATAAATATTTATAAACGAGAAAGTTGCAAGAGAGGCTAGATGATTGTGCTGAAAGATTTAATTTTTTTGGCCATCCTTGTGAACTTTGCAATGAACATGGTTATTTAAATTTCCAATGCAAATTCTTTCATGATCAAATAGTGTCCAAAAATTGTGATAGCTTGATTACCCTTGAGCATCATAAAGAGCTTAGTCTTCTTTTGGGGTATGAAGAAATGAAACGTATAACTAAGGGTATTCCAAAATTTAATCTCGAGAGATTTCTTGATTTTTATCTAGATGAAATTTATATGTTTTGTGCGGTAAATTGCATTGAGAATCCTTATATTGCCAACTATCTAAAGTCGAGAGAACAAATAGCTTATGAAGAGAGTACTAATGAAAGGGAAAATATTTCCCAAAACCCTCCTAGTGTTTATTATGATGAATTAGGTAACGAGGAGGAGCTTCCTATCCAACCAATCTCATCAATAAGAAGCTTGAAAAGATTGATTAAACCCACACGTGATGTGGTGAAGAAGAAGAAAAGAAGAAAGAAGAGAGGTAAAAAGGTATCTCTCCCAAATAATGTTGCTCCTATTATTGTTGTGCCTCATGAAAATGAATCAAAAATAATTGTGGAAGCTGATGCACTTGATGATTTTTCTATGCCTATTGCTTGTTGTGATGATTATGATTGGGAAGATAATGATACTTCTTATAATATTGGGAATCTTTTTGGTACCAACTTGGGAAATTATGATGATAGAAATTGTTATACCGTTGGTGCTATTCATACTATTAATGATGAGAATGATTATGCTTATGATATGCCAAGCCACAAGCTTGGGGATGCTATGTTTGATGAGAATGACATGTTTGAGAATTTATTTGCTGCAATTAATGTTTGTCCCAAGCTTGGGGAGGCTATGTTTAATGAAGATGATTTTCTTAGCCCCCCTACTTTGAATGATTAAACTTATTTTGATGATAGCATGCCTCCTATTTATGATGATTACATTTATAAAAGTGGGTTTGGAAGAGTGTCAACTCTAGGTAGTAGTGATCCCACTATTTTGGAGGGTGTTGAATATCATTACAATATTGATTAAAGTGGATTTGGAGAGGTCATGACTTTATTTAGTGATACACCCACTATTTTGGAAGAGGTTTCAACTGACTATGGCAATAAAGTTGCTTTCTATGATGATTATTATGATGACATGTATGCCATAGAGAGTAATAAATTTTCTATGCTTGTGGATCATGAAGAGAATGCTTTATGTAATGGTTATATTGATGAATTTAATCATGATGCTACTAAAAATTATTATGAGAGAGGAACTTATGATGCATGATGTTGTCTTTGTGCTTCAATTCTTATCTTCTATGTGAGCATCATTGAATCATCATGCCTAGCTTCAAAGGCATTAAAGAAAAGTGCTTATTTGGAGGCAACCCAACACTTTTACCTACTATTTTTGTGTGTTCACATGATTATGCTACTGTATTAATCATGTTTTACAGCTTTTGTTTTGATAAAGTGCCAAGTAAAGCCTTTGGGATCATGTTGGGTGATAGTTGATTTGACTCTGTTGAAAAATAGAAACTTTTGCACTCTCGAAAATGAGTATCATTTTTAACAGAAGGTGCTATTGAGTTGGTTATTTTTGCAGAAGTTCTATATACAAATTTATCACGTGTTAATAATTTTTTCATATTTTTTGGAGTAGCAGAAGTATGGTGGTTATCCATATTACTACAAACTGTTATGTTTTTGACAGATTCTGTTTTCAATGCATAGTTTGCTTGTTTTCTAGTTTCTATGGCTTATATTTCTCAAATAAATTGTGAAAATGATATTATACGGTAGTCATTGTGTGGAGGCAATTATGAATCTTGTCTTTGACAGTACCAAAGTGAAATGGTTTGCTCTTTATCATACTAACCTATCTCACAAGGTTCCGTTAAGTTTTGTGTGACTGAAGTTTTCAAGTTTTGGGTGAGATGACGATATAGGAGAATAAGGAGTGAAAATAACCTAAGATTGGGGATTCCCAAGGCACCCTAAGATAATATCAAAGGAAGATCCAAGCAACTAAGCTTGGGGATGTCCCGGAAGGCATCCCCTCTTTCGTCTCCAACATTATTGGTAACCTCACTTGGAGCTATGTTTTCGTTTGTCACATGATATGTGTTTTGCTTGGAGCATCAATTTATTTTGTTAGGAATTTGCTTGCTATTATTTATAATAAAAAAATTCATCTTTTACTTAAATAAAAATGGCAATGTTAGCCTTTGCCATGCTTATTCTGCAAGTATACATGTTGCTGTTTGAAAACAGAAAGTTTATCGATGTTGCAAGAATTCCTGAGGAAAGTCAGAATGTGATAAAATGTTGAAACTTATTGCATAATAAGATATGATAAAAATTTTACAATGTGGTAGAATTTCATAATGTTTGGAGTTAGGTAAGTAATGATACTCTTTCATTATTTACAGACTGTACTGTTTTGGCAGATTATTGTTATGTTTGCATTGTTTGCATATGTTTGCCTGTTTAATGATTCTATTTGAGGATAGGAGTATTAAATATGCAGAGGCATTTAGTATGAAATGTTAAATAATAATTTTTGTGATTTGCTATAGTAGAGTATGATAAGATTTTTGCATTGGTTTACACTAACTTATCTCACGAGTTCTTGTTGAGTTTTTGTGTGGATGAAGCTTTTGAGATTTAGGAAAGTCGTGATATGAGAGGAATTAAGGAGACACAAAAGCTTAAGCTTGGGGATGCCCAAGGCATCCCAAGATAATATTTCAAGAAGTCCCAAGAATCTAAGCTTGGGGATGCCCCGGTAGGCATCTCATCTTTCTTCTTCAACAATTGTCGGTTAGTATCGGTTGAGCCTAAATTTTTGCTTCTTCACATGAGTTGTGCTATTCTTAGAATGTCATTTTATTTTTGTTTTGCTTGCTGTTTTACTAAAATACTTAGATCTGAAAGTTTTAAATAAGAGAGAGTCCACACATAGCTATCTATTTACTTAACTACTCATTTGATCTTCACTTACATCTTTTTGGAGTAGCTTGTCATTTACTCTTGTGATTCACTTATATCCTATGAGTAAATTGTTGAATAAATTGAATCTCATGAAGTTGAAATCATATCTTTCCTAGTGGTAGATTCACATTGGGTTTAGAAAATTAAACCTTTTGAGGCTTGACAATCACAATTTTGGTCATACAAGCAATTCACGAATAATTAGTATAAGGAAGAGAACTTTCACATGCAAATACACTATCATGGAAATCTTTTGTGATTGTGAGCCCCCATCAAAATATTATATGCCAAAATTGTTGACGTTGGACAAGGAAGACAACATAATGATTTATGTTTGCTCATATTCACATAGAAGTCATATTGTCATAGATCCTTCAACATGTGGTGCTTGCCCCCCATCTTTGCTAGCCAAAAATTCCGCACCAAGTAGATATACTACTTGTGCATCCAAAACCCTTAAACCCAATTCTTATTTTCAAGAGTCCACCATACCTACCTAAGGATTGAGCAAGATCCTTCAAGTAAGTTGTCATCGGTGCAATAAGGCAATAAAAATTGCTTCTAAAAGTGTTAGATCATTTAGTGTAAGAGAAAATTGAGTGTTGTACGAACTTGGATGGCAAAGAATAAAAGCGACAGACTGCATAATAAAGGTTGTCATCTTAAGGGGCAATACAACGTGATGTTCTCTTGCACTAAGTGATTAACATACAAACAAATAAGTGCATGGCAACCTCTGCTTCCCTCTGCGAAGGGCCTATCTTTTACTTTTCAGTATTTATTTTTATGCAAAGAGTCAAAGTTATTCTCTCTATTCCTTTTTATTTTTCTCTTTTGGCAAGCATCATGTGGTGAGGAAATAACTAGGCACATATGTCTAGTTGAATATGGGTAGCATGAGTTATTATTGTTGACATCACCCTTGAGGTGAATGCGTTGGGAGGCAAAACAATTAGCCCCTATCTTTTTATGTGTCCGGTTGAAACGTTTTGCTCATGTGTACAAGGTGAGTGTTAGCAATCATAGAAGACTATATGATAGTTGAGTATGTGGAGCTCTTACTTAAACTCTATTGAATAAGTTGAATTGTAATTGCTTGGTGACTCAGAACATAGGTTGTTGGGTTTCAAGAGAATTCATTGTTTGAACCTTAACATGTGAATGGATTTCCACAATAACATGAGAAGTTTTATAAGAAAGAATTGATGTTATGATGCTAGGAAAAGTGATTGAAATTATCATTTATCAAACTTATGCACTTTGCTAGCATTCACACTTCATAAATTATTTCTATTATCATTTACCTACTCGAGGACGAGTAGGAACTAAGCTTGGGGATGCTGATACGTCTCCAACATATCTATAATTTATGAAGTATTCATGCTGTTTTATTATCATTCTTGGATGTTTTATAATCATTTTATAGCAACTTTATATCATTTTTGGTACTAACCTATTGACCCAGTGCCTAGTGCCAGTTGCTGTTTTGTGCTTGTTTTTTACATCGCAGAAAATCAATATCAAACGGAGTCCAAACACCATGAAACTTTTTGTAGATTTTTTATGGACCAGAAGGAACCCATTGGGCCAAAGCAACACCTGGGGGTGCCCCGAGGGGGTCACAACCAACCAGGGCACGCCAGGCCCACCTGGCGCGCCCAGGTGGGTTGTGCCCACCTCGGTGGCCTCCCGCACCCCCTCTTTGCACTATAAATTCTCAAATATTCCAAAACCCATCGGGTTAACCTAGATCAGAAGTTCCGCCGCCGCAGGGCTCCGTAGCCACCAAAAACCAATCTAGACCCGTTTTGGCACCCTGCCAGAGGGGGGAATCATCTCCGGTGGCCATCTTCATCGTCCCGACGGCCACCACGATGAGGAGGGAGTAGTCCACCCTCGGGGCTGAGGGTTTCTACCAGTAGCTATGTGTTTAATCTCTCTCTCTCTCTCTCTCTCTCTCTCGTGATCCATATCATGGGCTTTGTTAATATAGTCGGATCATATGATGTTTCTCCCCTCTATACTCTTGTTGTGACACATGATATATATCTTGTCATATGAATACTTGAAGTGACAATTGGGGTATCATATTGATTCACTTGATATGTGTCTTGGCATTCAACTCGCGGATTCCCGCGGTGATATTGGGGTAATCTATGCATAGGGGTTGATGCATGTTTTTCTCCGACGAAAACCTTGGGGTCTCTTTGTAGTTCTTTGTGTGGATCGAATATTATGAATATGAATTTGCTTTGGTGTTATTCTAGTACGAACTCTTGAATAGATCGAACGGAAAGAATAGCTTTGAGATGGTTTCGTACCCTACAAACAATTCCTATCTTTGGTTACCCGCTAATAGGAAATCAGGAGTGATTCTTTATTGTACTTTGAGGGATAATCATATGATCCAACTATGTTAGCACTGTTGAGAAATTGCACTAGCGAAAGTACAGACCCTAGGCCTCATTTTAAGCATTGCAACACCGTCTTTGTGCCCGTTTGCAATTAGTTACCTTGCTGTTTTTATAATTTCAGATTACAAAAACCAATATCTACTATCCATATTACACTTTTATCACCATATCTTCACCGAACTAGTGCACCTATACAATTTGCCATTGTATTGGGTGTGTTGGGGACACAAGAGATTGCTTGTATTTGGTTGCAGGGTCGTATGAGAGAGACCATCTTCATCCTACACCTCTCACGGATTGATAAACCTTAGGTCATCCACTTGAGGTAAAATTGCTACTGTCCTACAAAACTCTGCGCTTGGAGGCCCAACACGTGTCTACAAGAATAAAGTTGCATAGTAGACATCAGGGGGCCGCGCCCCTCCCCTTGTCCAATTTGGATTGGGGTAAGGGGGGCGCACCCCACCTCATGTGGCCTGCCTCCTCTCTTCCATTATGGCCCATTAGGCCAAATAACTTTCCCGGGGAGTTCCGGTAACCTCCTGGTACTCCGAAAAATCCCCGATCTTCTTCGGAATCATTCCGGTGTCCGTATATAACCTTCCAATATATCAATCTTTACCTCTAGACCATTTCGAGACTCCTCTTCATCTCCGTGATCTCATCCGGGACTCCGAACAAACTTCGGTCACCAAAACACATAACTCATAATATAAATCGTCAGCGAACGCTAAGCGTGCGGACCCTACGGGTTCGAGAACTATGTAGACATGACCGAGACACATCTCCGATAAATAACCAATAGCACAACCTGGATGCTCATATTGGCTCCTACATATTCTATGAACATATTTATCGGTCAAACCACATAACAACATTCATCATTCCCTTTGTCATCGGTATGTTACTTGCCCGAGATTCTTTATAATCACCCATTTACTTGTGACGTTTGATAGCACACGAAGTGTTCCTCCGGTATTCGGGAGTTGCATAATCTCATAGTCAGAGGAATATGTATAAGTCACGAAGAAAGCAATAGCAATAAAACTAAACGATCATTATGCTAAGCTAACAGATGGGTCTTGTCCATCACATCATTTTCTAATGATGTGAACCCGTTCATCAAATGACAACATAAGTCTATGGTTAGGAAACTTAACCTTCTTTGATTAACGAGCTAGTCAAGTAGAGGCATACTAGGGACACTCTGTTTGTCTATGTATTGACACATGTACTACGTTTCCGATTAATACAATTCTAGCATGAATAATAAACATTTATCATGATATAAGGAAATATAAATAACAACTTTATTATTGCCTCTAGGGCATATTTCCTTCAAAAGGTTTCATCACAAGTTCATACATTACAATGTAGTTACTCAAGGAATATATCCTTAGAACACTGCACCTCCACGGCCAGAGCTCCGTCCATCATGGTGATGAGTACTGCTCTGGGCACCTATGCCCCTTCCCAGCAGGCGGAGGACTGGTTGCCATTTCGACAGGCTTGATCTTCGGCCAATGCACCATGGTCTTCGCAAACGCCATCCAAGACCCCTCAATGCACATCGAACGCTTGACATCATCAATCCGGGCAAACACGTCACACAACTTTGCCACTAGACCGAAGTAGCTGCTCGGTACGGGATTGGAGGGCCATAGCCGGACACAAAGGTCGTTCATGGCCGGTTTCGCCATTTGATGCATCTCCATCAACTGCTTCATTTGATTCAGGAGGAGGGGAGGGTGCTCAGGCGCCTGGAATTACGCCCAGAACAACTTTAGCTCAGCGTTCGGGTAGCATAGTGCCTTGTGGCATCGGCCACACTCTTCGGGAGATCCGCAATGGCGTCTATGGAACGCTATACCTAGGTGAGAAACTTAAATATTTTGCCGCCAAATACAATCTGCAATAAGTACTGCTTACCATTGGCAATTTGCTTCACTTGCCGGAGCTCCTCCCGGGCGCTTCGTGTCTCTGATCATTCCTCTTGGATCTCCATCTTCATGTTTGCAAGCGAAGTGGCATGCTCCTTGTTCTTTTGCTCAAAATCCACACATTTTGTGACAACATACTTGAGATCTTGTTGTACTTCGGCCACCCTGGCTTCATGCTTCTCGCGTTTGGTTTCACTAACGCAAGATCGGCAGCCGCCCGTTCGGCCGTCGCCTTCTGTTCTGCCGCTTCCTTCCTAGATCACATCAGTTCGGCCTTGAGGCTCTCGACCTCCACGGCAGCAGCTGCAAAACAGCCTCCAACTTAGGTATAATTCCGGATGCTTTGTTCGACAAAGAATCCCAAGGAACCACAATTCTCGCATTCGGTTTTCACCAATGCGAGATCGGCAGCCGCCTGTTCGGCCGTTGCCTTTTGTTTTGCTGCTTCCTTCCTGGCTCACAGCAGTTCGGCCTTGAGGCTCTCAGCCTCCATGGCGGAAGCTGCAAAACAACCTCCCACTTAGGGATAATTCTGGATGCTTTGTTCGACAAAAGAATCCTAAGGAACCACAATTCACTTATACTAACCTTGTGCCTCGTCGAACCGCTAGTGGACAAGGTCGAGCTCTTCATCGGAACGCTTCAGCTTCCGATTCATCTCGGCAAGTTCGGCGGCGTTGGCTGTCGCTGCTAACGCTAAGGCCTACATTTATGTAACAAGCACCTTGGTTAACCCATTATTCAGATGATATGGATAGTTAGCCAGGTTTCTTTTTCAAACCTGCCAGAGTCTCGGGGGCTCCTATGTATAAGGATCGCTAGGCAGTTCAGCCCAGTCAAAGTTTATTTGAAAGTCTTCAGCAGCAAGTTCTTCAGCTGATTTGAGATGTGATAGTGTGGCCCATGATCTGTCAAATATGTCATGAAGAAAGTACGGTTTTTGCGCACTGCGTTACGCGTCACTGTCATGTTGGCTTGGATAGCAACAAGCTAACGCGTAACCCAGTGATTATGCTTGTCAAGTTTTTGATGAAGACTTATAAGTAGCTCACGGTCAGTCATGACACGTGGCGCTTCTGGTGAAGAGGGTGGTATTGAAGCTTTAGTTGCAATATGTTGGCTTGCATATTCATCAGCAATGGAGCTAGAAATAGGTTGACGGAATTGTCCATCAATGGGATGGATTCCTTCATCAATAACGTTCTTGCCTTTGCCAGGTACTGTGGTTAGTCTGCTTTGAAGAGTTCCAACTTCAGGCCAATAACTCAAGTGATTCTGATGATCAGCCTTGTAGTGGATTGAAGACCGAGATATGATGAATCTCATAATCCATGGTGCGTACGGCTTCAATTCGAAAGGACACTGAGGGACAGTGACCAAAGTCCTCAGGAAGAAATCATGAATGTTGATCGGAGTTCCATGAATGATGTGAAACAACATGTTCTTCATAACTCCGACAACTTCTTCAGTGTTGGAACTGTGGCTGTCGGATTACGAGTTACGGCAAACCCTTGAGGTTCAAACACTAGGGTGGGCACGAAGGTTTTCTCCCTATCAATCCGCGCCCTAGCTCTCTAAGATCTCGCAGACGAACTCAACGAACTCACAGCACAGAAGGACATGAGATTTATACTAGTTCGGGCCACCGTTGTGGTGTAATACCCTACTCCAGTGTGGTGGTGGTGGATTGCCTCTTGGGCTGATGAAGAACAATTAAAAGGGGAAGAACAGCCTCCTGCGGTTGAGGTGTTCTTGTGCTCGGTGAACTAGTGTGGGTGAGATGATCTTGGATCTGCCCAGGTCCTTCTTTCTCTATCTCGCTTTGGTGGCTAGTTCTACTTATATAGGCCCTGGTCCTCTCCCCAAATATTGAGCGGGAAGGGAGCCAACAACGGCCAATTCGAAGGGGGACAGCTAGTACAAGTTATCCTGACAAAAGGTGGTCTTCGCCTGCCAAAGGCTCTGGTGGTGACGCCGTCTTGGGCTCCATGGTGACCTCCATCCTGTCGTCCTTCTGGTCTTGGTCTTGTTGCACCAATACGGAAACCTTTGCCTGATGCCTCAGTACTCCGCGCCTGCACTTGCCCCCTTGACACAAAGAGGAAACAAGGACACTGCGTGCGCTGGCGCCCGCCTGGTCTCGATCATCATGGCTCACATCACGAGGACCTTGCAAGGTTTCCCTGCCTTGATCTCTCTGCCTCTCACGAGCCTGCCTGGCATGGCCACTCCTGAGGAGGTCTTGCATCGTCCACCTCGCGAGGCTTGGCCCCTCGCAAGGGTCTTGAATGCCTTGTCGATGAAGATGGGCCGTACAGACCTGCTAGCCCAGCCATGCCGCGGGCCGCAGGGAGGCAAGTCTGGGGACCCCTGTTCCCAGGACGCTGACAGAAGCCCCCGGGCCCAAGGCGCGCTCGGGCTTGGCTTCGAGGCGAAGCTAGAGGGTCAAGCGCAGAGCGCCGCGGGCCCCCAAAGCCTGCGGCCTCGATTGACGCGTGGCGGTTGATTGGACGTGGGCGTCTCCGCTTCCCCACGCTGCCTTTGAATCGGCCTGGCTACGCAGCCCTCACAACCTACACATTTATTCTCCCAATGCCCTTGCCTTGCTTTCACAGTCCTTCTGCTTCCTCGAGACTCTGTCCCTCCCCTCCAATATGACCGGCACTACGCCTGCTTCATCGCCATGGTGTCGAACCAAGCTGATAAGGAGAAGAAGCCGTTGTCACCGCCAAGTGCGCCTCCAGCTACCGAGCCTGCAGTTGGCCGATCCTTGGTGCTCAACGACAAGGCCATGGACAAGGTGCGTCTCATGCTCGCCACCAGCTTCAACGAGTGGGGGAGACGGTGGCTTGTCCCACGTCTCGTGCTCGCATCGCTCGGACGGTCACCGAGGTCCCAATCTTCATCGACGCCCTTTGGGCGGGCCTAATTCCCCATTTCTCCGCCTTCTTCAACGCAGTGCTTGAACACTACCAGATCCATATGCTGCATCTCGACCCCCAATCCATGACTCTCCTTGCCGTCTTCGCCTTTGTGTGCGAGGCCATGGTGGGCATTGCTCCCTCTGTGGCCCTTCTCCGCCATTTCTTCTCATTGCATCTGACCAATTCCCGGCAAAGCTTGGGGTGTGTGAGCTTCCGGGTCGTGGCCGCGACGGCGGGCATGGGGATCGGCTTCGAGCTTCCTCCATCTACGAGCGAGTTTCGGACACGATGGGTATTTGTTGACACTGGTGTGCTCAGCCCCCTGCTCCATGCCCCGTCAGCGCCTGCCGTTCCCCACTCTGGCTAGGGCCATGGGAGGCTCGCGAACCCCCATCTTGCTCCTGTATGGTTCCGACTAAGGATGCTAAAGGACCGCGATGTGACCGCGCCGATGATGGTGAGGGATTTTATCAAGCATCGGGTTGCTCCGCTTCAACGCCATTCTTGCCCGATGTGGACCTTGCTGAGCAGCCAGGACCATATGAGGTTCCAGGAGTCCGGGATCCCCCTTGGGCCGCGGAAAACGGTGCTCAAGGTCCTGACAGGTGTCCCTTCGCCGGACGACTTTCCTGGGAAGAACTGTCTGCTGTACCGCTGCGGGAACAAGGCTGAATTCGCGTGGAGCATGCCTCCCTTTGACGAGTGGGGGCTGCGTCCGGACGGCCTGGTGGGGTCCCGCGAGAACCCTGCCAGCATGGTTCCCTTCCCCGTCGCTGGCGCCGGGCTCGCCCCGAATGTGGGTGCAGGGGGATGAGCGTCATCAGAGGCTGGCGACATGAGTGCTGGGGTGCGCACGCCGCTCGGGGCTCCCGAGGCGTCGCCCTCAGGATCCCGTGATTCTGGAACGCCGGTTGCTGAGGCGATGTAGCACGCGGCTCCCGAGGCCGAGACTCCGGAGGCCTCGGGAGGTTGCAGTGGAACGGCGCCCAACTGTTCTCCGCAGCCGGGCACCACTAAAGTCGTTCTCCCGAGCACTTCTCCGGCTTCACCCCGCACTGGCCGCCACATTCAGCGCTTCGGTCGGCTTTGCATGGACTTCGAGGAGCTCCGCAAAAGGAAAGGATCTCCGAGCGACAGTGGTATCTTCAGGCCATTGAAGCGACGAAAGTACATCGCCGTCGACGACTAAGTACCTTATTTCGATGATCTTCTATGAGCCGTCTTCCCTTCTTGACGATTGTTCCCTTAGGACCCCTTTTGTCGAGGCTGTGAAATCTCCTGAGAAGCATCTCCCTCTTGTCCCGTCGCACCCGCCAAGCTCCAGCACCGCAGGTTCGGGTGCCGCCCATGATGTGGGGTCAGCCGTGGGAGCTGGTCCGTCATCAAGGCGCCCCGAGCTCGCACCTTCGCCGCCCTTCCTTCGCGGCCTCGCTTGGAGCGTAGTAGGCATGCCAAGGGCTCCCCCTAGTCACGGTCGGCAGCTGGCTGGCTTTGACCCTGGGGTCTTCTTCAAGCAGCGGGCCTTGTTTGGCTCGGGCCCCTCGCGAGGGCCGGCTGGCGCCAGAGGCCGCGCCAGCCCCCAACCCCCTGCTGAGAGAGGGCGCGCCGCATCGGGCGTTGCCCACAGCCTCCGTGGCGGAGGGTGAGATGGGCCGTGTGCTTGAGTTCGAGCACGGGCGGAGCATCGTTCATCATGAGCTCTTCCAGGAGGTGTCGAACGCGATGAACCGACGCGGCGAAGAACTTGAGGGTGTTGACGCGCGCCTTGAGGTTGAGGGTCTTCGGTTGGCGGAGGAGTGGCACAAGCTGAAAGTGGCCATCAACCTCGGGTGCCACCAGCGCGAGCTAGAAAACGTGAAGGCCGAGGCCTTCCTCGCGGCCTCTCGTGAGGCCTGCTCCCGTGCTCGAGAGGAGGCTCGCGAAGCTGACTGCCGCCGCAAGGCTGCGGAGAAGCACGCGTGGGAGCTCCACGCCTGGAGTGCGTCCCTTGAGAAGCAAGTGGAGGCGCGCAAAGCTGCCCTCGCGGCACTAAGGAGGACGCCTGCCGAGGAAGATGAGGCTCAGAAGCACGTGGAGGCGTTCGCTCTGGAAGCCGTGGAGCGCAGCCTCGAGCTTGAGCAACTAGAGACGAGGGAGCGTCAAGTTGCCCAAGCGGAGGATGCCGTCGGGGCTCCTGAGGCCCGTGTCCAGGAGGAAGTCGACCGCTGGGTGGCCGAGGTTCGCGCGGATCTTGAAGGTCAGCATGTCTTGAAGCTGAAGCTTGCGGGTACTGAGGCAGCAGGCAGGACCGCCACTCTCCGGCCCAGGTCAAATGAGGCGGAGAGGCGTGAGGAGGCCACGGCCGCCGCCCTAGTCATGGCGCAGGCGGACTTGGCCTCCGCCCGGGCCGAGATGCTTTCTCTTCAGAGGCGGGTTGATGACGCCGAGGCCGTCGTGCGGCTAAACAGGGAGGAAGTACTTCAGCGGCGGACGCTAGAGCGCGAGCACGCCCCCATGCTTCAGGGTCTCCGGAGCAGGGCTAATGCCGCCCTGGGCTTCATCTGTGACGAGAATGCACCGCCTCCTCACTCGAATGACTACGCCAGTCACCTGACCTTCTTCACCAATGTGGTGATGCACCTAGAAGCCCGGTCTAAAAGGGCTCGCCAACTTGTGGAGGAGAGGAGTCGCAGTCTGCTAGGGTGCGCGTTCTCCTGCGCCTTCAGCCACCTCCGGAACATTGATCCCGACTTTGATTTTGACGCCGCTATCGCTCCCATGCCCGAAGCCATCAGGGGCGACTTGGCGCGGTGGGTTGAAGACCATGTGGACGCGCTGGTTAGGGCCTTCACTTCCGACGATGACGGGGTTGTGGTTGCGGTGGATGAAGGCGACGTGGTAGATTACGGCGTCATCGACGCCGGTGAAGGTGGAGGCAACGCCAATGATGGTGACAGCGATGCCAGCGGCACGTCTGAGGATGACATGGGGGATGCAGCGAGCGACGTATCCGGCTGGTTCCTTGTTTCCCTGTTATTTATCCATTAAAAACTTGGGCGTGGCCCTGGAAGACTGTAAGAGCATTTTGAGAGGGGGAGCCCCTCTGAAGGAAATATGCCCTAGAGGCAATAATAAAGTTATTATTTATTTCCTTATATCATGATAAATGTTTATTAATCATGCTAGAATTGTATTAACCGGAAACATAATACTTGTGTGAATACATAGACAAATAGAGTGTCACTAGTATGCCTCTACTTGACTAGCTCGTTAATCAAGGACGGTTATGTTTCCTAGCCATTGACATGAGTTGTCATTTGATTAACGGGATCACAACATTAGGAGAATGATGTGATTGACTTGACCCATTCCGTTAGCTTAGCACCCGATCGTTTAGTATGTTGCTATTGCTTTCTTCATGACTTATACATGTTCCTATAACTATGAGATTATGCAACTCACGTTTACCGGAGGAACACTTTTTGTGCTACCAAACATCACAACGTAACTGGGTGATTATAAAGGTGCTCTACAGGTGTCTCCGAAGGTACTTGTTGGGTTGGCATATTTCGAGATTAGGATTTGTCACTCCGATTGTCGGAGAGGTATCTCTAGGCCCTCTCGGTAATACACATCACTTAAGCCTTGCAAGCATTGCAACTAATGAGTTAGTTGTGGGATGATGTATTACGGAACGAGTAAAGAGACTTGCCAGTAACGAGATTGAACTAGGTACTGAGATACCGACGATCGAATCTCGGGCAAGTAACATACCGATGACAAAGGGAACAACGTATGTTGTTATGCGGTCTGACCGATAAAGATCTTCATAGAATATGTGGGAGCCAATATGAGCATCCAGGTTCTAGTATTGGTTATTGACCGGAGACGTGTCTCGGTCATGTCTACATAGTTCTCGAACCCGTAGGGTCCGCATGCTTAAAGTTTCGATGACAGATATATTATGAGTTTATATGTTTTGATGTAGCGAAGGTTGTTCAGAGTCCCGGATGTGATCACGGACATGACGAGGAGTCCCGAAATGGTCGAGATATGAAGATTGATATATTGGAAGCCTATGTTTGGATTTTACCGGATTACCGGAAGGTTACCAGAACCCCCCGGGAAGTTAATGGGCCTTAGTGGGCCTTTACGGAGAAGAGGAGAGGCGGCCAGGGCTGGGCCACGCGCCCCTCCCCCTTAGTCCAAATAGGACAAGGAGAGGGGGGTGGCGCCCCCCCTTCCTTCCTCTCTCCCTCCTCTATCCCCCTCCCAAGTCCTAATCCAACTAGGAAAGGGGGGAGTCCTACTCCCGGTGGGAGTAGGACTCCTCCTGGCACACCCTCTCTCTTGGTCGGCCGCACCCCCCTTGCTCCATTATATACGGGGGTAGGGGGGCACCCTAGAGACACAACAATTGATCAGTTGATCTTTTAGCCGTGTGCGGTGCCCCCTTCCACCATAGTCCACCTCAAGAATACTATAGCGGTGCTTAGGCGAAGCCCTGCGTCGGTAGAACATCATCATCGTCACCACGCCGTCGTGCTGACGAAACTCTCCCTCAACACTCGGCTGGATCGGAGTTCGAGGGATGTCATCGGGCTGAATGTGTGCTGAACTCGGAGGTGCCGTGCATTCGGTACTTGATCGGTCGGATCGTGAAGACGTATGACTACATCAACCACGTTGTGCTAACGCTTCCGCTTTTGGTGTAAAAGGGTACGTGGACAACACTCTCCCCTCTCGTTGCTATGCATCACCATGATCTTGCGTGTGCGTATGAATTTTTTTGAAATTACTACGTTCCCCAACAGTGGCATCCGAGCCTGGTTTTATGCGTAGATGTCATATGCACGAGTAGAACACAAGTGAGTTGTGGGCGATATAAGTCATACTGCTTACCAGCATGTCATACTTTGGTTCGGCGGTATTGTTGGATGAAGCGGCGCGGACCGACATTACGCGTATGCTTACGCGAGACTGGTTCTACCAACGTGCTTTGCACACAGGTGGCTGGCGGGTGTCAGTTTCTCCAACTTTTGTTGAACCGAGTGTGGCTACGCCCGATCCTTGCGAAGGTTAAAACAGCACCAACTTGACAAACTATCATTGTGGTTTTGATGCGTAGGTAAGAACGGTTCTTGCTAAGCCCGTAGCAGCCACGCAAAATTTGCAACAACAAAGTAGAGGACGTCTAACTTGTTTTTGCAGGGCATGTTGTGATGTGATATGGTCAAGACATGATGCTAAATTTTATTGTATGAGATGATCCTGTTTTGTAACCGAGTTATCGGCAACTGGCAGGAGCCATATGGTTGTCGCTTTATTGTATGCAATGCAATCGCCCTGTAATGCTTTACTTTATCACTAAGCGGTAGCGATAGTCGTAGAAGCATAAGATTGGCGAGACGACAACGATGCTACGATGGACATCAAGGTGTCGCGCCGGTGACGATGGTGATCATGACGGTGCTTTGGAGATGGAGATCACAAGCACAAGATGATGATGGCCATGTCATATCACTTATATTGATTGCATGTGATGTTTATCTTTTATGCATCTTATCTTGCTTTGATTGACGGTAGCATTATAAGATGATCTCTCACTAAATTATCAAGGTATAAGTGTTCTCCTTGAGTATGCACCGTTGCGAAAGTTCTTCGTGCTGAGACACCGCGTGATGATCGGGTGTGATAGGCTCTACGTTCAAATACAACGGGTGCAAAACAATTGCAAACGTGGAATACTCAGGTTAAACTTGACGAGCCTAGCATATAACAGATATGGTCTCGGAACACTGAGACCGAAAGGTCGAGCGTGAATCATATAGTAGACATGATCAACATAGTGATGTTCACCATTGAAGCTACTCCATCTCATGTGATGGTCGGACATGGTTTAGTTGATTTGGATCACGTGATCACTTAGAGGATTAGAGGGATGTCTATCTAAGTGGGAGTTCTTAAGTAATATGATTAATTGAACTTTAATTTATCATGAACTTAGTCCTGGTAGTATTAGCATATCTATGTTGTAGATCAATAGCTCGCGTTTAGATCCCCTGTTTTATTTTGATATGTTCCTAGAGAAAACTGAGTTGAAAGATGTTAGTAGCAATGATGCGGATTGGATCTGTGATCTGTGGATTATCCTCATTGCTGCACAGAAGAATTATGTCCTTGATGCACCGATAGGTGACAGACCTATGCAGGAGCAGATGCAGACGTTATGAACGTTTGGCTAGCTCAACATGATGACTACTTGATAGTTTAGTGCACCATGCTTAACAGCTTAGAATCAGGACTGCAAAGACATTTTGAACGTCATGGACCATATGAGATGTTCCAGGAGTTGAAGTTAATATTTCAAGCAAATACCCGACTTGAGAGATATGAAGTCTCCAACAAGTTCTATAGATAAAAGATGGAGGAGAATAGCTCAAGTAGTGAGCATGTGCTCAGATTGTCTGGGTACTACAATCGCTTGAATCAAGTGGGAGTTAATCTTCCAGATAAAATAGTGATTGACAGAATTATCTAGTCACCATTACCAAGTTAGTAGAACTTCGTGATGAACTATAATATGCAAGGGATGACGAAAACAATTCCCAAGCTCTTCGCGATGCTAAAATCATCGAAGGTAGAAATCAAGAAAAACATCAAGTGTTGATGGTTGACAAGACCACTAGTTTCAAGAGAAAGGGCAAAGGGAAGAAGGGGAACTTCAAGAAGAATGGCAAGCAAGCTGCTGCTCAAGTGAAGAAGCCCAACTCTGGACCTAAGCCTGAGACTAAGTGCTTCTACTGCAAAGGGACTGGTCACTAGAAGCGGAACTGCCCCAAGTATTTGGCGGATAAGAAGGATGGCAAAGTGAGCAAAGGTATATTTGATATACATGATATTGATGTGTACTTTACTAGTGATTATAGCAACCCCTCGGCATTTGATACTGGTTCAGTTGCTAAGAGTAGTAACTCGAAACGGGAGTTGCAGAATGAACAGAACCTAGTTAAGGGCAAGGTGACGATGTGTGTTGGAATGAATTCCATGATTGATATGATCATCATCGCACACTCCGTATACTTTCGGGATTAGTGTTGAACCTAAATAAGTGTTATTTGGTGTTTGCGTTAAGCATGAATATGCTTTTGATCATGTTTATTGCAATACAGTTATTCATTTAAGTTAGAGAATAATTGTTGTTCTGTTTACATGAATAAAACCTTTTATGGTCATACACCCAATGAAAATGGTTTGTTGGATCTCGATCGTAGTGATACACATATTCATAATATTGAAGCCAAAAGATGCAAAGTTAATAATGATAGTGCAACTTATTTGTGGCACTACCATTTAGGTCATATTGGTGTAAAGCGCATGAGGAAACTCCATGCTGATGGGCTTTTGTTATCACTTGGTTATGAATCATTTGATGCTTGTGAACCTTGCCATTTGGGCAAGATGACTAAATCGCCGTTCTCCGGAACAATGGAACAAGCTACTGACTTGTTGGAAATAATACATACCAATGTATGCGGTCCACTGAGTGTTGATGCTCGTGGCGGGTATCGTTATATTCTGACCTTCACAGATGATTTGAGCAGATATGACTATATCTACTTAATGAAGCACAAGTCTGAAACATTTGAAAAGTTCAAAGAATTTCAGAGTGAAGTGGAAAATCATCGTAACAAGAAAATAAAGTTTCTACGATCTGATCGTGGAGAAGAATGTTTGAGTTATGAGTTTGGTCTTCAATTGAAACAATGCGGAATAGTATCGCAACTCACGTCGCCTGGAATACCACAGCGTAATGGTGTTTCCGAATGTCGTAACCGCATTTTATTGGATATAGTGCGATCTATGATGTATCTTACTGATTTACCACTATCATTTTGGGGTTATGCATTAGAGACAGCTGCATTCACGTTAAATAGGGAACCATCTAAATCCATTGAGACAATGCCTTATGAACTGTAGTTTGGCAAGAAACCAAAGTTGTCGTTTCTTAAAGTTTGGGGTTGTGATGCTTATGTGAAAAAGTTTCATCCTGATAAGCGCAAACCCAAATCTGAAAAATGTGTCTTCATAAGATACCCAAAGGAGACTGTTGGGTACACCTTCTATCACAGATCCGAAGGTAAGACATTCGTTGCTAAGAATGGATCCTTTATAGAGAAGGAGTTTCTCTTGAAAGAAGTGAGTGGGAGGAAAGTAGAACTTGATGAGGTAACTGTACCAGCTCCCTTATTAGAAAGTAGTTCATCACAGAAATCTGTTCATGTGACTCCTACACCAATTAGTGAGGAAGCTAATGATGATGATCATGTAACTTCAAATCAAGTTACTACCGAACCTCGTAGGTCAACCAGAGTGAGATCCACACCAAAGTGGTATGGTAATCCTATTATGGAGGTCATGTTACTTGACCATGACGAACCTACGAACTATGAGGAATCGATGATGAGCCCAGATTCCGCGAAATGGTTTGAGGCCATGAAATCTGAGATGGGATCCATGTATGAGAACAAAGTATGGACTTTGATTGACTTGCCCAATGATCGGCGAGCCATTGAGATTAAATGGATCTTCAAGAGGAAGACGGACGCTGATAGTAGTGTTACTATCTACAAAGCTAGAATTATCGCAAAAGGTTTTCGACAAGTTCAAGGTGTTGACTACAATGAGAGTTTCTCACTCGTATCTATGCTTAAGTCTATCCGAATCATGTTAGCAATTGCCGCATTTTATGAAATCTGGCAAATGGATAAACAAAACTGCATTCCTTAATGGATTTATTAAAGAAGAGTTGTATATGATGCAACCAGAAGGTTTTGTTGATCCTAGAGGTGTTGAAAAAATGTGCAAGCTCCAGCGATCCATCTATGGACTGGTGCAAGCATCTCGGAGTTGGAATATATGCTTTGATGAGTTGATCAAAGCATATAGTTTTATACAGACTTGCGGTGAAGCCTATATTTACAAGAAAGTTAGTGGGAGCACTACAACATTTCTGATAAGTATATGTGAATGACATATTGTTGATCGGAAATAATGTAGAATTATTCTGCAAAGCATAAAGGAGTGTTTGAAAGGAGTTTTTCAAAGAAAGACCTCGGTGAAGCTGCTTACATATTGAGTATCAAGATCTATAGAGATAGATCAAGACACTTGATAAGTTTTTTCAATGAGTACATACCTTGACAAGATTTTGAAGTAGTGCAAAATGGAACAGTCAAAGAATGAGTTCTTGCCTGTGTTACAAGGTGTGAAATTGAGTAAGACTCAAAGCCCGACCACGGCAGAAGATAGAAAGAGAATGAAAGTTATTCCCTATGCCTCAGCCATAGGTTCTATAAAGTATTCCATGCTATGTACCAGATCTATTGTATACCCTACACTAATTTTGGCAAGGGAGTACAATAATGATCTAGGAGTAGATCACTGGACAACGGTCAAAATTATCCTTAGTGGAATAAGGATATGTTTCTCGATTATGGAGGTGACAAAAAGGTTCGTCGTAAAGGGTTACGTCGATGCAAGTTTTGACACTTATCCAGATGACTCTAAGGCTCAATCTAGATACATATTGAAAGTGGGAGCAAATAGCTAGAGTAGCTCCGTGCAGAGCATTGTTGACATAGAAATTTCCAAAATACATACGGATCTAAATGTGGCAGACCCGTTGACTAAACTTCTCTCACAAACAAAACATGATCACACCTTAGTACTCTTTGGGTGTTAATCACATAGCGACGTGAACTAGATTATTGACTCTAGTAAACCCTTTGGGTGTTGGTCACATGACGATGTGAACTATGGGTGTTAATCACATGGTGATGTGAACTATTGGTGTTAAACCACATGGTGATGTGAACTAAATTATTGACTCTAGTGCAAGTGGGAGACTGAAGGAAATATGCCCTAGAGGCAATAATAAAGTTATTATTTATTTCCTTATATCATGATAAATGTTTATTATTCATGCTAGAATTGTATTGACTGGAAACATAATACTTGTGTGAATACATAGACAAACAGAGTGTCACTAGTATGCCTCTACTTGACTAGCTCGTTGATCAAGGATGGTTATGTTTCCTAGCCATTGACATGAGTTGTCATTTGATTAACGGGATCACATCATTAGGAGAATGATGTGATTGACTTGGCCCATTCGGTTAGCTTAGCACCCGATCGTTTAGTATGTTGCTATTACTTTCTTCATGACTTATACATGTTCCTATAACTATGAGATTATGCAACTCCCGTTTACCAGAGGAACACTTTGTGTGCTACCAAATGTCACAACGTAACTGGGTGATTATAAAGGTGCTCTACAGGTGTCTCCGAAGGTACTTGTTGGGTTGGCGTATTTCGAGATTAGGATTTGTCACTCCGATTGTCGGAGAGGTATCTCTAGGCCCTCTCGGTAATACACATCACTTAAGCCTTGCAAGCATTGCAACTAATGAGTTAGTTGCGGGATGTTGTATTACGGAATGAGTAAAGAGACTTGCCGATAACGAGATTGAACTAGGTATTGAGATACCGACGATCGAATCTCGGGCACGTAACATACCGATGACAAAGGGAACACCATATGTTGTTATGCTTTCTGACTGATAAAGATCTTCGTAGAATATGTGGGAGCCAATATGAGCATCCAGGTTCCACTATTGGTTATTGACCAGAGACGTGTCTCGGTCATGTCTACATAGTTCTCAAACCCGTAGGGTCCGCACGCTTAATGTTTCGATGATAGTTATATTATGAGTTTATATGTTTTGATGTACCGAAGGTTGTTCGAAGTCCCGGATGTGATCATGGACATGACGAGGAGTCTCGAAATGGTCGAGACATGAAGATTGATATATTGGAAGCCTATGTTTGGATATCGCAAGTGTTCCGAGTGAAATCAGGATTTTACCGGATTACCAAGAGGTTACCGGAACCCCCCGGGAGGTTAATGGGCCTTAGTGGGCCTTTACGGAGAAGAGGAGAGGCGGCCAGGGCTGGGACACGTGCCCCTCCCCCTTAGTCCGAAAAGGACAAGGAGGGGGGGCGGCACCCCCCC